>NC_133658.1:907759737-908393904 GCF_037893015.1 Macrotis lagotis
ATTCAATAGAGGAGAAGAACAAGATTGCTTTCTACCATGTTCCTTCTGCAACTCAGAACCCAGCTGATATCCGGGAGAAGGTGTTCTCCAATGGCTCCATGCTCATCCCCAATCTCTCCCTCAATGACACTAAAAACTACGCTGTTCTGATTGTCGATTCAATAACGGGCGAGTCAAGACAAGCATCTGGACAATTATCAGTGTATGGTAAGCACTACCCTTACCCTGGGTCAGGCAGTTTCTCCCAAACTACTCCAGACTGGGATGAGAGGCCACCCACCCCTAAGTTCCTTCCCCCAGAAGCAGGGAGAATCCAGAATATGATGCACCCTACATAAAGAATATCAAGGGGGTAAGAACCCCCAAACCCAGACCAGTCAGTTATGGGTCACAGAAAACACAGGAGACCTCAGAGGTCCCCAGGTTCCAAGGCCAGGCCAGGAGCAGGAACATCAGACCCACAGGCCATATAAGGTCCACAAAATCATTTGGTCTGGCAAGCAGGACTCAAAATTTAATAAATGTACATGTTTTGGGGGGTGAATTAAAAGTTTGATCAAATATAGCAGGCAAATGATGCAATAAATGCCCAAATGGCTTGTGGGAGAAAAAAGTTCCTCATCCCTGCTCTAGGCAATTAGTGTTTGGGAGGTAACTTCCTTCTTCCTCCCAGGTCATGCCAGGAAAGTAGATGGGTCATTTAGGGCATAGGATGGCAACAACTGGCCCCTTCCAGTTGTGCCTAAGACAGGCAACCTGTTCCTGAAGTTCACCTGCCACAAGATATTTAAGAGCCCACGAAACAGAGGGAGCATTGTTAGGGTGGAGGTAGTCTCTGATACTCATGTGCCAGCTTGGCCCAGTGGAACTCCAGTGCAGAATGCCCACTCCCCAAGATCCAGAAGCCTTACTGCCTGGTGCTCAGGACCATTTGGACACCAGTTCATCCTGAGGCTCCCAGTGCTGAGTTTCTGCAACACAGAACCCAGCTAATATCCCAGAGAAGGTGTTCTCCAATGGTTCCCTGCTTATCCCTGACCTCTCCCTCAATGACACTGAAAACTACGTTGTTCTGATTGTTGATTTAACTATGACTCAGATAACACACGTATCACTGGAGGGAATATCCTAGTAGACCTGCATCTTTATAGGAAAGGCCCAGAGGATGAGGCGCAGGCTTCTCTGAAGGGACAGAGGGTCCCAGCTCCTGCTAACGTTGCAGTTGAATGAGGAGATGACACATTAAATTCTGTATGGGAAGTAAAGAGTTCATCTGGGGCTCCAAACAGAGAGCATTCCAATTGGGCAAAGAGTTAACAAGAGCTAGCATTTGAGGGCGCCTGAGGGAGTGTGAAGTGCTCTGTGTATCCTATTTAATCCGATTCTCACCAAGACCCTGTGTGTATGTACTAAATTGTTGCAAAAGAAGAAAATGAAACTGAAAGAGATTTAGTAACTTGGCCAGAGCCACACAGCTAGTCAGTTGCTGAGGTAGGATTCAAATTCAGATCTTCCTGCCCCCTATGTCTAACATTCCATCCACTACACTCCCCTGGCTGCCTCCTATTACAGAAGGTTACCTCAGGAGAGAGTGACCTCCCCAGCCCTGGGAATCGTCAAGCGCAGACCAGATGACCCTACCCAGGGATGATAGACTGGGGATCCCTCATCAGGTCTAGAGTAGGCATGTTGTCCTCTGAGGTCCAGAAGTCAAGAATCTCAGAGATCTTTGGGGGGCATTTCTACCTCCAAGACTGTGCAGTCAATAGGGAATGTCCCAGGACATCCAGGGCCTTCTTTCATGATGACTATCTTAGAAATACTCTTACACATCTGTCAGAGGCAGGGTGCATTCAGTGCCTATGGGGTCAGAGTGAGGAGTAAGTGTTAGGGGAAGACCCTGTTAGACATAAAAGACTCCCCACCACCACCAAAAAAAAGATCTGCTGACTTCAAGGAAGTTGTTGAGGAAACATTAAACATGTATGTGGAATAAATGTGAGGAGAACAGGAATCAGTCCAAGACTGATGATTTCCTGACTAGAGGCACTTCTGGAGGGAGGCAACCCCTCCATGAATGTCTGCACATCTTGTCCATAGAGAGTTCTCTTGAGCCATGGAGGTGGGAGTATTACTCTAGATTAAGCGGCTGGTCTGTATCTGAAGCAGAACTAGCACCCAGGCCTCTTAGCTCCCTCTAGTTAAATATAAGGTCACTAACCAGGGAGGAAGCTCTCAGATGATGGCATCAGGAAAGGTCTCTAGTGAATTTTCCCAGTTAAGGGGCATCTGGAAAGAAAGGAGGAACTTTATGAGAGGGGGAAAAAGGAAGGAGTATTGCCCCCTCCTCAGCACAGGACACTATACCAGTTGGGACCAGGGAAAGAAACTCAGCCCTCTGGTTCTCTGAAGAACCTGGGTCAGAAGGAGCCTACAAAGACCCAGTGACAGGTGCTGAGTCAAGGATTCTGAGTGGGACCAGGACTTGCTTTAGTTCCCCTTCAAAGTCAGGACTAGAGGCAGCAAAGAATTGGTCCCCAGACACAAGGACAGCTGGACTCCCAGGGCTTCCAGCTTCTGCTAGAAGGGTGAGACCAAGGAAAAAAGAGAGAGCTCTAGAGATGGAGTCAAGAGGTCTGGATTCCTATCCCAGCTCCAACATATACTGTGTGACATCAGGGAAGTCAGTTCAACTCTCTGACTCTCTGTGGCTTCATCTGTAAAATGGGGAGTACTGTTCCCAACATTTCCTTCTTCTCTGGTTGTCCTAAGGAAAGACGCTTCAATTGTGATGGAGATGGGAATTTTTATACTCCTTGGATGCTCCATTAGCTCCTCCTACTCACACCAGTTCAACAAATAAATTAGGCAGCTAGGTAGCCTACTGCACAGTGCTAAACTTGGAATATTTTTTTATTTTTCTCCCAGCTACATGCTAAAGCAAGTTTCAGTATTTACTTCCAAAACCTTGAGTTCCAACTTCTCTACCTTCCTCCCATCCCACTACCCCCATTGTAAAAGCAAGTTACCTGATATAGGTTAAACATGTGCAGCCAAGAAATATATCACTGCAATAGTCACATTGCAAAAGTAAGCACAATATCCTTCCCTCCACAAAAAGAAACCTCAAGTAAAATAAAGTGAGAAAAAAAAAGTATGCTTCAGTCTGTATTCAGATATCATCAGCTCTGAATACCATCTTTG
Organism: Macrotis lagotis; assembly: GCF_037893015.1. Lineage (NCBI taxonomy): Eukaryota > Metazoa > Chordata > Mammalia > Peramelemorphia > Peramelidae > Macrotis > Macrotis lagotis. The sequence continues at coordinate 907,762,942 of NC_133658.1, forward strand.
GGATGGATAGCATTCTTTATCATAAGACTATCAGAGAAATTGTTTCAAAATTTTTTTCCCACAGTTGATAGTGCTAGTTGTATGTCCTTCCATCCTATTCCTCCCCACCTCATTTATTCTATTCTTTCTCCTTTCCCATTGTCCCTCCTCAAAAGTGCATTGCATCTGAAAACCTTCTACCATTATCTTCCCTCTCTTCTATCATCTACACCTCTTCCTCCCCTCTCCCTGTCCCCTTTCTTCCATCCCTTTCCTCTCCTGTTTTCCTCGAGAGTAAGATAGTTTTCTATATCCAATTGAGAGTGTATGTTATTCTCTCTCTGAACCACTTCCAATGAGAGTAAGGTTCATTCACTCCCCTTCATCTTCCTCTCTTCCACTCCATTGCAAAAACTTTTTCTTGCCTGTTTTTTGTAAAATCACTTACCCTATTCTACCTCTCCTTTCCTTTTCTCTCAGTACATTCTTTTTCCTCCCATCAACTCCATTTTTTAAATATATTATACCTTCAAATTCAACTACCTCCTGTGCATTGTCTATAATGCTCCTTCTAACTGCTTTAAAAGTCCAAAGGTTCATATGAGTTACCAGTATCATCTTCCTATGCAGGAATACAAGCAGTTCAACATCATTAAGTCCCTCATAATTTTGCCCTTCCCATCCACCCTCTCCATGCTTCACCTGAGTCCTCTACTTGGAGATCAAACTTTCTGTTCAGCTCTGGTCATTTCAACAGGAAAGTTTGAAAGTCCAGTTTCTTTGAATGTCCATATTTTCCCCTGAAAGAGGATGTTCAGTTTGCCTAGGTAGTTGCTTCTTGTTTCTAATTCAAGCTCTTTTGCCTTCCAGATTATTATATTTCAAGTCCTACAAGCCCTTAATGTAGAAGCTGCTAAATCTTGTATTATCCTGACTGTAGTTTCATGATATTTGAATTGTTTCTTTCTGGCTACTTATAATATTTCCTCCTTGACTTGGGAGTTCTGAAATTTAGTTATAATATTCCTGGCAGTTTTCATTTTGGGATCTCTTTCAGGAGGTTATCAGTGGATTCTTTCAATTTCTATGTTACCCTCTGGTTCTAGGATATAGGAGCAGTTTTCCTGGAGAATTTCTTAAAATATGATGTCTAGGCTCTTCTTGTTTTGGCCATGACTTTCAGGTACTCCAATCATATTTACATTATCTCTCCTGGATCTATTCCAGAACAGTTGCTTTTCCAATAAGATATTTCACACTTTCTTTTAGTTTTTCATTCTTTTAGTTTTGTTGTATTGTTTCTTGATTTCTCACAATCAGCTTCCCTTAGCTCTATTCTACATTTGAAGGAATTAATTTCTTCAAAGAATTTTTCTAACTCCTTTTCCATCTGGCCAATTCTGCTTTTTTAAGGCATTCTTCTCCTCATTGGCCTTTTCCCATTTGACCCAAACTGGTTATTAAGATGTTTTCTTCAGTATTTTTTGTTTCTTCTTCACCAAGTTGCTGACTTGGTTTTCATGATTTTCCCACCTTGTTCTCATTTTTCTTCCCAACTTTTCCTCTGCCTTCCTTATTTGATTTTCAAAATCTTTTTTTTAGCTCTCCATAACTTGAGACCAATTCATATTTTTCTTGGAGGCATTGGATTCAGAAGCTTTGACTTTGTTGTGTTCTGTGTGTATATTTTGATCCTCCATAGGAGCAAAGAATTGTCTTTTGTAGGATTTTTTTTCTTCTGCTGTTTGCTCATTTCCCCAGCCTGTGACTTGATTTTAAATTTCTGTTAAGGTGGAGCTTTGCTTCCAGGGTGGAGGATGCACTGTCCCAAGTTTTTTGAGTTTTTGCAGCTGTTTTCAGGGATACCCCCACCAGGGACCTGCAGGTTTTCAAGACCTACAAGGTCTTATGAGAAGCGATGATTGCCCTCCTGGCTTGTGTTCTAGTCTGTGGCTGACCACAAGCACTCTCTTTTGCCCTGGAACCATGAGGAGAGTCCCTGCTTTGTTGCAGGTCTCAAATTTTGTTATTCTTCTGCTCCTTTTCCTGAGATTGGGGCCCCAGATTGCAACCTGAATCTGAGTATGGGTGAAGCCACAGAATCCTGACTCATGGACAGCAAAAGGACCTCTGCAATCTCCCCAGATCTCCCTATAGTCCATGGGCTGAGCATTCTGGAAGCAGCAGTTGAGTGACTCCCCAAACTGCATCTGGTCCTCTGGAACCAAGTCTGCACTGAGGACTGTGCTGGACTGGGCTCTGTTCTCACTCTGATGTGGCAGACTTTTTCCACTGACCTTCCCAATTTTCCTTGGCAAACCCTGGGCTGAGAGGTCTGGAAACCACCACTGCTGTCCTAGATCCAACTGCTCCCAGGATCTAGGTGCCCCATGGTCTGTTCCTAGATGGCTGGAACCAGTTTGCTCTGGTACAACCCAGATTTCCCTGCAGACTTTTTCTAACCCCAGTGCAACAGACCCTTCCCACAGATCTTCCAAGTTGTCTTGGGCTGGAAAGTTATTTCACTCAGTCTTTTTGTAGGTTCTGCCACTCTAGAATTTGGTTAGAGTCATTATTTAAAGGTATTTGGAGAGGTCTTGGGGAGAGCACAGAGGAATCCCTGCCTTTATTCCACCATCTTGGCTCTGTTCCCCAGTCTATGCTCTCTGACCTTCACCAATATAGTCATTTCAGTTGTGGAAGTGACCTTGGTTTCTTGAAGTCCAGTCAAAACAACAAAATCTCTCCCAGGTCTTGCCAATATAGAAAGGCCACAAGTATCCTGGGCAAAAAGGGGGAGTCTGGATCAGCCTGTGTCAACTCAGCACCAGGGACTTGGGATCTAGATGAAAGTCATTGTTAACCACAGCAACTCAGGGATGAACTTCCTCCTAAGGACTGGAGAAGCTGTGACCAGAACCTGAGAAGGCAGTATCTGTGTCAATGAAATCACAGGTTCTTAGCCTCATCTTCTAGGGTCTGAGGCCTAGTCAAGGTCTTACAGAGCCTGCCTCCAAATCAGATACTTAGTTGAAAGAATAAGACAAAAAAGTTATTTTCTACCTATTTTCTGCAGAGAGACATTATCCAAACCTAGCATCAATAGCAGCAACATGGCCCAAGTGGAGAACAAAGGCAATGTCACCTTGCCATGTCAGACTGAGTGTCAAGGTGTCACTTACCTGAGGTTCATAAACCAAAGCTCCCAGCTAGTGACAGGATAGTGCTGTCACCGGAGAGCAGTACACTCACTATAATCAGTGCCACAAGGGAAGATCAAGGATCCTATCAGTGTGAAATTCAGAACCCAGTTAGTGTCATTAGAAATGATCCAATCACACTGAATATTTCCTGTACGTAAATTCTTTTTCTGCATAATGTTTGCTTATAACTGGTGATTTGTTCCCAGAAGTCAAGTCAATTCAATTACTTGTTTGAGTTGCTGAAGTTGACTTCCAATGTCTGAAGTTCCCATCACTCTGGATTTCAGAGAACCCAGATTGATCTTGCATTGTTTTCTTAATTATGATGGAGCAGGATCAGTCATGGTGCTGAACCAAGGAAGCCCTGGGAGCAGTGGCTCCTGGCAGTAGAAGCAGTTTCCTGACCTGCACCAGAGGGAGCACCAAGCACAACTGGGAAGATAAGCAGGGAGAGCTATGCCAGAGTGAATGTGCTGAGGCACAGTTGTGACACTCAGTGCAGCCTTGGAAGCCCAGATCCAGGAAATGGAAGCAAGAGCCTTGGGAGTGGAGGAAGACTGCAAAGGTCTGTCCTCTGCCCCTGGAACAGGACTCTGGGGCTTTGACCACATTCAGACCCGGGTCACAGTCTGGGGACCCTATAGAGCAGGGACCACCCAACAGCCCCATGGCAGAGGGGTGAATTTGTAGACTAGGAGAGCAATCAGAGACTCACACACTGAGGTCCTGGGGCGGGGCAATAATACTCAAAAGCTCAGGAAGTACTATAAAACCAGGCACAGGCTGGGAAAATGAGTAAACAGAAAAAAAAAGGAACCTGACCATAGACAATTACTTTGGTCCCATGGAGGACCAAAATACTCAATCTGAAGATGAGAAAGTCCAAGCTTCTCCATCTAAAGACTCCAAGAAATATAGAAATTGGGCTCAGGCTATGACAGAGCTCAAAACAAGATTTTTGAAAGTCAAGTAAGGGAGATAGAAGAAAAAATGGGAAAAGAAATGAGAGAGATGCAGGAAAAACATGAAAAAGAAGTCAACAGCTTAGTCAAGGAGATCCAAAACAATACTGAAGAAAATAACATGTTAAAAACCAGCATAAGTCAAATGGATAAAACAGTTCAAAAAGTTATTGAGGAGAAGAATGCTTTAAAAAGCAAAATTGGCCAGATGGAAAAGGAGATGAGAAAGTTCTCTGAGGAAAACAAATCCTTCAGATGTAGAATGGAGCTAAAGGAAGCTGTTGACTTTGCAAGAAATGAAGATACAATAGTTCAACACCAAAAGAATGAAAAGTTAGAAGAAAATATGAAACATTTCATTGAAAAAATAACTGATCTGGAAAACAGATTCAGGAAAGATAATTTAAAAATTATTGGGCTGAAAATCATGATCAGGAAAAAATCTTGTTCTCATTTTTAAAGAATTCTGACAGGAAAATTGCCCTGATATCCTGGAATCAGAGGGTAAAATGGAAATTTAGAGAATCTACTGAGCTCCCCCAGAAAAGAGACCCCAAAAATACCAACACCCAGGAATATTATAACCAAGTTCCAGAACTCCCAAGTCAAAGAGAACATATTACAAGCAGCCAGAAGGACACAATTCAAATATCGTGGAACTGCAGTCAGGATCACACAGGACTTAGCAGCAACTACATTAAAGGCTCATAGGGCTTGGAATATAATAATCTTGAAGGCAAAAGAATTTGAATTAGAAACAAGAACTGAACATCCTCTTTCAGGGGAAAAGGTGGACTTCCAATGAAACAAGGAACTTTTAAACTTTTCTGATGAAATGACCAGAGAGGAACAAAAAGTTTGATCTCCAAGTAGAGGACTCAGGTGAAGCATAGACAATGGAGGAGAAGGGTAAATTATGAGGGACTTAATATGATGAACTGCTTGTATTCCAGCATGGAAAGATGATACTGATAATACCCATATGAACCTTCTCATCTAATAGAGCAGTTAGAAGGAGCTTTTATAGATGAAGCACAGGAGAGAGCTGAATTTGAAGATATATATTGCAAAAATGGAGTCAATGAGTAAAAGGGAAATATACTAAGTAGTAAGATAAAGGAGAGGTAGAATAGGCTAAGATATTTCATATAAAAGATATTTCATGTAACTTTTGTAATAGTATGGAAGGGGGGAAAGTGAGTGGGAATGAGGGAGCCTTCATTCTCATCAGAAATGGTTCAGAGAGGAAACAGCATACACACTCAATAGGGTATAGACATCTAGAGGAAAAAGGAGAGAAGGGGGATGGGGAAGGGGGAGGATGTGGGTGATAGAAGAGAGGGTAGATCATAGGAGAGGATGTTCAGATATAACACATTTTCTTTTTTACTTTTTGCAAGGTGCTGGGATTGGGTGGCCTGTCCGGGACCACAGGGCCAGGTAGTTGCTGGGCCTCTGGGGCGGGATGTGGGCTTGGGGCCTCTTGGCCTCAGGGCTGATGCTCTGTCCCTGTGCCATTAGGCTGCCCCACAGCCCATTTTTGAAGAGGGACAGAGTGAAAGGATAGAGAAAATATAAAATATGGTAGTGGGGAGGAATGGATGGTGGGAATTACAATCAGCAACAGCAACTGTGGAAAAATATGGAAGCAACTACTATGATGGACTTATTATAAAGAATGTGATCCACCCAAGACAGAGCTGATGGTATCAGAACACAGACTGAAATACATTTTTGTCTCTTTCTTTTACTTTATTTCTCATGAAATTTTATATCTTTGGGGGGGGAGGGTATTATGTTTACTCTTAAACAAGAATATTTTAGTAATGTATAAATAAAAATCAAATAAAATCTTTACAAGTTTACAGATGCCTAGTTAACCCTGATTGGTGAGAATTGGTGAGTCATGGGCCTGGATTCAGAAAGACTAGAGTGCAAATCCAGTCTTAGGCATGAACTAGCTATGTGACCCTGGTCAGGTCACTTAATCACTATCTGCCTCAGTTTCCTGAACTGTAAAATGGAAAAAACACTAGCCCCTACTTTCCAAAGCTATGGAGAGGATGAAATTAGATAACTCAGTACTTAACAGAAACAATAACCATCATAATAACCTTTATTTAGCGCCTCTCATATGCCAAGCATGCAGTAGGGCCTTCATAAATGTTTATTCCCTATTCCCATTTCCACCTCAGTCACTAGATTATGCATGTCACAGCAACTATCTTGAGGACAAGAAAGGCCAGGACAAAGTCTTCATCTCCTGGGCTTCCTGCAAACCTTCTTTATTAGTACAACTATTGAACCAGGGGGCATCTCCCTCCCTTCAGTGTCAGGAACCATCCATATATTTCTGTAATGATCATGTTGGGGCTTATGGTATTTTCTGTCATGAAGAAATGGCCTGGTGAAGATATAGGTCAGTCAGTCAATACTACTCACTCTCTTCTCTCTACAGAAATTCTATCCAAACCTAACATCACTGCCAATAGGACCAACATCATAGAGAATGACACTGTGGTCCTCATATGTGACACACAACATGATGGAATGAATATTTCATGGGTCTTCAAAGACAAGCTCCTGTCACTCAATGAGAGGATGAGTTTGTCTCATCATAACCAGATCCTCACCATAAACACTGTAAAGAGGGAAGACGCTGGGTCCTATCTATGTGAAATCTGGAATCCAATAAGTCACAACAGAAGTAAACCCCTCATCCTGACTGTGTACTGTGAGTAACTCTGAGTTTCCTTCCCCCCCCAATCCTTTTCCCCAGCAATGACTCATATCTCATAATTCTCTTTCTTCTTTACACAGATGGACCAGACAACATCAGGTTGTCTCCAAACCCTGGAAGAGGTGAAACTGAGGTCATATTCAAAAGCAAACTGAACTTAGTGTGTCATGTTGAGTCTTACCCAACTGCCCAGTATGAATGGAAAGTCAATGGTACAAACATTCCAGACTTCTTCAGTAACACTGTCATCAAAAATGTATCTTGGGAAGATTCAGGAAAGTATACATGTCTGGCAAAGAATGACATGACCAAATTGTCAGTCTCTAAGGACATCACAATCAAGGTGGTTGGTAAGTGGTTTCACTTTTCCTCAGAGAATAAGTTTTTGGGTTGACCAAAAGTAGAATATCAGGAGGAGGTGCTCAGGATCATTAAGGAGGACAGGTTTTTATGGTGAACTAGGAGAGGACATGAAAGAACCTGATTCTAGTATGTGATCAGACTTGTAGTGAACATCAGTCCTTGGTGGAAATAGAGACCAATCTCCCTGTCACTTATTGTAATCTTAGAAACTGTCATATGAAATACAAATTCCATCAATATTGGCCACACTTGTAGCTGTAGACCTTCTGTAGAGTATTGTGCAGACATTAGTTATCTAAGACTCCATTACAATATTCAGGGACCTTACAGTCCAGTATAAGACTCAGATCCCAAACACAGGACATTGCCACATATGACATGATATGCATCCTTAGACTATGGCTACAAAATTAAGTGAAGTAGGAGACCTGGGGCTATGGAAAGAGACTCTTCCAATCGAGGAATGGACAGAAACCAAGTCAGGTTTCATAGAAGAGCTATCACATGGGGGGTAGTTTAAAAGACCATGGGGAGAATATTCTATTTCTATGGAGAAATAACCAGAGCTGAGGTTGAGAGGTGTGTTGAGTGCAGAGTGTAGAACAATGCAGATAATGTATAGCCAGAAGTATTAGTAGGGGGCAGCTAGGTGGTGCAGTGAATAGAGCACCTGCCCTGGAGTCGGGAGGACCTGAGTTCAAATCCCACCTCAGACACTTAATAATTACTTAGCTGTGTGACCTTTGGCAAGTCACTTTCCCCCATTGCCTTGCAAAACAAACAGAGATATTAGAGAGAGATGCTGCCATTTTGTGAAAAATCTTCAATGCCAGGCTAATCACCAAAGGTTATTCAGTGGGGAAAAGAAGGTCCCTGAAGCCTAATCAGCAGAGGAGAAGAAGAGATGATCACACAATTGGCTGTTTAGTATGTCATTCATCAAGAATGGGTAGGCTTGGGGTGGCTAGGTGGCTTAGTGGATAAAGCACCAGCCTTGGAGTCAGGAGTACCTGGGTTCAAATCCAGTCTCAGACACTTAATAATTACCTAGCTGTGTGGCCTTGGGCAAGCCACTTAACCCCATTTGCCTTGCCAAAAACCTAAAAAAAAAAAAAAAAAGAATGGGTAGGCTAGTGAGATTGAACCTGACCCTCAAGGTTTTTTAATTTTCACATCTCTACTTCATTTGTGACTTGATCCATCAATTAATTGGGATGTGTAAAAATTTGGGAAATATAAAATTCAATTTCAGCCTCACAATTCCAAACAAAATTGGCCTCAGCTTCAAATTAAGATAATGAGAATATAGGAAATGGAGGTCTTAGTGGGAAGAAGTCATTTCACAAATGCTTTTATAAAATGCTTTGTCATTGAGAGATAAGGCAAGGGAACAGAAAGAAGATAAGAAAGAAGCTTTTCATCACAACCACCCTAAAAAGATCTAAGAAAAAGTCCAGTGAGTCATTTCTCTTGCCCATTTCAGCATAATTGTAAAGACCAAAGTCTTGGCACATGGACTAACCAGGAAGGTGACAAGAGGACTAGAGGCTCAATGAAGGCCTGAACTGTGAACTTAAGAAAGAAGTGACCCAGATTCAGCAGAAAAGAGCCTGACACTGGGCAATGAGTAGCAAGAGGAGTTGATCACAAGCCTGGCAGTCTGAGTCTGGAGCAAGGTGACTGAATCAGTGCTGAAGAGGGTACCTGTGCCGAGGAGTAACAACTGCTGTGGGTCTGAGGCTGTCAGAGCTACAATTTCATCCTCTATCTCAGACTGAGGCCAGTCACTATGTACCCAGAGTTGAAAGTTCAGAACAAGGGGAAGCCTGTAATTCTACAGCAACAAAGTTTTTAGCTAACTAAGGGACCAGCCGCAGTCTACTGGAAATAAAGATAAGTTTGCAGTGGTGTGGCTTAAAATCAAAATCTAAGTTAAGAACTTGAGAAGCTCAGACAAGGAGGGCAGTAATCAGAAGTCACTCTAGATACAATTGCTTTGAGGACATGAAAAGTCAGAAGGTCACCACCCTGAGTCACTCTTCATAGCTGAAAACCCAGAGAAAGTTGGAAGAAGATACCAAAGAATATAAACCAAGACTACATAAGCCCCAGATATTCATTCCAGATGTGTATAGAACCTGGACTTAATGACGAAATTCCAATGCAACAACTAAGGCTAGAATATTGAATAAACAAAATTTCTACCATTGGGAGGAAAAAAGCAAATATAGAGACAGAAATGGCCAAAATACAAATCCATAGAGGAAAGTTACTCTAAAATATTTATAAGCAAAGTCTCAAATAAAAAATATAGTTTGGATATAAGGTCACCTAGAATTTCAAGAAGAAATAATAATAATTATTATTGCTATTATTATTATTTTTACAAACATTTAAAAAATTTTTACAAATAATTAACATTTGCAGAATATAGAATTTTAAGGTTTACAAAGCACTTTACAAGTATCACTCATTAAACCTCACAAGAACCCTAGGAGGTTAATGCAATTATTTCTCTTTTTTGCTAAAAAGAAAACTGAGGCAAACTGAGGCTAAATAACCTGCTCACAGAGTATGAGTCTGGATTTGAATTCACTTTTTCTTGACTCCAAGTCCAGTATGTGATGTACTCTACTTTTGTAACTATGGAGGAAAGACTTAAAAGAATTGACAACTTAGTATAAGATGTTCAAAAGTTAATCAAGGGAAGATTGGGGGGGGAATTGTAAAACTCAAATAACATCTTTAATAAAAAATTAAAAATTAAAAAATTAAAAGTTAATCAAGGGGAAGCTAGGTGGCACAGTGGATAGAGCACCAGCCCTGGAGTCAGGAGGACCTGAGTTCAAATCCGGCCTCAGACACTTAATAATGACCTAGCTGTGTGGGCAAGCCACAACCCCATTGCCTTGCAAAAAAAAGTTAATGGAGTTATTTATTAGCTATGTGACCAGGACCCAAAACCAAAAGATGAAAAAAAACTCAAAAAAGTTAATCAAGTTACAGACTCCCAACAAATTAGAGTGAATCAAACAGAAATTAATGAACTGAAGAGACGAGAACAAACATTAAAACAAAATCTAGATATTAAAAGATGGTGAGGATAAGGTTTCTTATCTGAAAGAAACAACCAAGAAAAGGGTTTGCACATCAAGTTCCAAGAAAGAAAACTGCCCAGAAGTACTATAACCACAAGGCAAAATGAAAACAGAAAAAAAATAATCCTACTGAGAAAAAACTCTAAATGAATACTTCCAGAAATACCACAGCCAAAATCCAGAGCTTCTGTGTCAAAGAAAAAATATCGTACATACCTAAAAAAGAAAGTCTTGAAATACCAAGGAGTCAGAGTAAGGATCACACAAAATTTAGCAGCTATCACTCTAAAGTAGTGGAGATATCAGAATATGATGTTACAAAAGGCAAAATTATAGGCCTAAAACCAAGAATTATATACCCAACAAAATGAAGTACTTTTCTTCAGGGAGGGGTGGAGAATGAATCTTTAATAAAAGAGAAGCCTTCCAAACTTTTCTCACTTCTCTTTTCTTTATGAAGGAAAGAGTGAGCAATGGAGAGGAGAACGTATAAAACAAGAATGGAGGAAAATATGCAATGATTATAACTGTGAATGTAAATTATATAAACCCATAAAAAAAGAGGTTAGCCAATTGTAAACTAAAACCAAACAAATTAAACCAAATAAAATTTAAATATAAAGATTCACAGAGATCAAATTAAGAGAATAGAAAAAAAAATCTTTTATGCTTCATTTGAGCTCAAAAAACCCCACAATAGTAATGATCTGGGACAAGTTAACAACAAAAACAAATTTAATTAAAAAATAAACAGGGAGAGGAAGCTAGGTGGCTCAGTGGATAGAGCACCAGCCCTGGAGTCAGGAGAACCTGAGTTTAAATCTGGCCTCAGACACTTAATTGCCTAGCTGTGTGACCTTGAGCAAACTCCATTGCCTTCAATAAATTCAGTAAATAAACAGGGAAACTGAATTATGCTGAAAAGTACCATAGAAAATGAATTATTGGGGTGGTTAGGGGGTGCAATGGGTAGAGCACCAGCCCTGGAGTCAGGAGTATCTGAGTTCAAATCCAGCCTCAGACACTTAATAATTACCTAGCTGTGTGGCCTTGGACAAGGTACTTAACCCCATTGCCTTGTAAAACACCTAAAAAATGAATTATTGTACTATAACGTGAATTTGCACCAAGTTGTAGAACATCTAAATATTTAAAGGAAAAGCTCATGTCATAATCTCTGGTGACTATTTTTTTAGAAATAAAAAAGAATATACACATTTCTCAGTTGTGTGTGGCACTTTTACAAAAACTGGCCATGTAGTAAGGCATAAAGACATCACAAACACACGCAAAAAAGAAATATTAAATACATCTTATACTGTTCACAATACAAATAAGAATTATATTTCATAAATAACTTCAAAAGAAAATATTTAAATTGATCAACAAAATTATAAATTTAATTATAAAGAAGTATCTGTTTTGTCATTTCTTTTCTTGTTCAGAGTAAGAGATCTCATTCCCATGCGTAAGCCATAACCCATCCTATAACTGATGACAATCACTATCATCCAAACATGGAACATTTGAAATTCACAGATAAAGGATGCAAATTAGAAGAAAATTTAGAGGCAGGAAGATCAGTAAGGAGGTTATTGAAAAAATCAGATGAGAAGTGAGGAGAGCTTGAATTTAACACAGGTAATGGGGAGGGAGAGAAAGGTAAATTCACAGGATTTAAAGCTGAGATGAGTAGTACAAATAAATAATCTAGGCCACACACATTATTTTATTAATTGGGAAACTGATGTCCAAAGAAGAGAAAGAAGTTGGCCAAGATTCTACAGTGAGCAAGTGACAGGATCAGGATACTATTATACATTTCCAGATTCCAAACCCAGAGCTTTTTCTGTTACAGTGCATTGCTTTTCAAGGAGAAACATACATAAAAAACTTTTTGAGGAGAAAATATATTTTTAAAAAATTACATTTGGACAATGATATAAAGCATAAATTAAAGAGGTGGGAGACCAGAGGAAGGAACACCGATCAGAAAACTAATGTCCAAATCTGGAAGAGAAGAAATGAAGAGGTCTGGAGTAGCAGCTGTGGGGGATGGAGGAAGATGTGAAAGAAGCTGGCCAAGTAGAACCAACATAAAGAACCATAACATTAGGGCGAGTAGGACAGTAATTGATTAGATGTGAGATTTGAAAGAGAAAGATCAAAGATATCTGTTTATTTGAACTGGGGTAACTGGGAGGTGGGTGGTGCCATCAATAGAAAGAGAGAAGAGCAATGGGCACAATGTGAGGAGGAAATCATGAGTCTGAACACTGAATATGTAGAGTTTGATGTTTGCTCAACATTCAGGTGTTTCCAAATTTTGCCAGACATGCTCCAGTGTCATCTTGTGAAGAACATACCTAGGCTCCTAGGATTCATTAATCTACAAGCATTTACTAAGAATACACAGAATATTGGATATTTCATGTCAGAAACCCATCAAAAACACTTAAGTTTCTTTTTCTCTTCTTTGTCCACAGCAAAAACGTCTCCAAGTAAAGCCTCCTCACTCTCTCGGGAGGCCATCACTGGCATTGTGATTGGAGTCCTTGTTGGAGTTTGGGGGCCTTATCTATTTCCTGTTCTTCAGGAAGACTGAAGGGTAGAATGATGCTTCCTCTGGTTTTTCTCCCTCCTTAGTCAATCTCCCTGAATAGAGGAGGGAAACCAGGATATACCCTTCTACATTCTGTAACCACTTCTGGACCTGATCTACCTCCCTTTCCTGAACTATTCAGCACTGGTTCCCTTGGGTGAATTTCTTCTTTGGGATGTGATCCTCCATGATCCTTCACATTTGATTGCCTCTTGGAAAGAGGTGTTCATTTCCTTTTGGGGCGGGGAGGAGACCAAATCATTTTTTTAGACTCTCAAACAAAAGGTACTACAGTCAAAAAGAGATAAAGAGTGCAGGTAGCAGCAGGTTACTACTCACAACTTAGTGAGAAATCAAGTGAAGGAAAAGACCACTGAAGAAATTCAGACTGTAGAGACAAGCTGAATGGGAGAATCATAATACCTAGGGGTGAAGGAACTAACAGTGAAGTGGTTTTACCTCAGAGATAAGCCCTTACAAAGGAAAAAGAAGCCTTGAGGTTCTGAGAGGACTCATGAAACCTAAGGGGATGCAAAAACTCTTCTGGCTCAGGGGACTCAGTTGTTCTGACTGAAATCTCAGTCACATCATGCTTGATATTTATTTGGTACCAACCACAAATCCTCAGCACAGGCACATTACATAAAGACACTGACCAAGTCATTTAGCAGCCAATGGTTCTCTTAGAGGTTCCCTTGCCTAAAAGCTTCCAGTCCTGTGCCTTATCCCTTTGTCTTCCCAAGGCCAGTCTCTCATGATCTAAGTTGCAAAGGGCACCTGGGAATGGCCTCTCACAGCAACTCAAGACCTAAAAATGATTATGTCCTATTCATCATGATGGTCCCAACCTCAGTAGCATTTTTCTCACTCTGAAATTAATTAACCTGTTATGTGTGCTCTGTCTCTCCTATCTCTTGCCTATTTTGTGAGTCTCCGGCCACCTACAGGGTAGAGACTAGTTCAGTCCAGTTGACATTAGTTGGTGTCAGAAATGGGATTTGACATAGAACAGGGCCAAGTGTACATTCCAGTACCAGTGAGAGTGGATTAGGTGCCTCAGACTCCCCCATCCCTTGTCTGGTGAATCCATCACACTTTTCTGCTCAAATCCCCCACTTACCCTTGATAGAATTTGCCTTACACTGTGAGGAAAAATCCAGAGTTCCTTCTCTGACCCAGTTCTAGTAACCTATGCACACTTCTGTCTCCGCCCAGCTCCATAAATTTGCCGCTGCCTGACTCTGGTTTATTTGAGCTTGGAATTTGGAGTTTGGTTGGTTGATTGATTTTTTTTTTTATAAACAGCAACCACCTGTTAATCCAACCTTGGCTTTTCAATTTTTACCCTATTTTGCTAATAATCTTCATTGAACCTTCTGTAAACAATTTAAGTTGAATATTTCTCATTGCCAGCATTCTGATCCTTGAGACCAAATCTAGTGAAAGAAGATGAAAGTAGTCACTGGGTCCCCTCTCTACCATTAAAGAAAAAATTATGGATCCTTTAATTAACAAGAAACAAGTTAGTTTGTTTTTATTGTAAGAAAACTGGTCCCTGAAAAAAAAGAATGTAGAAAACTAAAAGAGAGGCTGAAAAAAGGGAAAGCACCTCAGAAAGTTTTAAGAGACCATTCCCACAACCTTGATCACTCAACATGATATAATTCTGGGGAAGGATGGCTAGAGGAGAAGGATTGTCAGTACCCCTCTGCCTTCTCCACTCCCCTCCTCCAGAATCATGAGTGTATCTCAGATGTGGAAATTGGGGGGTGGCTAGGTGGCACAGTACCTGGGTTCAAATCCGGTCTCAGACACTTAATAATTACCCAGCTGTGTGGCCTTGTGCAAGCCACTTAACCCCATTTGCCTTGCAAAAACCTAAAAAAAAAAAGATGTGGAGATTGATAACAAGACCAATAGAGATTATATCTCTCCATTAACTCCTCTCATATCATATCAGATGAAGAAAAAAGAATGCTGGGGAATTCTAGATAAACTTAAATTATGGTCAAATGTCAAATTTTATGTGTGTGAATTTGAAAATGCAATTGGTATAATCTGAAATTTATTGTTTGTATTTCTAAATTGTAGGGTATTTCTAAATTTATATTGTGAAATTTAAATTTGGAAACACCATAAAATTTAGAAATGAAATTTGAGAGACCGTTGTAAACAAAAATGTTGCTAAACAAAAACTTCCCTTTTAATTTAAATACTGTTACACATGAATTGGACTTTTAAAAATATGTGATTACAAAATTAATATTTGAAAATTGCTAAAAATGTAAGAGTATATAACAGAAGTTAATGCTATTACCATTAATACTGATTGTTATTATTATTGTGAAGAGATTTTCATTTGAAAAGCTTGGCAATTATGAAAGTACATATGGTGTTTTAATGATGTAGCTTCAATAATGTTAATGATGAATCAACTATTAGGCATTTGCTATATGTCTGAAATCCCAAAATATGGGCAGTTTTAATTTAAATCCATTGAGATGCAGGAATTGATTGATTGACTGATTAAAACATCAGGAAAGAGGGGCATCTAGGTGACACAGTGGATAGAGCACCGGCCCTGGAGTCAGGAGTACCTGAGTTCAAATCTGGCCTCAGACACTTAATAATTACCTAGCTGTGTGGCCTTGGGCAAGCCACTTGCAAAAAAAAAAAAAAAACTAAAATAATCAGGAAAAGATCATCAATTCCAAACTTGTGGTCAGTGAAATTTTGTGATATTTTTACCTTGCATCATTGAATATAACTTACTATCATTTTGAGTTTTGATTACCAGGACAGCTTTCTGAATTATCATAAAGCCAACAGTAAAAAATGGAATGTGCTTAAGTCTGGGAACTCCTTAAAGGTGGATGATCAGTGCCTGGGAAAGGTTTTATGGGGGAGGGGGTAACTTTGGACATGGCCTAGGTGGGATTCTTCAAATTCTGTTTCCCTATTGTGCTATTTTTTTGCTGAAAAGGAAAATTCCTCACCTGGTAATCCTAAACCTATCCTTTAACACTCTGGGATTACATGATTGGTTCTCAGATGTGGCTTATGCCTGGAATCAAAGAGAGTTGAGGGTTTTTTTTTCCCCTCAGTTATCCTATAGTTGTAACTACTGCCTCTTTTTCTGTTTATAGCAAATTTCTATAAGCAAGAAGCTTTGTAAGTACAACAATAAATCTAGTAAATAATAGATTGAAACTGGAGGATCTCTAAATTAATGTAATAGCATTCAATTATGAATATCTTACCATTTTAGCCTATATTAATGTCCAAATTATATTATAAGGATGATATCGTCCAAAGGGAGAAATGATTAGAAAAGGTAATAAGACAAAATGCAAAATGTAATGCAAAAGTTTTCTAATTAGGTGGATTAGTAAATTTTGAGAAAAGTATCAGGATTAGACTTTAAGAAATACATATATATATATATAAATTTTCTTCCAATCTCTCATGGAAATTCAGGTCTTAAGTATTGGCTCAAGGCCACAAGTCTTGGATCAAAATCAATAGAAAGAGGGGCAGCTAGGTGGTACAGTGGGTAGAGCACTGGCCCTGGAGTCAGGAGTACATGATTTCAAATCCAGCTTCAGACACTTAATAAGTACCTAGCTGTGTGGCCTTGAGCAAGTCACTTAACCCCATTGCCTTGCAAAAAAACTAAAAATAAAATCAATAGGAGCAGCTGCTAGATTTTGACCCAAGATTGTTTGTAAATATTGACTCTGTGGCTTCACCCAAGGGAAGTCCTGTGGGTGCCTTTCGCTCCCAGGGGCCATGTTTATGCTGCCACTCAATTGGGTAGAATAGACATCACATTGATGTTGAGATCCCTCGGAGAGAGGGATGTGGGATGTAACCCACCAGCTTGTCTTGCCCTCTCCAGTCATTGGAGATCATTTTCTGGAGTTCTCCTCTTTCACAAATGAATCTAGGGTCTCAACCAGTTAGAATCAGAGAATAAAATCAAAATTTTTAGAGATCTCAGGAATCACCTAGTCTGACTCTATTTAACAAACCAAATGTAATGTATAAAAAGTTTGAGAGATTTAGTTTCTAGGCAATCATTTTATTAATAATGCTAGCATACTATAATAAAAAGGATGACCATTTAAATGACTATCTCTTTTACACCAAAGACAAATCATGGAACCCATCCAACATAAGTTAAGAGGGGCAAGGGACCCATCTGTGATCACACAGCTATAAATCTCAGAGCTGGGATTCATATCAATATCTCCTCTGACTGTAAAAACTCCTTCAGCTTCTTCAAAGGTTGTTTAGTTCCGGGACTGAATGGTGCCCCGAGTCTCAGGTCTGTGGACTGATGGTCCTGAGCTGCTACTTGCCTCTCTTCCCCTGGCTCAAGGAAGTCTCCTCTGGCCAAGTCTCCAAAGCCTGTCTCTGGGACAGACCCCCTGGACCTAGTTTCCCTCCTCCTGTGTTGATGATTCTTTTGTCTCCCTCTCCTCCCCTATAACCCAGCAGCTGGGTAGCACAGTGGAAATAGCACTGGCTTTGGAGTTAGGAAGATGTGAGTTCAAATTTGATCTCAGACACTGGACATTTACTAGCTTTGTGACCTTGGGCAAGTCACTTAACCCTGATTGCCTTTATACAGGGAGTTAGGGACATAGGATTGGAAACAAATTTTGTCATCCTTTATACTATTAAATTTTGTAAAAATGTTATCTGCTCCTGTGATGTAAATTGACTCCTATTGTTCTGTTGTTAAATGGAAATTTGAAATATCTCCTCATTCACACACCCCCAACATCCAGTCTTTTACCTGGTTTCAGTCACATAGAGGGGGAGGGATTTTCCCCTTTGCCCAGAGTCTCCTGACACTTCTGTACCCAGAGAGTGGGCAAGACTATAAAAGCCTGGTCTGGACTCCCCTCATGGCACACAGACTCACTGGAGTCCCAGCCCAATCAGTGCTCTCTGTCTCTCTCTGTCTCTGTCTCTGTCTCTGTCTCTCTCTCTCTCTCTCTCTCTCTCTCTCTCTCTCTCTCTCTCTCTCTCTCTCTCACACACACACACACACACACACACACACACACACACACACACACACAAACCTAGTCTTTGTTATTCTCCTTCCCTCTAGCAGCTTACAAACTACTTGCTGCTTCTCCAGGAGGAGCAAAGATTTTGATCTGTATACTTTGCAAGCTTGTATAATAAATCCTGAGTGGTTTTAAAAATCCCAGGACTGTGTGTGAATTCTTTCACCATCCAAGACCTCTCAATCTTAAATGGGTGACACCAATTCCTGGTAATAGCCTCACATCCAGGCACATCCCCAGTCATCCTAATTCATATCTGGCCACTGGACCACATGACTCTGGAGGAAAGAGTGAGGTGGGGTATTTCACCCTCACTCAAATCCAATTCATGAGCTTGTCATGGCATCACCTCCCTGAGGTCATGGTCTTCTTCAAAAATGAAGGACAGGGGGTGGCTAGGTGGTACAGCAGATAGAGCACCAGCCCTGGAGTCAGGAGTGCCTGAGTTCAAATCCTGCCTCAGACACTTAATAATTACCTAGCTGTGTGGCCTTGGGCAAGCCACTTAACCCCATTGCCTTGCAAAAAAAAAGAAAAATAAAAAGAATGAAGGACAGAAAAAAGTTTAGGGGGTGGAGCCAAGATGGTGGCGTGAAGGCAGGAATTCACAGAAACTTGCTCCCCAAAAAACTCCAAAAGCTGTCAAATTATGACTCTAGCCAAAATTTAGAAAGGCAGAACCCAAAGAAAGAGTGAGTGATTCAATTTCCCAGTCCAAGACAACTTAGAAGTTGATGGCTAGGTGACACAGTGAATAGAGCACCAGCCTTGGAGTCAGGAGGATCTGAGTTCAAATCCGGATTCAGACACTTAATAATTACCTAGCTGTGTGACCTTGGGCAAGCCACCTAACCCCATTGCCTTGAAAATTCTAAAAAAAAAAAGTTCCTCAGGCAAGGTCTGTTTTACCAGGACTGGGGGATTAGAAAAAGCTGCAGTGCAGTCAGGCTGGAGCTCCAGTCTTCCAGGAACAGCCCATGGGGTGCCTGGGTCCATGGCAGAGAGGGCAGTTTCCAGACCTCTTGGCCCAGGGATCACTGGGGACACTGCTGCACCAGAATGAGCTCGGAGAGGAGCTCCAGTCTCAGAGCAGCCCTTCAGTGAGAACCTGGAGCAGGAGTCATCAAAGCCACCCAGCTTGTCCAAAGCTCTCAGCCCATAGATGGTAAAGGGGTTGGGGAGACTGCAGAGATCTCTCTGATCTCCATAGGGCAGGACTCTGCTGTTTGCATACACTCAGATCTAGGTTACAGTCTGGGCCCCCACACCACCATAGCCAAGCAGGGATCCTCCTCACAGGGATCCTCCAGGGTAGAGGGGAGGGCCTGTGATCATCCATATACCAGAGCACAGGCAAGACAGCAGTCAGAGCCTCTCATAAGACCTTAGAGGAATTAAGATCTCTATGAGTTGTCCCAAAAAACCCTCCAAAACCTTGGAAGTACAATAAATTAGTCATAGGCTGAGGAAGTGAGTAAACAGTAGAAAAAGAAGAATCTGACCATATAAAATTACTTTGGTCCCATAGAAGATCAAAGTATATACTCAGAAGATGACAAAACTAAAGTTTCTATATCCAAAAACCCAAAGAGAATTAGAAAATGGGCTCAGGCTATGGATGAGGTCAAAAAAGACTTTGAAAATCAATTAAGAGAGGTAGAGGAAAAACTGGGAGGAGAAATGAGAGCAATACAGATAAATCATGAAAACCAAGTCAGCAGCTTGGTGAAAGAAATACCAAAATATACTGAAGAAAATAAAATATTAAAAACCAGTTTAGGCCAAATGGAAAAAGCAAAACAAAAGGCAAATGAGGAGAAGAATGCCTTATAAAGCAGGACTGGCCAGATGGAAAAGGAGATAAAGAAGTTCTCTGAAGGAAATAACTCTTTCAAATGTAGAATGGAACCAAAGGAAGCTGATGACTTTGTAAGAAATCAGGAAGAAAAAAAACCACACTAAAAGAACCAAAAATTAGAAGAAAATGTGAAATATCTCACTGGAAAAACAACTGGCCTTGAAAACAAATCCAGAAGAGATAATTTAACAATTATTGGACTACCTGAAAATCACAACCAGGAAAAAGTCTAGACTTCATTTTTCAAGAAATAACACAGCAAAATTTCCCTGAGAACCTAGAAAAGGGTAAAATAGAAATTGAGGGAATTCACCAATCACCTCCTGAAAGAGTTCCCCAAAGAAAGACTCCTAGGAATGTTATAGCCAAACTCCAGAGCTCCCAAGTCAAAGAGAAAATACTAAAAGCTGCCAGAAACAAACAATTCAACTACTATGGCTCTATAGTCAGAATTACACAGGATTTGGTAGTATCTATATTAAGGGCTTGTAGGGCTTAGAATATGATATTCCAGAAGGTAAAAGATCTTGGTTTACAACCAAGAATTAACTACCCAGCAAAACTGAACATCCTCTTTCAGGAGAAAAGATGGACTTTCAAATTTTCCTTTTGAAACAACCAGAGCTGAACACAAAGTCTGATCTCCAAGTACAGGATTCAGGTGAACCATAGAGGGGGGTGAATGAGAAGGACTAACTATAAGGAACCTAATGATATTGAACTGTTTGTATTCCTGCATGGGAAGAAGATATTGATAACTCATAAGCACTTTCTCATTTATAAGAGCTGATAGAAGGAGCATATATAGACAGGACATAGGAAGGAGTGGAATATAATGGTATAATATAGTAAAAAGGTGGAGTCAATGGGTGATAATGACCTTAAGAGGTCATCATGAAGGACAGAAAAAAATTTAGGGGATGGTGCCAAGATGACAGCATGAAGGCAGGAATTCCTGGAAACTTAATCCCCTAAAAACTCCAAAAGCTGTCAAATTATGACTCTAGTCAAAATTTAGAGAGGCAGAACCGACAGAAAGAGTGAGTGATTCAATTTCCCAGTCCAAGACAACTTAGAAGTTCCTCAGGAAAGGTCTGTTTTACTGGGACTGGGGGTTAGAAAAAGCCTCAGTGCAGCCAGAAAGGAAAGGAAGAAAGGGCTAAGATATTTCTCATAAGAGTTAAGATAAATCTTTTTGCAATGGAGTGTAACAAGGGAAGGTGAGAGGGAATAAGTGAGGCTTCATTCTCATCAGAAATGGCTCAGAGAAGAAACAACAAACACACTTAATAGAGTATAGAAATCTATCTTGCCCTAGAGAAAAATGAGAGGAAAGGGATGGGAGAAGGGGGAATGGGGGGGAGGGAAGGGGGGAATAGGTGATAGAAGAGAGGGAAGATTGTGGGAGAGGGTACTCAGATACAACACACTTCTAAACAGAGACAGGGTGAAAGGAGAGAGAGAATAGAATAAATGAGAGTGGGAAGGAATAGAGTAGAGGGAAATACAGTTAGCAATAGCAACTGTGGGGAAAATATTGAAGCAACTTCTCTGATGGTCTTATGATAAAGAAGGCAACTTGGGTGGCTAGGTGGTGCAGTGGA
Organism: Macrotis lagotis; assembly: GCF_037893015.1. Taxonomy (NCBI): domain Eukaryota; kingdom Metazoa; phylum Chordata; class Mammalia; order Peramelemorphia; family Peramelidae; genus Macrotis; species Macrotis lagotis. The sequence goes on from NC_133658.1 coordinate 907,784,432, forward strand.
TAGAGCAGAGGCCCTGGAGTCAGAAGTACCTGAGTTCAAATCCGGCCTCAGACACTTAATAATTATCTAGCCGTGCAGCCTTGGGCAGGTCACTTAACCCCATTTGCCTTGCAAAAACCTAAAAAAAAAAAAAAAAAAAAAGGCAACTCATCCCAGAGACAGAGAAGTTGGAAATCTGAACACACACTGAAGTATGCTTTTCTTTCTCTCTTACTACTCTTGAGTTTTCACTATCTTTGTCGGGGGAGGGGGCATTACTCTCACAACAAGATTCTTGTAATAATATAAAATAAATAAACCCAAAAAAAAAAAAAAATGAAGGACAAACATCATCATGTACCCCAGCTGAGTTGGTGACTCTTTATGATCAGGATCTTCTTTCAAGGTCCCTTGTGTGACCTCTTTCCCTTGTGGAGTAGAGAGTCTGGATCCTTGAATGAACAGAGAGATGTGGGAGGGAGATGAATTACCTGGATCCTCAGTTTAGACAGAATTAAGACACAGGTTGAGGAGCTCTCCATCCCTCCCCCATCAGTCCAGATCAGGGTGGCTGGGTCTCAATCACTTTACTGTGGCTTCTGAGAGGATACAGCAGAGCTGGGATGTGAGAATGAGAATATACTCCCCTATATTGGAAGCAAAAAAGAGGATATGTCCCTCCCCCCACCCCAGGTAGCACACATGTTGAAGTAGATAGATAGATGGCATCAAGAAGATCCTAGCTAAAATCTGGCCCAGATACTTGCCAGCTTTGTTACCTTTCCCTTTATTTGCTTCACTTGACTCACCTATAAAATGGGAGTGATAATCCCAGCACCTACTTCCCAGGGTTGCTGTGAAGGGCAAAGGGGTCATTGTCTGGCAAACTTTTAGCACACTGGCTAGCACATTGCTAAATGTTTGTCTCCTTCCTTCCCATGGAAAATGGAAAGCCAGGGGAGACTTCACTTGAAGGACTTGACAGAGCTGAGTCAGGAAATAAGGACCAGTCACGGAGGGCCTTGGGCCCCTGGACCTCCTCTGGATGTTTGCTTAGTGTTCTCCTATTCCCTCCAGGAGGTCCCTAAGAAAGGCCCCTCTATAAATATAGGATGGGAAGTAAAGAATATGCTTCCTTTGGAAAGAGGAGGATGTAGGCCAAGAATGGGACTGAGGCTGAAGGAAGGGTAAATGAGAGGAGGGGATTCTGGACTCTAGGGGCTTTTGACCAGTCAGTAAATCCTTTGTAAGCACCTACTTAAGTGTCAGGACTTTGCTAAGTACTGGGATACCTAAAAAAGATAAAATCCCTGCCCCTGGGAAGCTTGTAGCTCAGGAGAAATAGAAACAAATTAAAAAGAAAGACCAAGTCTCAAAGTACTGAATGATCTACACACAAGAAGTATGAACAAGGCTTCCAAGTCTCATTTTGTGGTTTTAATGGCTTAGATGACAAGAAGAAATATTCTAGTCAAGGAACCAGATACAAATGAAGCAGTTCCATAATCTCCTTTGACACTGGAAGAAAGAGATTCCGAAAGGGTCATGACCTGCTCAGGGTCACACAAGGAATAAACAGAAAAAGTGGGATTAAAATTGGATCTTTGGAACCCTTCCTCTGCCTCAGGCAAAGCCCAGGCTCATCTCTGGGACTGTGGACTTCTGGGAAAGGAAGGACACAGCTCTCTGCTCCATCTCTTAACAGGGTGTCCTGGGACAAAATGGAATGAAGACCAGTTACAAAAATGGAGTTGGTTTGGTGTTGGAATTGAGAGAGTCAATTAGATTCCATCTCATGAATACTGGCTCCATCTTGTGTGGCCACATGCGTTATCCAACATCTTGTTTTATTCCAAATCATCCAGGGAAATTAGATGGCACAAGATGTCCATTGCTTCACCATTGCAGGTGAATGCAGTTAATCAGCATCTCTCAATTCTGGGGAAAAGAAAGGCTCAGAAACCTACTTTCCCTTCTCCGTACTTTACTGAAACTCACTCTTCCTCATTCCCAATTTGGAAAGTCCCTAATCTTTCCTCCAATTAAAAATCAGATTACCAAATTGGGTATCCTGACTTGTGTTTTGTTTGTTTTCTTTTAATTAAATCCTCTTTTTTCATTAACTGTTTTGAAACACATGAAAATCTAATTAACTTTGTATTCAGGATCTTCAGAGTGACCAGGTAGTCCAATGATTCATTTATTAGACCTATTTTGCTAATGAATTATATAGCTCAGATTGCTTTGTCAGATTTATTAATTATTCACCATACCTATTGGGACAGGACCTTGTGGTCTAGAAATTTAGGGGCTGTGTGTGTTGCAATGACCTTGGGGCTAATATTGTGATGAACCTCTTTGTTTCTTCTCTCTTCTATGTGAGGCTAAGCCTGAAACTTTGCACTTCCTCCAATCTCTCCAGGAAGCTGAGGTCCATTTCCCAAGGTCTTTGTTCATCAATCCCTTTCACCAAGGAGTGGAGGGAACATTTCCTCATCCATCTTTGAAGTCAGGATTGGTTCACTCTGACCAAAGTTCAGAAACTTTCATTACTAACACATGCGGAACAGGGCCCTGACATCCTGGGAAGGGAGATATCTCATGATTCAACAGTGTGCTAATAAAGAAAGTGATCAGGAAGCCCAGGGACTAGACCTCTGTTAATCCTGTTTATTCTGGGACCTGTCTAGTCACAATCTAGGGACTGAAGTAGGGATAGCAGTAGGGAGCAAACATTTATTAGATGCCTAATTTGTGCCCAGCCCATAGAAGGAGCTTTAAAAATGCAATTTAATATGTTATTATCATTATTGCTGCCAAGTCCTTTACAAATACTATTTCATTTTATCCACACAATAACTCTGGGAGGTCGGTAGGAAATTATGCCCATTTAGGTAACTGGGGCAGAAAGCGGCTAAGTGACTTGCCCAGAATCACAGATCTGGTAAGTATCTGAGGCTATATTTGAACTCAAGTCTTCCTGACTTCAGGCCCAATACATTCCTTATCTACTGTGGTTCTTTCCTAACTCTCAGTAACTACCTTTCTCTAATTCACAAGTTTGTTTGTTTTTTTAAACCTATGATCCATGAGCTGCTTTTAAAAAAAAATGTCAACTATTTTGAATAGAATTAGTTTACTTTGAAGTCCTGTGGATCTTATTTTCTGTAGATAAAGTTATAGTCCTGAGAAGAGGTTCCTGACAACCCCAGGGGAGAACAGTCCTGCTCCCATCATTCTCTGTTCATCCGTTACCCCTGAATAAGAATGTGTTTATTGTCCTAACAGCAGTTCCAGGAAGTGGTCAGGGTATACATTGTGATTCTGGACCTTGTTGCCACTCCAAATGATGACACTTAGCAACTCTGGATCTGTTTTCCCATCTGTAAAATGAGGGAGTTGGACTAACAGGCTACAAGATTCCCTTGATCTCCATGTGTGTAATATTAAAGTTAGTCCACCCTTTACCTGGAAAAGAGTCTGTTATCAGATTTGGCATTACTAAAGGAAAGAACACAGTCATTGAAATTACATCCCTAAAGATTGGGGAGTGGGAAGGAAGATGGGGGTATGTTTCTGGGACAGAATACTGTGATATGGTCATTGAAGGATTAGCTGATTTTACTGATGCAGAATCTGAGGTTCAGAAAGAAGAGTATCCAAGTTGTCATAGGTAGAGGTTGGCATAGAGTCAGGATTCTTAACTAAGTTTCATGATTCTGAGGCTCAGAGCTCCTTCCACCACAACACATAGCATCTTGGGACTCAGGAAGACAGGATGTCACTTATCTTTCTCTCTTTCATGCCAGGAAAGGGAAGAGTCCAACACAAAGCTGATGACCTCATCAAGCTACTCAACAGAGATTGTGATAGTGATGTCTCTGGTTCTAAACAAGCCACTGAGTTAGATGGATGCCAGGTGTGATTAGACGTTCCAGTTTGATTCAGAGTCACATTAGCAATAGAGAGCTGCAGTGTTTAAAAATCAGATTGATTCTGTGTCTTTTTTACTGATTCTAAGTCACACTTAACTCTTCACACATTTTGTCCTGCAGCTACCTAAGTCATGAGTTTTTATCTCTGAAGTTAATTCAGAAATCCAGAGATCTTGGAATGATTTAAGGTTTGAAATTCATTTCTCCAGCTAATCACTGTTCTATTCTTGTGTCAAGGAAATCTATTACCCCTGAAGGATGCAAGTGGACACCAGGGCATCTTTTCTAGCATCTTTACAACATCAAACTAATCAATGGTTTGTTATCTAAAGGAATCTGGAGTATTATCTCTCTCCTTGCAGATGCAGTTGGACTCAAACAATGAACATTTCTTAGTGAAAGGAGGAAAGGATGGAGTTGTTGTTTGTCCTCATTCCCAATTTCTGTCCATCATGGTTTTTTTCCCATGTTAGCCTTCTTATAACCTGGATTTCCAAAGCTATAAAAGAGAGTTGACCTCCTTTTGACTCCTAGTTTTGCTGGGGAAAGTGAGATACCATTTATTGGTAAATTCCTGTGTTACTAATAAATTGAACATATGAGAAATTTTATACCTCAGTCTTCCTTACTTTTAACCATTTCAGTGTGTAGCTCACCAGGATTATATTGACAAGGTGGGCAGGTGGGTTAGTGTAAGGAGAGCAGAACAATTCAAAAGCTGGTCCCACAGGGTAAGAGGCTCATGAGGGTCTGCCCAATCAGAGCAAAGAGAATGAGCCCTCATTCATATTAAGGTAGAGAGAAGGGAAATCTCCCATTCTATAGCCTATCACCAGGGACCACTGTGTCTCTCTTTCTGATCCTAAGTGTTCTCTCCCTCTTGTGTCCAGGTCTACACTAGGCCTATTGGGAGCTTCAGGATGAAGAGGTAACCAGAGGGTCCCAGATACAAAGAAAACCAAGTTTTTGGCAGATGGATAGTAGGTGGTCTGGACTTTACCTCCTCTGTTGGCAAGGGGGTGGCAGTGACAGTTCCCACCCCCAGCAATGCTCCCCCTGCCTCATGGACTTTTCAGTATCCTGGGGCACATAAACTTCCAGAAGAGGTTGCCTGCCCCAGATTCAACTGGAGGAGCACAGGTGTAATTCTGAGGCCTCAGTTGTCCTTCCTAATTTCACACTGTGGCCTGGAAAAGAAGGGAAAAAGAAGGAAAAAAGCTTGATCAATGACTGCCCCCTCCCAGCCACCTTTATCTCCCAGGGATTTCTAGGCTTACCACTTCTCTAAAGGACTCTATCTAGGCTTGGGGGTTTAGAAAATGTAAGAGAAAATGAATCAAGTGTCAGAGTGACACCTTAACTCCAACACCCTTCTTTCTCCCTCCTATCCTTGGGTGTCCCAGAATTAATTAGGAGTCTCTAAAAGGTTCTAGGCTTGGCTCACCCAATTATTGGGAATGTAGATCTTTGGGGGTCAAGGCAGGTTTGCAAATCCCTAAGAAAAAGAAAGGCAAAGATGCAGTTCTTAATCTACTTTGGTCAGGGCTTACTTAGACCTTCAGATATTCCCTGGGGTTAATCACCCCTAGACTACTCCTGGTGCTGCCAGTTGTCTGAGTAACTACATACAGTGAGGCCAAAACTTTCTAGCCTACAAGGACACAGTCCAGAAGGTCCTCTTTAGCCCAGCTGGGAGAAAAGGAGAAGTCCTTTTGTTCCCATGAGTCCTTGGGGCCTGAGCTCTCACATAGTCTCTGTGACCGATAACCCATGTCTGTGTTAGAAGGTTCTCATCTCCTTGAGCTATTTCCTGAGGGGTGAGTCGTATTCTAGATTCTTTCTGCAACCTTGGTAAGGAACTTAAGGGAGGTCTGCCACCCCATATAGAGGGAGGAGTAACACAGGAAGCCCGATACTTACCATACACTGCCAAATGTCTTCTTGCCATCACAGCTACCATGCCTCAAGAATCAACAATTTGTACAATGTAGAAATGTGTCATTGTGGGTGAGTTTGGGGATGAGTAAGGAGTCATTGGGGGAATACTCTCTCTTGGTTATCTGCTGGTGTCAACAGTCCAGAAGGAATATGGTATGTAACAAATCTGTTGGAGGATGTCATTCTATAGCAATTGTAGCTGAGAGGACCCCCTGTGAACCCCTGGATCAGCAATGATGACATTACTGTCCATTGTTCCATAGAGAAGACCTGGTACAACAGTGATAGAATCACTTTGAGTAGATATTGTATCAATTCAGCAGCTAAGGATAAAGGTTTGGAAGGGAAGATGATAGAGATCAACAGGATCCCCCTTGCCTTTCTGAGAGACACAGATCCCTGAGCTGTCCCCAGGATGAGGGTTATCTTTATTTAAGCCTGCCACAGGGTCTGCTGAGAATTCAGTGGGATATTTTTAATGTGAACTCATGTGCCTATGCATCAGTCTGTTTGCTTTTCTAATTTCTGAATAGGATCCAAGAGTTTGGTCTGTAATACATTTTAAGCTACCTTCGTGGACTTGATTTAAAAAGGATATGTCAATATGGCAGGCAAGACACTGAAGGGAGAAAAAAATCAATAAATTGATGTGTCTGAAGATAGGAACAGACAGACCTGGACAGAGCCCATCCATTGAATTATATGTCCTCTATTTACTAATAAGAAAATCAAGACCCATATAAGTTAACAGATGTGACCAGTCTTTAAAAGCAAATAGTAGGGGAAGCTAGGTGGCACAGTGGATAAAGCACCAGTCCTGGAGTCAGGAGTACCTGAGTTCAAATCCTGTCTCAGACACTTAATAATTACCTAGCTGTGTGGCCTTGGGCAAGCTACTTAACCCCATTTGCCTTGCAAAAACCTAAAAAAAAAAAGCAAATACTAATGGCAGCATTTGAACCCAGATTTCTGACCCAAACCCAGGCAAGGTCTTTGCCATTTAAGCCTGGGTACATTTTAGACTTAACAGAGTTTTATTCCCAAACATCCCTAGATGGAAAGTGGCATCCCAGGTGTCCCATGGGATCCATACACATATCTCTTATTGGAAACTCTCCCTTTGCCTCTTCAGAGTTGTTCTCAACTCCAGGGCTGAACATTGCCCTCTGTCTCAGGGTGTGAACTGGTGACCCCTGAGATGCTATTCCGTCCCCCGCCCCCAGTCTCTGGCTCAGGAATTACTCCTCTGGCTAGGTCTGAGGAGACTTTTTCTAGGACAGACTCTCCTGGAAATGGTCTTCTTCCTCCTGATCCTTGTATTGATTCACTTGTCCTATACCTGGGGTTTGACTCCCCCAAGCTCCCTCTCCTCCCCTGGACTCTAGTAGAGCTAATATCTCAATTGTGATCAGCAGCCCATTCCAGGGGCTGCCCACCTTTGAGGAACTCTTGAGGGACTCCCCATTGGTCTGAGCGGCCCAGGGATTGTGACTATCTCTCCTTCCCATGAATCTCTCTGCCTTCCCCTCCAGAACTCTTCCCTTTCCAGAGCCGACAGAACCTGGGGTGGGGGGTGTCCCTGCTGGGGACAGGGATCAAGGTGGTTCTTACATGCAGCACAGATCTGCTTCTGCTCTATCTCCACCTTCTCTAGAAGATGAAAGTCTCTGTCTTAAGGGCAGAAGCTTTTCTAGCCGCCAGGATCAAATGGACCCCACAGGAGAGAAACTTGTTCTCTCACTTCCTCCCCACAACTCACCCCTATTAATTTCATTGAGAGTGGGTGGAAAATCCAATGTGGTTTCCTCTACCTCTGGTTTCAATGCCTCTACCAGTTCTACTTTTACTTCCTGTGCCTGAGGCACAGACCAGAGTCTGCAATGGGACTTTTGAAATGCATAACTCTGGGGAAAACATCACTTCCTCTATACAGAAGACTTCTGAAGGGTAGCCTGATAGAACAGGGTCTGCTGGTCTATAGGTCATGAAGCCATTTGTTGTAGGGTCACTGATAGTAAGTTTGTGGTGAGACCCTCATCTTTCCTCTTCCATTGGATCTAAGGTTAAGATAGATTCCTGTGTATTTCCTGATCTCTCCAGGAATCTAAAGTCCATTTCCTTTAGATCCACTGCAATGGCTATTCTTTGTGGTTCTGTCTGACTCTTCATGATCCCGTTTGGTGTTTTCTGTACAAAGATATTGGAATGTTTTGTCACTTCCATTTTCAGCTCTTTTTACAAATAAGGAACTGAGGTTAACAGGGGAAAGTGACTTGCCAAAAGTGACACAGCTACTAAGTATCTGAGGTAAGATTTGAATTCAAATCCTCCTGATGCCAAATCCAATAGTCTAGCCACAGTACCACTCAGTTGCCTCTTCTTGGAGGCTTCTTAAAGTGTGGGATGAGTGAACTCTGTATCTTCTTTCCCTTTGGAGGGAAGGGAGGAACAGGTTGATGAGATAATAGAATGGAGAACTTTGTGGGTTTCTTGTGCCACTTGGAGGACACAAGGAGACCTCCATCAAGAGACAGATTCTTAGAGCTAGGGATTCCCCCTAGGAGTATGATTTGAATCTGATCCTGCTGGGCAGATATTGGCTTCCATGTTCATCCACCAAGATTTAGAGTTCAGTCAGGGTCTGCTTGATGTTCTTGGCTCTGCTCTAGACCCAGTCCAGGAACGCTGATCAGTCCATATCAGGAGACTATTCTAGAGCAGAACTGAGAGCTGGGGACATCAGACTCAAGAAAGATGGAATATTCTTGTCCTGTGATGATTTTTTAGATGGGATTGTATCCTTTCCTGGTCTTGACTGTCACTGCTGATATATATCCAGGGAGACACTCTGAGAATCCACCTTCCTCAGGAGGGCATTTTGACTCCTTAGTGTTCCCAAATTCAGAGATTCCATCTGAAGGTAGTTAGACTTAGTTCATCCAATGAAGCTGGTATGAAGTGCTCAAGAAGGAAGTATACTCCCAGTCACCCCTGGAGTCTACAGGCAGCATAAACAGTTCACCTTTGTATTGTACTTTGCTTGGAGGAGATGAGGCCCATCCTCTTTAATAACCTTTCTCAGTCACCTGAGCCAGTCCCCAAGTTCTCTGGCCTAGAGCAGCTGGTAGTTTTAATGAAAGGTCTTGGAAACAAAGTGACTCCAAAACAAATGTTTGCTTGAGGTTGGTATCTCCCTGTAAAATCTGAGACCTGATTCTCTCCTGGGAAAGACTTCCTGTCTTTATCTAGTCACTGTGAGTGGTTAGTAGTCGCAGCAGAATGACTTAGGCAACAATTCAGGTGTAAATTGGGGTTCTGAGCATTGTGTTTGGGATGTTTAATAAATGCATATAGATTGATGAAACTACAAGGTCAGTATAAGTCACTGTTTTGGGAGCCAAAAGAATTAAGCTAATCTTCTTACAATACATCATGCATTCATAAATTCTTTAGTGTGGAAACTACCATTATTGATATAAACTTTCAGCCTTCTCTCTCTCTCTCTCTCTCTCTCTCCATTATCATATTGTCTGAGCCTTACCTAACTAGAATATTCTTCAGTCTGATTTTCCTGGTACTAAGCATCTGTGATTTAGATGTATTGATCCTCACACAAGGGTTAAACAGTCTTTTTCTAGGGCCACAATCTGAGTTTTTCCTCTTTGTTTGATCCTCTTGGATTCTGCTTTGCTGATATAACCTTCTAGGACCCTGAACCACCTCCCCATGACTTCTTGGAAGACCTCATGCCACTGGTGGGCATGATCACAGTTCAATGGGAGGGAGCTCATGGTTGGCCCCCATACTGTTCACCCCTCAGTAGAGTCCTGTGTCTAGCAACAGATTTCACATATAAAGAAAAAGTGAGGTGTCATCCTGGGGAGATGATCAGAAAGGGAAGGAAAATGATATTGTGTCATGAGAGTGAATTGTTTAAATAACTAGAGAAACAAAGACCAAGGGGACATGGTCATCATCTGTAAATATCTGAAGGTTTTTCTGGGGAAGAAGAAATATGACTGGTTCTGTTTGACCCTAGGAAAGAAAACTAAAGGCAAAATTCTAGAAAATTCCAGTGATTTCAACTTAACAAAAACTTCTCAAAAATCAGTTGCCCAAGAGGCAGCTAGGTGGCACAATGGATAGAGCACCAGCCCTGGAGCCAGGAGGACCTGAGTTCAAAACTGACCTCAGACACTTAATAATTGCCTAGCTGTATGCCCTTGGACTAGTCACTTAACTCCATTGCCTTAAATAAATATTTTTTTAAAAAAATCAGTTCTCCAGTGTGGATTGAGTTATGTCATTAAGTGATGAATTCCCCATCATTGGAAGTATTCAAGCAGACTCTGGATAAATATTGTGGTGGGGGAGAAATATTCCCTTAGGTTTTGTTTCACCCTGTAATTCTGGACATTTCTGGTCCTTTGTGTGTGAGTGCCCCCCTGTGACTTTGTGTGTGAGTGAACAGAAGCTGGTTTATTTTTCCTGAGTGTGGCTTCCTTCTGGGAGGGCCTGCCTCCCTTTGCTAAACCAATTTCAACAAACATGAAGTATAACAATGATTCTTCCTTCCCATGCCCTGGGGGAGTTGTCTATACAAAGGATCTCTCTAAGAGAGGATGGGATGATTTAGTCTTGAAGAGCAATGTTGGACATCTGAGACCAGGGCTGATGTCCTCTTGGTTATTTGCCCATTTTATATTTTCAGACACCTCGTTTTGTTTCTGAGTTTGAGTAAAAAACAATTTCCTCATCAGTAAAATGAGAGCATTATGCTAAAATGATCTCAGATCATCTGTTAAAATCCAAAGCTACTTCTCCTTGTACTTGGAGGAATGATAATGCCTAAAATTTACAGGGGACTCAAAGGTTTGCAAAGGGCTTCACAGGGGCCATCTCTGGATACTCACAATGATCTTGTGAAGTGGATCTTGTTACTGACATTTTACAGATGAGGTAACTGAGACCAAGAGAAGAAAACTGACAGAAATGGGATTAAGTGACTTGCCCAAAGTCACAGAGCTAGGTAATTATTAAGAATCTGAGATCACATTTGAACTCAGGTCCTCCTACTCCAGGACTGGTGGTCTATCCACTGAGCCACTTAGCTGCTCCTTTGTCCAATACATTTTAAGACAATTTTGAACCCAACTGTTTTAACTTCATGTCTTATGGTTTAGCTGTTCTCTCAAAAAAGAATTGGCATTCAATCTGGCAGGATTCTTGACTCAGTAAGAATGTTAGTTGTATGAATGAAATACCAAGATTTTTATGAACAATTAGTATATATGCAGCAAATGGCAAATATCAGTCAGTCTAAGCTTTGGTGACTCTCGAGATGAAGGCTTCCCATGGAACTCTGATTTGATAACACAGCTGCATTATTTGTGGCCTCACTTGTTGATAGCCCTGTTACATGCAGAATGATCAAAGTCGAGAAATCAAGCTGGCTCAGTAGTAGGTACAAGTCTCAAGATTGCACTACACACACACACACACACACACACACACACACACACAACATACTCAGAAACTCACATGCACATTAGGTAGTGCTATAGACAGAAAGACAGATAAAGGTATAGATAGATAATTAGATAATCTTTGATACAATGACTCACAATTTAACCCGTTTTTTAAATAGTTTTAATTTATTTTGGCTGATACTACATGACTGACATTTTTTTTAAGTTTTTGCGAGGCAAATGGAGTTAAGTGGCTTGCCCAAGGCCACACAGTTAGGTAATTATTAAGTGTCTGAAGCCGGATTTGAACTCAGGTCCTCCTGACTCCAGGGCTGATGCTCTATCCACTGTACCACCTAGCTGCCCCTACATGATTGACTCTTATAACTCTAAAGTCTTGCTGAGATGAGCTTTTGTCTTGCCATTTCTTCCCCACCTTTCACTTAACCTTTTTTAACCCAACACTAACACTTTTCACTTGTCCCTATTAAGTTACATCTTATTAAATTTGGCCCAATGGTCTAGTTTATTGTGATTCTCCCTCCCCCAAATTTTCACCCAGTTTTTTTCAACTACTCTGTTATCCATACCTCTTATTGGTCATTCACTGCTTATTAAATCACTACTACCCACGTGGTACTTTGTAAGGTAGTAAAGATACAAAACAAAAAACTCTGAAGGGGCTCAGTCTGATTTTCCATGAACTACAAATTTGACTAGTATGCAAAATGTGCATTTATTCAAATCAAATTTTAACATGTTTTATTGATTTCTGTTTTTTATACTTCATTCTATGCCCCTTCCCCATTATTGTTTCATTTATCTGTCCTAGAAATGTACTTACACTACAAATACAGAAAATACACTATTTTGTTGTGCTTAATGTTTATTGATTTTAGAAAAGTACTTGATTTATAGAACAAATTAGTGTCTTGAAGGTTTTAATGAAGCTTACTTAAAAATATCTAAGAGGGATATCTATACAGAGACAATATTATTTAGCAATTCGCTGAGATATATGCTGAGCAATTTAAGTCCACTCAATGATGATGCTGAACAGTGATATAAATGATTCTGTTTAAAATTCAAATGAACCACAGGTTCACTATTGATGAATAGTCTATCTAAATGTACTGATTTACTGGCAATATTGTATTAATTATACTGAGGTACAGATTACTAGGAAATCTCTTTAGTGAAATAAGCAGCAAAATGACAAAAAATATGTAAGTAAATGAATGAAATATGCAGCAATATGAAGAAAACTACATAAGTAAAAGAGTGTGTAAGAATCATCAATAATGGTTGAAAAAAACATATACTATTTAATACAGCTCAACAACTTATCTACCTTTTTGTATGTCATTGACAGATTTTATAAGGAGACAATAAATTTAGCCTAGGACTGAATAGGTGAGGGAAATTAGCTTTTAACTCTATCTAAAAATATTTTAGACTATTTTTTTTTGCAAGGCAATGGGGTTAAGTGACTTGCCCATGGTCACACAACCAAGTAATTATTAAGTGTCTGAGGCCGGATTTGAACTCAGGTCCTCCTCACTCCAGGGCTGGTGCTCTATCCACTGTGCCACCTAGCCTCCCCGATCTAAAAATATTTTAATTAATGCCAAATTGCTCTGAATATTCATTTTTCCAATAACATTCACTCTGTTGATATTATATGACTGCAAATCAAGAAACACTACCAAGGATCCATTCAGTTCAGGAGAGGGGAAAAAAAAAAAGCATGCATATACTTGAGTGGGGGTACTAGAAGGACAACTAGTAGAGCCATTTATTCAAAGTATCAATTAGTTCTTATAGCAGAAAAACCACAAAATTAGCATATAGGATAAAAACTATGATATAACTCTATTTTGGGCAGGATGTAACCTGGCAGGATGTAACCTAGCAGGATGTAACCCAGGTCAAGAAGTTCCAGAACAGGGCTATCAACAAATGAGGCCACAAATGGCACAGTTGTGCTATCAAATCAGAGTTCCATGGAAAGCCTTCAGCTTGAGGGTCACCAAAGCTTAGGTCTTTTAGTCATATCTGACCTCTAAACCAAACTCACTCAAGTAGCTCTCAACAATAGCATAATGAAAAATGCATAAGTAGTGGACATCTTATGTCCTTGACATCTCACCAGGGAAGTTTTGTGTGTGAGAATGACCTTAAAATACTATATTGATTATATATATCAATAGGAAAGGAATTAGGAATTTGACTAGTCTAGGTAATGAGGTTAAGAGAAAAGGAAATGGTGATAGGTTGATATCTTTCAGATATTAAAATAGTAAAACAGAAATGTCTATTAATGGGATAATCCTCTATGGAGAATTGATTTTTTTCAAATTACACTAATGGCCCTAGATGAAAAGGATGAAAAGATCCAAACTAGATGAAAGAACTTAAAAACCCAGAACACATTTATATGGAGTAGAAAAGGTTAGAAGGAAACATGCTACATATCCTCAAGAAGCTCAAAAATTATTATTTGGAAAAAGAATTAGCTTTAGTATGCTTGACAGTCAAGAGAATGAATACTGGGTGAAGATTTCAAAGGAAGGATCTCTGACTTTCTCCCCTCTTGCACTTGTAGTCACATCAACTTCAAAATATTCATCTTTATTAAATATCTGCTACAAATATTTTTGTAAGAGATGGAAAGAAGTCAGGAATTGCCTTAACCTCCCCCCCAGGTTTCCCTCATAAACATTACTCAAGCCTGTCAATGAATTCTGAAGCAACAGAATGTACAAAAGAAAAGAGTGGGGAATTTTTCAGAAAATATCTGTCTCAAGTGGAGTAAGAGAGTGTTCAAATCAGGAAACTGAAATCCAGTGCATGTGGATACCAGGTGTAGTAGGTACCAAGACTAGTCAGGGGTTCTAGGCTACAGCAGAGACCCCTGGAGCTCAAACTCATTAAGCCAATGTCACTGCAGATCAGCTTCGAGAACTTCAATTTATTTCAATGGACCACCCCACCCCACCCCCAATTTATTCTGTGTGACAAGCAGGCCATCCAAGCCCACTAAGCAAGTTGCTGGCATTCCCAGTGTGGAAAGTCTGCAAGCCATCCTCTTCCTCAACACTAGAAGCTTGGAACTGTGTCCAGTAATACAACTCAGAATGAGTAAGAGAAGGCAGAGAAAAACTGGGACAATAGAATGCTACCTTGAGTCAAGGGGAGGTAAAGCACCATCTCAAAAGAGGATGACAGAAAAAGCACTGCATCTGAAACTGCAGAGGAGAACATGAATTGGCAGCCAGTCCAAAAATACTTCTTAGAAGAATTCAAAAAAGATTTTTAAAAAAGGTCGAAAAACTGGGTGAAGAAATGGTAGAGAAACTCAACATTTGCAAAAGGAAGAACAAACATTAATAGACAAAAACAAACTCTTTAAAAATACAATTGGGCAAATTCAAAAATAAATAGCTCCTTTAATAATAGAAATTACCAGTGGAAAAGGAGATGCAAAAGCTAATTGAAGACAATAATTCCTTGAAGACTAGGCTAGGGATAGTGGAGGCTAATGACTCTATGAGATATCAAGAAATAAATAAGCAAAATTTAAAAAAAAGAAAAAATAGAAGCACATCAACTTTGCTGGTTGAATTTACTCATGGGATAATGGAAGAGGCCTTCACAAATATCCTGCCTTTATTTGCAAATGAATCATTCAAGCATTCTATTGAAGAATGAGAACTCCTGGACAATGAAATTGAACCAAAGTCTCTGTCCTTAGTAGATCTTTTCTTACTCATACTTTACAACTCTTCAGTAAATGGCATTTTGTAATGTGCCATAGTAACTGGTGAGTTAAATGCTCATTACATCTTTAAAATCCAAAGAAGTAATCAGAGCAAACTGATTTTTTTAGAAGAAAATTAATTTTATTGTAAGGTTTAAAGCAAGTCATCCTTCTTAATGCTTTGATATTTAACAACTATTTCTTTTTGTAGTTACAAAAGCAAAAAAAAAATAGAATTTCAAATGTTTGTGCACTTAAAAAAGACTTCCATGAAAACTTCCTTTTTATCCTTTTACATGTTAAAAATTCTATTAAAAGTCAAATTTTTACAAGCCAAAAGTTTATTAGGCAAAACTTTCCCTATGTAGATTATATCATATTAATTTTTTCCAGTAGGTTTTAAGAGTTTTTCTCTGAAAGTACTATACATTAAAGTTTGATTATCTTATGAAAAAAGTAAATAAAAAATCAAATATAAAATAAATATAAAAATCAAATGTTCACCCAATGTAGCTTAAAAGAATATTTCCATCCTTAGAATAATTAGCAGTATCTATTTGAAACCATCAATAAGCGTTATATTCAATGGGGAGAGGCTAGAGGCATTCCCAATAAGATCAGGGGTGAAACAAGGGTGCCCATTATCACTACTACTATTCAATATTGTATTAGAAATGTTAGCTTCAGCAATTAGAGAAGAAAAAGAAATTGAAGGAATTAGAATTGGGAAGGAAGAGACAAAACTCTCACTCTTTGCAGATGACATGATGGTCTACCTAGAAAATCCTAAGAAATCATCCAAAAAACTACTGGAAACAATTAGCAATTTTAGCAAAGTTGCAGGTTATAAAATAAATCCTCATATATCTTCAACATATATATATATATATATATATATATATATATATATATATAGCAAGATACAGCAGGAAAAGCTAGAAAGAGAAATCCCATTCAAAGTAACCTCAGACAATATAAAATACCTGGGAGTCTATTTGCCAAGACAGACTCAGAAACTTTTTGAAAACAATTATAAAACACTTCTCACACAAATTAAATCAGATTTAAATAACTGGGCAAATATCAACTGCTCATGGATAGGTAGAGCTAATATAATAAAAATGACAATTCCACCAAAACTAAACTATCTGTTTAGTGCCCTACCAATCAAAATTCCAAAAAATTACTTTAATGAATTAGAAAAAATTGTAAGTAAATTCATATGGAGAAATAAAAAGTCAAGAATTTCCAGGAACTTAATGAAAAAAGTACAAAAGAATGGTGCTTAGCCCTACCTGATCTAAAATTACATGATAAATCATCAGTCATCAAAACTGTTTGGTATTGGCTAAGAAATAGAGTGGTGGGCCAGTGGAATAGACTAGGTGCAAAAGCAGGAGATCATTATAGTAATCTGCTGTTCGATAAACCCAAAGAGTCTGGCTATAGGGATGAAAACTCCCTCTTTGATAAAAACTGCTGGGATAATTGGAAGTTAGTATGGAAGAAACTTAGATTAGACCAACACCTCACACCCTTTACCAAGATAAGATCCAAATGGTTACAGGATTTAGACATATAAAATAACACTATAAGCAAATTAGAAGATTAAGGACTAGTTTACCTATCAGATCTGTGGAAAGGGGAGCAGTTTATGACTAAGGAAGAGTTGGAGAACATCACCAAAAACCAACTAAATGATTTCGATTACATTAAAAATCTTTTGCACAGATAAAACTACTGTAACCAAGATCAAAAGAAATGTAGTAAATTGGGAAACAATCTTTACAACTAATGATTCTGAAAAAGGACTCATTTCTAAAATATACAGAGAACTGAGTTATATTTTTAAAACAAAAAGCCATTCCCCAATTGACAAATGGTCAAAGGATAGGCAAAGGCAATTTACAGATGAAATCAAAGCAATCCATAGCCATATGAAAAATTGTTCTAAATCATTAATTATTAGAGAAATGCAAATTAAAGCTTCTCTGAGGTACTACCTCCCACCTCTCAGACTGGCCAATATGACCAGAAAGGATAATGATCATTGTTGGAAGGGTTGTGGGAAATCTGGGACACTATTACACTGTTGGTGGAGCTGTGAACTCCTCCAACCTTTCTGGAGAGAAATTTGGAACTATGCCCAAAGGGCAACAAAAATGAGCCTTTGACCCAGCAGTACCACTACTGGTGATACTGAGTCTATACCATGAAGAGATGATGAAAAAGGGTAAAAAACATCACTTGTACAAAAATATTTATAGCAGCCCTGTTTGTGATGGCAAATTGGAAATCAAGTATATGTCCTTCAATTGGGGAATGGCTTAGCAAACTGTAGTATATGTATGTCGTGGAACACTATTTGTTCTATTAGAAACCAGGAAGGAGGGATTTCAGGGAAGCATGGAAGGATTTAACATGAACTGATGCTGAGTGAGATGAGCAGAACCAGAAAAACACTGTACACCCTAACAGCAACATGGCGGGGGGGTGATGTTCAACCTTGAAGGACTTGCTCATTTTATCAGTGCAACAATCGGGAATAATTTTGGGCTGTCTGCAAAGGAGAATACCATCTGTATCCAGAGAAACAACTGTGGAGTTTGAACAAAGTTCAAGGACTATTCCCTTTAATTTAGAAAAACACAGATATCTTATTGTCTGATCTTGTTATCTCTTAGACTTTTTGTCTCTTAAGGATATGATTTCTCTCTCATCACACTCAACTTGGATCAATGTACAACATGGAAACAAAGTAAAGACTGACAGATTGCTTTCAGTGGGGGGTGGGGGAGGAAAGTAAGATGGGGGAAAATTGTAAAACTCAAATAATATCTTTAATAAAAATAAATTTAAATAAATAAAAAGTAAAGTGCTACTTTGGATGTTCCTCTCCAAAAAAAAAAAAAAGGAATATTTCCATTCTCATGCTCCTTCTGACAGCAAAGAATGCAGCAGAATTCTAAGAATGATGATCTATACAATTGGAACTGCATTCTCTATAGATCAGTAAAGTATAACATTGAAACAATATTTTATTTCAGCCCAAATAATCTAACAAAAGATGGGACTATTTTGCCTCCTTTTGTGAAATATTTACCCCATTTTATTTCTCTCTTCTTTCTCCAACCATTGTACTCATACTCTCATCTTTTAATTTCTTGTCATTCGCTGAAATTCCCTTAATTCCTGTTATGTATATTCCCTCTGTGTTAGTAGTGATATATTTTTAAACGAATTATAAGTATCATTTTCCTATGTAGGGATATAAATACTTTAGTTCTATTGAATCCTTTGGGGTTTGAATTTGGAGGTCAAATTTTTGGTTCAGATCTGGTCTCTAAGGAAATGCTTCCATTTCATTTTTTTCCTTGATGTATTATGCTTAATCTTGTTGGGTGAGTGATTCTTGGTTGTAATCCTAGCTTCTTGCCATCTCAAATATCATGTTCTATAATCTCTGACCCTTTAATGTTACAGCTGCCAAGTCCTGTGTTATCCTGATTATGACTTCCCAACATTTGAATTGTTTCTTTCTGGTCACTAATATATTTTTTTCCTTGACCTGATAATTCTGAAATTTGACTATAATGTTCTTTGAAATTTTACTTTTGGCATTTCTTTGCCAGATTTATTGATACATATGCTTTAAGGACATACTAGAAATGCATTAATCAAATACCTAGAAAAACATAGATTGCCAGAAAAAATTGAGCAAGAGTGTATTATAGTAAACTAAATAATATTAAATCCCTGTACCAAAAATCATATATGTATACGTATGTTGAATTTGCAAAAAAATTACAATAGAAGTAGTGCAACACTTAAAGATATAAATAACAGAGCTCAGTAGATTCTTTCATTGCCTATTTTGCCCTCAGAACACTTTTCCTTGATAATTTCTGGAAAGATGCTGTGCAGATCCTCCCTTTGACTATGGTTTTAGATAGTCCAGTGATTCTGATACTGGCTCTCCTGGATCTATTTCCCAGGTCAACTGTTTTTCCCATATGGTATTTTATGTTTTCTTTCTCTTTTTTCATTCTTTTGAATTTGTTTGAAGGTTTCTTAAAAATGAGTCATTAGATTCTACTTGGTCATTTTTAACTTTTAATGCATTATTTTTCTCAATTAACTTTTGTTTATTTCTTTTCCAGTTGGACAATTGAACTCTTAAAAGTACTGTTTTCCTCAGTGGTTTTTTTCTATCTTCTTTTTCATTTGGCCAATTCTACTTTTTAAGCAGTTTTCCAAGCTATTGACTTTTTTCCATAATTATCTTGTGCCACTCATTCCTCTCCCCAATTTTCTCTTATCTATCTTATTTGATTTTAAGCTCCTTTTTGAGTTCTTTCATGAGTTTGTTCTGGACTTGAGACAATTTTTCATTTTTATTTGTGCTTAGACCCATGGGTGTTTTGACATTTTTGTCCTCTTTTGAGTCTTTGTCTTGGTGTTCCTTGTGCCATAGTAAATTTTTATTGCCTAGTGGTTTTTCTTGTTTTTAGTTGAACTTTTTCTTTGGTCTTTTCCCTTTCTTTCAAATTTGTACTCTGCTCTCAGAGTGAAAAGGGCATTGTCTAAGGCTTCTTGTGTCAGGATTTGTAGGCCCTGACTGTTTACTGATATTGTTGCCCACAGGAGACCCTCTTGTCTGGTGTTGCACTTAGGAGGTTGACTGATGGTGACTAACTCTGCTGGAAGTCATTGGGATCTGGCAATTTACCTGGTGCTTCCCAAGGTTCCTAGTGCTGGCATCTGGAATGTGCTGAGACCACTGGGTTGTTTCTCTGTTTTCCTGAGAATACACTGAAACATGTGATCAGAAGATATCTATTTGCCTTGGTGACATTATCTAAAACATACTTTTTTGTGAATAAGTATTATGCTCTGGTGATTGTGGGCATTATTTATATCTTTAATTGCTGTACTGTTTCTATTGTAATTTTTTTTTGCAAATTCTAACATAGCAATATATACATATAGATACAGAGTTTGCAGTACAGGGATTTAAAATTGTTTAGTTTAAGTACTATAATACACTCTTGCTCAATTTTTTCTGGAGACCTGACTATGTTTTTCTAGGTATTTGGCTAATATATTTCTAATATGTCCTTAAAATATATGTATCAATAAATCTGCAATCTTTAATGATAATATTTTTGTAATTTCTTTTAGTCATGTAGAAATTTTAGCAAAATCATTTATTTCTAATTACAAGTCCTGAGGAAATCCACTTCATTTTTTTTGCAAGGCAATGGGATTAAATGACTTGCTCAAGGTCACACAGGCAATTAAGTGACTGAGGCTAAATTTAAACTCAGATCCTCCTGACTTCAGGGCCAGCACTCTATCTACTGCATCACCTAGCTGACCCTAGTCCACTTCATTTTTAAGGCTTTCTAATTAAAAGATAATTTATTGAAGTTAGACTCAAAACTTTCTCCTTTAATTTCTAGACATTATTTCCATTTCTTTCCTATTGATCAAATAAGAAAAAAGCTAATTTTTCTTCCATATTACAGGTGTATAACCATTTGATGGCAGCTATGTATAAAACAGATATTGGAAAATATAATTAATAAATGAAAAAAGCAAAGTCTGGTAAATTATTTATAAATTTTTGTTAGTTATTTGCATATAATTTGGAAGCAATTTAGAAGCTGTCACCAGCACTGAATCATAATAGAAAAAAATGAAACTTGTATTCCAAATTATAGGCAGCATAAAAATCGCTTTTTAGTTACCTGTTTTTAGGTAGTCAGACAACAAAATTTATTAAGCACTTTCTATATGCTAAGCATGATGGTAGACTGAGAATACTGACACAAGCAAAATTAAAACCCTCAAGGAGTTTAAATTCTCATTAGAGAAGAAAACTGAAAATTGGGGAGGGAGAGAAGATATCCATGTGAGGACATGGTGATAAAGTCCAGAGAGTTAGTGGTGGAGTCATAATGGGAATGAAGAAAAGGAGACTGTTCCCTTCCCCAAAAGGAAGGCACTGGCAGGGAATTGACAATGGAAAAAGAGGGCCATAAGGGTGGACTTACAGCACAGGATGAGAAAGATCCCAGTTCCTGAGAGAAGTTCCAGAGGAAATGCAATCTAAAAAGTTGGAAGCAGAGCCAGGAGATTATTGAAGGATTGTTGCCCTGATCCTTGCACAAAATGGCATTTCGAAAAGAATTGTGAAAATTACCAAGTAGGGGCATAGGTACAGATAGATGTTTCAAGGTGAGAAGTTCCCAGGTACTGAGAGCCATTCCATGGTGAGAATGAAGCTGAAACATGCTAGCTAAGTCAAAAGAGTTAGCCGCAAAGTGGGGAAAAGAATGGATCCAAAGTGAGATGATTAACTAGATGGAAATTAATCAGCAATACCATATAAAAGAGAGAAACAAAAATGAGAAGATAACTGGGCACAATAACAAAAGCTCTAATCAGACTTTTTTACATCATCTTTTACTTTGAACCAAAATAGGAAATGGGTAAAATTCAAGAAATAAAGACATAAAAGCAAAACAAATAGCTCAAAGAACACCAGGAAATGGTTTAACACCAGGAAATGGTTTGACATCTTTGTCTAATGAAGAAATAAGACAAACAAGGACAATTCTAATCTTAAATTTTAACTCATCTATAAATCATTGTGGATAAGAATAGCAAAAGATTATGAATAGTATTGTCTTCTAAAACAAAACAACATAGTCAAGAGACATTTCCCCAAGACTGAACATAAGTTTCATCAAAACTCAATCATTTCCCCCAAATTCAAAGGTAAAACTTTTATTAAAACAACAAATCTATAGAAATAGCGCCATTCAGTCAGAATTTCTATAGTAATTATTTTATTTCAAATAATAATGGAAACAATAAATGTCTCACTATAGTCGCTAAATAAGTTGACTAGGTGAGCGGTTCAATTTTATTCTTTAAAAAATGCCTCAACTCCTTTCTTTCCCAGTATCAAATGCTGTTGTTTTCATCTTTGCAATTTCAGTCCTGAAAGAAGCTTATTTTTCTTGGGATAATTTTCCCTCTATGATTTTAGTCCTTTCTACCGCCACTCTTCGCGCCAAATGGACATACTTATTCCTTCAGAGCAATATTCAAATTTCTACATCCACAACTATACACAGGCTATACCCCATACTTGAAAAACGTAATGGCATCATTATTTTAATGAGAATATGTCAGTAAAAACAACAATCAGAAAAACAGGATAGGGTCAGTGCGATATTTAATATGACAGGACAAAACTCTGACAAAACTGCACTAAAGTGACTAAAAGTTAAAGTCATAAGAGAAAAACCACAGTTAGGGGAAATCAAAGAGAATAAAAACCACAGAATCCTTTTGCATACATATTAGATTTATAACCAATTCTGTATTTACAGGACACAATTCTTGTATTGTAACCACATGCCACTTGTATTTTGTCAATATACTTTCTATTCCTTGTATTCAAGATGATATCCTATATATGGCACAGTATTCTGGCATGAAATAGATGACTAATGCTGTTCACTAGGAAAAAAAAAATGTCAGACTTCTATCTTTTTTCTCTGTTCCTTTGATAATGAATTCTTTTCTCATTGCAATCAATTGTCTCCTCTCTGAGTTCAGGTCCCTCACATGTGCTCTAGACCAGGCATTATATCTGTCACTCTAAAGATGGAGTTATGTATTTGATTCAGGAAATTCAGAATTCTTTATCATCAAAGACCTAAATGACAATACTATGTTTGAAACAAATGGCAGTAGTGTGTCCAACTGTGGCTGATCAGACCAATATGAGGTTGGAATGCTCTACCACAGGGTGGGCACAAATAGTCCATGTGAACACCTGGGTAAGTACTCTAAACTTACATATGTCAGACTTCATTTGAGCTGCTTCAATTCTGAATTGCTCAAGAAATATAACCTCAAATTGCAATTTTAGGGTTCTGTGAGTATCCCTAAAAATCATTCAGTAGTATTGAAGGCTTACATACTTTCAGCCATCAGATAGATAGACAGGTAGAAATAGAATGAAATTAGTCACAAACATTTAAATTTTATTCTGAAAAGGAGGATATGTAAATATAAGAAAATATTATAGCAATAGTTTAAAAAATTCCAAATATGATGTTTAAGAGAAACTCAGAAAGATATATATGAATATATTATGAAATGAACAAAATTAGGTGAATATTTTACAGAAGAGATGGCTACAATAAATGTATATATAGAAAGAAAAAAAGTTGATGAAAAATGTTGCCCAAGTCTTTAGCAAAATGGTAACAGATTAGGAAAACTAAATGAAATGCACCTTTTTCAGATATGTTCAATGTAGGACTTTGTTTTCCTTGGAAAAATACATATCTACATACATACATATCTACACATATAGTAAATGTCAGTGTGTATGTATGTAGGTATATGTCTATATATTATATGTATACATGTATATACATACACATTTGTGTATAGATACTGCATGTATGGAAGAAATTCCATTTTAAGGAGGTGAGAATTAAAGGGTAATTTTTATTTGTTTTATTTTGGTTGTGTTTGGTGCCTGTGACGTCATTGTTAGCCAGAATTTCCAATGAAGAAACTACTATTACCAGTGCATAACTCACTTTTTTAACTTTTGATTTGTTTATTTTTTCATTAGATTTCATTAGATTTTTTCCAATTCCATGTAAAGAGTTTCCAACATTCATTTTTAAAATATTTTGCATTCCAGATTTTTCCCTCCCAATGATAGCAAGCAATCTGATATAGGCTATACATGTACATGTACAATATGTACAAATATGTCAAACATATCCATATGTCATGTTGAAAAAGAAAAATCAGGGAAAGACAAAGAAATGACAAAGGAAAAATAAACAAATAAAAGCTTGGAAACAGTCGTTTTAATCTGCATTCAGCATCTATAATTCTTTCCATGGATTTGGATGACATTTTCCATCAGCTTTCTCTTGGAATTGTCTTTGAACACTGCATTGCTGAGAAAAGCTAAGTCTTTCATAGTTGGTCCTCACACAATGTTGCTGATATTGTGTATAATATTCTCCTAGCTCTCTTTACTTCATTCAGGATCAGGTTTTTTCTGAAGCCTGCCTTTTTATCCATTCTCATAGAAAAATAGTATTACAGGCATAAATAAAAACTTGTTCAGATATGCCCCAATTTCTTTGCCACCACAAAACAATTTGCCATAAATAGTTTTGTAGAAATGGGTCCTTTTCCCTTTTTTATGATCTCATTGGGATACAGATCTAGTAGTGATATTACTGTATCAAAAGATATGTGCAGTTCGATGATCCTTTAAGGCATAGTTCCAAATCATCCTTCTTAATGGTTGGATAAGTTCACAACTCTACCCACAGTCCCTTAGTTTCCCAGTTTTCCCATATCCCCTCCAACATTTATAATTTTCCATTTCTGTCATATTAGCTCTCAGAAAACAACTCTTCTGAAGCTGATAGTCTTGGAGATTTACTTATCTGGGATAGTCTGGAGATTTAGTATTGAGATGTTATGACTCACTTTGGGTCATTGTAGTATGTGTCAGAACCCTAATCATTCTTACATTGAGGCTAGATGGTAAACAGTATCTTTACAGAAGGAGAAAAGAAGGAAGCAAGAAAAAGAAAGGAAACACAAAAACCATTAAAATAAGGAAAAAAGTAATGAGAAAAGGATGCAAAATGATCATTTTTCTATATTATTAGGTTTAATATATAGTATGAAAATTATATTCAAGTTCTTTGGTCATTTTATTGATTTCTCCTCCACAATCAGAGCCCAGAGGAATAAGAAATGAATATTTAACCTGAAACACAAGCAGAGAAAGATGAGGCAAAGGTCCAAGATTTTTGACTGTTCTGACTACAGAAGCTACATGAGTAGAGGGGAAACAGCAGGTCTTTGAAAGTTCCTAACTAGATAAAACCTGTAAAAAGTAGAATCCTGTGTAGGTGTATTCTGGTAAATGCTAAACAACTAAGTCTCCAGAAAATTTAAAAAAACACATACATGACCCACTTTAAGTTTAACTTTATTATTTACATTTTCTCTATCACTTTTTTAAGGTTAAACAGTCAACAAAATAATACATCAATATGAACTTAAGTGTTGGCTGATTGCTGATATAAATATATTTATATGGAATAATTATTTCTCATATGCCAGGATAAATTGAATCCAGTAGACTCTGAACCCATGGAGTAGATTACCGGGTCTCCCACCCCATTAAGAACTCTTACCTCTGCTGTCTGATAAGGGATACTTACCACCTTTTGAATGCTTTCTGATAAATGATGCTCAGTCCTTTAATGCAAGGTCCACCTGTCTGAAATCAGTTCACTTTGCTAGGGGGGATGGAATTTGTCATCTTGAATGGATTTTTTTTGTTTGACTAAAAGCATTTTTATAACAAATCATTTTAGTGTTGTCAGTCATTTCTTCAGTCTCCTCTGATTCTTCATGATGTCAGCATCTTGACAGAGATGCTGGTGTGGTTTGCCTTTCCCTCTCCACTTATTTTACAGATGAGAAAACTGATACAAACAAAGTTAAGTGATTTGCACAGGATCACATGACTAGAAGCATCTTGAGTCAGATTGACACTCAGAAAGGACACTGTCCTTTATGCCACCTTTGTGTCCCAAATCATCTCTATTTTTCTGTTGTTGAAAAAAAATGTATAACAGAATTATAAGATTACACGTTGGCTTACTTTAAAAAAATTGTTTAATTAAATGTTCCTGTTTGTTTATATATAATATATATATATATATTATATATATATATAAAAGCATTTTATATATATAAAATACTCAGGGGCCATATTATCAAATCCACATATGAAAAATATTCTCCATTACAATATAACTGATGAGTGCTCATCCAAATTCTATTCCAAGATCTCCAAGGAGGGAAAGTCTACTGACTTCTAGGATAGACCATTCCTCTTTAAGATATTGATTTTTAGGGAAGTTTCCTTCCCTCTAGTAAAAGCTTGCAGCTTAGAAATTTATGACATCATTTTCTTCACTTATTGAACTTGAGAATTTGTGTCTTTCTCCTATATTTTGGTGCTTTTCACATTGTCCATGATATTTCAAATAACCTTGACTGTGACTCAAGAATCTCATTTGCTGGCCCTTTCAGAACCCAAGGATTTAGTTCATCTAATACAGGTGTCTTGAATTCATCAAAGGCAACCATTTTCATTGATTCTAATCCTAAATATCACCTCTCAAGTAGTATTTTCTGTTCAGTTCATGCCAGTTCTAATCTCTCGCTACTTGGAAGAGAAAACAGAAAATTGATGATGATGATGATGATGTTTAAAAAGTTCTGTTTCTTTTCTAATAATAGCTAGAATTTGTATGGAACTTACCATTCTCCAGATACTGTGCTAATTATATTACAAATATTATCTTATTTGACCTTTACAAAACCCTGGGAGGTTGATGCCATTGTTATCTTTATCTTGCAGTTAAGGAAACTGAGACAGAGCTTAAGTGACTTGTTCAAAGTCACACAGCTAGCAATTTTTGAGGTCACAGCATTCCATCATCAGCGCCCCCCAGCTTCTACACATTTTGCTATCAGCTCTCATTGACCCATCCATCCCAAACAACAGTTAAATCTCTTCAGCGAGGATCCTTTCCCCACAGTTATGAGTTTCACAAAACAAGCAGACCAAACACCAAAATAAATCTGTGCTGTGGCCAGTTTTTGTTGCCACATTCTGAATATTCTATGTCTCACTGTCCTAGGATGATGGTTCTGACTTTTGTATTCATATCCTGTTGCCCACTCTTGATTGATGTCCTGCTTCCATGTGGAAGTCCTCTATTTGAAGGAATATTTACTAGCTCCTGAAAACCTAAAGAATGAAAGTACTCTCCTTGAGTATTTTCATCTTGTTTTTGAGGTCTACGATCAATTTTAACTTTGAGGATTGATAACTAACCTCATATAGTACTTTGGAGCAGATAGGTGTCACAGTGGATAGATAGAGTGCTGGTCCTACTTTTAGGAAGACTCACTTTCCTGAGTTCAAATCTGACCTCAGACACTTACTGGGTTATCTCGGGCATGTTACAACTATTTTGCTTCAGTTTCCTCATCTGTGATGTTTGTCCTTTGTTTTTGAAAAAGACCATGAAATCGGGAGGTGATGTCATGATAAGCATGTAAATTGAGTGAGGGGCTGCTCTGCTAAGTCTCCAATCTCCTTTTCTCCTCTAGAATCACCTGGGTCCAAGGGCCAGATATGAATCAGGATGTCATAGGTTTAGGGGTCCTTCATTATTGTGTGACTGACTCTTTAGCAGTTCGGGGATTTTCATCAACTCCATCTCAGAATCATGTTTTCAGTGAAAAAAATAAAATCCCTGTGATTCAAATCAGTCAAGTAATGCAAGGGCTGAAAGACCTGCAGAGAGAGTGCCTAGAATAAAAACTCTATGGGAATAATATGTGTTTCTAATTGGATTTAAAAATCTATTCTGCACAAAATGGATGGAGGAGACAGAGAAATAAAGGGGAAGAAAGGACTGATAAAAAGGAAGGCAATGGTATAAGTAAAAGTAAGTTTCAAGTTAAAACTTAAAAGAAAAGTACAAGGGGAAAGGGAGCAAAAGATCGGTGAAGAGAAATAACAGAAAAGTCAGAGAAAATACAAATGAGGGGAAAAGAGTGATCTTAACTATCAATGTGAATAGGATGAACTCTGCCATAAAATGGAAGCAAAAAAGAATGGATTAAAAACCATAATTCTGCGATATGTTGTTTAATGGAAGCACATTTAATGGAAGCACATTTGGAGCTGGGAGATACACAGGGATCAAAGTGAAAGAGTGGAGCAAAATACATTAAGCTTCAGCAGAAGCAGAAAACATGGAGGGGTAGTTATCCTGATCTCAGACAAAGGGAAAGCAAAAGTAGATTTCATTAAAAGGCATAAGGTAGGAAACTATATCTTTCTAAAAGGTACCAGCGGCAATGAAATTATAACATGATTAAATGTATAGTATCCAAATTCTTACAGGAGTAGCTGAGTGACATACAAGGAGACAGAGAGAGAAACTATAAGAGTGGGGGACCTCAACCTCCCTCTCTCAGAATTAAAGAAGTTTAATCACAAAATTAACAAGGAAGTTAAGGTGAATAAAATCTTTTTAAAAATTATTTAAAAATTGAGTAGATAAACCTTTGGATAATTTCATTTAAAACAAGAAAGAATACCAAATTACCAGTATCAAAAAATGAAAAGGGTAAACTCACCACCAATAAAGAGGAAAATTAAAAGAGAATTCAGAGCTATTTTGCCCAACTGTATATCAATAAATTTGATAAATTGAATGAAATGGATGAATATTCACAAAAATGCAAACTCCCCAGATTAACAGAAGAGAAAATAAAATATTTCACCCCATTTCAGAAAAAGAAAAGAAAATACTTCACTACATTTCAGAAAAAAACATTGAAGAAACCATCAAGAAAATATCTAAGGAATCAATCTCCAAATCCAGATGAATTTACGACTGAATTTTACCAAACATTTAAGGAACAATTCATTCCAATTCTACATGAATCATTTTTGAAACTAAGACAAGGAAGAGTTCTGCTAAATTCCTTTTGTGACACTAATATAGTGCCGATTCCTAAACCAGGAAGAGTCAAAACAAAGAAAATTAGAGAGTATTCTCCCTGATGAATGTTGTTGCAAAAATCTTCAATAAAATTTTATTGAAGAGATTATCACAAGTTATTACTATGATAATACACCATGATCAGATAGGATTTATACCAGGTAGGCAGGGAAACTTCAATATTAGGAAAACACGCAACATGATTGAACATATCAATAACAAAACCAAAAATCATAGGAATATCTCAATAGATTCTGAAAAAGCCTTTGACAAAAATACAATATCCATTCCTATTAAAAGCACCACAGAGTAGAAGAATGAATTGAATTTTCCTTAAAATAGCAAGCAGTATCTATCTAAAATCATCAATAGAAGATATACATAATAGAGATAAACTAGGAATGTTTCTAATAAGATCCGGGAGTGAAACAAGGATGCCCACTGTCACCACGATTATTCAACATAGATTTAAAAATTTAGCTTTATCAATACAAGATGAAAAAAATTGAAGAAATTAGAACTGACAATGAGGAAACAAAACTTTCACTCTTTGCAGATGATATGATAGTATAGAAAACCCTAGAAAATCATCTAAAAATCTACTTGAAACAATTAACAAATTCAGCAAGGTAACTGGATATAAAATATACCCACATAAACCATCAGCATTTCTAGATATGAACAACAAAGTCCAAGGGCAAGAGATAGAAATTCCACTTAAGGTAATTGTGAACAACATAAAATACTTGGGGAAACTACATCCCAAGACAAACCCGGGAACTGACTCTTTTCACACAAAGTCAAATTTAAACAACTGGAAAAATCAATTGCTCATGCTTAAGCCAAGCTAATGTAATAAAAAGAAGAGTTCTACTTCTCTTATGGTTTTCCTTCTTATCCCATGGTTTTCTTTTTTTCCTTAATCCTAACTTCTCATACATAAAATGACTAATATTGAAACATGTTAAACACAAATGTACATGTATACTGTTCACTCAACTGTTCACCACTGGGGGAGGGAGATGGGAAGGAAGGGAGGAAGAAAATTATGTAACAGAAATATGCATGTAGATGAATATTGAAAAACATTCATAACATGACTGGAAAAGTAACATACCAATTAGAAAAGAGAAACCCACAATAATTTATCTAAAAATAAAAAAAAAGCAGAAAAAAAGTGAGACTGGTGATTTAGCACATCATTCCCCTCACTCAAATCCAATTCACATGCTTGTCATGGCATCACCTCCCTGACCTCATGGTCTTATTAGAGAATGACGGACAAACATCATCATGGTAGTCTGAAATCTGATATCACTATGCTTCTACATCGTTCAAATGCCAAACCACTCTGAAGGTCTCCCTTAAGAATTTTGGAATTGATTGTTCCTGGGAGAGGTTGGAACAGGACCACCCAGCAAGGCACAGTCCCATCAGAAGGTGCTGTGCTCTTTTTAGACTGAATTGAAACAGCCAAAGGAAATGGAACCCACCCTAGGTGTTCACGTGGACAATGCATGCCCAACCTGTGGTGGAATAATATGACTCATGGGATCTGAGCAGCCGCAGTTATTCACTTTCCTTTTTTTCTTATGTTGGTGGGCTCTACAGTGATGGACAAAAACCTAGGATAATAAATACGTCATTGGGTAAATTGTCACTTTTTAAAAGTCATATTGACTTGGCCTGATTTCTACAGTTGGTTTTATTTATTTTTTTTTAGATTTTTGCAGGGCAAATGGGGTTAAGTGGCTTGCCCATGGCCACACAGGTAATTATTAAGTGTCTGAGACCGGATTTGAACCGAGGTACTCCTGACTCCAAGACAGGTGCTTGATCCACTATGCCACCTAGATGCCCCAGTTTTTTTTTATGTGAAAAATATTTTGTGATTGTGTTCATCTAGGTCCTGGGTTTGTACTGGCAGGTAATCTTCCAATTATTATATATTGTTTGAAGGAACTTTAAATGTCATTTCTTTTTCTATTTCTACCTTGGTAGAATGCTTGTGAGTATTATAGAAATCCTGGTGCTTTCTATGAATTTGTTTAATACTCTTCAACTTTGCTAATATTGTTAATTGTTTAAACTATTTTTAGTTGACTTTTCTTTTATAGAGGGGGAAAAAAGAATACTCAGAGGACTGGATATTTCATGTCAGATCCCTCAATCACATTCAAGGTTCTTTTTTTGCTTCAGAAAGTGAACAGAAGATGGTAATGATTCTACCTCCTTTGGTGAGGCCATCCCTAGTATTGTAATTAGAGTCCTTGTGGAATGACTTTCATTGGAGATCTTATCTATTTCCTGTTCTTCAAAACATCTGGTGGGTAGAATGATGTTTCTTTTGGCTTTCCTCCCTCCTACTCTGTCTCCCTGAATGGGGGAAAGAAACCAGGAGAAGTTCTGTACTCATTATCCACTTCTGGTGGGTACTTTCCCAAATTCCTAAGCACGAATTCCTTTGGGTACCTTCTTCTCTGGACTATCATCTTTCACACTTGATTGCCACTTGGAAAAAAATATTCACTTATCCATTGGAGTGGGAAGCAAACTATTTTTCTCAAACCTTCAAACAAAGAAATTGAGTTCAAGAAGGCTGAGAAAGAATGGAAAGGGCAGCAGGGAAAAGATAGGTTGCTACTCACAAACTGGTGAGAAACCAAGTGAGGGAAAAGGTGACTGAGGCAGATCCAGACTGCATAGACTGGTTGAATAGGAGAACCATAGTATCTAGAGGTGAAGGAACTAACAGTGAGATGGTTGTACTTCAGAGATAAGCCCTGACAGAAGCTTAGAATCCTAGAGATAAAATCTAAGGAAATCCTAAGAACTTTCTGGCTCAGGAAGCTTAGTTGATCTAACAGATCTCAGTCATGTCATGTCTGATACTTATTCAGGGTCAGAGAATACTATTTTACAGAACACAAATCCTCTGCACCTAACTATAGTAAGTAAAGGCACTGATCAATCCATTTAGTAGCTAGTGGGGACTCCCTTGCCTGAAAGACTCCACTGATCTTTAGTCCTGTGCCTTTCCCTCTTTGGAGGCTATTAGATTCCAAGACCCAAGTGTCCCTCTTGATATAACTCACAAAGGGGATTTGGAAGTGTCCTCTTGTCCTGAAGAGAAAGATACTGACCAACATCTGAGTCACAAACTGGCAGAGCCATTCATCCTAAGTTGGCCAAGTCAGGCCTGCAGCAAAAGGACTTGTTTCCTGAAACTATGTCCTCAACCTTATTCCTTCCCATTGTTCATGGAATTATACATGGGGCATGAGTCTCTTCCTTTTGGGCTTTCTTGTGGACATTCTCTGATCCTTCTTTTCCCCTCCCACCACTTTTTCACAAATTACTACTGAAGAATCTGTCTAGAAAAAACTCAGAATCACATTGAGACTTTTAAGGAGTGGGAGAAATCTGCAATGGGTTAATCAGGTACCTCTCCATGCCAATCTTCTGGTGCAAAGACTGATAGGTCCATGACTGAACACTGAGGAAATATTTCTTTCTGAGGTTGATGGTTATTCTACCATGCCCAGGTCCCTCCCACAGGCTTCTCCTCTTTCCCCTCTCCCTAGAAAGAAAGTAAGAATTCTGGACTAGGACAAGAGATGAGGACAAAGGTGATATGAACTCCCTCTACTCACTGCCCAGGACAGACTATTTGTAGATTTCTAACTTTTGTCCACCTGCTTCCCCAGGTCAGACCTCTTCTGACAGCTCACCCTACAAGATAAACTTCATCCCTTTCCACCTGGGATGACTATTGATTCAGACTACTGTGAATCCTAAAATTATAAGAACCTTAAACATTGGATTACAATAAAATGATAGAAAATGTTAGACTTTAAGTTTTATTCTCTAAGATTTTACTCATAACCTATAGGAGTAAGTCATGCTGAAGTGTTAACCACATAGTACTGGGAAAGAAATTAGAATTTATGCCATTTGGGAATAGGGGGAAATAATTAACCTCCTTAGTGGACTGAACAGAAGTTACACAATATTACTACCTGAAAAAATTGCTCCTCAGAGTATCATCTTTGTCCTTTCTCTTCTTTAGAGGATGGTCTCCTTACATCATGAGCATTGTTCTCCCAGACTTGTGATTAACAAAACAGGGAGACTTTTGGGGTCTTGATTTTTGCCTAGGGAGTAAGGTGATCCATAATGAAGTCTAATGTTCTTCTATTACAGTATAGTTATGAGAAATTATTCATTCATACTGCATAAAGAAAAATTAAATGATGATAGCTGTAAGGACTTACATTTATATAGCACTTTAAAATCTACAAATCGATCCCCTATTTCATTTGACCTCCTAGCATGAGCCTTCTCATTTGACTGGTGTGAGGAATGTGGGGAATACTTAGTTTCCACAAGAATGTGAAAGGAGATTGTTAGTTTACAAAGACTGGGGTCTGCCTGTATTGGTGCTTATGGGCAGGTATGTGAGTGTAAGACAAAAGAATTAGCCCCAACCTAATCAAAACCTGAGACTAGATCTGTGCCACCTGGTTCTGAGTTAACCAAGGATCTGGTTCCTTCTCCTTTGTACTTGCTCAAGGAAGTTACTCTCCCCTGAGCTCATTGGTATAATGAGTAGGGTGGGGGAGGAAACATGGGGTGAATGGAGCAATTAGATTGTGGCCCTAGTCAATGGTTGGCACGAAGAGGGAGGAACTAGCCTTTCAAGCTGTACATAAGATCCAGCACTGCTGTGATTCAGGACCCTCTTTCCTTAAGAGAGGAGGTCCTTCTTTGCAAAGATGTAGCAATAAAAACCATTTTAATCACTCTGCACTAAGTATTCATGATGAAGAGCTATTAATAACAACTGGTGAGAAAGCTTAGGCCTGATCAGAAGCATGCTTAGAACTCAATCTCCTCAGCTGTATCCCCTCCACCTCACTGACACTCTTCTTAATTGTCCACATAGGCAATCACTCCTTAAGAATCTGCTTCTATAGCCAACCAAGGTCATATAAGTGTGGAAAACCTCCCTTGCTCAACATACTGCCCTATCTCTGTGGTTTTGCTCAGTTACATCTGATTCTTCATGACCCTGTGGACCAAGGCCCACCAATATTCCCCATGGAATTTTCTTGGTAAAGATACTGAAGTGGTTTGACATTTCCTTCTCCTGGATTAAGGGAAACAAAAGTTAAATGACTTGCCCAGGGTTATACAACTAGGTCATGCCTGAAGGCAGATTTGAACTCGGGTCTTTCCACAATACCACCTAGCTGCCTCTTAATCTTTCCACCTTGAAGGCACTGTGCTAGATATACAAAAACATGGCAAAAATCCTGCTCCCTCTAGGAGCAAAGAGAGGAGGAGGAATAGGATCAAGATATATAGTATGATTCAAAAATCATAAAATTCCCTTTCATAACAGGAAAACTACCTCCCTTAAAAATAAAGTCTTAGGGGCAGTTAGATTGTGCAGTGGATAGAGCACCGGTCCTGGAGTCAAGAGTACCTGAGTTCAAATGTGACCTCAGACACTTAATAATTACCTTGGGCAAGCCACTTAACCCCATTGCCTTGCAAAAATTAAAAAAAAAAAATTAAGAACTCTTTTTAAAAGTTCAGACACTTACCAAATTGTATGACCTTAGACAAGTCACTTAACCCTGTTTGCCTCAGTTTCCTCATCTGTAAAATGAACTGGAAAAGGATATGGCAAACCACTCCAGAATCTCTGCCAAGAAAAAACCCCAAAATGGATCACAAAGAATTGGATGTAACTGAATAACAAATAAACAACAAGCAAAGTTCAAAAGTTGAATGGGCTACCTCAGGAGGTAGGGA
Source organism: Macrotis lagotis (assembly GCF_037893015.1). Classification (NCBI taxonomy): domain Eukaryota; kingdom Metazoa; phylum Chordata; class Mammalia; order Peramelemorphia; family Peramelidae; genus Macrotis; species Macrotis lagotis. The sequence goes on from NC_133658.1 coordinate 907,818,999, forward strand.
GCTTCCTGTTCTTGAAGGTCTTCAAGTATAGGCTAGATAGCCACTGACTAGGGAGTGACTTAGATGGAACCCTTTACTACCAAAAATCAAAGGAAATGACTCAGTCCTTCCCGTTCTCCGCCTTGCAGACATACCTCAGAGATACTGCAGGTTTGGTTCCAGACCACCATAACAGAGTGAATATTGCAATAAAACCAGTCAATTTAATTTCCCAGTACATATAAAATTTATGGTTATACTATGCTATAGCTACACTAATGTTTACACTGTACTATAGTCTATTAAGTGTACAATAGTATTATGACTAAAAACAATGTACATACCTTGATTTAAAAAATATTTTATTCCTAAAGAACACTAACCATTTTCTCAACCTTCAGTAAATTAGAGCCTCTCTGCTGATGGAGGGTCTTGTCTCCATGGCAATGGCTAGTAGGTAATGAAGGTTGGAGGTGGTTACAGTTAATTTCTTAAAATGAGACAACAATGAAGTTTGCTGCCTCAGTTGACTCTTCTTTTCATGAAAGCTTTTGGTGAAACCAAAAAACCTTTAAAATAAAGGATCAAGATAAAATTACTGAAAATACAGGTTGGACATTTTATGTTTTATTACATAAGATTTTGCCTCTAACCTAAAGGTGATGGTAATTAAGAAAATAACCACACTTGAACTGGGAAAGAGATGCACACACGCACACAATACAGATGCTAAAGCAAGCTTTATACTGTTTGATGAAGAGAATTATGAATGTTGCAGAAATAAAATCTAATCTTGTACTGCTGTTAAATTCTGGGAATCTTGTTAAGGGTGTGGAAAGTTCTTTGCTCTTGATATGTAAATTGACTCCTATTTTTCCATTGTTTAATGTAAAATTTATATGCTGTCTCCTCATTCCCAACTCCCACCCTTCAAATTTCTGGTTTTGGTCAAGTAAGGGAGGAAGGAGTTCCCCTTTTGCCCTCAATGCCCAGATAAGGGTCAAGGCTATAAAATTTGAGCTGGGCCAGTCCTCTCTCTGGCCCAGTCAATTCCACTGGACTGTTCCTTATCTTATCTCTGTCTCTTTCCCTCTGTCTACCCAGCCTTTTGTTATTCATCCTGTCATGAAGTACCTGTTGAGCCTTTGGGAGGAAAAGATTTTTTAACCTGTTTACTTTGCCATATTTCATAATAAAACCCTGAGCAGTTTTCACATACCACAGAGCTCAAATTCTTTCATCTTAATGTGGCCCCAAAATTCCTATGCTTATTTGGTTACTCCAGATCCCACTGACAACATTTTGGTGACCTCACAAAGGGAGCATGCTGAATCTCTCTGTCTTTTGCTCAGATATCTGTGAGGTGAGAGAAACTCTGAACTAGGCTATTTTTCCCAGATCAGACCAGATTGGACTTAGCCAAAACCTTCTTACTTTTGCTCCTGGAATGGCTGATGAGGTGCTATGTAGTATTGGGGGGGGGGGGGTGGCTAGAGGCAATATTGGATGCTATATTGCTTCTAGCCATGCTATATACCCCCTAATATGGAGTATGGCCCCTGAGGGGCCTGCTAGAGGCTGTTCTGTGGGCATGCCCTGTAGGATATCTGCTATGACTAGGCATCCCTACTTCGGGGGAGGGTGCTGCAGCTCTTTCTTGGACTGAAGAGGGATTGCTTTGTAACACGGTTTTACCCAACTAAAATTCCAATTAGTGTCCTTACCCTCCTAGGGAGGTTGGCAAACTTTGCACAGTAAGCTAGGGAAGTCTTTATAGATCTGGTCTCCCTCACTCCTAGAGGACATCTATGCTCATCTGTGACTCAGTCTGGGCCTCTCTCTCTCTCTCAGGAGAAATATAGTAAAACACTCTCTCCCTCTCTGCAATTACATGCCCTCACAGGATGGCTGCAAGGCAGGAAGGGGTGGGGGGGTGAAGAAAAGTTCTTTCTTCTTAGGATCCTGGAAGCTCAATTGTATGTCCCAGTTGGATTGCAAATGTATGCTCCCATTGGGTAAGATCCCTCCAAAACTTGTTCTAGCCCCATACCTTCTTCCTGGGTTGGGAAGAAGGCGGCTGGAGTGAAGGGTCTTTTCCTTAGATTCAATATGTGGTTACTAATTCCCCATCCCCTAAAGACATTAGCTCTGGCCAAGGAGCTTCCACCCTTGAGAGGGGAGGGAGGAAAGAGAAGAGGGGCATGCCTTGTAGTCAATTGCCTAAAAGAAGGAAAAGAAAAGAATGAACTTGTGCTAGGAAATGCAGATTTCATTCTTAATTAACAGGCTTTGAATTTTATAAAATAACTTAAGTATATATTCAAAGAAAAAAAGAAAAAAAATTTAAAAAATTAAAAAAAGAATATATTCAAATATACTAAGGAATTTTAACTGTCAATTGACTATCTTAAAATCTTAATGTACATATGAGGTTCTTCAAGAAGTTCTAAATGATTCTAAAAATTATTATTTTTGCTTGGTCATAATTGGTACAACTCAAAAATTAATAATATATATGTGTATATGTGGGTGTTAAAAAAAATCAATAGGACATTTTCACACCTCTCCACTGGCTTGGAGAGGTGGGGAAATGTTTTTATATTTGAGATGTGGCAAAGCTGGCCAAAGCCTTCAGAGAAATCTCACTTTGGTAAACGTGTAACCTTTGTTCAAAAAAGAATTGTACCTGGGCCTGTGTGTTTATAACTGTGTCTAAAACTCCTCTTTGTGTGTATAATTCACATCTTAAATAGTTCCTGATTGTTAATTGAGCTCCCATCTATGGGTTGCATTTGAAAGTATATGTTATATGCTTTGTGTTATGAATACCTTTGCAAAATACCTGTGAACTGAATTTTTTGTTAGCCTAATATTGATTGGCAGCTGTATTCAACCTATGATAATTAATTGAGATTTTAAATATTCTCTTCAGTTTAGAAAAATGTAGTTATTTGTTGACTTATTGCTTCATTTGTCCTGGAAAAAGTACTAAATTCTTTTTTGGTACAGCCTGCCCTCGAGGCTTTTTGTTAGGAAAGTTCCCCACCTTGTGGTTAAAAAAGAAATTTGCTAAATTGAAGATTAAATTAATCTCTTAATTTCAAGCTATTTAGAAGTGCTGTAACAAATTTGGGAATTTATATGTTACTAAGAAAAATATATAATTGGGATAGATAGGAAATCTATCTAGGCTATTGAATATATGTATATATATTATATATATATTATCAAGGATTTTTACTGATTTCTTTTGGGAAGAAAATACTGTATTAAATTCTGTGATCTTTGTTTTGATGTTAAATTAATATTGATAAAATTGGTAAAATTAATATTGATAAAATTGGTAAAAGAAGAAAGCCTGTAATAATTTTTTTTGTCTCATGTTTATGGAAGGGAATATATATATATATTTATATATATATATGAAAGTAAAGCCTACTTAACATCTGTTATTTGAAAATAAGAAAATGTATTGTCTCTGCTATATAAGGCCTGTTTCCTTCAATGTTGACTTGACCTGTGTCAATACTATCTGGTCATCTGGGTGATGGCAATAGTAAATTTCTTACCTGGCCAACAAAACTTGAGACATTTTGAATAAGGAGAGGAAATGGAAATCCTATTGTTATTTAAGCATTTATTCTCCAGCCTGAGATTCTTATCAATGGGAATTTTAAGCAAATATTATAAGATTTTTTTAAAAATCTATTGTAAAACCATGCCATCTATGTGAAATCTCATTGGTTACCTAATTCAGTTTTTATTATTCTTCATTCTTTCTATATAAAATGGCCCAAAATTTTTTTATCAGGATTGGTATTTGTAAGGATGTGTTATTGATAAGATCCAAGAGGATAAAAACTTCATTTGTAAACTCACCTTGTTATTCCATTTGTAAGAAAATTATTAACATATATCAATTTGAAACTCTGCAACATTGCCTAGCATCCAAGACATGAATAATAATTAATTGGGATTTTGAAAATTATCATAAGATTGAATCCTTGAGAATTCTCAATTTCTTTTTTCATTGTTTGGTTTTGTTCTAAGGGAATGAGATGTTTGCATCAAAATCTTATGTTTAATGCAAGTTAGTAATTATATTTTGTAAAATTTAATAACTCATGTGTTAATTGACTTGATTACTTGGTTGTTCTTACTATTGTTACATTGGAATTAATGACACATGTTGGAAATTTCAAGTCACCTAAGATATTCTAATGATTTTAAAGAATTCTGAAAGAAGGAATTTGTATTTTGAATATGGCTAGTAGTTAAACAAGTTTATGTATAGAAGTTTCTAGTTATATATGTAAATTGGGAGTATTTTGGATATATATAATAGAGATACAGAGATAAAGATAGATGTAGATGTAGATAGATCTAAATCTAGATATATAGATATCTTAAAACTGTAGTTGTTTGATTTGAGAGAAAAACATCTGTGTAACATAAGGAAGATAGTGATAATTTGAGATTTCTCCATAGCAATCTCCAGCTAATTGCAATGTGAGAAGTCTGAAGATGATGGGCAATCTCCAGCCAAAGGAGATGTTTATTTCAAACATAGTTAATCACTAAATTGTTCATTGCAAAAGTTGATTTCATAAAAAATTCAGTGCTAAATGTAAACCAGGATTGGTGTATTTTTACACCTCAAATTCTGTTTATTGTATTTCATTTATAGCACTGTCCTTAGGTACATGAGCAACAATTGAATTATAATTTTTCTCTGAATCTCTTATACCAAATTATAGCCTGGCACACTCTTGATTCTCCCTTAATGCTCAAATCACCTGAAGTTCTGGTTATAGATAATTGCTATATTACAATATATTGATAATTGATCTATCAGACATCAGGTATGTTAAAATAGAAAGACAACAACATGCCAATGAATTTAATGCTGCAGATGGAATGGATGGCCTTTGAGAGAATCACCTCAATCTCATTTGAGAGAGAATTCTTTTCAAGGAAGCACTAAATGGACAGACCTGGAACCTGATTCATTGAAAAGGATTGCCTGGAACCTCTGCCTGTAAAGGACATCTAATCCATAAGGAAACTTGTCTCTGTGTCCCTCTCTGCTCTTTAAGAGCAAATTGCCATAATTAAGTATAAGAGTGCGCCACTGGAACTCTATCTTCTAAATCTTAAATAATTGACAAGTATTTTGCCTTGGTCTTTTTAATGTAGGATGTAACTCTTTATCACAACAAATTCCCTTAAGGAAAAAAGAAATATCAGGATAATTAGCTATTAGTTTTAAAACTGCTTTAAAGAAGAGATCCATTCTTCAACTAGAATTTTTGTTCATTCTAATCATGGCTAAAGTCAAGATAGAAAATATTGTTGCAAATTACTTATGGGACACATGAAGTTTTAAAATGTTCAGTACACTTGTTTATAATCTTGAGCTTTTGGTTACAAAATATGTGGCATCCATTAATAAATGTTTGTTATATTAGAACCCATGTTCTTATAAGAAGTATTCTGATACTGGCTTAGGATCATAAAGAATAATTCTGACTCTTTATAGACCTAGTTTTTTTTTTCCTAATTTTTGGGCCTCTGTTAAATAGCTTTCTCTGTTAAATAGTTTCCTCTGTTAAAATATCTCTCTCTCTTCTCTGGTTTTGCTTGATCAATCTTTCTTCCCCTGAGTTTCATTTCTCTAGATTACCAGTTGTATATCTCCAAGACCAGTCTCCGCAGGATGCCAGTCAGGTGTACCAGTCCTGATAGCAGATACCCTCTGGACCCTGCCTCAAATAGAGTTCTTGCTGCATTCATCTCCAAATGGACCCTGAAAGGCCCAGAAGAATCTGGGTCCCAAATAATTTTGAGGGAGGAAATGATATAGATAATTATGAATGTAGCAGAAACAAAATCTGTAATCTTTTAATGCTGCTAAAATCTGGGAATCTTGTTTAGGGTGTGGCAAGTTCTTTTGCACTTAAGATGTAAATTGACTCCTATTATTGTAAAATTTGTATTTTGCCTCTTCATTCCCAGCCTCCACTCTTCAAATTTCCACTCCTTCTGTTTCTGTTTCTGTCTACCAAGCAACCTCAACCAGCCTTTTGTTGTTCACCCAGTCATAAAATGCTTGTTGACCCTTCTGGGGTCATTATTTCATAATAACATCCTGAACAGTTTTAACATCCCAGAGAGCTCAAACTCTTTCATCTTTCAGTGGTTCCCAAATTCCTATGCTCATTTGGTTATCCCAGATCCTATTGCCAACAAGTTCAGCCCTACTCCTCCCATGAGGGTCAGGATTGGTCCAGACTCTTCTGGGTTACAACTTTTCTTTATACTCCCTCTCCATACCCTAGCTGATATGTTTCCCGTCCCTGGTCATACACTGTATGTTATGCTAATGACCCTCTGCTATCACACAGGATGTATTGGTTAACAATGATGAAGTTAATTAAGCATGTGCAGAAGTAAGAATAGTGTGACTGGAGCATGGTCTCTTGAGTTCAAGTTGTTCTGAATATCCCAAACTATTGCTAATGTTCCAATACAGGACATGGGATATATCTTGTCTGCTTAATAAAGTATTCTTGTAGTAAGTTCCCTTTTTTGGCAATATTTGCAGACTTGCTTAACACAGCAATATGGTGTATATCTGAGGAAGCAGAGTTGCTTAATCCAGTAATTTCTCACAATCCCTCTTGTTCTTTTCAGGTTTTTGCAAGGCAAGTAGGGTTAAGTGACTTGCCCAAGGCCACACAGCTAGGTAATTATTAAGTGTCTGAGACCGGATTTGAACCCAGGTACTCCTGACTCCAGGGCCAGTGCTTTATCCACTGCACCACCTAGCCACCCGTCTTGTTCTTTTCAATAAGGATTTTGCTTCCACAATTTTCCTTCCTCTTCATTACTCTTAAATCTCTTTAGCATCAGTTCACATTCTGTATCATTACTGGTTCAATCATGAGTTCTCTCAATTAACATTTTTATATTCCCATTTCCAGAAACTTGAATTCCCCCTCATGTTGCTTATAGTATTTTGTACAATTTTTATGATTAACTGTATAAAGTATACATAAATTACAAGATTAATCCACTTAAAGCAATCAAAATTATTTCCATCATCTGTTTCCACTAGGAGTCATTGAACCAACTTAGCAAATAGATATTAAAAGGACTAGTCCAGGTTTGCACAGAGACATGGGTCAGTTTTCCAGTCTCTCTGGTTATTTCTTTTACTGCCTACCCATTGTTACATATATAAGGCAATTGGGTAGGTTGAGCTTCCCACACATTCCCTTATATATATCAATTCATTTTATAGTTTTCTCCATCCTCTTTAGTTGTTTCTTGTAAGATATAGACTTTCCTAAGTTTCTCATAACTCATAGTTAGAAATAACTAATCACATCCTAAATTTCATTTTTACACCTTTCTTCAAATATAGTTAATTTTTTCTCACATCTTTTTCATTGTCCTGTATCTCCTCAAGTAGGTAAAGGTTTTTCTGCTTATACTGACCTAGTAATGGGCAGGCAACAAACATAAAACATAAACATAAACATAACAAACAAAACAAAACAAACAAAACATAAATATAAAGAGGGGGCATAAGTAAGGGTAACATTTACAGAATTGTGGGAACACAGGCTATTCTAATGGCCCACCACCTGGACAGTCTCAGGAGCTGGCATGCCACCCTGAGAGATAAGGTGCCCCGGAGTCCTTGGGAGCTGGTCATTCTGTCCCACAGCCCAAGGGCACAGGATACAGCTGTGTTTTGCCACCTCCCCTCTAATGTACCCCCTTATCCTGTAACACAAGACACTGCATGTACACCACTTGTGCAACCTCCCTTCCATCTTTTTTCTTTGTTCTACCCAGGAAGACCTAAAAGTATATATGTAGAAGCTAAGCAGTAATAAAATTGAGCTGGAGGCATAAGGCAGTGTGGCTTGACTCATTCTCAGCTCCCCTCCAGGAGGGAGGTTGTTGCTGTTGGGGCCCCAAGGTGAAGCAAGCCACAACAAATGGTGCTGAAACCCAGGATCCCCCCCAATCTGAGGGATGCCTCAGAAATCGCACTCTTCCTTGCTGGCCAAGGTAAGTGCCCCACATTGAATGGTCTCCGATGGTCCCCTTGCCCCAGCAACCCCACGGCTTCTAGAGCCCCCTGTAGTCCCTTAACATAATGCAGAATCTTCCCCCTTCTTCCCAAGGGGTTCTTAAACATCTCCTAAGTCCCCGTCACCTGAAATTCTGTGAAAGAGAACATAAGATAACACTCCAGGCAGTTTTGGCTTTGGCTCCCTGGATTGAAGCTGGCCATATGATGGATCCTGACATCTGGGGGGTGGGGCGTGTTTTGACACTTGCCTGTAGAGCTGAGGTCCGTGGTGACTTTTCTCACCTGCTGCCCTTCTACCCTATTGTCACTGTGATACATGCCTGCCTTTCAGGGAGAGAGGAAGAAGCTCAGCATATTTTACAGGCAGCCTTAGATGCAGAAAAGGCCAGGGCAGAGAGCTGTGCCACCTCACTGAAGTCTGGGATGAGGGCACTCAAGCTGATGAGAAATCCACTCACCCCCCCTCCTCCTGAGCTCTCCCCATCCCCCACCAGACAAACCACCACCCCCAAAGCCTCCTCACCTCTACACTGAGTTGCCTGGGGAGACGACTGGATCAAACCGCACCAACACTCCCCCCCCTCCAGGGCCACCCTGGACACACATTAAAATCCCTGACAAGCCCATTGATGATAACCCCGGGGCCCGAAACATCAAGATGCTTCCCTACCCTCTCAGCAGCTACTAACAACTTCACGGATGCCTGTCAGATGAGAGATCTTTGCTGGGTCTATTGATAACCATTACCCACCCTCCCCTCTCCTCAAGGGGATTTCAGTACTCCCTGTCAGCACGCTCCCCTTCTCCTTTCCCTCCCCCCCCACCCATTCCACAGGCTTATGTGGCCTTTACAGATGCAAACAGAAAGCACCTGGGCTATGTCATCTACAGTAATGGATCCATTATATTCACTCACAGGAGCCCTCACGCCCAGTCTGTGCTATGGGCAGAACTACAAACCCTAGCCTTGGTCCTTGCCCGCTTCCCTTCCTAAAGCAAGGGAGAGGGTTTGCTTGTGTTTTTCCCATAGATTGCACCACCCTGCATAGCAGCCCTGACCAAAGAAATGCAGAGAATGTCACTAAACAACAATAGATGAGACCTTAGACGCAGAGGATGGAGGGGGAAGAGACAATCTCCCCAACCTCCCGCAGCACTCCAAGGATGAGCTCTTTACCTTGGCAAAAAGAGCAATGAACTTTAACACCAGAGAACATTTGTCTCCTCACCAATTCCTTGTTACTATGCTGTTCCTGCTGAACACCCCTGAAGCATGGGCCACCCCTCGATGGGCACTTATCCCCTCCCCCCCCAATTCTTTTACCCGTAGGTTATGATGCGTCTCTCTTCCCTGCGCTCTTTGCCAGTAGTGGAACCGTGGGTCTCCCCACACTCTCACCAGAAGAACAAGCAGCCACAGTTTCCCTTTGCACATCAGTACTGGGTCCCACTAACCTATTCATTCCAAGGGAACCTTTTTGCCTTTGACTCTTCTGACAAAAGATTCCCAGCCGGAAGTCTATGGGGATATAATGGTACTGGTGTGTACTGGCCCAGAATTTCAAAACCTTGTACCCTGGGCCTAAGATTACCTAAGGACCTCAAACCCCACACACCCCCTCCCTGCCCTTTTCTCCCTGATGCTATGCGTTTCTCATTGGTTCCCAACTCAGTGTTTATCATGACTATCCAGGTCCCCCCCGACCCTGAATGAAAAACAAGGGGGAGATGTGGGAACACAGGCTATTATAACGGCCCACCACCCGGACAGTCTAAGGAGCTGGCATGCCTCCCTGAGAGATAAGGTGTGCCAGAGTCCTTGGGAGCTGGTCATTCTGCCCCACAGAGCAAGGGCATAGGACACAGCTGTGTTTTACCACCTCCCCCCAACATACCCCCTTATCCTGTAACATAAGACGCTGCATGTACACTGCTTGTACACCCCCCATTCCCTCATTTTTCTTTGTTCTACCCGGGAAGACCTAACAGTATATATGTAGAAGTGTGGCTTGACTCATTCTCAGCTCCCCTCCGGGAAGGAGGTCATCGCTGTTAGGGCCCCAAGGTGAAGCAAGATGCAACACAGAATTAAGGGGAAAGTTATAGAGATTAAAAGGGGGCAGTTCCCTTTAAGTAATCCATTCAGATGGGTAAAAGTTAAGCCATAACATAAATTTTTGAGCCAAATTATTTCTTCTGGAGACATCTGATATCCTTCTGTATCTTCAGAGTCTGTTCCAAAAGATCTCTCCAGTTCAGGTTACTTGTAGAGGTCTTCTTTTCTGGTAAAAGAACTTCTTAACATGACATTTAGTCACATCAAAACTTATATTTTCATCAGAAAATAAAATATTGTAATTTCTTAGATAATTCTAATTTATATTTAAACTACAGGAAATTAGTTACAAATAAAAATAACCTAGCTTTGTTTTTGACATTACCTTATTCCTTTTTAATCATTACCCCATTTGGAGGACGTCATTTTACTTAACAAAATAAACTACTTCAAAAATACTACTTCAAAAATAAATTCATTGAAGATTGCTAAATTAACTTGAGTTTATAACTTACACATTTGATTATCAGTTCAGAACAAGGATTATTCAGTATGTGATTTACAAATAAAATAATTTTGAACTTTTGTTATTAAAATAATGACTCAAATATTAAAAATCTTTTTTGGCTCAGTAAAAAGGCAGATGAAATTTAATTTTATGCATACAGTAACAAACCAAAATATTTTTATGATGCCCTGAAGGCTACTTATGGGCCAAAGACATATGGTGCATCTCAACTACTCAGTGCTGATAGAGCACATTGATTAACTATAGGGATATCATCCTAGAGAGATAGGTGAAACATTCCCATGGTATTCTTAAAGAACCATCAACAATCATTGCAGAAGCTATTGACTGTTTACCTCAAGTTGAAGTCTATCAGTCCCTAGCTGAAGTTCCAACTGAAGAAGAGGTTTTGAATGCCATTAGGCTCCTTTCTAGTGGCAAAGCACCTGGTGTGGATTCTATTCCAGCTGATATCTACAAGGCCAGGGGTCTGTTGGTCATCCAAAAACTGACTGAAATTTTCCAGGTTATATGGCATAAAGAGGTTATCCCCCAAGAATTCAAGGATGCCTCCATTGTCCAAGTCTATAAAAGGTAAAGGAATAGATTTTCCTGTGACAATCACAAAGGTATTTTTCTTTTAGTCACTGCTAGTAAGATTCTTGCCAGAGTCCTTTTCAATAAGCTGATCCTTCATCTGGAAGATAGTCACCTCCCTGAGAGCCAGAAAGTCATTATGGTGTTTGCTGCCTGTCAACTCCAGGAAAAATACCAGGAACAGAACACGTTTGTAAACCACATTTGTAGATCTCACCAAGCCCTTTGATAACACCAGTAATGAGAGTTTATGGAAAATTATATCACAATTTGGTTGCCCAGAGAAGTTCATCAGTATTGTACATCAATTTCATGACAGCATGTGTGCCAGGGTACGGGATAGTGGATGATGCTCTCAAGATTACTGTCACCAATGAAGTAAAACAAGAATGTGTTCTTGCTCCCATACTTTTTATCATGATGTTTTTAGCCATGTTATCAAATGCCTTCACTGAGAAATGAATATGATTTCAAGGTCAGCTACCACACTAATGACAAATTTTTCAACTTGAAAAGACTAAAAGCCAAGACCAAAGTGGAGAGAGCGTTGGTAACCGATCTTCCTTTTGCAGATGATTTGCCTCAATGCATTCTCTGAAACTGAGATGCAATAAAGTGTGAAGCTATTCTTTGCTGCTTGTGCTCATATTGGTCTAACAATTAATACCAAGAAAACACAGGTGTTCCATCAGCCAGCACCACACCATCCATATATGGAGCCACCTATTACGGCAAATGGAGAAATTTTGAGTACTGTGAACAGTTTATCAGTCTCATGATGTACCCAGGTTCTGGATGTAGATGATGCTCTTAAGATTTCCCAGTCACCAATGGAGTGAAACAAGGATGTGTCCTTCCTCACAAACTTTTTAGTGTGGTGTTTTCAGCCATGTAATCAAACACGTTCACTGAGAATGAACATGACCTCAAGGTCAACTATTGCACCGATAGCAAATTCTTCAAATTGAAAAGGCTACAAGCCAAGACCAAAGTGGAGGGAATGTTGGTGCAAGATCTCAGGTTTGCAGATGATTGTGTACTCAATGTAGCCTCTGAGGTTGAGATGCAACAAAGTATGGATCAATTCTCTGCTGCTTGGCTTTATTTTGGTCTCATAATGAACACCAAGAAAACCCAGGTGCTCTATAAGCCAGCACCACACCATCCATATGTGCAGGCATTGATTACAGCAAATGGAGAAGTTTTGAATACTGTGGACAGGTTCACTTAACTTGGCCGTGTCCTTTCCAAGGAGGTACACAATGACAATAAGGTTGACACAGGCATTACCAGAGCTAGCTCAGTATTTGGGAGGCTCCAAAAGAAAATGTGGGAGAGAAGAGGTATTAGACTGACTACCAAACAGGTCTATGGAGCCATTGCACTGACCCCATTGCTATATGCCTGTGAAACCTGGGCAGTCTACCAGTTCCATGTCAGGAAACTGAATCACTTCCATTTAAATTGTCTTAAGAAGATTCTGAATATCACCTGGGCAGAAGAAGACACCAGATACTGAGGTCCTTTCTCAAACTAAACTGCCTAGCATTCCAATATTACTACAGAGAGCGTAGCCATAAGGGGGCTGGACACATTAGAATGCCAGGCATATGCTTGCCAAAAAGTCATTTTATGGAGAACTCACACAAGATGAATGCTCTGAAGGGGGTGAGAAGAAACAACCTGAGACATCCTGAGGGTCTCATTGAAGAATTTTTGATTGTACAGTATGGGAGGCACAGGACCCCCCAAGCATAGTATGCCCTCATTAGTGAGGGTGCTGCACTCTATGAGGAAGACAGAATTGAAGCAGCTCAAAGGAAATGTGACATAAGTCAATTTATTATACCCACCCTCGATGTTCACATGGGCTATTTGTGCCCAACTTGTGGTAGAGCATTTCGAGCTTGGTCTGCTCAACTACAATCAGACACACTGTAATTTGTCTCAAACGTAGTCTTTGATAACAAAGGACAAGAACCAACCAATCAACACCATGATCAAGTAAGATTTATACCAGGTAAGATTTATACCAGGCAGGGATGGTTCAATATTAGGAAAACACTCAACATAATTGAACATGTCATTACAAAACCAACAGAAATTATATGATTATCTCAATAGATATTGAACCAATTAAGACTGGTCTGAGAAAACTCAATGAACAGTCTAACTTTAGGGCCAGATACAGCATTTTGTGATCAACACCACAATTTTAAAATACCAAATGTTTGGTGCATTTGAGAATTTGTTCCTTATTAATAATTCTAGCTGTTATATTTGCCGATATTTCTTAATATTATATCATAATCAAAATGATTCATTTTTTAAGTTTGACCATTAAATTCTTTTAATACTCTAGAATGGACTAGACCCTAAAATATTAAGATTGAATGAATGATAATCAGCAACTAATTATCAATTCCACATGTCTCTTAAAAGCTCAAAAGAATAATAGTGTGCTACATATTTTAGACCATTTGTTTTAGACTGAAACTAGGATAAACTAAAGTTACACCCGAATTCATCTACATGACCTCAGTTTTAACATTCTGAGTTTTAATTTTTTTTCCAAGCATTCACTATTTCTGACGTTCACTATCTCCCAGACAATTCACCGCTAGAGATTTTATATAAGTAGCCATCTATTGTTAGGATTTTAATTTTACCTCAGTTTTCACATCTGAGCACAGCGTAATTCAGTTCAATTCTAGACTCCATAATCCCAGAAATATTATATAACTTAACTTTTCTCCTATAATTTTTCAAACTTACTAACTTTTCACACTTTCCATTCATTCTTCTAACCTTTTCCACTCTCTTTTCAAGTCCCTTAAAATTCATTCTGCAAATTTCTTGTCTATATTATTTTGATATACTTATATGCTATATGGTAGTCTATATGATAGACTACCATGATTCAGATTCCACTGAATATTTCCATTTTTTTTATTTTAGTATATTTTGTTCTTGACCAGATCCAATGACATTTAAACCCTACTTTTATGCTACATAAACCATACTGTCAATACATGTTTTTACTTATCATAGTAAATCTTTCTCTTAATTTGTCACAATTAAAATATTCTATTCACAACCCTCCAATAAAACATTTTCAAATTACTCTATCAATTTTTATGATGAGGAACAAGCATTTATTTATAGCAAGAATTTCACTATTTCAAATCTGTCCTCAGATATTTAATAATTACCTAACTCTGTGAACTTGGGCAAGTCACTTTAACCCCACTGCCTTGACAAAAAAAAAAGGAATTCCACTATTCAAAATTATTTTAACTTTGAAAAACAGCCACTCAAAAGTCCCACAGCCTTCCCAGAGCTGAATGGAGTTGAGCTCAGGCAGCCCAGCTTTAGATCTCAGAGGCAGAGAGGGAGATGGGGGAGAGAAAGGGGAGACTTCCCTCCATGCCTAACCCCCACAGCATTCAAAGGGACCTACAGATCTAAAAGAAAGACACTTGCTTCTCTTTTCTTCCCTGGGGATAAATGGAGTCCCTTTTCTCTTCTGTCCCCGAGCTCCCAAGAGATTAAAATTTGAACAAATTTTAATTTAGAGAATTCTCCAGTCTCAGGAGTCCAGGAAAATAGGAAGCTAAAATTGATCAATCAGACCACAGACAGCTGGAAATAGCAAATCAAGACAAAGAGATGGGACAAAGACACACAATTTAAACAACCACATATACACCTCTCTTCATCCATCTTCTGAATTTTCTTTTTATCCTTACTCCTAGTGCCTTACAATTATCCAGAATTTCCTTTCTTTCCCCATCTTGCCTATTTCATCAGAGATATCCATGGTGTGGTCTTAAGTCCTTCCCCCACTGTTCCAAATAGCAAAACCATGGATTCCATCCCCTCATGCTCCAAACACTTTCTGAAGGTTGTTCACATATTCACAACCCCTGAACCCCTGCAAGATATCCTGGGGTACATAGGTCACCCCAATTAGCTAATACCCTCCCAGGTACATTTTTTAAGAGTTCCTATTTCCCATTTGGGGATTTTTCTCTGACTGATACTCCCAAGATGTACATCCAGACCAAGAAAGCAATATTCCAGCCACTACTTTTCCTACCTTATGCGAAATATCATCTTGTATAGTCTTGGGCTTCACCGGTGTCCTCCCTGCAATACTTTACTTGCTCCTCCCAACAAAGGCCAGAGTCTTGGAAGCCTGCAGACATCCAGGAGAGGCTAGAGAGAGGGCCTGGACTGTTCAAATGGAACAGGAGTACTTGTCCCAGGGTCCTGCCCCCCAAGACCATCCAGGGGTCCCAAAGATCCCAAACAATCCCCCAGTTGAGGAAAACCAAGTCAGGAACCCCTCAGCAGGATTGGGGAGTCAGCCCAGTTGCAAACCGATCAGAGTCCTGGCCTGTCCCAGAAATTAAATTAAGATCAGAGTGAAGGAGAATGCTTTATTACATTTCTCACAAGAAGCAGGTATATGGTATCACAGGGGACGCATACCCAATACAGATGCTAGAGCAAGCTTTATACTGCTAGTTCAGCTCTACTCCTTTCACCAGAGTCAGGATAGGTTCAGATTCTTCTGGGTTACAGCTCTTCATTATATTCCCCCTCCATACTCTCCTTGATAAATCCCCCCTCCCTGGTCATACCTATAGATGTTATGTTAATACACAAAGAGTATATTAGTTAACAGTAATAAAATTAATTAAGCATGTTCAAAAGTAAAAATAGTGTGACTGGGGCATGGTCTCTTGATTTCAAGTTGCTCTACATGTTCAAAACTGTAGCTAGGGACCCAGAACAAGATACAGGATATGTCTGTCTGCTTGGTACAGCATTCTTCAAGGTAAGTTTCCCTCTTGGCGATATTTGCAGAATTCCTTAACACAGTAATTTCTCATACTATCATGTTTGTCCAGTATCTTCTTGTCTCTTCCCAGCAAGGCAAGCCCTTCACCATCCTGGTCATTATCCTCCTGAGTTTGTGATTAACATGGGGAAGATACTCAGGAGTATTTCTTACTAAACAGACAAGATGACTGATAATGAAGGCTGAATACTTTCTAAAGAAATCAATCTTTTTACCAGGTCCATAGGTTTGAGAAGCTTCTTATACTTAACATTATCCCCCATTTTGATCACAGTTGATGTCATTATGTCAGCTTTAGATCAACTAAAGAAGTATAGAAAAAAGATGAGAGGGCATATTGAAGGGAAAGATAGCATCTCTTAGAGACCTAGGGTTGCTAGAAGAATGGGCAGGCAATGGGGTAGGGCGGGGGGGCATAAAGATGAATGATGCATTTAGCAATCCCTTTTATTAAATAACCCCTACAAATAAATGCAAGAGGGAGAAAGTAAACAATGGCATAAACTTCTGGTCCATTTCTTCTATTTTCTGGAAATATCTGATGTCCTTCTGTATCTCAGGAGTCTGTCAATGAGTAGCCTTTTCCAAGTACATTCAGGTTACTTGTAGATAATTTCTTTTCTGGTAAAAGAAATATTTCAAAAAAAATTATCAGGTAAAAACTTATGATTTGGGAATCTCTTAGATCATGGAAATTACAATTTGATTTGCCAATTGTCACACAGAGAACTTCATTACAAGGAGAAAATTTGAAAACCAAGCTAGTTTTATACAGTTTTCTAAAACTCAGTTTTATACTTAGCAATATTGTTTTCTTTCCCCCATCTGGAAGCTGCAGTTCCATTAACAAAAATAATGTCCATAAGAATAATGATTCTACTGCAAAAGTTAAAAATTTTTTTCTAATCAACTTGAATTTGTAACATAAACATTTGATAATCATTTTAGAACAGTGTATCTAGTAAATGACTTATAAATCAAACAGCTTTAACCTTTTGTCTACCTTTAAAAAGAATTTTTAAAAATCTTAGCTGAAAACAGATTCCTCTTAAAAAATTAAGAAAACTGAAAAAAATATTTTAAAATAAACCACAGATTATCCTTTTTTGGATATACTTAGCTTAGTCCTTTCTTTAAAACAAAACTTGAGATAGTTATAATAGAAAAGTCATAACCTGATGTCACAAAATCTTTATCATTTTGCTTAAATATTCCCTTACCATTTTGAAAAACTAAAGGATCTTAATTCCAGTGGGAACATGTAGTTGATGACAGATGTCAAGGTTATATACTAGCCTAGCTGGCTATTAGAATTAGATAGTGGTAAGAAAAAAATGACAAATTTTTATTATTTTTTATACTTATCTCCTGACAGGAATTTACCATAACAACCAAGGACCTTATGTCAAAAAACTTTCCTTTTTTATTGCTGTCAGTGTCCAGGTATGGCTATGTGGATAACCCAATGCCTTGAGTCAGATTTTAAATCTGCCAGGAGAAACATTTCCAAATGTCATGTTTGGGAAACTGAGTTAGGAAAATCCAATCTTAGAGCTTAACTAAAAACCCATTTCCCCAGCCTTCCCAAGGAATCAGTCATCCACAATTTATCTAACCCATTTGGATTGTCACCCTCATAGGACATTAATCCAATATAGATTTCCTTTATACTTGGACTCAGACTCAAATAGAAGGCCAATCTTCATTTTCATGAGGTCCTTAATGGTGAATTTCTATGATCAAGAGTATATATATTCAGCTCTAAAGAATCAGGATGTGTCATGTGGTACCTATAATCTTATAGTGGCAACAATAAAAATGTTTAAATTATTTTATCAAAACTTTGGATAATAATTATGCTTTTAGAAAAGAAAAAAATAATTAATGTAAAAAAATTTCAAAATTTCTATTACAAATTATGCTATGAATCCTCCCTGTGGGTCAGAGGAGTGAATGGCACCACCTGTAAACCAAAATTAAAAAAAAGAAGGTATGTAATAATCCTCATTCTTCCTCAAAGGGCAGTAAGGGAAGTTCCTTAATACCTGTTTCATTTGACCAAGGGGACTTTGCTTCTGTTCTTCCAAGAGAAAAGACTATGAACATTATTTTCTTATTCACCAAGGTAGTAGAAAATTTTTAGGCAAATACCAGTCCTATCTTACTCCAAGTGGGATAAGAGCAATGATAGCTATTATCCCAGTAATGGGAAAAAAAAAGGAGAGATCTAATCACACTCCCTGTGCCTGAAGGAAGGACACTAATATGTCATACCATGAGCAGTCTGAGATTTTCTCCCATAATCAAGTGGCATAAATCTGAAACATTTCTATTTCATTCTGTATTTGTTAAGACTTATTAACATTAAAAACAACATTCCTCAATGAGAAAAATTTGGACTCCTCTTTGTGCTGCTAAGAATGCATTCAATACCCTTCTATTTTGTCTTGGACCAGTAAAGATACAGGAGTATTCCAGGAATATAGTGAAGTAATCCTGACTACTGACTGCAGAGGGATAGATGTGCCATATGTGAAAAATATCTCTAGAGATTATAGTAGAGTAAGAGAAAAATGAAACAGTACCTGGGATCATTCTGGTGTCCGCTCTCATTGAGTAAGGGCACCATCCATTGGGTCCCTAGAGGTATCATCATATAGAAGACAGTTTTGAGAGAGAGTCATACCCGTGAAAAGATTTAAGCAAGGATTATTGATGTTGCCATTGGAAATGGGTACGGATCCTTTTGAACAATATGAACATCTTAGGTGACGTTAAACTATTTCAACGGGTGTTTCTAATTCCAAATGAAACAAAATCTCAAGAAAAAAAGGAGGGTGACAAATGAATTATTATATATCACTAAATATAATGTTTTCTTACTGAAATTATTTCTAAGAACAACAGCAAAATAACATAGAGGTGTTCTTAACTTTCACCTTACAGACATAAGGGATTTTACTTATCTTGTTTTTATAAGTTTATTTACTTCTACATAAATATACTCATATCCTCAATAAGATAACGAGGTTCTTCAGAATTTGAATTAATACTTGTAATAAATCCAATATAACTAACATAATTCTTACTTATGCCATGGAAATGTCAACAAATTCAGATCAAAAAGAGCAAAGTTCCTTTTACCAATAGTAATTTTGATACTTGTAATGACAAAATTTTTCATAAATATCAAATTTCCATTATTATTATTACATTGAAAAAGAGAAATGTTTCTATTAAAACTATAAGCAGGGACACAGGTCACCAAGTAGATAAGACCTAGGAAAATTCCAAGATAAACATTCAAAGCTTCACTTCATTACAGTAGTTTGAGTCAAAAGGGAATTCCAAGTTGTTTTGAGTCACAATCACGGAGAGCAGAATTGTTATCAGCATTTAACTGCAGCTGAGGGCCTCTTCCCTACTAACCTAGGGTTGTTTATCACTACATGAAGAGATTTCTGTTAACATAAGGTAGCTCTTATCCTTCCATCTCTAAACACATATCTCCAGAACAAAAATCTACAAAAAATTAGCACAATGTAAAAATGGAACTTCAAATATACAGGCCCCTAAGAATTCATTAATTAAATAGGTTGGTCAAAATAGCTAATATCAGATTATTAGTTTACAGGTTTAAAAATTAAACTCATATACAAGACAAGTTAGACTAGCTTGGGAAAATTTCTCTTGCTCTTATTCAGCTTTCAAGCAAAAACAAATCCTTAAAATTTTAAATTATCAAACCCAAATTGATGTAAAGTATTTTTAAGTATCACACATAAATCCCAAAGTGTCCTTAGAAATACAAAGTTTCTTTAAGGAAAAAAAGGTGGTTACAAAAGGACAAGAGTTTGTTTGCTAAGCTCAATTACATTTCCTATCACAAAACTCAATTTATTTTAACTACCTTTCCAAAATATACTCAAATATAAATAATGTCTTTCAATAATATGAGGTTCTATATACAAATATACCTTTTTTCTTTTTTTTTTAGGTTTTGGCAAGGCAAATGTGGTTAAGTGACTTGCCCAAGGTCACACGGCAAGGTAATTATTAAGTGTCTGAGGCGGAATTTGAACTCAGGTACTCCTGACTCCAGGGCCGGTGCTCTATCCACTGCTCCACCTAGCCACCTCTCAAATATACCTTTTGATAAACTTATGAACTACACCTAATTTTATACAGAATCTATACAGAAAATATTCTGATAAGGATTTCCAATTAGATTTTTTAATCCCCTTTTTTAGAATTACAAGATTTTCTTTATATTTCAGTTAACAATGTTTAAGAACTTTATAAACCAAAACCAAAATAACCTTAAATAAGTTTCTTTTTGTATAGAAATATAGATGATAGAATAGTGACAGTTATTAAAAAAAGGTAAAGATTGTTCCTTTCAGTAGGAACTGGCACACGTTTGCAATTGAGAAAAACATTCAGTAAGATAAAGTCAGTTACACACCCATGTGCAAAATAACACCAATTACAACTTAGTTATATTTTAGTTAAAATGAGTTACAGTAAGCAATAATACATAATTAGTACAGAAGAGATTTGTTGTACTTAAATTGTCTTCATTCTGTTTGTTGTCAATAGTACAATTTTAAATTCCCAAATGTTTAGTATGTGAGAGAATCTATCATGATTATTTACCAATATTTCTTAATATTAGAACATTTAGGACACTCAAAATGCCCATAATTACAAATATGCGTTTTTAAACTTAAAACTTTCTTAATTTAATTTAATGCATTTTTATTACCCTGAAGAGAAAACCAGCTCACGGAATATAGCTATCTAATTAAAGAGATCACATAGCTTAATAAATTTCTTAATTTAGGTAGCCCTGTTCCTTTTCCTTCCAGAACTAAAATCTGATCTAAATCAAATTAAATCTGAAATTATAAGCAAACATAATTTCTAATATATATTCTCTACTTTATATGCAATGTGGTGAACTATATAGTTCATAAACTACTTTTTTGACCCTAAGAAAATTTGCTTTCAGGGGCAGCTAGGTGGTGCAGTGGATAGAGCACCAACCCTGGAGTCAGGAGTACCTAGGTTCAAATCCGGTCTCAGACACTTAATAATTACCTAGCCGTGTGGCCTTGGGCAAGCCACTTAACCCCATTTGCCTTGCAAAAACCTAAAAAAAAAAAATTGCTTTCCTGTTAAAACAAGGAGTAACTAGATTCAAATAGATTCCTGAAGATTTTTATCTTGAACTCTTTCCCCTAATTTAAATCTGATTTACTAATTGATGTCTAAAGGTAAAGATTACCTTTGTACAGTTTCTCACAGATGTAAAATCGCTACACCTTTCTTTAAAAAAGGTGCTAGTTGGGGCAGCTAGGTGGTATAGTGGATAGAGCACCAGCCCTGGAGTCGGGAGGATCTGAGTTCAAATTTATCCTCAAATACTTAATTGCCTAGCTGTGTGACCTTGGGCAAGTCACTTAACCCCACTGCCTAAATTTTTAAAAAAAGGTGCTAGTCCCTGAAATCTTAAAAAACTGATTATAAATTAGATGATAATCTGCCTTTGGTTACTAATTTTAAATTAGTCTTTTTAAACAATTATATCCAAAACCCAAACAATTAAAAGGAGTAATTCATATTTTAGAAACTTTCATTTCATGTACATAGGAGCTAGAAACAGAACTCAGTTGCCTATGGATTTTATTTTTTAATCAAATAGATCCTTAGATTAATATTAGCATTTTAAGTTATATTTTTTCAAATAGATAATATCAGAATAGGATTTTCAGCTCCCATCTTTCATTCTGAAACCAAAACTTGATTACTTCCTGAGAGCTCCCAAACCAACACCATGCTTACTTTGATGATGCTATGATTCAATCTACTCCAAACGTGAACATATTCTAAATCATTTCAAATCTGGATTCCATACTCCCAGAAAGATTTCATAACTTACCTTTTGACTTACAGTTCTAATATCTACATATATATATATATATATATATATATATACATATATATATATACATAAATACAATACATATATTTTAAGTTAAGATTTTCACAATCTATTCAAATTGCACTCAAATTCAGATAAATTATTCACAAAAGTAGCAACACAACATTTCCAAGTTATTTCCTGTCTTGTATGGTGGGTAACAAGACATTTTGCAAGATACAATTTTAAAATGAATAGCAGTCTCATATATAATTTCCAACAAAATTCCAAATTTCCTGAATAGGTCTTCCATTTCAACATACATTTTATACTAATTTAGCTTATATAAACTTTTAAATGCCCAATTAAAACCCAAAATACTTTATTATTTTTGTCCCATTTTCTTAAAACAAACTTTGATTTTTAAAATAGCAACTAGTCTGTGTTATCTTATTTTTATTTACAGAAAGATAGAAGTGAGGGATTGAAAACAGCTTTCAATGTAAATGAAATAAGATAAAGAGAGAGAGAGCTAAGAAAGAGCTACAGTCAGACTTCTAGAGAAAGTTTTAAGAAAGAGCTGTGAGAGTTTGATCCAAACTTAGAGCTAAGAAGAGGAAAAAACATTTTCCTCCTTCAAAATTACAATTTCTGAATTAATCAGCTCTATGGAACATAAACTGTAAATTTTGAAAGAAAAATTGTAATTTTCCCCCATTTTCCCGGATGGAAAGGAAAGTGACAGGTGGCTAGAAGCCATTTCCCTGACAGGAGAAGGAAAATAAAAGGCAGCATATATTTGGCCAATCTGTCAGAAATAGTACAATAGGCAACCAGCACAACTAATCAAAACACATAGAAAACAAACCAAAAAAAAAAAAAAAGGTAGAAACAGATTTTTAAGAGAGCAAAGAAAAAAACTGTTTTTAGATCTCACCATTCATCAGTCACCAACATAACATCTCCAAGGTAAAAAAGGCAGGGATCTTGGGAGCCTTACCAGGGTCTTTCCATTCCTTTGGTTGGTGTACCATAAAGGCATTATATGTTTTTATGAGAGGAGGGAGGGGGGTAAGCAAGCTGTTGGAGTCCAGGTAAAGAAATTCCATCTCTAAGCTCTCCTTCTGAACTCTAGTACTAGTTAATAATAACATAAATACTAGTATTTTAAAAAGAAACAAACACAGATACCTGAACAAAACAAAATACGTAATCACAAAGGGGGGTTACCCAAAGGGTGACCAATAAAAAAGGGGAGACCCAAAGTCTCACATATCAATGTGCCAAAGGCACAACTCCCCAAACGCACAGACATACAACAAACAGGAGGGCACCTGAACCAATTCTCTTACACTATCAAGTGCCAGAAAACCAAGAGAGGTATCTAAAGGCCTAAACTAGAGGAAATTCTCACCAGAGGCAAGAATTTCAGTAACCAATGGAAAATTCCAAAGCATATTTCAAGTTCAACCAAACAAAAATTCTAAACTAGAGAAACTGAGTTCAAAAAAATGGCAGACACCTCATTCCAAGGTCAGCTTCAGCTAGACTCAAGACACGGCCTAGTTTTTTTTTTCCTACAGATACCTCAGGGTTGTTAAAAGGGAATCTACCCCCTTTCTAAGTCAAAATTATCTAATCCCACATCTGTCAAATAGGACACAAGTTCAAAATAGAACAGAGATTTTGAAAAGTTACAGACCTCTTTCCTTCCAAGGCTATGATTTTCTTCACACAACAATATATATCAATTATATCCTCAGGAATATAATTTTTTTTTAGGTTTTTGCTAGGCAATGTAGTTAAGTGGCTTGCCCAAGACCACACAGCTAGGTAATTATTAAGTGTCTGAGGCTGGATTTGAACTCCAGTACTCCTGACTCCAGGGCCAGTTCTCTATCCACTGTGCCACCTAGCCACCCCAGCAATATAATTTTAGGAAACATTATACTTCAACAATATAAATGTTTTAGATAGATAGATAGATAGATAGATATAATGTGTGTATGTGTGTGTATATATATATATATGTGTGTGTATATATGTGTGTATGTGTGTATATATATACATATATAATATATATATTATATATATAATTTGCATGCATGCCATCCCTGAATCTTATATTATAACGGACATCAATCTGGCAATTTTTAATGAAGTCACTTTTGTATTAGAATACATATTCTTATAAAATGTTCTGTTATGAATTTTGAATCTCACCCTCAAACAGAAGGGTAGCAGTATGTATAATATCAAGTATGAAACTGGATGTTTATTTTTCTATCTATGAGTTATATCTATATACATATATATGTATGTATATATATATCAGCACAATTGATCAATCAAAATTATAAATTCTCGATCTGAGATTCCAAATTTCATTTTCTAACATTAGAAATATGTTTTGACCTGATTATTACACAAGAAAAACTTGTGTTAAGGTATTCTTTTACCAGAAACAAATATCTCTCCAAGTAATCTGAATTGGAGGAGATCTCACTCTTAGATCATACCTGGAACAAGAGTCTGTGTAAGATGTTTCCAGTAGAACAGATCTGAATTTGTTTCAATGCCTCTTCTCTCCCTTTCATCCCATTTTCCCTCACATTTCTTCCTTATAAGGTTCATTTACCAAAGTAAACTGCACCCTTTGATTTTGTCAGTCATCCATCTTTATGACTCATAGACCTTACACTTTCTGCCTATATATCTTGGTAATACCTGGTTTGATAGTGTTTTGCTTCAGGGTATACCATTTTCTTCCAGTAGGTCCTTCACATCCTCTTACATTTCTTTATTGGTCTGCAAGTGATACAAAATGGGGGAATATAAATGATGAATTTAGCCTTTTTAAAATATGTGTATTTGAATTATATTTCTGCATCTCTAAGAACAGAGTTTTAGTGGGTGGGATCCAACTTTCAGTTCAATACCAAAGCAGGCCACCTTTAATCAAGTCAATTTAGCAATTTGAGAAGTTAGTTTGTGCAGTGGCTAGAGCACTGACCCTGGAGTCAGGAGGACCTGAGTTCAAATCTGTTCTCAGACACTTGATACTTACTAACTGTGTAACCTAAGGCAAGTCTCTTAATCCCATTGCCTTGTGTCCCCCCCCCAAAAAAAAACAATTCAGCAATTGAAAAGTATGCTTGGAGAAAACTCCCACAACTGTAATCCCATCAAGAGCCCCTTCAGCTATTCCCTTCCTTCCCAACTTGCCCCCACCCCATTCAACATGGGGTGGGGTACATCTTTCTTAGATTTGACAAGCCAGAGGTGACATTTCAGATGACTCTTTCAGATGGTCAAGGTTATTTACAATAAACTTCCATCCTGGGGAGTCTAACTCTCCAGCTAAATCTTTCCATTTAGGCCCGGACAGTTCTTGACTTACAGAAATATCAACAAATGTGCCTGTTAACCTAATTCTATTTTGCTCATTTTTAAGGCTAAAACCTCTGGTAATGTTTGTCCTTGATTAGAACATATTCTGGGAAGATTAACACATATTTATTTCCAACAAGTTCAATGAAGACTTATCATCATTTGGGGTAGTCTCTCAAAATGGTTACCCTTAGAGGAAGGGGAGAATAGGAGAAAAACTTTCAAGACATTAGTCTGAAATGAAGACATGGTCAAATCAACAAGCCAGATCTAGGCTATGTGAGGTACCTTCTGGTTTATCAGACATTCGGGTTGCATTAATAAACAAATGGTGTCCAAGACAAAAATGGTGGTTCTAGGTGCCATATTTTGGAATGAAGTTGTCTCTTTTCAGTGTATGTGTATAGATAGATAGATAGATAGATAGATAGATAGATAGATAGATAGATAGATAGATAGATATAGATAGATAGATAGATAGATAGATAAAGAGAGAGAGAGAGAGAGAGATAAACAAGATGGTTGAAGTACTGGAAACCATAACATTTGGAGAATTATTGGTTGAAAGAACTAAAAAAGAGAAGCTTTAGGATAGGGCATAATCTCTTTCCAAAGAATGGGTTACCTTTTGAGGTAATAGTTCCCCATCCCCTAAGGTTAAACAAGTAGAAGATGAATTGTTACTTGCCCAAAAGGGCTTCAGAGAAGTTGTACCTTCCTCCTCCTCCTCCTCCCCTTCCTCCTCCTCCTTCTCCTCTCTCTTCTGTCCTAGAGGAATCTCCTGTTATCACAGCTCTGAGTTCTCTACTTGGGGAAGGGGGATAAGGGGAAGATGAGATCCCAATGAGCTCCACTCCCTTTGATAGACCTCTTGTCAGTTTAGGAACCTGGACTTCATCCCATAGTGTGCTATCATTCTAAAATGACATGGCAGATGCTTTCAACAGAAGGATCACAGTAACAAGCCTTGGAATATAAAGCTACTACTATGGAACAGATTTGTTCATGTGGGTTTGAAAGCAGAAAAGAAATTTTATAATTCATTTCTCAATTGGTTATGTTCCCTGAGCATTTTTGAAAATTATTGAATGTTTGACTCAAAGAAAAAAAAATTGGGTCCACAATAACTGAGAAAATAGACCCCTTTTTTTTTGTTCAAGACGACAGTGATAGCTTTGGTCCCTTTGGATGATAGTCTGAACACTACAATCATGTAAGAAGCTTATAAGACCTGAAATTGCCATTTTTTCAAAAAAACTTTCTGATTATTTAAAAAGCAATTCTCTTGTCATAGGCAGAGCTGTAGGGAGAACTCTACCTTGAAAATATATTTTAGATGTGTTTTCTTTGGGGGTGGGGGGGAAAGGGTGTTTTCTAGTCTCAACTAATATGTTTTATTCAATAAAAGACTTACATTTTTGTAAATTGAACATGGGTCCTGTATAAGCTGTAAAAGCAACATTTTTTAAAAAATATCTCATCAATTTTTCTTTATTTTTTTAATTCTCCATGAAAAATTTCTTAATTTTAATTTTTTTCTTTTTTTTCCAATTACATGAAAACTTAGTTTTCAATAAAAAGCAATATTCTTTCAATAGATGAATGTATGCACAACTAACAGTATGGAAAAGAAAAAGGATGTAGAAAGGGTTCTTCTTCATGTATGAGTTGGTCCCTCTGCCTTGCAAGGTCCTGACAACTATGAGATCTAAGATTGCTTTTCAATTATATTTCAAAAATGGCAGTGGTTCCTGAACTGCTAGGTCTAGAACCTTCCCTCTCACAAATATTTATTATACACATGTCCAGTGCAAGCCATGCATAACTCAGAGAAACAAGTGTAAGGTAGAGGAGGGCAGTCTACAATTCCCTTTCATGAAGAATTTCCTGAGCTGTTCAAATACTCACTGTGTAAGCAGTGAGCTCCTCGTGCCTAGAAATCTTTCATGACTGAAAGGATGGAGAAAGTTGTTTACATGATAGAGTTGATGGAGTTATCACTTGTTGAATCTCTCACTATGGAGCAGCAGGAAATACATTAGATGATAAGAGTAGGCTCCAAGATCTTCAGGGTCTAGAATGGAGCGTGAAGACATTCCGCTGGAAAAAAAGTGTAAAGGGCCAGCTTCTGTGGGGTTGGAATGCAGGCCTCCCTGGGATGACCATTACCAGCCATCAAACATGGATTCTTGCTCATTAAACTGGATGGTTGGCTCACCAACGAATCTTGATCTATACATCTCCTGAGCTTAGAATGTAGTGTAGCTTAGAATTATTATAAGGAATTCTAAAAGATTTCAAAGTACAAGTATCATAAATATAACCTTTTATATAGAAATCTTTTCATTATAGAATATTTTAAAAATCTTTATGACTCCCCCTGGAGATGTTCCTTTGACTCAGGGGATATTAAAAGTTGAGGTAGATGTTCAAACTATTCAGCAGGAAGATAGGATAAAAAGGAAAAGGAGGAAGAAGAATGGTGGCTTTTGCCTCCAATGCCACCTCCTCCTGACCTTAACAACCTAACTTCTGCTCCTTTATGGTCCAAAGAAGAAAACACTAACAAAGATAAGGGGTATATGAATGTTGTTCAAAAGGCTGCTCAAAAAGTAGTGGATAACTACTGGGTCTATACCCTGAAGAGATTATGAAAAAGGGTAAAACCATCACTTGTACAAAAATATTCAAAGCAGCCCTGATTGTGGTGCCAAAGAATTGGAAATTAAGTGAATGTCCATCAGTTGGGGAATGTTTTAACAAACTGTGGCACATGTATGTGATGGAAGAAACCAGGAGGGATGGAATTCAGGAAAGCCTGGAGGGATTTGCATGAACTGATGCTGAGTGAGATGAGCAGAACCAGAAAAACATTGTACACCCTAATAGCAACATGGGGGAGATGATCAACTTTAATGGACTCACTCATGCCATCAGTGCAACAATCAGGGACAATTTGAGGCTCTCTGCAATGGAGAATATCATCTGTATCCAGAGAAACAACTGTGGAATTTGAACAAAGACCAAGGACTATTACCTTAAATTTAAAAAAAAAAGTTATCTTATTATGTAATTTTGCTATCTCTCATACTTTATTTTTCTTCCTTAAGTATATGATTTCTCTCTCATCACATTCAACTGAGATCAACGTATACTATGGAAACAATGTAAAGACTAACAGACTGCCTTCTGTGGTGGGTGGGAGCCTTTGATTCAATGTTCAGATGATAACGAAACTCCTTTACAAACCCTTCTAAAGGCGTACCACTCCCAGACTATCCCCCTGGTGTAGTACTACAGTAAACGAGGGATCCATTCTGCAGTGGACGCATCTCAGTCCCCAGATGTGGTGTTCGCCGGAATCCTGGCAGCCTTCTCCAAAGCAACATGTGAGAAAGCTGGGGAACAGAGAAGTTAAGGGACTTGCCCAAGACCACTCTAGCACCAAAAGACTGCAGGCCAAGCAAGACCACACCATTGCTGAACAACTTCAGAGCAAGAGTCCAAGCTTTTAAGTGCTGGGCAGAGGGGAGGGGTTGGTGAGGAACAAGAAGGGGTACAAGTATTGGGGGGAGATTGTTTTAGTGGGCCATTGTTTTTCCCCATTCAAGTGGGGGTTTTATAAATAGTAATTAGTTGGGAAGGGTATGTTGTGGGAAGAGGAAATATACAATTTTAAACCTCCCAAGGTGGAGGGTGTGGGAAAGAAGAGGAAGGCCTAGTATTAATTCTACAGAATCCCTTGGGCACAGTTACCTTTCATCCAGGAATGTGATTGTAATTGAAAAGCCATTGACCTAAGACCTCAGCTGTCATTTATGGACCTCTAAGCTTGCCAGACGGGGAGAGCAGGGACTCCCTGTATTGCCTCCTCTCTGTTCTGTACCTCATAACAGGGTAGGTTTTGGTTGCTGACCTTAACACCCCATATAATGTGACCAAATAACAGTCCCCATGTTTAGAAGGGTGGTGAGGAGTGTATGTAACAAGGGTGGCTGGATATATTGTTTAATTGAACTTAAAAGGGGTGAAGCCCAGGGAGGTTGAGTCCTCCCACTTTACTTACCTCTGATATTGACTCACTCCATTAATCTCAAGGGAAAAGCCATCATTAGATAGTGCAATTGTGCATCCTCTGTTCTTACCTTCTTTCTACACACTGTGTAAAGAATCTTTTCTTTTCCTTTAAAAAGAAAACTTTGAAGATTGTCTTATTCCAAAGAAATTTCTTCTCCCCAACTCTTGAGGCTGAAACACGGCAGCTCTGGGGTGGTGTGTTTTGTTTTTAAAAAAAACAAGGTGCCTTTCACCTTTAACTGACCAAATGCTGCTCATTTTGGCCCTGGAAATCAATAAAATGTATTAATCATTTGTTAAAAAAAAAAAAAAAAGACAAGACAAGATGCAAGCGTAAAATGGTCTGTTGTATAGTTGCAATTAAAAATGAAAATTTAAAAAAAAAAGTGAATAAAGGAGAGATTCCATGGGACATGAGTTATTGTTCTCCTTTCCTGTATTTGAGAAACTTGATCCCAATAATCCAGGGAATTTGATAATATAGATTTTAAAACATTTAAGGAATTAAAATCAGCAATATGCACAAATGTTTTAACTATGTTATAAACATTAGCCAGACAAATATTAGCCCCCCGAATATTGGACTATCATAGCAAAAACCGCTCTTACACCAGGAGATTACTTAATACGGAAAACTGAATTTTTTGAGAATTGGATTAGTCAAGCTAAAAGAAATGAAGTGGCAGGGTTAAGAATAACATTTGAAATGCTCACTGGTACTAGTCCATGGGCAGGAATAAGTAATCAAATTGGGTATACCTTATAATCGTATCAACAAATAGCAATTGCTGCAAAACAAGCATGACTAAAATTGCCCAAAAGGGAAAGAAGCAATACTTCATTTACAGAAGTAAACCAAGGAACTAATGAAGATTTTACACAATTTCTCCCTCGGTTACAACAGGCAGTTCAAAGGAGGGTGAGAGACCAAACAGCTTGTGACATTTTGCTCCAAAAGTTAGCCATGGATAATTGCAATGCGGATTGTAGGCGGGCATTACTAGGCCGATCCAAGGATATGACTTTTTACAGACACGATTGCCAAGTGTCACAATGTAGCAACCTTGTTGCATCAAACTAGTGTACTGGCAGCGGCTCTGGGGAATCTATGACTCCGCCAAGGAAAAAGGGTAAAAACATCACTTGTACAAAAATATTCAAAGCAGCCCTGTTTGTGGTAGCAAAGAATTGGAAATTAAGTGAATGTCCTTCAATTGGGGAATGGCTTAACAAACTGTGGTATGTGTATGTCTCGGAACACTATTGTTCTAATAGAAACCAGGAGGGATGGAAATTCAAGGAAGCATGCAAAACAGGTATGGCTAAAAGAACTCCTTTTTCCAGCATCAAGACTGAAAGAATCTGATTTAAAACATGCCACAAGAGGGAGCACTGGATTAGAGTTACCTTTGGCATATTGTTTTACTTTCATGTTATTTCCAAAATAATAGAAAAGAAATTGCAAACTCTTTTTACATCAACACAAAAGAATGAATTATATGCTATACTAATGGTATTAAAAGAACAGCCACAACCCCTTAATATTTTTACGGATAGTAAGTCCAGTTATCATGTGGTCAGACACATAGAAACTGCCTTTATTAAACATAATACTGATGAAGAATCATATCAACTCTTTAAAAAATTACAAGAAGTTATAAGAAGGAGACACAATCCATTTTTTTATTGAACATATAAATTCCCACACTGAATTACCTGGGTCTATATATGAAGGTAACCATAGGGCCAATTAATTAACTCATCCACTCCTTATAAGTTTAGCAGAAGAACAAGCTAGAGTGTCTCACAAAAAATTTTATCATAATGCATCTTTATTCAGAAAAGAATTTAAAATCACCAGAAAGCCAGCTAGAAATATAGTAAAATTATTTCAACAATGCATTTTATACTTACCTACCCCTTCCAATTATCCTAAGAATCCTAGAGATCATACTCCTAATGATCTGGCCAGATGGATGTGACTCATTACGCACCTTTTGGAAAAATGAAATTTATTCATGTTACCACAGATACATTTAGTTCATATACAACGGCAACAGCACAAAGTTCAGAGGCTATTCAAAGTGTGATTGATCATTTATTCCATTGTTTCGCTATTGCAAAAACAGATAACAGCCCAGGATATACTTCTATGGCATTTAAACAATTCTGCCTATAATACAATATGAGATATATTACAGGCATTCCCTATAAATCCACAGGTCAAACTTTAGTAGAAGGAAACAAAGATCTTAAGAGATTTCTGGAAGTACAAAAGAAGGGGAAATATATAGGGACGAAAGGAAAACAAAAGAGAAGAAAAAATCTTGCCTTTTATATCATTCATTTTTTAACATTGAATGATGAACAATTAACACCTGCAGAAAGACATTTTAATAAGGATATACAATATGAAGAGAAGGGCATAGTCATGTGGAAGGACCCTAAGGATGAACAATGGAAAGAACCTGATCAATCATTAACATAGGGATGAGGGTCTGCTTCCGTTTTGTCCACAGATGGAGAAACTGGATACCAGAAAGGAACATCAGACCAGGCAGACCAGATGAATCAAGTAATACAGAAAATGGATAACACACTTAAGAAATTGAAAAAGGGGGGCAGCTAGGTGGCTCAGTGGATAGAGCACCAGCCTAGAGTCAGCAGTACCCGAGTTCAAATCAGGCCTCAGACACTTAATAATTACCTAGTTGTGTGGCCTTGGGCAAGCCACTTAACCCTATTGCCTTGCAAAAACTAAAAAAAAAAAAAAAAAAAAAAAAATTGTAATGTCAAATCATGTATTAAATTAAATAAAACTAATCATACAACTCATCCAAATATGTATATCATGGGATCATTTAGGACCTTAGAAATGCTAGGAGTTCCATTTGTATAAAATACTGAAGGTATAAGATTTCCTACAGAACCTCCTTGTTTAAATTTACAGGCTTAGGATTTGAAATGTGAATGTTTTCCACCCAGGGTTGCCTGTCAAACTCCATATAGAGGAATTCATGATCATTCTATTTTCTTACAAGTGTGGAATTTTAATGGTAGAATTATTTCATGGGGTATTCCAGGCTATATTAAACCAATAATAAACCCAGAAATAGGGTTAGCTAATTCAGAGATATGGAAGGCTATGGCAGCAATAGATGAGATAAGATTTATACAGTGGAATATGACGTTGGACAAAATATCTTATGCAGGAGAGAAATTGTCAATGACTGCATGAACTTCAATTGCAAAACCCTTCACCCTAACCACTAGCTCCCCCAGTCAGAGAGTTTGGATGACAAATATGGTTGAGAAGGGTCAACTCCATAGAGTTCTAGAGACCCAAAGTTCTTAAAGGATACCTCAAGCAAAAGTCATCAAGATTCCTTAAATGGATAAAATAAATCCAATTGTCCCTTTCTCCAGTCTCTGAATGTGATACTATTTAAGTATCAAGGGGAAGATGGATTCTCAACATCTCTCCCAGGATGTCTATCAGCAATAACAGCTAAGACCAGGAGAGGACAAAGTCCCATTCAATAGTCAGGAGCAGATCATGACCTAGATGAATGAAGAATTGGTCCCTGTGGTTCATATTGTTTCAAAGACCAAGGATTTTCCCTCTATATTGAGTTAAATGCACTTGGGGCTCAGTTTTGCTCTAGGATAGCCACCTATTCTGTACTGAAATGGATTCCAGGAATGGTTCTGGAACAGAGCCAAGAACATCAGACAGGCCCCAAATGAACTCACAGCCTTGGTGGGTGAGAATGGGAGCCTATATCTGCCCAGCTGTAATCAGACACAAATCATCCTTCCTGGGCGGGACCCTGGGCCCAAGAATCTATCTCTTGTTGTAGTTCTCCCTGAGACCTCCAGGGAGCAGTATAAGAACACAAATAGCTATTACCCATTATCCAGCTCTCCCAGGGAGAAGGAAGGAGTTCCATCAGTTCCACACTGACCTTTATGAGAAGCCTCTAAGGGCGGCTGACCCATAGCAGATCTAAGGGCACCTAAGTCTCCTGAGAGCAATGGGCAAAGCCCTTTGGGAATGAACCCGAGCTTCCTGAAGAGAGCAGGGAATTCATGGGGATCCAGGCTTAAACTTGGATTCATCACAGTTACCACCACCACCACCACCACCCCTGCATTGACCCTGCAACATGCAACTCCATAGTCCCTGTCCTGCCAGGACACCCCTTAGAAGTCTTCTTTAAAGATGAAGCAGGGGCTGTGTTCCTCCCCAAAATTATTTACTTCAAGAGTCCCCTGGGCTGGGTCTGAGGCAGAGGAAGGTGCAAGCTAGATCCTATCCTTTTTATTCCCTCTGTGACTTCAGACAGTTCACCACCCTCTTTGAGTCTCTTCCTTCCACTTCAAAATCCAATGATCCTGTGATTTCATCTTCCTTTTGTGGGGAAGGGCTGTCATTGCATTTGGTCCCTTCTCCCAGAATTCCTTTCCCTGACATCTGAACCTCACTGATCTCCTTGACTTAATGAACTGAAACTTGATCCTGATTCACACTTGTTCACTGTGTGACCAGGGTCAGTCACTTGACCATTCTGATTCCATTTCCTTCTCTTCAACATCGGGGAAATATTAGCTGACCTTGAAGACTAACCAGGCTATTTGACCAGGGATTGTCCTTAAAGATTTTTAGAGAAATGGCCGTTCTTAGCCATGTTTCTTCCACTTTGGGGCCATAAGCTCCTGAAGTGGGGGGGAGAGGAGAAGGAGAAAGCAATGCTGCTCCCTTCCCCCCAGTATGGAGCTTGGACAGTGTCTGGGCTTAATATTTGAGGGAAACCATTGAGCTGGACTCTTCCTCTTCCTCTTCATCCCTGGCTTCCTTCAGGTTGTAGTCAAAGCCCCATCATTCAGGAAAAGGCTTTCCTGATGCCCCACCTCCATGCTAGTGCCTTCCCTCAGAAATGTTCTCCAACTTGTCTTCAGTTTATCATGTTTGGACAGAAGTGTGTCCTTCATTGGACTGTGAGAACAGGAATTTTTGCCTTTCTTTGTACCCCAGGGATTTGTCTGGCACTTAGATGCCCACAGAATGTTTGCTGACTGACTAATCTTATCAAGGGCCCCTCTTGTTCCCCAACCTTTCCTACTCTCCATACATCTGATTCAGATCCATACCTGTCATCTTGATTCCAGCTCCTGAGCCCTCACTACTCCATTCTCCCAAAGCTGTCTGGCTGTCCTTCCTTCCTGTGTAAAATGCTCATAAATAATGTCTTCTTTGACCCTCACAGCAGGACTGGGAGATAGGAGCTAGTATTATCATTCCCAATATACAATGGAGGAAACTGAGGCAGATAGCAATTTTCCCAGGGTCATAAAACTACTAAGAGTCTAAGGCTAGATTTGAACTCCCCTCTTCTTGGTTCCAGACCCAGCCCTTTCTCAACTGCAGTGTGAGGGGGATGGATTGGGGAGGGACCATTTCAAGAAGTGGAAGAAGGGTGTGGGAAGAGGAAGATGCCCACTCTAGGGGCGGCAGTCTCCCTTATCTCCTACCCCTGCTCCCAGCTCTTTTGGACCCTCCCAGAAGCCACAATAAAATATTCGAGAAAAAGCCAGAGTACTCTGGGGAGGGGATTGAGGAGGAGAAGAGAGAAACAAGGGAGGGGGTCAGGTGCCACAACTGGACAGTAGGTAACAATATTCCTCTTAGGACAGAATTGTCCATGGACAGTGGGAGGGATCTGGGTAGGGGAGGGATTCCCTGGGAGGGGCAGGAAACCACAGCAACTGGGAGGGGGAAGAAAGAGGAGGAAAGGGGAGGGAGGAGAAAGTCAGAGGCCAAGTTCCTGCCCTGTGGGGCCCATGTGATCTGGGCTGAGATAAGAGCTCCAGCCCTGAAGAGAGACCTCAGTCCTCTAGGGAAGAAGAAGACAGAGCAGAGGCAGAGTTGGGCTGCAAAGTGAGACCACCTGAGACTGGAAACCTGCAGGGACAGCTCCAGGGTGGGCTCTGTACAGGGAAGGCCAGGATTCCTGGGACTACAGAGAGATTGTCCCACACAGTGAGCAGCACAGACCTATGGAGAGTCCCTCAGAAGCACTTCACTGTGGGGACAGCCCCTGGAAGAGGCTCCTGATCATAGGTGAGACACCTGTTCTGCTGGGACCCAGGGAAGGAGTGGGAGCTTGGGGGGGATTCTAGGCCAGGCAGAGAGCAAAAGGAAGGGGGGGGGGTCGGTCCCAGAGACAGTCAGTGTAGACCTGGCCAGAGGAGTCTTCCCTAAACTGGGGCAGCTCAGGGTCATCTGGCCACATCCCCTGAGAATCATCCAGCCCTGGAGCTGAGTAGCCTCTGAAGAGGCTAAAGGAGACTTTACAGTCAGAGGAGAATGGGGCGGGGAGCCCAGCTCTGAGGTTTACTGGCTGTGACCATGGGCCCCTCTGAGCTTGGATTTACCTGGAGCACCACGTTCCTCCCAAGGCTGTTTGGGAGTCAAACTCGCTCAGCTTTAAAAATGTCTCCAGGGTTAAGGAGGAAAGACCTTTCCTAGGTTTGGGCCAGAAGATCTGGGTTCAAATGGTGCCTCTGCTATTTCCTGTTTAATACTGGTCATGTCTGTAAGGTTATGTGAGTCTCAGTTGCCTCATCTGTAAGTTGAGGGTTTCATTGATCTCTAAGGTTCCATCCAAAGGTCCAAGATCTGATTTCTGTCAACCACAACACTTTACTGATTCATTTCTCCCTTCAGTGTCTGGCCTTCCACATGGGCAGGTTCTTTCTGAATCCAGTCTCTGGAGGGAGCTTAAATCCTCTGTAGAGCCTGGGACAGAAACACTAATATGTAGGTTCATGAATCCCCTCCACACAAACCCCAGTGAGCTCCCAGCAGACGCGGGGGCAGACTCAGCAGCCCCGACCCTTACCCTGGAGACAGCACAGGGACCTGGGCCTCTCAGGAGGGCAGGGGACCCTGCTGACCTCTGCCTCCTTCCTCCCCTCTCAGCCTCCATCCTCAGCTGCTGGATCCAGTCAGCATCTGCTCAAGGTGCCCCCATCACCATTGTGCCAAATCCGCCCTTTGGAACAGTGGGCAGTGACGTCATCTTGGACATCCACGGACTCTCAGGGCCGGTTTTCACATATACTTGGTACAGAAATTCAATAGAGGAGAATAACAAGATTGCTTTCTACCATGTTCCTTCTGCAACTCAGAACCCAGCTGATATCCGGGAGAAGGTGTTCTCCAATGGCTCCATGCTCATCCCCAACCTCGCCCTCAATGACACTAAAAACTACATTGTTCTGATTGTCGATTCAATGACGGGCGAGTCAAAACAAGCATCTGTACTTTTATCAGTGTATGGTAAGCACTACCCTTCCTCTGGGTCAGGTAATTTCTCCCAAACTATTCCAATCTGGGGTGAAAAGTCACCCATCCTTTCCCAGGAAGCAGGGAGAATCCAGAACATGATGCACCTTTACATAGAGTAGACCAACAGTCTCCATAGTAAGGGTTGGGGCTACTGAGCGTGCCCCTGGGGCTGCTGGGGGTTCATTGGGCCCCAGACCAGTCAGTTTGGGGCACAGAGGGCACAGGAGAACTCAGAGGGTCTGAGATGGGAGGAAGGAGAAAGAGGTCAGCAGGGTCCCCTGCCCTCCTGAGAGGCCCAGGTCCCTGAGCTATCTCCAAGATAAAGGCTGGGGCTGCTGAGCCTGCCCCTATTTTTGTTCTGGGTTCATTGGGCCCCAAATCAGTCAATTTGGGGCACAGAGAGCACAGGAGAGCTCAGAGGCCTCCAGCTTATGAGGCCCAGGCCAGAAGCAGGAACATTAGACCCACCGGCCATATAAGGTCCACAGAATCATTTGGTCTGGCACTGTAACAGCATCATAGGCAGGACTCAAAATTTAATAAATGTAGGTGCTTTTTAGGGTGAATTAAAAGTTTGACAATATAGCAGGCAAATGATGCAATAACTATCCAAATGGCCTTCGGGGGAAAAATGGCTCCTCACCCTTGCTCTAGTCAGTTAGTATTTGGGAGGGAACTTCCTTCTTCCTCCCAAGATAGGGCACAGGATGGCATCTGTCCCCCTACAGTTGTGCCTGAGACAGGTAACCTGCTCCTGAAGTTCACCTGCCACCAGATATTTAAGAGCCCATGAAACAGGGGGAGCATTGTTGGGGTGGGAACAGTCTCTGATACTCATAGACCAGCTTGGGTCCAGTGGAGCTTCAGTACAGAATGCCCACTCCCCAAAAGCCAGAAACCTGGCTGCCTGGTGTCCAGGACCATCTGGACACCAGTTCATCCTGAGGTTCCCAGTGCTGGGAGAGGAAGCCCAGAGGGAATATACCTATAGGACTGCATCTTTATAGGAAAGGCCCAGAGGATGAGGTACAGGCTTCTCTGAAGGGACAGAGGGTCCCAGCTCCTACGAAGTTGCAGTTGAATGAAGAGATGACAAATTAAATTCTGTATGGGGAGCAAAGAGTTCATCTGGGGTCCCAAACAGAGAGCTTTCCAATTGGGCAAAGGGTTAACAAGAGCCACCATTTATGTATTGACTGAGGGTGTCGAAATTGCTCTATGCATCATATTTCATTTGATTCTCACCAAGACCCTGTGATGTAAGTATATATTTTTGTAAAAGACGAAAATGAGGCTGAGAGAGATTTAGTGAGTTGGCCAGAGTCACACAACTAGTCAATAGCTGGGGCGGGATTCAAACTCTGGAAGACCCCCATGTCTAACTTCCATCCACTATAACCCCCTGGCTGCCTCCTATTACAGAGGGTGACCTCAGGAGAGAGTGACCTCCCCAGCCCTAGGAATCTTCAAGCTCAGACCAGATGACTCTACCCAGGGATGATAGACTGGGGATCCCTCATCAGGCCTAGAATGGGCAAAATGCCCTCTGAGGTCCAGATGGCAAGATTCCCAGAGGCCTTGAGGTGACAGCTCAGAACATCCTTTCATGATGAGCATTCTAGAAATAGTCTTTAGAAATCTATCTGAGGCAGTGTACATTCAATGACAATAGGATCAGAGGCAGGAGTCAGTGTTAGTGGAGGACCCTGCTGGTCATCCCCATCTGTCTTTCTGCCCCTCAGCTCTTGGACAGAGGAAATTGTAGGAGGAAAGACCTGGGAATCATCTACCTTTTGATACATAAGCATTTATTAGGCACCTACTAGATGCAAAGGAACTGAGCTGGGTATAGGACATAACCCCCCCCAAAAAAAGCCACTAATATCAAGGTTCATAGGTATTATTGAGGAAACATGTAAACCTGTATGTGGAATAGATGTGAGGAGAACAAGGATCAGTCCAAGACTGATTTACTGACTAGAGGTACTTCAGGAGGGAGGCAACCCTTCCACCAGTGTCCACAAAACTCATCCAGAGAGTTCTTTTGGGCCCTGGAGGTGGGAGTATTAACCAAGATTAAGCAGCTGGTCTGTATCTGAGGCTGAATTAGCACCCAGGTCTCCAGGTTCCCTCTAATAGAAGGTCACTAGGCAGGGAGGAAACTAGCAGATGATGGCATCAGGAAAGGTCTCTTAGGAATTATCCCATTTAAGGAGCATCTGAAAGAAGGGAAAGGTTTTATGAGGGGAAGGACAGGAGTGGGGCACAGTCCCCTCCTCAGCACAGGACACTGTAGCAGTTGGGACCTAGGAAGGAAACTCAGCCCACTAGACTCTCTGAAGAACCTGGGACAGAAGGGGTCCAAGAATACTCAATGACAGGTGCTGAGACAAGGATCTTGGGTGGGACCAGGACTTGCCTCAGCAAACCTTCAGAGTCAGGACTGGAGGTAGCAAAGGATTGGTCCCCAGACACAAGGGGAGTTGGGTTCCCAAGGATTCCAGCTTCTGCTAGAAGAATGGGACCAAGGAAAGGAGAGAGCTCTAGAGGTGGGGTCGGAAGATCTGGATTCCTATCCCAGCTCCAACATTTACTGTATGACATCAGGGGAGGCACCTCAGCTCTATGGTTCTCCGTGGCCTCATCTGTAAAACAAGGGATACTACTCCCACCATTTCCTTCTTCTCTGGCTATTCTAAAGAAAGACCTTTCAAGGTGATGAAGATGGGAGTCTTTATACCCCTTAGATGCTCCATTAGCTCCTCCTACTCACACCAGTTCAACCATTGAACCCAGCAACTAGGTAGCTCACTGCACAGTGGGATTCTAAGATACTTTGAGGAAGATCCTATCGGTGAGGACCGGGAAAGGCTTTTTGGGGGAGATGGAAAGTGAGCGGAGACTGACAGGAAGAGGATGTATGCAGGGATGTTCCAGTATAGGTACATGGAGTGGGATAATGGCAGGTGCAAAGGACAGGAGACTGTCTAAACTCTAGTAAACTCTGTCAGGTCTTCATTGACCTGAACAATTGTGAGATGGGAGTCAAGTGTGCTTAGTTAGACTGAACCATCCAGGGTAGAGCCAGAGAAAACACCTGGGAGAGTTGTGCTTCACCCCAGCTATCTGCAGTGATAGCCTGAGACCAGAAGGGCTTTTGTAGGGGCATTGGCTTCTGGGTTTTATTTCTGGGCTGCTGTGCTTTCTTTCTCAGGAAGCAAGAGATCTCTGGGCTGCTGGGATTCCTACCCTTCTCTTGCTATTGATGGCTTTGAATATTTCCATACCCATGAGGAGTCTAATCTTTGCTTTGGTCCCCTCCCTTCTGGTTAGCCATACCTTCTGATCCCATCCTATAGCCTGGGCATCTTGTTGGCCATGCTCACCACTCCATGATTAGTGAGCTCCCTGGGGAAATTGAGACTCCCATCTGCTCTTCCTTCTCTTCTCTAAGATGAAGCTTCTTTGGGGATGATCAGAAGTGGCACTGGAAGGAGCCTCAGAGACCATGAGGTTCAGCAAGAATTACAGGGGACTCTGCACTTTCTTCCTTGGATATCTCTAGGACAGCAAAGTCCACTTGGCTTTACTGGATACAAGACTCTTGGTATCTTTTTAAAAGCTGAGTCACATTCTCCCCCACCCTAAATCTCCTAACATGATCCAAGGGAAGGAGTAGGAACAATACCAAAATGGAGTAGAAAGAATGTCAGGAAAATTCAAATATTTCTAACTCAATTTTGTTTGAAAATGAATCCTTAAACAGCGGGGAAGGATAAGTCAAGGAGGGAAGCCTGTGAGATTGATGAGTTAACCCTAGATTTTATTCTGAAACATACCTTTCTCAGAGGTAAGGCTGAACTGCCAACCAGAGAGAACTCAGGAATAAGGAAAGAGCAGTACTGGGTCCTCCTTGGGACGTGAAGGCTCAGGAAAAGTTAACTCATTTTGGTTCAGCTTCCTAGTAGAACAAAAGCATATCTAAGTTAGAGGGAACATTGAAGAGGATCGCCTTCAACATTCTCATTTTGTCGAAGGAAAGGAAAGGAAAGAGCCCAAAACAGAATTCGAGGATACTGTGGAAATGTGTATGATCTGTCCCTGTGAGCTATGCTTGACCTAGGTACAGGTGATAATTGATTGAAGACTCTTTGATTTAAATTAGGCCTCCTTATTCCCAATCCAGGATACTTCCTGCTGCATGCTGCTACAAACTGTTCTATTCCCAATCTTTCTTTGCTTTTTCTTTTCCTTTGGAGTTAAGGTAACATTTCTCTCTCTGAGCACCAGCTTCCCCTAACCTATGCTCTCTGACCTTCACCATTATAGCCATCAAGATGTGGAGGTGACCTTGACTTCTTGAAGTCCAGGTCAAGGGAACAGGAAACCCCCCCAGGTCTTTCCTAGATAGAAAGGCCATAAGTAGTCTGGGCAAAAGATGGGGGAGTCTGTCATCCCTAGATCAGCCTGTCTCAACTCAGCACCAGGGACTTGGGATCAAGGTGAATGTCTTTGTTAACCACAGCAACTCAGGAACGAACTTCCTCCTAAGCACTGGAAAAGCTGTGACCTGCAATTGAGAAAATAGTGTTCATGCCAATGAAATCTCAGGTTCTTGACTTCATCTTCCAAGGCCTAGCTAAATTCTAAGTTCTACAGAGCCTGCTTCCAAACCAGATACTTGGTTGGAAGAATAAAACCAAATTTTCTGTCTATTTTCTGCACAGAGTTATTACCCAAACCTACCATCAACAGCAGCAACATGGCCCCAGTGGAGAAAGTGGACAATGTCTCATTGACATGCCTGTCTGAGGGACCAGATGTCTCATACCTGTGGTTCATAAACGAAAGCTCCCCAGCTGGTGACAGGATAGTGCTGTCACCGGATAACGAGACACTCACTATAATCAATGTCACAAGGAAAGACAAAGGATTCTATCAGTGTGAGATCCAGAACCCAGTTAGTGCCAATAGAAGTGACCCATTCACATTGAATATTATCTGTAAGTAAATTCTCTTTCTGCATAGTGCATGCTTATAGCCTGGTGGTGTGCCAAAAGTCAGGCCACTTGTTTGAGTGCTAAAGGTTAAATCTCTGAAATTCCCATCACTCTTGATTTCAGAGAGCCCAGATTGGCCATGCCATGCTTTCCCATCTATGCTGGAGCCAGGACCAGCCATGGGGCTGAACCAAGGAAGGCCTTAAGACCTTCCAATTTCGGGGAACTCAGTTCCAAATCTCTAAAATAGAGATGAGCTGTGAATTTCCCAGCTCAGAAATTGGTCATGGAGACACAATGGCCCCTGGTGATGGGTTTCAGAATAGGAAATTCCCCTTCTCTCTGTCTTTATTTCAATATGTACTCATTCTCTTTACTCCAGATGGCCCGGATAACCTCATGATTGTCCCCACAGAACCTCATTACTCTGTAGGGGCAACTCTTAATTTGTCCTGCTCTGCTGATTCTAACCCAACTGCCCAGTTCACTTGGCTAATCAATGGAATACAGATGATGTCCACATCCCAGCTCTATATTCCTAATGTGTCTCTGAATTATACTGGAACCTATACTTGTAATGCATCTAATTCAATCACTGGCTTGTCTAGTACCAAAGACATCAATATCATAATCTCTGGTGAGTAGCTAGACCAGGCTATCAGCTTTGTGTTGGGCTCTCCCCTTCCCTGGCATGAAAGATAAGGAACATCTTGCCCTCCTGGGTCCCATGGCACCATGTGTTTTGATGGAAGGGGCTCTGAAATGAGAATTAGGAAGATTGGGTGATGTTTCTGATTGCTTTCTACCCTGAAAGTGCCAACCTGAGTGTTTCCCCTGCTTTCTGAGCCTATGTTTCTTCATTTGGAAAATTGAATGATCCTTCACTGCTCATCTCACAAGATGTTATGTAGAGAAAGTCCTTTTTATCTTTTAGCATGTGGACTGTTGTTATGTTGCC
This sequence comes from Macrotis lagotis, assembly GCF_037893015.1. NCBI lineage: Eukaryota > Metazoa > Chordata > Mammalia > Peramelemorphia > Peramelidae > Macrotis > Macrotis lagotis. Next base: position 907,861,812 of record NC_133658.1, read on the forward strand.
ATTGTTCTTGTTCTCATTCTCCTCTTCTGCCAGAGAAACCCTTCTTGTCCCCACCTTCTAGAACTAGAGCTTGCTTCAATGATTGATCCTGACCCCGCCATGGTCCCTCAGTCCATCTCACTTGATACTATGGGCCTACATAGGGTTTTCTTGTCTTGGTTGGAATGTAAGCTATGATCACTTAATGGGACTGGCTCTGATCCCCTTTTGCAGAGAATTTCAGAAAATGGAAAGGGAATTTCAGTTTTGTCTCCTTTCAGACACAGAGATTCATCTCTGAATTAATGTGTTCCTCTATGTAATATCATATATTACAGAGAGACATACCTGATATGAAACTATGCTCTATCCAGGTAAAGAACAGAATAGGGGTGGCTAGGTGGCACAGTGGATAGAGTGCCAGCCCTGGAGTCAGGAGTACCTGAGTTCAAATCTGGCCTCAGACACTTAATAATTACCTAGTTGTGTGGCCTTAGGCAAGTCACTTAACCCCATTGCCTTGCAAAAACCTAAAAAACAAGAAAAATAGAATAGCTTCAGCAAAAGTTGGCAGGGTCTGGTATCTCACCACTACCTCAGTTACCTGCCCTGTTAGTTTCCATCCTCTGTGGACAGTGAGCTGTGGGTGCATACTGTGTCTCACTGACATGTACAGATGACAGATCCTCTTCATACCTGATCACTATGGCATGCAGTAGGACCCTAGAAAGATTACCTCTACCCTCAGATTTTCCTTTTCCTTCTCAATCCTGTTAACAGCTTTGGCAAAATTCAGGGAGTTTTGTCGTTACAAACCCACAACTTCCTGCCCCTGACATGGAGGCAGGCAAAATGGAGAGCAGAAGGGGTAGAATTGTGGGCTAGGAATATGATCTTGGATAAGTCAGACTGCAAGAAGTAGATACTTTAGAGGAGGGATAACCTTTCTTGTTCTAAATCTATACAGAAGGATTCTTAAGGACCCCATATTAATTCAATTTTAAATGAAATAATCTTGTGCTGTTATATGTTTATTTGTCTTGTTAATATGTCCCATTTTCATTTATATCTGCTCCAGACTGCACTTGAGAGCGATGCAGACATGAATTAGATAGCTATAGCCTAAATTACCTTTTTCTTAATTTAATTTTTTTCAATTCACCAAAATCTATTTTTTCTCCCTCTTACTTCTTGTCTATCCCATTAAAGAAAAAAATTAAGTCCTTGTGACAAAAATGGGTAGTCTAGCAAAACTAATTCTCATCTTAGTTATATCTCAAAATATCTCTATCAGTGAGTAGCTGATTTCTTCATAGGACTTCAGGAATTCTGCTTGGTCATTGCATTGATTAGATTCTTAAGTCCTTCCAAGTCCGTAGTCTTCATAACAGGGCACTTATTGTATACATTATTAGATGAGTGCTTCTCGTTTAATTCTGCATCAGTTCATACAAACCTTCTGAGTTTTCTGTTCTTGACTTTGTCCTGGTAGTTGTCCTTATCAATGACATGGGTCAAGTAAAAGAACATAAGGAAATCTATAAATAATCATTCTTATTCTAATAATTAATCAGCCAAAGCATAATATTGAAATCTGAGTTAAAAAAGAAAGGAAAAAACTGAGAATTCAATGATGATGTGCATGGAACAATTGGGATCCAGAAGCACCTCTGCAACCTGGCATGATCAATGAAATATGATCAGATGAAAATTATTGGATCTCAATGATCTGAAAGTTCAAAGCATAAATAAACATGGGTGCAGATGAGGAACTCACATTAAGTCATAGGAAAAATAGTACAAGCAAATAGAGATGGTTGACTTAGAAAAGGGAAGATTAGGGGAAGACAGGACACCTGACTTTTGAAGACAATGCTAGCTAGCTAGATGCCGTGATACACGGCATCATCACAAAAGCCCAGAATCCAATGATGAAATAGCAATTCATCTGGAAAAGATCTGAGTGGTCAGCATGCATAATGGTTGAGTCATTGAGATGATAAGGCAGCCAATGCAATCAAAACAAGTCCACTTCCAAGAATAAGGAGAGAACAGTGCTGCTCTGCATTGTAGTCAATTTAGATGACAATTTACAAAAGACATTGAAACTCTGGAGAGTGTAAAAGCAAGGCAACCAGGTTGTTAAAGGTCTGATGTCTACATGATCTGCAAATCAGTTGAGAGAACTTTAGCTTGGGAAAATAAGACTTGTGACAGATGTGATGGCAATTTGCTGTACTCTTCCAGGGAAGGGAAATTAAACATGTTCTCTCTGCCTCAGAGGGTAGAAGCAGGAGCACAGAGGCAAATGGACACAGAGCATGATAGCTTCGAAGATACAGTACAACTACATTCTGTGCTTCCATAGCACAGAGTTCTCCAAAAGTAAAACAGGTTTCCTCAAAAGTTGGTATATTCAAATGCAATCCTATCTGTAAAGTATTCAAGAGGCACCTAATGCTTTTTGCTTTCCCCATTTTTCCTTTCCTCTACTTTGGAGTCTGGATGAGCATCTGCCAGATAGAATGTACTAAAGATTCTGTTTCAGGTGTGAGTTGGATTTGATGGTCACCAAAGACCTACCAACTCCAAAATCCCACAGTTCTATCTCCAAGTCTTTTCTAACTATCCAGCAAAAAGGGGATTTGTCTGTTGTACTTGACTCAAGGAGAAAGAACTAAGAGTAGTGAATCAAGGGTACAGTGAGGTAGAATTAGATTAATTGTCAGAATAAATTTCCTAATGATTAAAAGTTCAAAAGGGGAATGGGGTGTGCAGAGAGCTGTCCAACCTTATTTTTTAAAGTTATTTTATTGAAACAATAGACAATATATTTTCACTTGCCATTTTAGTGAGAGCTCTGCAGTAGCTCAGCTTTGTTTCCTAAAGCATGTTTAGTAAACCCACAGGTGGCTGCATTTTAGACAGCCCTGCCTTAGAAGGTTTCTTCTCTTCAGCAGAGATATCTAAACAAATACTAGATTGAATTGAACTCAGTAGTCCTTTCTTCCAAATCTTGAGATCCTTTGGGAGTCATTAAATACAAAAAGGTAGGAGAAGATACCTGACAACAATTGGTGTGGAAAAGATTCAGGGGCTAGTTGGATGAAAAACTAACTTGATCTTGAGTTGCAGCAATAGAAGTATGATGTCTGGAATCAGGGAAGCAGAAACCCTTTTGTGTTCTGGGAAAGACAGGACAACTCTGGAAAAAATGCTGTGGTCATATCTGGTCCACATATTAAGGTGGATATGGACAAGACTACATTCATGAATCTAATCTTCAATGACTCATTGAGCCAGGAAGGTGAGCCCAGGCTATCATGTGCAAGTTAAGGCAAGAGAGACCCCCCAGGAGGCTGTTGAGTCCATCATCAAGGGATGAACCTTTGCCAAGTAAACAGAGGCGCATCATCTCAAGTGTAGTCTCAGGAAGATGTATTTTTCATGTTTCATATTGTCCTTTTGCTAAAGGTAGAGGAGCAGAAAACTACTGGGTTGCAGGAAAGACTTCCTACCTATTACAGCTATTTGAAACATTAGAAGGTTTGTCTATAGGACTCAAATGGCTAGAGAGATTGTTCAAAGGAAGGAGGGTTCAGAAAGCAATCCTCAGGACTCAGAAAGATCCTTGTGGGGAAGCAGATCAGCATTGCTCTATATGGTTCCCGGGGGAAGTCCCAGGGGAGGCCAACACAGGATAAGGGAGATCTCACAAGCAGTGTGTCCATCCAGGAAACAAAGGCTTGATAACTGATAAGGTCATGAATTAGCAGAGGCTTTATGACCATTGATCAGCCATACCACAAGATCTTGGGTCAGATGCCCCTATCACCACTATTCTGCTGCTCAATCAGTGACAGAATTTTGACCTTCTATGGGTCTCAATAGTCAAGGCTACTGAGTCCTTAGAGGAAGCTGCAGAATATCCTGTCAGGTAAAGAGCATCTGTTGACCTTTTTTGTGTTCTCCAGCTAGCCTAGGGGAAGGAGAAAGAGAAAAACCATTTATTGAGTGCCTACTGGGAACCACAATAAACTCTTTCCAAATATCATCTCATTGTATTAGGGATAGTGCTTAAGGCTAAAAACTGGAAGGACCTGCGAAAGCATATACTTCTTACCCCCTAAGCAGGGCACTGTTATTTCCTAGGTCTCTCCATTATATGTCCTCTTTGTAGATCTCTCTTTGGAGAGGTTCATGAAAGGGAGCACTGTTCCCACCATGCAAAAGAGAGCCCAGCCTTGGGAGGGCCTCTGATTTTGAAAGAAAAAGATTGTCTGCCAGTGAAACTCTACAGGGATCTCCAGGATATCCCCCAAGGCACCTGAAGGGGATACCCAAAGGAAAGAAACTGAGCTGAGTGCTCTCCCTCTGCCAATCACACCTATATCTATAAGGAGGAAACATCCTGCAGAGAGAACTTGGGGTGTGCTGAAGGAAACATGACTTCAGAGTCAAACCTCAGGTCTATTAATTATTATCCAATGGATCTTGTACAAGTTACTTGACTCCTGGGAGCCTCATTGGGAGAATAAGGGGTGATGATGGTAAAGGGACCTTCCAGATGAACACCTGGGATGTGTCAGCATATAGAACTGACTCAAAGACCATAATCATAACGTATGCATTAACTAGTACCACATGTAGGAACTGTGTAAATTAAGGGGGGAACTGGGGAAAAGAGATTGATGGGAGTCAAGGATGTTTCCCCCTTTTGTGCTAGAGAGCCCTGGGGAAGTCATGTTGTTAGAGCCACAGGACCCCTTCTCAGAAAATAAAATCCACTGGAATTCAGGGGAAATATTTCTACTAAAATACAGTTATCAACACATTAAAAAAGAAGAAGAAGAAGAAAAAGTTCACAGATCCCAGATTAAGGACCTTTAGATTAGAATGAAATGATTGAGCACTGGGAAAGGATTCAGAAAGGTTAGTGCCAAAATCCAGTCTTAGGCATGTACTAGCTGTGTGATCCCAGACAAGTCACTTAACCACTGTCTGCTTCAGTTTCCTGAATTGTAAAATGGAATGAAGACTAGTCCCTACCTCCCAAGGTTGTTGAGAGGGTGAAATTAGATAGCATAGTGCCTGACAACAACTATAATCATAATAATGTCTTTATATAGCACCTATCATCTGTCAGGCATGCAGTAGGTGCTTCATAAATACTTATTCCCTATTCTCATATCCACATCTGTCTCTAGATTATGCATGTCCCAGGGCTCGTCTCAAGGACAGGATAGTTCAGGAGCCAGATCTCCATCCTCTGGGCTTCCTGCTCATCTTCCTTATTAGCACAACTATTGAAAAAGGGACATCTCCCTCCCCATGGGGTCAGGGACCATTAGTATATTTATGCAATGATAGTGTTTGGGCTTCTGATGTTTTCTGTCATGAAGATATGGCTGGTGAAGATGGAGGTCAGTCACTCAGTACAACTCACTTTTTTTTTCCTCTCTACAGAAAAACTATCCAAACCTAACATCACTACCAACAATAAGACCAACAGCATAGAGAATGACACTTTAGTCCTCACATGTGACACAGAACATGATGGGATGAATATTTTATGGCTCTTCAAAGACCAGCCCCTGTCACCCAATGAGAGGATGAAGTTGTCTGAAAATAACCAAACCCTCACCATAAAGTTGAAGAGGGAGGACGCTGGATCCTATCATTGTGAAATCTGGAATCCAATCAGTAGCAACAAAAGTGACTTCTTCAACCTGACTGTTTACTGTGAGTGACTGAGTTGCCTCCCTCCCCAGTCCTTTCCCCAAAAACAACTCCTATCTCATCTCTTTCTTTCTTCTTTTCATAGTTGGACCAGACAATATCAGGTTTTCTCCAAGCCCTGAAAAAGAGGAGATTGAGGTCGAATTAAACAGCGATCTGAACTTAGTGTGTCATGTGGATTCTAACCCAGAAGCCCAGTATGAATGGAAAGTAAATGATTCCACAACCTCTCATTTGTCCAATAGCATTTTCATCAAAAATGCAACTTGGGAAGATTCGGGAAGATATACATGTTTGGCAAAGAACAACATCACCAGTATAACAGTCTCTAAGGACATCATAATCAAGGTAGTTGGTAAGTGGTCTCTCCTTTGCCCTAGAGAATAAACTTTTGAGTTGCCCAAAAAATGGGATACCAGGAGTAGGTGCTCAGGACTATTAAGGAGAGCAAATTTTTATGATGAATTAGGAGAGGACATGGAAAGAAAGATTCTGGGGAATGTGTTCAAACTTGTAATGAATGTCAGGTCATTTACTGCTATTTTTGTCCTTAGTAAAAATGGAGACCAATCTCCCTGTCACATATAATAATCTTAGAAATTGCCTTATCCAATACAAGTTCATTCATCATGGGACACATCATGGGACACATCTTCAGTTTAGTTAAGATTTCATTCTTATTTTCAGGGACCTTACAGTCTAGTAGAATGCTCAGAGTCCAAACTCACAAAACTGAAATACAATATTATCTGACATGCTTACTCAGCCTAGGGCTACAAAAGAAAGTTTTACAGGAGACCTGGAGAGAAAAGACCATTTCAACTGAGGTTGAGCAGAAATTAAGTTAGATTTCATAGAACAGCTATTACTTGCATTTTCTTTTCAAACATATGAGGCAGTTTAATAGGCAAAAAGGAGAATATTCTATTCCTTTGGAGAAATGGCCTGAGCCAAGGTTCAGAGAAACGTCTGAATGTAGAGCAATGCAGCCTGAGTAGACAATTCCAGACCAGAAGAAGTATTAGAGATGGTTGTTGCCATTTTGGGAAGAGTTTTCAATGTCACCAAAAACATCAAAGGTTACTCAGTGGGTAAAGGACAGTCCCTGAAGCCTAATCTGCAGAGAAGAGATGACCACACATATATCTGCTTGGTATGTCATTCATCAAGATTGGATAGATGAATAAGATTGAACCTAACATGCAAGGGTCAGAGTTTTGTTTAATATGAACCATTTATCACATCTCTACTTTGCTTGTAACTTGATCCAAACAACCTGGATGAGTAAAAATCTGGAGAATCTAAAGTTTCTTTTCAGTCTCTCAATTCCACACAATACCAACCTCAGCTCCAAGCAAGGAGATACGAATATAGGAAATAGAGCTGTCAGGGGCAGGAGGTCTTCCACAAATGCTTTTATACAACATTTTGCCACTGAGGGACAAATCAAGGTAGCAGAATTAAGGTCAAAGAATCTCTCTGGCACAGATCTCCATCACAACCACTCCAACGAAGATCTCTAAAGAGCAAAAGACCAAGGAGAAAACTTGGTGTTCATTTCTTTTGCCCATTTCAGCATAACTCCAAAAACCAAAGTCCAGGCACCTGAACTAACCAGAAGAGTGGCAAGAGGACTTGAGACTGAATGAAGGCCTAAAGCTGTGGACTTGAGGAAGAAGGATTCAGCAGCATGAACCTGGCACTGGGCAAGCAACAGTCACCTCTGCAATATGAGCTTTCATCACAGGATCAATGTTGAAGAAGAAACCTGTATTAAAGGGAGTGGGAGCAGCTGTGAATCTGAGGCTATAAGAATTAGAGTTTCATCCTCTCCCTGGATTTGAGGTCTGCACCTGAGTACTAAGACCAGAAAGCTCAGAATGAGGGGAACAAGCCTGTAATTCTACCAAGAAAGTCTTTTAATTAGTTGACAAGATCTATGGTCAGCAGCAGTCTGCTAGAATCCCAACTGAGGACAAGTTACAGTGGTGTTGCTAAAACCCAAATCTAAGACTAGCTTGTTAAATTCAGACAAAGAGAGAAGCAATCAGAAGTTACTCTACAAAAGATTGGTTTGGGCACACTCAAAGTTAGTGGGTATCAATCTGAAAGAACACAACACTAGAAACCTAGAGAAAGCAGGAACAAGCTGCCAAAAAATACAAAGCAAGGCCAAAGAAGATCCAGATCATCCTTCCAAATGTGTATACAGGCTGAAACTAATGACAAGTTCCAAATTCAAGAAGTAAGGTGCTAGCATGGGAAAAAGGTATTATTGAGACAGGAATGCTCAAAATACAAATCCGGAGGAGAAAGTTACTCCAAAATATCCACCAGCAAAGTTGCAAATAAAAATAAAAATTTGGGATACAAGGTTAATCAGAATATCTAGAAGAAATAACAATAGCTTTTCTATGATTTATATATATATATATATTACAAATAATTAGCATTTATAGCATATAGAACTTTAAGATTTGCAAAGCACTATACAAGGACTATCCACTTAATCCTCACAAGAACCTTGGAAGATAAAGGCTATTCTTATTCCTATTTTATAAATGAGAAAACTGAGACAAAGAGGTTAAATAACCTGTACAGAACCACACAGCACATAAGTGTATGAGGCTGGATATATAAATTCAGGTCTTCTTGACTCCACATCCAGTTCTTGAGTCATTCTACCTTCCTAACTATGGAAGAAAAGACTTAAAAGGAGAATTGTTTAATTAACAACAGTTAATCAAGTTACAGGCTCTCTAAAAATTAAAATGAACCAAGCAGAAATTAATGAACCCAAGAGACAACAAGAAATATTGAGACAAAGTCCAAATATTAAAAGATTATGATGATGATATAAGATTTCTCATCTGAAAGGACTGTCCAAAAAAGGGGGATTGGACATCAAATTTAAAGAATTCATAAAAGAAAACTGCCCAGAACTACTAGAACCAGAAAGCAAAATGAAAGCAGAAAAAATTCTCCTCCTGAAAATAAAATCCTAAATGAAAACTCTCAGGAACTTCATAGCCAAATTCAGAGCTTCCACGATAAAGTCCTGAAGAACCAAGAAGATAGAGTAAAAATCACACAAAATTTAACAGCTATCACTGTAAAGGAGTAGAAATGGTGAAATATATTACAAGAGACAAAATTATAGGCTTAACACCAAGAATTACATACCCAACAAAAAGGGGTGGAGAATGGAAGCCTTCCAAACATTTCCTTTTCTCGACTTCCCTCTTCTTTAGAGAGGAAAAACTGAACCACAAGAGGAAAAAGTATAAGAGAGCTATATGAAGGAAACTACACAATGACTATAACTGTGAATATAAATTAGATTATCCTGTAAAATAGAAGAGATTAGAGGAGTGAATTAGAAAGCTAACCCAAACAATATATAGCCTATAAGGACACATTTTAAAAATAAAGATTCACAAGAGTTCAGATTTGGAGAGCAAAATCTTTCATGTTTCAGTTGAACTCAAAAAAGCCCAGTAGTAATCATGATCTGAGACAAGCAAAGAAAAATGAATTGATTTTAAAAAAATAAGCAGGGAAACTGAGTTTTACTGAGAAGTACCATAGACAGTGAATTATTATACCAATGTAACAATTTGCACCAAATTGCATAAAATCTAAATACTTAAAGGAAAATCTAATATGATCAATCTGATGATTATTGAGTAGGAATAGAAAAAGAATAGAAATGCATATTACTCAGATGTATGTGACACTTTTACAACTTGCATTAAAAGCATAAAAATCTTTCAAATACAAAAGAGATATTAAATAAATCTTAAACTGATCACAATACAATAAAATTTATATTTAATAAAAACTTTTTGGAAGAAAAGATTAAAAGTGAGAAATTAAATTATAAATGTAATTCTAAAGAACTACATGATCAAAAACTGTTTTGTCATTTCTCCTCTTGTTCATAGTTAGGTGATTACATTTCCATGAGCAAAACAGTCCATCCTGTAGCAAATAGTAATCCTTATCATCAATAAAAATACATGGAGCACTTGAAATATACAGACCAATTATGAGACTATTGAAAAACTTCAGGAGGCAGTTAGGAGGCACAGTGGATAGAGCACCAGCCCTGGAATCAGGAGGACCTGTGTTCAAATCCAACCTCAGACACTTAATAATTATTTAGCTCTGTGACCTTGGGCAAGTCACTTTACCCCATTGTCTTGCAAAATTAAAAAAAAAAGAAGAAAAAATTCAGATGGAAAATGACAGCTTGAATTTGGCCAAGGTAGTGGGGAGGGAGAGAAAAGTCAGCTCAAAGGGTTTAAAGCTGGGATGAGTATTACAGATAGGTCATCTAGCTCATACTCTATTATTTTATTGATTGGAAAATTGATGTCCAGTGAAGAGAACTTGGCCAAGATCCGGTGAGCAAATGACAGGACCAGGATTCTAATCTAGGTTTCCATATTCCAAACCCAGAGCTTTTTCTGTTCCAGGGCATTGCTTTTCAAGGATAAATGTGAGACACTCATTTTAAGGTTTTTGAGGGAAAATATGACATCATCAGGACGGTATTTAATAAATTATATTTGAACAGTGGATAAAGGATGAATTAAATAAGTGAGAAACCAGAGGCAGGAATGCTGATCAGAAAAACGATTGCCATAATCAGAAAGAGAAGAACTGAGAATATCTAGAGTAGAAGTTGAAAGGAGGAAGGTGTGAGAGGTGCTGTCTTAGTGGAATCAACACCCACAACCATAACAAGGAGAAGAGTGCAGCAATTAATTAGATGATAGATTTGAAAAGGAGAAAGGGTCTAAGATATTTGCCAATTTGAACCTGGCTGACTAGGGGGTAGATGATGCTATCAACAGAAATAGAAGAGGGCAGGGGGCATAATGTCAGGAGGATATCATGAGTTGAGCAATTGGATATAGAGAGAGTTTCTTATACTTGTGCAAAATTCAGGTATTTGAAAATGTTTACCAGACACACTGCAATGTGATCTTGCCAAGGAGATACCCAGGCTCTGAAGAAGAGAGGCCAAGTTGGCTTTATTGATCTACAAGCATCTATTAAAAATATACAGTGCTGGACATTTCATTTCAGAGATACCTCAAAAACACTTAAGGTTCTTTTTCTCTTCTCTATCCACAGAAAAAAAGTCTACAGAAGGAACAGATAATACCTCACTCTCTGGAGGGGCCATCGCTGGCATTGTGATTGGAGTCCTCGCTGGAGTGGCTATCATTGGGGGCCTCATCTATTTCCTGGCCTCCAGAAAGAGAGGGTAGAATGGTGCTTCCTCTAGTTTTCATCCATACTAGTCTATTCTCCTTGCATGGGGGAGAGAAACCTGGAGATATTCACCTGCACTCTGCACCCACTTCTGGATGTGGTCTACCTCTCTTTCCTAAACTCCTACTTTTCAGCATTAATTCCCTTGGGTGGCCTCCTTCTCTGGGCTGTCATCCTTCCTCATCCCTCACACTTAATTGCCTCTTGGAAACAGGCATTCATTTCCCCATTGGGGTGGGGACTCAATCTAACCAATTTTCTCAGACCCTTAAAAAAAAGGGGACTGATCTCCAAGAAGGCAGAGGTAAAGAATGGAAACAACAGCAGGGAAAAAGAAGATGGGTTATTACTCATAATCTAGTGAGGGGAAAAGACCACTGAGGCAGATCCAGACTGCATAATTTAGCTGAATAGGAAAATCATGGTAACTAAAGGTAAAGGAACCAACTAGGAGTGGTTATGCTTCAGAGAGAAGCCTTGACAGAGGGAAAAGAAGTTTAGAAGTTTGGGATAGAAATTTCCCCATGAAATCTAAGGGGATCCAAAGACCCTTCTGCCTCAGGGGTTTAAGTTGCTCTGGCTGAGATCTCAGTCATATCATGTCTGATATTTATTCAGGGCCAGCGAACATCATCCTAAAGAGCACAAATCCTCACCACCCAACCACAGTAAGTAAAGGCACTGTCCAACCATTTAGTGGTCACTTGTTCTTCTGGGGTCCCCTTGCCCTAAAAGACTCCTCCAAGCACTCCTGTGCCTTCCCCCTTTTGGGGAACCTTTGTCTTCCCAGGGCCAGGTCCCCCCTCATCTAACTTCAAAGATGATCTGGGAGTATACTGTCATAGTCCTGAAGACCCTCCTCTGATCCACAGGCTAGCAGAGCCATTCATCCTAAGGTGGTCAAGCCAGGCCTGCAGCACAGGGACCTGTTTCCAGGAGCCATGTTCTCAACCTTATTCCTTCCCCTTGTTCATGGCTCTGTACATGGGATGTGGGTCTCTTCCTTTTGTTGGACTTTCCTGTGGGTGATCTGGGATCCTCCTGCCCCTCCTCTTGACTGAAAATTGCTATTGAAGAATCTATCTAAAGGGAAATCAGAATCACACTGAGATTTTTAAAGAATTGGGGAAACTTGCAATGGGCTAACCAGGCACCTCTCCATGCCAGTCCTCTGGGGCTAAGGCTGATGATCCGGGACTGTGAACACTAAGAAAACATTTCTTTCTGAGGTTGGTGGTTATTCTACAATCTCTTGGTCCCTCCCAAGGGTGAGAATCCTGAGCCAGGGCAAGAGATGAGGAAGAGAGTGATCTGAACTTCCTGCCCCAGAACAGACCTGCTGCTGATTTCTAACTATTATCCTTCTGCTTCCCCAGGTCAAGCCCACTCTGACAGCTCATCTAAGGAGGTAAACTTTATCCCTTTCTGGCAAGGAATGACTGTATTGAAAACAGAGAAATTTGATGATAATAAGTATAAGAGCTAACTAACATAAATATAGCCTATTAAAGTCTACAAAACAATACCCTATCTCATTTGGTCCCTTGGCTGATCCTATTTCTTCATTTAGCTGGTGAGGAAACTAAGGCTGATAGGGGCTAGGACAAACACTCAATCCTCTTGGTTCCATCTCTCCCATCTCACTGACCCTCTTCCTATCAATCCACAAGTGCCTTCTTTCCTTAAGAGACTACTTCTCTAACTGACCTGGGCCCCAGAAGATCAGTCACCTCCATCCCCAAACCACTATCTCGTACTTGCTCAATTCATGAGCCTGTTGTTCAGCTGTTTCTGACTTCTCCTGACCCCTGCACCATAGCACTCCAGTATTACCCATGGGGTTCTCTTGGCAAACCTACTGGTGTGTTTTGCTATTTCCTTTTCCAATGGATAAAGATAAACAGGTTAAATGATATGCAGGGTCACATAGCCAGTAAGAGTCTGAGGCCAGTTTGTAGTTCAATTCTTCCTGACTCCAGGCCTGACATACCACCTAGTTCCCTCTGGATCCTTCAAGATCTGTACAAGAGATACAAAAATATGGCATAGACCTTGCCCCATCCAGGGGCATGCCTAAAACAAAAAGGATTCAAAGGGAAAATGGTACTGAGACAAACAGTTTGATTCAGCATCAGCCTCACAGAGCCAAAAATCTTTCATAAAAGGAAAAGCACCTCCTTAAAAATGAAGACTATTTAAAAGTTCAGTGGACTTACCTCAGGAGGTAATGAGCTCATTGTTACTGAAGGAATTCAAGTATAGCCTGGACAGCCACTGGCTTGGAGGTAGCTTAAAGGGAGATTTGTGCTCCAGGTATAAGTTAGAGCAGTTGTGGTCCTTTTCCCTTAGATTCCACCAGGTGGAAGGGCCCTGAGGGGTGATATGCTCCCCTTCTATGCAATTTACTGTTGTGGCTTGCTTTACCTTGGGGCCCACAGCGATGACCTCCCTCCTGGAGGGGAGCTGAGAATAAGGAGTCAAGCCACCACTGCCTTATGCCTCCAGCTCAATTTTATTACTACTTAGCTATTACATGTTAGGTCTTCTGCGGTAGAACAAAGAATAATGAAGTAATTGGGGGATACACAAGCGGGGTATGTACAGCATCTTGAATTACAGGATAAAGGGGTACGTTAGGGAGGAGGTAATAAAACACAGCTGTGTCTAGTGCCCTTGGTCTGTGGGGTGGAATGTCCAGCTCCCAAGGACTCCAGCACACTTTATCTCTAAGGGCGGCTTGCCAGCTCCTGAGACTGTCCAGGTGGTGGTTTACTTGGAAATGATTTGTGTCATGGCGGTTAGAATAGCCTGTGTTCCCACAATTTACCCCACCCCTCCCACTGATCCCTCTCTGTGCTTTGCAGACTGAAGAAGTATCCTATGCTTCCGTGAACTTCAATGCCCAGAAATCACCTACCAGGGCTCAGTCCTCAATGACTATGGACACTGTTTATTCTGAAATCAAAAAGAAATGACCCAGTCCTTCTTGTTCTCTTAACTACGGACAGACATATTTATTGTGATCCTCTGCAAATTCCTCAAGTTCTGAGATGCCAGTTTTTTAATAGCCTAACTCTACCCTATTCCCACCAACCTCATGGAAGAAGGAGGAGAGGGATCCTTCCTTTCACCTCCTAGAGGCTGCCCAGGCGAACTCCTTCTCTCCATTAACAATAGATGACAAGGACAGAGTGGATGCTTCTCAGAAACTCATCTTGCCTACCTCCTCAAAAGTTGGCACTGTTGGGCCTGGGAAAGGGCAGCCACCAAGACATCTCCTCTCTGGCATTCTCCAATCATATATCTGGGTGCCCCTCAAAGCACAATCATCGGTCTTGCCCCTAGCTTGGTCCACTGATGAGAAGTCAGCAAAAGGAAGAAGCAGCTGCTAGTTTGGGACACAGGTCTTGGTCTCTGCAGTTCACACCACTCTCCTGACTTCAGGAGACTTTCCTCCCTTCTGCCTCTGTTTCCCCCTCTGTAAAATGATAGGGTTGGATTGAAGATCTAAAGGACTCTTCCAGTTCTAGACCCTGTGACCCTGCACTTATGTCTGATGTTTCTGGAAAGTGGAAAAATGGGAGATATCATCAACCCAGCCACAGGTTTTCCATTTTCCATCTAGACTTTGCTGTCCCTGCCTTTCCCTCCCTACCCCCTCCTCCTTCCCCAGCCAAGGGTGGGGCAAGAGCTCAGAGACCATCTTCTGCTGGCACTTTTCTACCTAGTCAATCCAAGGAGGGGAGTGTTCCTCTTTAATAGCCAGCCCAGGACCCTAAGGGAATTCCCTAATGGCAAAGGCAAAAGTCCAACCAGGAAGGCTTTCAAAGTCATTACCATCTCTGTTCAGGGAAGCTGCCCAGAAAGATAAGAGGACCAGATTCAGGCTTGCATGAGTCAGCATCCTCTTAAAGAAAAATTCTGTGGGGGTGGCTGGACAGTAGAATACAAACTAGCCCAGAGAAAACCTGGCCTGGGCTTGGAAAGATGGGAAATTACAAACATCTCACTCTTAGCTTTTCCCTTCCTTGGATCCCTGGAGAGGTGGGAATAGGGGCTGGTAGGATTCTATCCTTTTGCCTTTTGCTTAATGGCCCTATCTAACCTGCTTGCTTAATGCAGAAGCTTCCAATCTGCTCAAATGTTCTATTTCCCTGGTCCCTGATGTTTCCAGGGATTCAGTCAAGGTCTCCAGACAGTCATGGGGAGGAAGGAAAGAGCATCTTCTCAAAGTTTGGGAGAGAATCTGAGGGAGACATCACAGGAAACATCAGTCAGCTAGCTCCATGGGGCCCACACCTCCTCCTCCCCCAAGACCCATGCACCATCCACTGCCTCTGTCACCCCCGCATTTTGTCTCAGGAAATAATGGCCTCTATCTAAGGGATGTCATGTGGGTGGGCTTGGTCCCCTGGAGGATAAGGACTTCCCTCAGGGGCCTTGTTTACACTACCACTCACGTGGGCAGTACAGATGTCACACTGGTGCTGGGATCCCTTGGGGAGAATGAAGGATGCAACCCACCAACTTGTCTTGCCTTGCCTAATCATTAGGGATCTTTCTCTGGGGGCCTCACCTCTCATAAATGGGTCTATGCTCCCTCCTAGGTAAAATCATAGACTAATATCAGAATTATGGGAAATATCAGAAGTCATCTAATCTAGCTCTAACCAGAGAATCAGAACAGGGAAAGGGGAAGAGAGGGGTGAGCCCAACTTTATCTTCTACAGGCTTGAGCAGAAAACTTTTCAGTATAATATATCATTCCATCCTGAATCTGCTGGGTGTCTTCAGAGAGAAAATCATATAGGGAGAGCTCAGTTCTGAAATCTTTCCAAGATCCAGAGACTATACCCCCCCTCAACAGACTCAGACAATGGTATTTAATTTTACAAGGCCTTAAGGATGCTATTTTTTGACTGATGATTTGCTATCTATTTATAATAATAATAAAAATTTTGTCATTTAAACATGAATGGGCTTCCTTAAGTCTCTGGGGGTGGGGAGGGGAATCCTCTTTGATGACTGCCTTTAGGGAAATAGGAGAGAAACTCAGGAACAGTCTCATTTTATAGACATTTGGTCTTGTACCTTAAAGGTTTCATTTGCATTTCTACCCTGAGAAGGGTGTCTCCAAAAACAACAGGCTTCATCTTCAACTCTACCACTTCTCCAGACTCCCTGGAATTTCCCACATCCCTCTGGGAGGGAAGCGGGGGGTCTAAGTGAAACATCTCACCAAGTTCCCCCCATATACACACTTCCTACAAAGAAAGGCCAGTCAGATTTAGCAATACAGAAATCTCTCATGGGGTCTTCCCAAAGCAGAACCAAGGTGATTCTCTTGACTGATCAGAATATTTAAAGAATGGCTTTTTCTGGTGCCGGCAATATTCATCATACTTTCCTCTCAAGTTATCCCTGTCCTAGACCTTAGAACCACAGACTGCCAAGAGTCTTAGGGGACCATGGAAGTCATCTTGTCTGAATTAAACCCAAAGCAACCCTCTCTAACACCACCAACAATCAGGTAGCTAGTCTGTGATTCTAGGACTCATTCACTGCCTCCCTAGGATTTCTAGCCATTAATCTGATCTTCCCTGACAGATGTTAGTCATTGATTGTGTTCATTATGCTCAGCACCCAACTAAGTGTCTGACACATAGAAGTCATTACATAAATATCTGTTGACTAATGGATTGATTTTCTTCAAAGCTGTTCTCCATGGCAGTTAATTCATTCAGAGAACTTTGTTGATGCTTTAGACATTTTATGTCCAATATTCTGGCCTAGGGATCCATCTGCTAAGAATATACCCCAAGGAAGCCAAAGATAGGAAGAAATGCCCAATAAACACCAGTATGTTCACAGAAGAACTTTGTGGTAGCAAAGAACTGGGACCCATCAGCTGGGGAATGGCTAGGAAACTGGAGGACCTAAAGCAGAGGTGTCAAGCTCAAAGCTGGGATTCTGAGCATGACAGAAAGCAGATTAAACTGTGATTGGGAAAGGTTCAATAAAATAAACAAAAATTCAATACAACATAAATAGTGCTGAGGTTTTCTGAATCAATAGGTGTACCTTCCCCCCCAACACCCTCACAGTTAGGATGCATTTCTATCGCATTTGACACCATTAAAATAGATGAAAGAATGCTAGACCTGAAGTCAGGAAGACCTGAGTTTGCATCCTGTCTCAGATATTTACCGTGTGACCCTAGGCAAGTCAGCTTTCATACTCATCCTCAGTTTCCTCAACCATAAAATAGATAATAATAGCCATCTCAAAGGAATGTAGTGAGGATACAAGGAGATAATAGACATAAAGAACTTAGCAAACCTTAAAACCCTCTATAAATATTAACTATTTGCATTGAATAGCTATTATTAGCCATTAGATTATAGTATCTGAATGTAATGGAATATTGTTGTGCCACAAAAATAGTGAAAATGAAAAACCCAGAAACGTGGGAAGGCTTATTTATTGATGAAGAGACCTACAATAATGGAAACAAAAATGTGAAAATGAGTACTGTATAGTCATAATTACCAAACTTGGACCCAGAGAAGAGTACTGTCAATCCAAGTGACTACTATGCATTCCATACTGTACTGAGGACTGAAGAAAAAGACAGAATCCACCTTCAAGAAGCTCTCAAACCTATGAGGAAGACAAGAGACAAACAATTATGTACAAACTATAAACAGGAAACAATGCAAAAATAATTAACAGAAGGAAGGCCCTCTAATCAAGAGGGGTTGAGAAAGGTTTCTAATCAAAGATGAGACTTTAATTGGGACTTAAAGGAAGCCATAGAGGTGAGTAATCAGAACAGAGGAGGGAGAGTTTTATAGAGGATCTTCAGATCTGAAACCTGAGAAATGGAGTATCTCTTTTATAGAACAACCAAGAGGCCAATGTCACTAGATCAAAAGTTCTTGATGAGGCATAGGGTGTAAAAAGACTGGAAAGGTTGAAGGGGATAGAGTAGAGGTGAAAGGAAATCCATGGAATTTGATTTGGCTGTTGTCCTTGCTCAAAGACACCCAAAATGACTTCACTGTCAGGGTCAAGATGCATTGGAGCTAAAGGAGCTCAGAAGAAATGGTCAATGTGAACATTTGGAGTGGAGCTGTCTCTCTAAAGTTGTGTATCTGTTTTGTTTTGAGTTACTACAATTATGCTTTGCTCATAAAACACAGAGTCTTCTTTTTTTTTTTAGATTTTTTGCAAGGCAAATGGTGTTAAGTGGCTTGCCCAAGGCCACACAACACAGCTAGGTAATTATTAAGTGTCTGAGACCAGATTTGAACCCAGGTACTCCTGACTCCAAGGCCAGTGCTTTATCCACTACACCACCTAGCCTCCCCTAGAGTCTTCTTTAATAGAGATACACCATGCTGAGTATTCCTGTGCCAGTGTCTTATCATGATTCCAAAGTTGTTCAGAGAAACCTGGAGAGTGTCCTTGTATCACTTCTTCTGACCACCATGTGAGCCCCTGCCTTGTGTGAGTTCTCTGGAAAGGAATCTTTTAGACTGAGGAGCATTTGGCATTCAAATAAAATGACCACCTTTCAGAGTTGTGCCCTCTGCAGTAGAGTTTGAATGCATGGCAATTCAACTCAAGAAAGGATGCCCATCAATTGAGGAATGGTTAAAGAAGTATATGATAGTGATGGAACACTACTGTGCTATTAGAAAGGATGAGCCAGATGATTCTAGAAAAACATAAATAAACTTGCAAAGCAAAATAAACAAAACCAAGAAAATGTTGTATATTGTAACAGCTATATTGTTTTAAGAATGACTTTGAGTGAATAAGGTATTTTGACTACCATATATATCCAAATTAACTACAAAGGACATATGAGGGGGAGGAGCCAAGATGGCAGCATAAAGAGCATTTCCCCAGAACTCCTTCCCCCCAAAGCTCCAAAAACCAACAAATTATGACTCTAGCCAAAATTTAGAGGAGCAGAACCCACAGAAAGACTGAGTGATACATCTGTGGGAATTGGAAAAAGACCAGGTCTCAGGCAGCCCCAGAACAACTTGAAGGGGTGGGGAGAGAATTCCGTCACACCAGAATGAGTGTGGAGTGAGGGAGAAACAGCTGCAGAACCTGCAGCGAGAATCCAGAGAAAGCAGCCTCCTCCCCGAGAAATGGTAAGGGGGTCAGGGAAGACTGCAGAGATTTCTCTGCTCTCCCTCCCAGAAGGACTCTGTTGTTTGCCTACACTCAGATCCAGGTTGCAGTTTGTGCTTCCATACCAAGATAGCCAAGCAGGACCCCTCTTTATAGCTCCAGGGCAGAGGGAAGTACAAGGGTCCATCTACATATCAAAGCACAGGCAAGAGAGCATAAGACCTTGGAGGAATAAAGGTCCAAGTGGGGTGTCCCCCCCAAAAAAAAAAAACCAAAGCCTTGGAAGTGCTGCAGATTGGTCTTGGACTGAGGAAATGAATAAACAACAGAAAAAAAGAAGAATCTGACCATAGAGAAATACTTTAGTTCCATGAAAGATCAAAACACATACTTAGATGATGACAAAACTGAAGTTTCTGTATTGAAAACCTCCAAGAGAAACAGAAAATGGGTTCAGACTATGGATGAGCTCAAAAAAGACTTTGAAAAGCAATTAAGGGAGGTGGAGGAAAAAATGGGAGGAGAAATGAGAGCGATGTAGAAAAATCATGAAAACCAAATCAACAGCTTGGTGAAAGAAATACAAAAAATATATATATATTGAAGAGAATAATATGTTAAAAACCAGTTTAGGCCTAATATAAAAAAGCAAAACAAAAGGTAAATGAGGAGAATGCCTTAAAAAGCAGAATTGACCAGCTGGAAAAGGAGATAAAAAAGCTCTCTGAAGGAAATAACTCCTTCAAATGAAGAATGGAACTAAAGGAAGCTGATGGCTTTGCAAGAAATCAGGAAGAAATAAAACTCTTCCCAAAAAAAGTCAAAAATTAGAAGAAAATGTGAAATATCTCATTGGAAAAACAACCAACCTTGAAAACAGATCCAGAAGAAATAATTTAAAAATTACTGGGCTATCTGAAAGCCACATTCAGGAAAAGAGCCTAGACTTCACTTTTCAATAAATAATACAGCAAAATTGCCCTGAGATCCTAGAAGCAGGGGATAAAATAGAAATTGAAGGAATTCACCAATCACTTGCTGAAAGATACGCCAAAAGAAAAACTTCCAGGAATATTATAGCCAAATTCCAAAACTCCAAAATCAAAGAGAAAATTTTAAAAGCTGCCAGAAACAAACAATTCAACTACCAAGGCTCCATAGTCAAGATTACATAGGATCTGGCAGCATCTACATTAAGGGCTCATAGGGATTGGAATATGATATTCCAGAAGGCTTGGTTTATAACCAAGAATCAACTATCCAGCAAAACTGAACATCCTCTTTCGGGGGAAAAGATGGACTTTCAATGAAACAGGGGACTTTCAGACTTTCATATTGAAACAACAAGAGCTGAACAGAAAGTCTGATCTCCAAGTACAGGACTCTGGTAAACCACAGAGGGAGTGGAAAAGAGGGACTAATTATGAGGAACTTGATAATATTGAATTGTTTGTATTCCTGCATGGGAAGAAAATACTGATAACTCATATCAACTTTCTCATTTATAAGAGCTGTTAGAAGGAGCATATAAACAGGATACAGGAGTGGAATATGATGGTATAATACAGTAAAAAGATGGAGTCGGGCAGCTAGGTGGCGCAGTGGATAGAGCACCGGCCCTGGAGTCAGGAATACCTGAGTTCAAATCTGGTCTCAGACACTTAATAATTATCTAGCTGTGTGGCCTTGGGCAAACCATTTAACCCCATTTGCCTTGCAAAAACCTAAAAAAAAAACTCCCTCTACTCAACACTCCCTCCTCCTTAATTCATAATTCTTTGGGGTGGCTAGGTGGCATAGTGGATAGAGCACCAGCCCTGGAGTCAGGAGTACCTGGGTTCAAATCTGATCTCAAACACTTAATAGTTACCTAGCTGTGTGGCCTTGGGCAAGCCACTTAACCCCATTTGCCTTGCAAAAACCTTAAACAAAAATAAAAGATGAAGTCAATGGACAATAAAGGAAAATACTGGGAGGAAGGGAATGAAGATGAAGAAGCTAAGAAATTTCACGTAAGAGTCAAGAAAAAGCTTTTTCAATGGAGTGGAAAGGGGGAAGGCGAAGGCAAGGGGGGAATGAGTGAGCCTTCATTCTCATCAGAAATGGCTCAGAGAGGAAATAGCATACACGCTTAATAGGGTGCAGAAATCTATCTTACCCTAGAGAAAAATGAGAAGATAGCAATGGGATAAGGGGGAATGGGGGGAGGGAAGGGGGAATACATGACAGAAAAGAGGGAAGATCAAGGGAGAGGGTACTCAGATACAATACACTTTTGAACAGGGCCAGGATGAAAGGGGAGAGAGAATAGAATAAATGAGAGTGGGGAGGAATAGAGTGGAGGTACAGCTAGTAATACCAACTATGGGAAAAAATATTGAAGCAAATTCTCTGGTGGACTTATAATAAAAAAAAAAACTCACCCCAGAAACAGTGTCATTGGAGTCTGAACACAGACTGAAGTACATTTTTTTCTCTCTGTCACTATTCTTGAGGTTTCTCATTTTATTGGGGGGAAGGGGGGTTATGTTTACTCTTATAACAAAATTATTGTAATAAATAAATTAAAGTTCACTTGCAAAAAAAAAGAAATCAGGAGGGATGGGAATTCAGGGAAGCCTAGAAGGATTTGCATGAACTGATGCTGGGCGAGATGAGCAGAACCAGAAAAATAATGAACACCCTAACAGCAACATGGATGTGATGACCAACCTCGATGGACTCGTTCATTCCATCAGTGCAACAATCAGGTTCAATTTGGGGGTATCTGCGATGGAGAATACCATCTAGATCCAGAGAAAGAATCTTGGAGCTTGAAAAAAGACCAAAGACTATTATTGCCTTTAATTTAGGGGGGGAAAACCCTATTATCTTACTATATAATTCTGCTATTATTTTTCTTCCTTAAGGATACAGTTTATCTCTTATCACATTCAACTTAGATCAGTGTATGCCATGGAAACATTGTGAAGAATGGTAGACTGCCTTCTGGGCGGGGGGAGGCAAGATTGGGGGGAAAAAATTATAAAACTCAAAACTCAAAATACATTTTTTAAAAAAGGACACATATAAAAGGACATATGAAGGAAGACACTATCAACATCCAGAGAAAGAACTGATAAATAGAAATAGTTATAGCACTATTTTATACACACACATATACACACATTTGTGTCTAAAGGTAACCATCTCTAAGGCAGGTGGGAGGGGGAAAAGAGGGAAAAAAGGAATTTACATGTTAACTTTATTATATAGTTAAAAGGAAAAGCAAGTTGTAGATAATAGATTTGTAGTTTCATATGCAATCTTTTTATATTATGGAAACAGTGAATTTAATATATATGTATATAAATATATATATATATTAAAATCATACATATATAATTTATATTTCTGGGTCTCTAAGAATTTTGGTGGACAAATAACTTTTAATCAAGTCAATTTAGCAATTAAAAAGTGTGTTTGTATAGAACTCCCACAATTGTAAACAGAACAAAGGTTTGCCTTCTTAATTCCATCAAGAGTCCCTTCACCTCATCCCTCTAGGCTTCTTTTGCCTCACTCTGTTACCATTCTATGATGGGGGGAGGCATACCCTTCTTTGAATGAACAACTGGAGGTGACATTTCAGAGGTGATACACTTTCTGATGGTCAAGGTTATTTTAGGTCAAAAGTAGGCCTCCTACTTGGGAGTATGGCTCTCATTTAGACCCTCCATGCAGGCCTGCATAATTCTCAACTTAGAGAAATATTAGCAAATGTGCTTCTTAACCTAATTCTGTTTTGCTCTTTTTTACTGTCAAAACCTCTGATAATATTTGTTCCTGAATAGAAACTCTGGGAAGGTTAACACCTATTTACTTTCAACAGGTCAAAATTCAGGGAGGATCCTTCCTCATTTTAGAGAGATTCACAACTATGCAATGGAACATTTCCATAAATTAAAAATAAAATAAGTAAATAATTTTAAAGATAATTCATAGCCCCCAAAAAAGGGACCTCGATGAACTCATCAAATGAGTAGATGGGTTGGACCTTCACTTTAGAAAAATCACTTTTGCAACTAAATATGGATTGGAGGGGGGGAGAGACTTGACCCACAGGTAAAGAATATGTATGCACTTCTTTTCAGAAGTGGGAGATGATGGGTATAGAATACCGTCTGATAAACTCAATGTCTTGGTTAGTTTTACTGAATTTCTTTTTCTCTTTCTTTCTAAATCTTTGTCATAAGGAATAATAGGAAGGAAGATCATCTGAAAGGAATGTGATATGAAAACAAAAGATATCAATAAAAATAACAAAAATTGTTGAAAAAAGAAATTTCCAGGATTGAGATATCCAAGTGGATGGGAGCTCAGCAGAGATCATGACTAGAGAAACTGGTTCAAAACAGTGGGATTTCTTGGGACTGAGCTGATTGCCCCTTTTTGGCAGCCTGACTCCACTAGATAGAACTGCATGAGAGTGGAGGAGCACACTGTGGGCTGTACCAATGTGGTCCCTGCCAATATGGTTCCCAAGTTACACAACAGTCACTTCACATTCACTTTTCCTACTCCTCACTGCTACTGGGGAAGTGTGAGAAATCCATTTCCCCCTGCCATTGAAACTTCAGTTCTTCCCTCCCCAAAACCCAGTCCAACCCCAACTGATCAGATTCTTTCCAGAGCCCTCCTATGTCACCCACAGCCAAAGAGTAACTCCTAACTCTTACTCTTAAATAGGCTCTGGGATCAGGAGGGCAGGATTCAATTGTGGGGGTGGAAGTGGGGGAAACCAACCCACAAAAACTTTTCTTACGCTCTGACTCATTATTTCTTTCCTCATAAAGTGAAACTCTTGAGGGAAATCTCTTAAACAAAAGCTTAGCTCTCTACTCTGGTGTTAAGGTCTACCCTTTTGGGTAGACCTTAAATACTTAGGTATTGGAGAATTCTGTTTATCCCAACTGCAGAGAAAATGCTTAAGGCACAAAAGACTCATACTTGCACATTGACAAGTATTTAAGTGGAAATATACCATCTGTCTCATTTCCAAGTCTCCATGACAAAAGAAAAAAGACCCTTGGAATTTTTTTTTTAACAATTAACAGTCACAAGCATAGTAGAGAGACTTCTCTTCTCAGTACTATTAGTCCTTCATATGACTGTGCAATGCTTTCTGAAGGGGAAATCCCAAGACTATATATATATACATATATATGTACATATATATGTATATATATACACACACATGTAAGTCATTCTCATAGGGATTTGTCATGTAATTATATCCCCTTCCACTCTGTGATTCAGGTTGGGCTCATGCCCATTCAATCAAGACTGAGAACCAAAAGACAGAGAAGATATGATGTCAATCAGAGGCCCCTGGAAACAAAATCCAGAGGTTAGGAGTATAGCAGGGCAGTGGAATGTCAGCCTTTCAGGAATTTGCTTTTGAAGCCAACATCCCGGTTTCATTAGCAGTAGGTTTGTCAAGGTATAGGCAGCCAGAGATCCCAGCCATGGCAACATCATACTTGGAAAGGCTCTGTCCAAGGCCAGGTGACCTGTGGGAGGTACCTGCCTCAGCATTTACTCTTTCATTTTAGATCATGGAGATTAGGTTGTAGGCCAGGACTTCATGAATTCCAAAAGGTCAGAAGAACAAGCCATTAAATGAGTCAGATCAAAGATGAAATTGTCCACAGCAAATCCTTTTTACCTTTAGCCTTTCTTCTGACCTGGCTAGACATAGATTTCAAATTCAGAAGTCATTTTCATAGAAGCAGTCAGTCATTTCATGAATATAGTCAATTGTGCTTTTTGTGAGGTTCTTTAGTCCTTACCACGCTGGGTGTTCTCATCCTCTCTTCTGGACAAAAGTATATTTGATCTACATTTAGAGGCAGCTAGGTGGTGCAGTGGATAGAACACAAGCCCTGGATTCAGAAGGACCTGAATTCAAATATGGCTACAGATACTTGATACTAACCAGCTGTGTGACCTTGGAAACAACATTATCTCTAATCACTTTCCATCCAGGGACATCTCTAGCTCCTTGATTCATATCTGGCCACCTGACTCAGATGACTTCACAGGAGAAAGTGAGGCTGGTGACTTAGCACATCCCCTCTCACTCAAATCCAGTTCATGTGCTGATCATGGCATCACCTCCCTGATGTCATGGTCTTCTTTGAGAATGAAGGACAAACATCACCATCATAATTCATCTGCACATGGAAGGCTCCTGAGAAGTCTTTGACCTCCTTTGCTTCTTAATCTTGAACCACATTTTCCTACATATTTTTCACCATCCTCTCCTCTGCTTACCTTCACATTAATAAGTATTGATTTGGGTTGACTAGGTTTGGAAACTCTTATCAACTCTTCATGAGAATTATCTACTCTATCATGTTCTGTAAGAGAAACTAAGCTATAAATTACCTTCATGGTGATCTTTCTTCTTATTCTTCTCATGAGCATAGTATGTCATACTTCTTGTTACCTTTGGACACATAATGAAACCATCTCCCTCACCATTCTCTCCAAAGGAGAGTTCAAGAGCTGCCAGCTTCCTTTGAGATGAAACATTCTCATGGTTCCTTTAAATTAAAAAACGTTAGGGGCAGCTAGGTGGCGTAGTGGATAAAGCACCGACCCTGGAATCAGGAGTACCGAGGTTCAAATCCAGGCTCAATCACTTAAAGATTACCTAGCTGTGTGGCCTTGGGCAAGCCACTTAACCCCATTGCCTAGCAAAAACCTATTAAAAAAAAAAACCATTAATCAACATTACGTGGTTCAGTTCCTTCTTTAGTAAACCATTTTCTTTCATAATAGACAAGGATCACACATTTAAAGTGAGTTAAAAGGGGGCGGAGCCAAGATGGCAACAAGAGTGGAGGGTGTCCTAGGAGCTTTCTCATAAATCTTTGAAACTAAGGACTTTAAATTTTTAAGAGAGAGAACCCACAGAGGGACCCAATGAGGCAGTGCTCCTACTCAAGGTAACCTGGAAAAGAGCAGAAAGGCTCTGCTCCCCGGGGTCAGGGTTGGAGGGGCGGCCCACCAGAGGGGTGGCCCACCAGAGGGAAAGAACTTCAGCCTCCCAGAGGCAGCCCCAGGGCGCTGGGAGCCCCAGCTCACAGCAGCGGGGGAGTTTCCTGAGCTGCACCCTGGAGAGCACGGGGCACAAAGTGGGGGACCAGCGGGGGACCTCTACCAGAGCGAGCACGTGGAGCCCAGCCCTCAGGGCACACAGCAAGCTGCCTGGCCACTGCATTCCAGATCCAGGAAACAGAAGCAGGCAGAGCTGGTAAGCAGGAGCCCCCGGGACATGAGTCCATTGAACTGAGGGAGGGGAGTGAAGAGAGACTGCAGAGCTCTGTCCTCTGCCCCTGGAACAGGACTCTGGGGTTCTGACCACATGCAGATCCTGATCGCAGTCTAGGCCCCCCATAGAACAGCAGCCCCCCCCCACCTCAGCCCCGTGGCAGAGGGAGGTGCTTATGGTCATTCACAGACAAGGAGGGAGGACAGAGCCTCACACACTGAGACCCTTGTGGGAGTGTCCCAAAAGCTCAGGAAGCACCCCCAAAACAGGCACAGGCTGGGAAAAATGAGCAAGCAGAGAAAAAAAGAGGAACACGATTGAGAAATATTTTGCAAATGAGCCCAAGAAGGATCAAAACACTCAGTCTGAAGATGAGGAAGCACAAGCTCCTGCATCTAAAGACTCCAAGAAAAACAGAAATTGGGCTCAGGCTATGACAGAGATTAAAAAAGACTTTGAAAATCAAATGAGGGGGTTAGAAGAAAAACTGGGAAAAGAAAGGAGAGAGATGCAGGAAAAACATGAAAATGAAGTCAGCAGCTTAGTCAAAGAAATCCAAAAAAATGCTGAAGAAAATAGCATGCTAAAAATCAGCTTAGGTCAAATGGATAAAACAGTTCAAAAAGTTATGGAGGAGAAGAATGCTTTAAAAATCAGAATGGGCCAGATGGAAAAAGAGATAAGAAAACTCTCTGAGGAGAACAAATCCTTCAGACAAAGAATAGAATTCAGGGAGATTGATGAATTTGCCAGAAATCAGAAATCAATACTTCAAAACCAAAAAAATGAAAAATTAGAAGAAAATGTGAAATATCTCATTGAAAAAAACAACTGATATGGAAAACAGACTTAGGAAAGATAATTTAAAAATTATTGGAATACCTGAAAGTCATGATCAGGAAAAGAACCTTGACATCATTTTTAAAGAATTACTACAGGAAAATTGTCCTGATATCCTAGAAGCAGAGGGCAAAATAGAAATGGAGAGAATCCACCTATCCCCCCGAGAAAGAGATCCCAAAAAACAAACCCCTAGGAATATCATAGCCAAGTTCCAGAACTCCGAAGTCAAAGAGAAAATATTATAAGCAGCCAGAAGGACACAGTTCAAATATCATGGAGCTGCAGTCAGGATCACACAGGACTTAGCAGCAGCTACATTGGAAGCTCATAGGGCTTGTAATACAATATACCGGAAGGCAAAAGAGCTTAAAATGTAACTGAGAATCAACTACCCAGCAAGGCTGAATGTCCTCTTCCAGGGAAAAAGATGGACTTTCAATGAACCAGGGGAATTTCAAATGTTTCTGTTGGAATGGCCAGAGCTGAACAGAAGGTTTGATCTTCAGATACAGGACTAGGGTGAAGCATAGAGATTGGAGGAGAAGGGGAAAATATGAGGGACTTAATGATGATGAACTGCATGTATTCCTGTATAGAAAAGTGACACTGATAATACTCATACAAACCTTCTCAGTTAATAGAGCAGGTAGAGGGAGCTTTTATAGTTGAAGCACAGGAGAAAGTTGAATTCGAAGATAAAATATGGTGTAAAAATGAAGTCCATAGAAAAAAAGGGAAATGTAATGGGAGAAAGAAAAAGGAGAGGGAGAATAGGTCAAGATATTTCATATAATAACATTTTTCTTTATTATAATGAGCTATTGTAATGATATGGAAGGGGGGAAGGCAAGGGGGAACAAGGGAATCTTCACCCTTATCAGAGGTGGCTAGGAGAGGAAACAGCATATATACTCAGTGGGGTATAGGCATTTGGAGTAAGAAGGATAGGGGGGAACAGGGGGAAGGAGGGGATGTGAGTGATGGAGGAGAGGATGGACCATGCGGGGTGGGGGGGGTCAGATATAACACATTTTCTTTTTTACTTATTGCAAGGGGCTGGGATTGGAAGGCCTGTCCAGGACCACAGGGCCAGGTGGATTCTGGGTCTAAGGGGTGGTAGCGGGGCTCGGGGCCTCTTGGCCCCAGGGCCAGGGATCTGTCTGCTGCGCCACTCAGCTACCCTACAGCAGAGTCAGAGTGAAAGGAGAGAGAAAATATAGTACATGGTAGTGGAGAAATACGAAAGGAGGGCGTTGCGATCAGCAATGGCAATGGTGGAAAAATATGGAAGTAACTTTTGTGATGGACTTATCATAAAGAATGTGATCCACCCACAACAGAGTTGTTGGTGTTGAAAAAATAAATAAATAAAGTGAGTTAAATTAGTTAAACTAATTATGCATTTAAATCAGTGTAATTCGTTTCACCCTCTGACCCCCTTTTTTTGCCTTCTATCCCTGCAGAAGGCAGTCTCAGAAGACTGAGAGGCTATTTGAAACTCTTCTTTTTTCCTAGGGTTGGAATGGAAAAAGATTTATCACCCAGCAATCATCCTATTAGTGATAAGGCATACATTTAATAAGGCTATTCCTTGGACAAGAGGCAGAGTCTATCACCAGAACCCTACTTCAAGCTTTTCCATTTTAGAAGAACCTCAGAGTTTCCGTATATTTTACTTTAGCACCACAGTCTATTGATAAGGGATTGGGTTAAGGGTTAAGGGATAAGGGATAAGGGTTCTGGTCAGACATAGCTTTCATATGTAAATAATTATAATAAAAAATAACAAATGATTATCATGACTCCCTTACAGGTTTCCTCATCCCCGTCTCCCCACCCCCACCATCATCCCTAGAGTCCAAATTCTACTTGTTCCAGGAAGCTTTCCTTGATCACTCCACAGAAAAGATCTCTCCCTCCAATAAACTACTATTAGGAATTGGAAGTAAATAACAACTAATGTTATTATCACAGTTAAAAGCACTTTACCTTTCTGAGACTCAGTGTTCTTTATCTATTAAACACTCATTACGCTTCTAATGAGAAAAAAATGTTTTCTAATTCTTAAAGAAATGAGCACTTTTTTTATTTTTCAAGACTCTATGATACTACACCACTTCCCTCTCCTTTTCTCAGTTTTTACTTCTAAAAAAAAGATTAGAAGGCTTGTAGTATCTACTTTGTGGTATTATCACAAGAATCTAATGAGCTCATGGACACAAATCATTTAGTCTATTTGAAGTCAACCTTGAAATGTCAGTCCTCATTATTACTGTATTTTACCAGTAAAACAAACAAAACAAACAAAAATCTTTCCAACTCATGGTGGATCATCTATTAGAAAGGATTCACAGAAAGGCACAAGAGAGATTCTAATTGGAGGAGGGAGGATGGATGGGTTGCATCCTTTCCCAGTGGACCCTAGACTTGACAAATTATTAAAATACCTCCCCAGCTAGAAGGGAAGCCAAGGATCAGATATTTGGTCAATCAACACGTATTTACTGAGAAGCTTAAGCACTGAGGATACAAAGAAAGGCAAAAAAGTAGTACCTGACCTCAAGGAACTTACAGTTTCAATGGGGAGATAATTTACAACCAACTATGAACAGACTAGATATGTAGAGATAAGTTGGACATAATCAATAGAAGGAAGTCACTAGACTGGATAAGACCATTGGGTCTTTATATTTCTTTGTTATCTCCCTCAGTAACAAGGACAGTGTCAGGGCTGCTAGGTGGTATAATGGATAAAGCACCAGTACCTGGGTTCAAATCCGGTCTCAGACACTTAATAATTACCTAGCTGTGTGGCCTTGGGCAAGGCACTTAACCCCATTTGCCTTGTTAAAAAAAAAAAAAACAAGGACAGTGTCTTCATACATAGAAAGTGCTCTATAAGTATTTAGGGAAATGCTAAATATCCTGCTCAGTATCACAGATTTCAAGTTGGAAGGAGTCTTTGAGATGTTCCAAAATATTCTATTGATGACACAGAAGGAAAGAAGTGACCTTGAGAATTTCTGAGGCCTCCTTCAGCTCTAAATCTAACACTCTGCAGATCCCATCAAGAGGACCAAAGAAGTGGTTACATCTTTAAGAGGCTAAATCATAAGTTGAATACAGGTGCTGAATCTCAAAATTCAGTTCTCATTCTAATATACCACATTATACCTAAATATTCCTATTATAATTGTTTGAAGAAAGATCAAAAAGAAATGTCCTTTCCCCATACCATTGGGTGAATTATAAATGGATATGACTATACATTACTATTTAACTGTATGTAACATACTCAAGGTTTAATAAACTCATGAAATCTTTGAGTAAACATTCTTGGAGACAGGAAGGTGAGTCACTATGCCATCACTTTTTTTTTTTTAGGTTTTTGCAAGGCAAATGGGGTTAAGTGGCTTGCCCAAGGCCACACAGCTAGGTAATTATTAAGTGTCTGAGACCGGATTTGAACCCAGGTATTCCTGACTCCAGGGCCAATGCTTTATCCACTGTGCCAACTAGCCACCCTATGCCATCACTCTTAGAGGAGCTGAGTTAACGTGAAATATTCACTGTTGCTAGAAGTAGTGATTCTTAATGTTGGTGAGAAGAGTGTGAAAGGGCATCTAACTCTTTGATTAAGAAGGGGAACCTGGGAGTTGTCAGTGAGACAAAGGGCAAAACATGCATTTCTCTCTGGATAAAATAGCAACTGGCTAATTGAAGAGGCCAGAGCAAAGTCAGTCTAAAGGGAAAAAAAAAAAGTAGGCCAGTTGGTGTAGGCCATTTGTCTTGGACTGCTTGGCCAGATGAGGGATTGAGCGTGATTATATCTCCCATTATGATAAAAACATTTAGACAATAAGCATGCTTTTTAAATATTTCAAAAATTCTCTTATGGGTGTCCCTTCATTAACCCCTTTTTTTATTCATTCATTCATTTCCATTATGTCTGAATCTTTGTGACTTTATTAGGGGCTTTCTTGACAAAGATACTAGAAAGGTTTATTATTTCCTTCTCCAACTTATTTTACAAATGAAGAAACTGAGGCAAATAGGGTGAAGTGCCCTTGTACCTTGTACAGCTTACTCAGATATTCTGGGAGAATCCCTCCTCCTATGACCAGAGGGTAGATGAGCCTTATCAAAGAAGGAGAGGGTGTTGTAGAAATAGCCAAGAATTGAAGCTCTAAAGATAATGGTGTAACTCTAGCATTCAATAGCTATGTGGTTTTGAATAAGTTCCTTCTCTTCTCTGACCTTTAGTTTTCTCATCTCCTGAATGGACAGAATTCCACCTACACTACCCCTTCACAGGATTATTGTGAGGAAGGCCTGAACACCTCCAGTGACAGGAAGTTCACCTCCCAAGGCAACCCATTTCACTTTGGGGCAATTCTTCTCATTAGACCTCTCTACCACTTTCACTGAATCATTTAAGTGATAGGGTTGTCACTTCTTTCTTCATAACCTTTGATGACCCTTCCAATTCTAATCCCACGATTATAGAAGCAAAATCTTCCCATGTTCTCACATTTTTTTGTCCTTGCCATTTGTGGGATTGGAAAATCCCAATTGCCTCAATGCATTTTGACCACCCGTCTCCTACTAATTTGCTTAACCATGATCCCAGTTGTCTCATCCCAAAGTCTCTCAGAACTAGGTCAGGCCTGTCTGAGCAGTTTAAAATGATTCCTCTCCTTCAATTTCCAATGCCATTGATCCAATATTCAAATCACTCACAGCCCTGTTCCAATCCTCTGTCTTCATAACCTCAGTCATCCCCAACTCTTCACTCTATTCTCTCTCCCTCATAAATCCAGTGATGTGGATGTCTTAGCGATGCTCCCTCTCCAGTGTCTCTCAAATCCAATCCCTTCTCTCCATTCACACAACAACCACTTTAGTTCAGATCTTTATCACCTCTCACCTGAACCCTAGCAACTGTCTCTTAATTGGTTCTCCTCTCTCCAAACCACCCTATGAGTGCCACCCTTAAGACTCAGTTTGAGTATGGCACCACCATGTCTCTCTCTTGCCGCAAGGTTATAAATTGCAGATTACTGTTGGGTTTTTAAGGCTTTTCACAATCTGGCTCTAGCCCAGCCCCTTGTAGGGCCACATTAGGACAAAGAATCCCTGGGAAGCATTTAGGGCTGTGCCAAAGCTGGCTCAGATTGGCTACTGATTATTCAATTGTTTGTGTTAGTATTTACACCCAGAGAATTGGCAAATGTACAAAGCCAAGCTCAAGTTACTGTTTTCTTGGCTGTCTAGATTTAAGAAAATGATGAAGAAAAATGCAAATAATGCAGATAAAACTTAAATGTGGGTCATGAACTTTTTTTTTCTTAGTTATCCAGCTGGTAAATATCGATCTGACTCCACCTCCTAAAATGCCAGATTTCCTTCAGGGATCCATTCAAGTGCTACTTCCTACCAGGGTCCTTTCCTGACAACCTTTCCCCAACTGACCCCCAAATTACTTTCCTTTCCTCTATATTTACTTGGGATTGCCAGATCATACATTTAAAGCCAGGCAGGACTTTTGGAGTCATCAATTCAACTCCTCTTGTTATAAGTGACATTAAACTGCTTGCTCAAAGTCAAACAGAGAATTAAAGGCAGATGAGAGATTGGGACCCAAGTACCCTGACTAAAAAATCCAAACACTCATTTGACTTTATTAGGCAAATATTGTCTCCTCTCTAACAGCTGACAAACTCCTGAAGGCAGGAACTGCTTTGATTTTACGTGTATATTACCTACCACTGCCTATCACAGTAAAGAGGATATACTCAATGATTATTGATTTATTGATTAGCTCATAACACCCCTTTCATCTCAATGTAGTCAATTTGGTTCCACCTAAATGCCTCTCATTTCAAAGACAGTCAGTGAAAAAGGGAATGGACTTTGAGCCAAGAAGTCTGGATTTGAATCTTACTAGCTGGGTGACCCTACCAACTCAATTCACACCAAATGAGAGTGATACATGCCACCTGTACACTACCACCACTTCACCACTCCACAATGAAGTTATTGTGGGGAAGGTGTTCTATAATACTTAAAGAGACTCATCATTGGGAACTACCATGTCTCCTCACCTGCTGAGCTGCCTCTCCCAACACATGAACAGTTGGTCTCCTTTTCCAGACATGTCTGTCCTTCCTCAATGATGTTCTTTATGCCATTTTCCCAGCACAAGATCCATCAAAGATGGGTAAAATGTTGCCACAGACTTACATCCATTAAATGTCTGTCTTTCTGTCATCCCTTGATGACATCCCTTGATCCCAAAGAGTCACCAACCATTGTAATTCCCCTGAGGCTCCCAGGGCCTCTCTGGGCCCCAAGGCCCATAACTATGATCCATTTCAAAACTGTCAGGTTCTTACTTTCCAAAATTGTTTTTAAAATCAACTAAGTACAGAGCATCGTAATAAAGCCCTGAAGAAGGGACAAAGTCTAGAAGACTGCTGCCCTAATGAATTTGTCATCTAGCAAGGAAGATAAGACACAGGTAACTATATATACAAAATGATGTAAGATAAAAATACAAGAGCTACAACAAAATTCGAGGGCAGCAAGGTTATTACTGGTTTAGCATAATAATGTGAAAATTAGAGGAAGAAAAGGAATTGTAATTAGGTAGGAATTCAACAAGGAAGGCAAGGGGGAGGCATTACAGAATAGGAAAGACCTTGAGAAAAGAGAGAAAAGGTGAGAGATATTACCCAAATGATCCTGAGCTACACTGAACTGGGTGGGCTATTTTCCCCCTTTCAAAAAGAATCCCTTCACCTAATCAATCAAACAATGAGCATTTATTATTCCTTCAATTAGACCAGACACTGGGTTAAGCACTGGGTTGTCCCTAATCCTTCATTTTCAAGGAGTACCAATGACATCATAGGTGATGTCTTGACTTATGTATGAATTGGGTTAAGTGAGGCAGAGTTGTGAAAAATCATCAACCTTGCTTTCTCTTCCAGTCACTGGAGGTCAGTTACAAGACAAAAGTCAAAACAACTAGAGATGGCCTGGGATCCAGCGGCTGATGACCTTGACATCTTTGAAGTATGATCAGCCTCTAAGTAGTCCATAGTGCCTGCTTCAACCTCCTTCGTGGCTATTAGAATAAATGGTTCTCATCTGCCCATTCCACTGGAGAAAGTCTTCACATGCCCGTAGTAGACGCTCCCTAACTCAATAATAGGTGTGAGGCCCCTTGGTTGCCCTTACTCTGATTTAACCCATCTACCAAAGTGATGTAGTTGCTGTGGAAACTACAGCTTCTTGGAGCCACAAGTGAGAGCTGGGTGAATTAGGTGGCTACCAAAAATGCTTGAGGAGCCCTGAAAAGGACATGTCAGGTTCTGTCAAAGATGCTAATCCTCCTTATACCACTGGGAATGTAGGGAAAAACTACCCATGCCCTGGGGAAGCATCCCGTCTAATGGGGAAGACAATAAATAAACCTAGGGATAAGGTTCAATTGAGTTGGGAGAGAATATTTCTAAAAGAGGAACCACTTACAGGAGAAGGGTGAGTCAAAGGTTGAGTCTCAACCTAGTTCTCCTTTTCCCATTCCTCTCTCCTCCCATGTTGGCCAGGGGAAGGCCTTGCCAGCTTACTTCCTCCTCTGAAAAACCTAGAAAGTTTTGGAGTTCCCATTTTCCCACTAGATATTAGCACCAATCTTTGGAGGAAAATTATCTGCCTGCACAGTATGATGTGAGGAAGAAGATTCGTGGCTCCACAAGGGACCTAGCAAAGGAGCTGCAAAAGGGAGAAAACCCAAAATTGTGAGTTACCCTTTTGCCACAGGTGTTCTCTGGGTCTGAGGTGGCTCTTGCCTGGACTCTGGCAGGTTGGTGGGAGAATCTATCTCAGACTTTCTTCTACCTGTCAGTATCAGATTCTTCTATTCAGTGGTCTCAGTTGACCAAGTCAAGAAGGCTACTTTCTCCTCTACAGGACAAAGAACTGGGGCAATTCCTAACTCTTTTGACTGTCTCCTTCAAGCTAAATATAATCAGTTCCTTCCACCTATACTTTGACAATATTACTTCAAAAGTTCATTTCATCATCTCTTCTGTATGCTCCATAGTTTATCAATCTCTTTCTTAAAAGAGACTGCCCAGAACTGAATAGCATACTCCAGAGAGGGTCTGACCAGAACAGGATATGGTGAGATTATCATTGCCCTTTCTTTAGACTTAAGGGGAACCTTTTTTTGTTGGTGCTGTTCAGTCATATCTAGTTCTTCATGACCCCATTTGGGGTTTTCTTGGCAGAGATACTAAAATGGTTTGCCACTTGCTTCTTCAAGTCATCTTTTAAATGAGGAGACTGAGGCAAATTGGAAAAAGTTCTTTGCCCAAGGTTACAAAGCTAGTAAGTGTCTGAGGTCCAGATCTTCTGGGCCAGATCCTGCCAAAATCCTTAAGCAAATGGTCAGAGACCCTTCTCTGGACCTTAATTTCCCATCTGTCATCCAGATGACCTTTGAAGTCACTTCCAGTTTTGAATTCTGTGGGAAGGGTTTTTTTTCCCTCCCTTTCTAAGGATCTCCTAGTATCGTGGAAAGAACATTGATTTTGAAGTCCTGGCACTATCATCTGGCACCTGTGGGGTAATCTGAGAGTCCAAGTCTTTGGCCTCTATTATCTTTAGGTATTGATGCCAATGCTTTGAGAATTTGTAGTTGGTTTGCAAATGCCCTTCACAAGTATAGATAACAATCCTTTCAGGACTTGTGACTCACCTTCACAAGTGCAGAGTAGAGAATAATGATCTATCTTCTGATAATCTGTGTGAAAAATATGAGTCAACTGTAAAACAAAAGTCAAAAAAGTTAATCCTCTCCTAGATTCGTGTATTGGACCCTAGACTCAGGAAAACCTGAGTTCAAATCTGACTTCAGACGTTTATTAGCTGTGGGACCCTAGGCAAATCATGTATTCCTGTTTGCCTCGGTTTCCTCATTTGTAAAATGAGCTGGAGAAAGAAATGGCAGTTTACTGTAGTACTGTATCTCTGCCAAGAAAGCCCCAAATGGGATCATGAAGAGTCACACAACTTAACAACAAAAAAAAGTAAGTTACAAAGTCCTGATTCAACCTTAAATCTGATTCCCAATTCAGGGATCTTTCCACCACTCCATGCTCTCTCTCCAACACTTTTCTTTTGTAGAGAAGAGGCTACAAAGTCTTCACGATGCAGGGTTCCTTGAGATCTTAGCCCTTTAAGTTGCAGAGCTGAGGATTCTAGTTTCAGAGTTGGAGCCAAGCTCCTTGGAGTAAATTACTCTGGGAAGAAGAATTTTTCTTCACACCTCTTCTCTCCTCTCTTCTCTTAGTCTCATTTCCTATCTTTGTCTCTCTCTCTCTCTCTCTCTCTCTCTCTCTCTCTCTCTCTCTCTCTCCCACACACACACACACACACCCCATTAATAATCTGATCAGAGATACCAGACCAGTAGCAGACAATGCATCTCCATGGAATGGGTGGTCCTGAACCAATAGGTGACTGTGTGTTCACGTGAGAACTGGCTCAATCCAAGAAAGAACTTTTAGACTATAGAGATCCAACAGCTGTTAGCTCCCTCTTTGATGTTAGACCCACCAGATGCACATGCCTCATTAGCATGGAAGTCTGAAGTTTGAATCTGTACTTTGCATGGACCTGTGTCTAATGCAAATGTAGGAAAAATGCAATGTAGGAAAGTGAGCCCCAGTTCTTAGAGAAATATTTATATTAACCTTGTTATCAAACTGCCTTAGTAAGTCCTTTAGATAAGAAGAAATTAAATCTACTGGCTAACTGAAACTGGAAAACATGGTATTCAAATTATAGCCCCTTGAGGTTACCTCTAGGACCTCAGGAGGAGGAGGAGTAAGTCAAGCCTTTGAGGACCCTTTGCTGGGGTGTGGAATGCAAGTTTGGAGAGTGAACCCAGTCGGCAATTCACCAGATTCAAAGATCAAACCTATTCAGGTGAAAGACTCAAAGAAACCAAAGGACAGAAAAGAGAACAGACAAGTCAGGAGATCCCCAAGTGAAGATCAGTCATCTCCAGTGAAGCAGGAGAACTGAGTGAGGAAAGAGGAAAACTCCCTAACTGGAAAGATCATATCCTGCCTCAGTCAAATTGCTTTCTATTTCTTTTCCATGTCCTCTTAACTGACTTTCCACAGTGTTCCACTTTAAGGCTACCTACCCCTTCCACCATGTGTTCTCTCTCCTGCCTTCTTATCCTATCAGATGAGAATTTGGGCTCCTATTTTCCTTCAGGGCAGGAGGGCAAAGAAGGAGGTTATTCATTTAGAGCTCTTTCTCCTCCCCTTTTCCTCATATTGCATCACTCAGATGTCTTTTGTCAGGATTTCCTCCTTCACTCCATCTCAAATAAAGAAGTGATTATCCTTGCCAGGGCAATCCCCTATATGTTCACAAGTGATCCTATTCCATAAAATCTTCTCCAGCAGATTACTCCCCCTCACTCTTTGTCATCATCCCACCCTCTCTGAACTCCAGTTTTTCCCTCTCAACTGGCTCCTTCCTTGCTGCCTACCACATGCCCACATCTCCCCAATCCTCAGGAAAACCTTCACTTGACCCAGTCATCCCCTCATACTACCCTTTGTCTCCCTTTTGCCACTTTTTGGAGTAAACTCTTTTTTTTAGGATTTTTTGCAAGGTAATGGGGTTAAGTGGCTTGCCCAAGGCCACACAGCTAGGTAATTATTAAGTGTCTGAGGCTGGATTTGAACTCAGGTGCTCCTGACTCCAGGGCCAGTGCTCTATCCACTATGGCACCTAGCCACCCCTGGAGTAAATTCTTGAGAAGGTTCTCTACAACAGACTACTTTCTTCTTTCCTTTTTGTAGTCTGGCTTCTGATCTCATCATTCAACTGAAACTAATCTCGCCAAAGTTACTAACATCTCTTAATTGCCATATGCAATGGCCTTTTTTTAATCCTCATTTTTTACCTGTTTGCAGCTTTGACATTGTAGATTATGCTCTTCTCCTTGATACTTCCTTCTCTCTAGATTCTCCTCCTAACTATCTGACTACTTCTCCTCAGTTTCCTCTGCTGGATCTTCATCCAGCTCATGTTGGATCATCATGGGTGCCCACAAGGTTTTCTCCTAGACCCTTTTCTCTTTTCCTTTACACTATTTCCAGTGATTTCATCAACACCCATGGATTCAACTCTCATCACTATGCTAAGGGTTCTTAAAACTATTTATCCAGCCCTAACCTCTCTGCTGACCTTCATCCTTCATATCTCCAACTGCTTGTTATATTCCTCCCGTAGACATGTCCTGTAAACATCTTAAATTCAACATGTCCAAAACTGAACTCACTATCTTTAAAACTGTCCCCCATTCTGAACTTCCCTATTACCACTATCCTCTCAGTTCCCCAGGTAGTATCCTCAAATTCTCTCTCTCTCTCTCTCTCTCTCTCTCTCTCTCTCTCTCTCTCTCTCTCTCTCTCTCTCTCCCCCCCCCCATATTCAATCATTGCCAGTCTTGTCATTTTTACCTTTGGAATGTCTCTAGAATATTCTCCCTTCTCTCCGTGTAGTACGTGCCCTCATCACCTCTCACATGGACTATTGTAATAATTGATGGGGGGGGGGCACCTACCTGCTTCAAGTCTCTCTCCACTCCAACCTAGTCCTACCTACCTTCCTAAAATGGCAGATCTGACCATATCATCTCCCTCTTCAATAAACTCCACTTGCTCCTATCATCTCCAGGATCATGAACCAAATCCTCTGTTTGACTCTTAGTGTCGTCGTCTGTAACTTGGCCCCTTCCTACCTTTGCAACCTTTTTATATCTCACATCACTTCCCTCATAACTGTCCATGTATTCTTCCAGCCAGTGTCACTGGCCACCATGTTGTTACCTAAACAGAACAGTCTTATCCTCTGATTCAATCTTTAGCCTGGCTCCTCCATGCCTGGAAGATTCTGCTTCTTCATCTCTGCCTCCTGGCCTCCCTAGTTTCCTTCAAGTCTCAGCTAAAATCTCATCTACAAGCCTTTACCTGATCCCTAAATGCCAATGCCTTTCCCCTGTTGGTTAGCTCCAACTTCTTCCATATATGGCTCGTTTATATATAATACACAATGCCTGGTGTCTCATAGGCACTTAATAAAGGCTTGTTAGTTGAGGCAGTCTATGATTGTATTTTTTACAATACCCAAAAGGCATAGTCCAAGAGCTAAAAAGGACCTCAAAGATTTTCTAGATTATTGCCAATGCCCTTATTCTATAGATGAAGAACCTGAAAGTCAAAAAAGGGAAACTGACTTCTCCAAGGTCAAGTAGCCAATAAATCACAGAAGTGGAATTTGAACTGGTGTTCTCCAATCCCCAAGGTAATGCATATATTACTGTACTGTAGAGTACATATTGTACTGTACTGTAGGTGGTGCAGTGGATAGAGCATCAGCCCTGAAGTCAAGAAGATGGGAGTTCAAATCTGACCTCAAACACTTGATTCTTACTAGCTATATGACCCTGAGCAAGTCACTTAACCCTGATTGCCTCACATCCAGGGCCATCTCCAGTCATCCTGATTCATATCTGGTCACTGGACCCAGATGGTTCTGGAAGAGAAGGCAAGGCTGGTAACTTAGCACAGCCCTACTCACTCAAATCCAATTCATGTGCTTTTTTATGGCATCACCTTCCTGATGTCATGGCCTTCTTCAAGAATGAAGGACAAACATCATCATGGTCTGAAGAAGGAGTATAATATACAAAACTTCTCACTACCAATTTTAAAAAGTTGAACTCCAGCCCCACCCCCACACCTTCCCAGACAGTTTCAGAGATGAAAGGGAAAAGAAAGGACTAGATCAGGAGCCTGGAAATGGAGAAATGATGGGACCATAGGTCACTGCATATTCCAAACATAGGGAGGGTTGGGAGGTCAGATCAGGCTCTTTCCTTTCCAGGTGCCCTCTGCCCCCTGGTACTCTCATTCGTGCTATTGACCCATGATTTGTCATTCTCCCTGGAGACGGGAAACCTTGGTAGATCATTAACTCCCTGCCAGGGAAGAACCGAGTCAGTTACTCCTCAAACTCTGATCCCCTCCCTTGAATTTCCCTCTGTTCCTACTTTCCCTGGGTTTCCTCAACAAAGATAAGAGGGGCAGTTGTCCTCAATACAACCACGGAAAGGTGGTTTTGCTCTGAGACTGCTCAATGGGGCAAGAACTAAGTGGCTAATGTTTTGGAAAGAACTGCTTCCTCAGGTTCAATTTGAAGATCAAAGTCGACCCTAGTAAAGCACAGCCTAAACCTGATGACAGAATTTAATCCTGACCCTTGTCCCCTAGTAGTCATAAAGGCTCACAAGAAAATACCATGAAACAGCTATCAAGCACGTTCATTTCCTGTGAAATCAATGGTGCCCAGTCTAGTGTGGGAGGAGCTGGGTTCAAATCTGTTACCTTGGGCAAGTCACTTCCTTCTCTCTGATTCAATTTTCCATCTGAAAAATGAAGAGGTTAAATAAGATGACCTTTAAGGTTAAAGAGAAGTGGGAACAATCTAATGGAGAAAAATAGACAGGATGTTACATTAAAGAACCTGGATTTCAATCTCAGTTTTGTTCGTTATTCCCTAAGTGACCCGATGAAGTGACTTTCTTTAGGCCTCGGTTTTCTCATCTGTAAAATGAAGGGGTTGGACCTCCGAGATCCCTTCTGACCATATATCTTTGATCTTATGAGAAAGCTAGATATGTAAACCTGGGATACATCTGCAGAAAAATGACAACTGAACCCATAAGAATTGATGAGATCAAGAGAATGTAAAGACAAAAGGAAGAGGAGCAGGTTCAGAAAAAAACCTTGAGGGACACAACTCTCTGAAAACAAGTCCCCACTACAGTGTACCAAAAAAAATTAATCCCATAATCTTAACTGGGCTCTCAATGCATCAAGGCAATCTTTTTAGACTTCCCTCATCAACTTATTATGTCATTCACAACAGCAAATATTTCAAACGTTTTTTCCCTAGTCAAGACTCAAATGGCATCTCAATCCTCTCAAACTGAGGGTCTTGCCTCTCAT
Organism: Macrotis lagotis; assembly: GCF_037893015.1. Lineage (NCBI taxonomy): Eukaryota > Metazoa > Chordata > Mammalia > Peramelemorphia > Peramelidae > Macrotis > Macrotis lagotis. The sequence goes on from NC_133658.1 coordinate 907,903,227, forward strand.
TTCACAACTTTCCTGAAATCTGAACCCTTCTCTTTCTCAAGACTAAACTTTCTACATGTACCTCTGATACTATCGCATCCTTTCTACTCCAAGTTTGTCCCCTCTGTCATCCATCCCTTCTCATTAATCTCCAATCTCTCTCAGTCTACTGGTTACTTCCCTGCTGCCTAAAAACACGTTCTCTCCTCAGTCCAATTATCCCTGCTAACTATGCTCCTATCTCTTTCCTCCTATCCTGGTTAAATCTGTGAAAGCTGTCTACACTTCCTTTCTTTTCCTTATGAAAACCTCTGGGATCTGTCTTCCAGTCTTACCATTCAACTGAAACTGCTCTCTTCAAAGATGCCAGAGATCTCTTACCTGAAAAATCTAATGACTTTCTCTCAATCCTCATTCTTTTTGACCTCTCCGCAGCCTTTACTATTGTCATTCACCCTCTTCATCTGCCTATTCTCTTCTCTCTAAATTTTCATGTCATTTCCTGAGTCTCCTCCTACCTATTTGAACCACATCTTGGTCTCCTTTGCCGGGTGGTCATGCAGATCTGTCCTGGACCCTCTCCTCATCTCTGCTATCTCTATTGGTATCACATCAGCTACCCTATGTTCAATTATCAACTCTGGGTCAATGATTTTCAGATCTATTTTTTCAAACCTTAACCTCTTTCCTGACCTCTAATCTCATATCACCAATACTTATTAGTCATTCAAATTATTGGTCAGTTCAAACTCATCATGCCAAAACAGAATTCATCTTTCATCCCAAACTCTTTTTTCTTCCCACCTTTCCTAATCTTAACAAGGACACCATCACTACCCCAGTCACTTAGGCTCACAACATAGGTGTCAGCCTCCCTCATATCTAATCTTGTCATTTCTACCTCCACAATATCTCTTATATTCATCACCTCCTCTCTTCTGACACTCTCACCACTCTAGGACAGGCTCTCATTACCTCCTGCCTGAACTACTCTAAGAGCCTCCCAGTCAGAATCCCAACCTCAAACCTCTCCCCACTCCAACCCTCCTACATTTAATATCCAAAATGATCTTCCAAAAGTTCAGATGGGATCATGTTACCCCTCTCCTTAGTGGCTCTCTATGAACTCTAGGATCTAACATAAACTCCTCTACCTCTATTTTCTAAGGATTTCACCCCAATCATATGTAAATTCCCTCCTGTTGTTCAATGTAACTTCATTGCTAAATGAAAATTTGCCAAAATAAGCACAATCGCAGTTTATCGCTTTACCCCTCCCTCCAGTTTCCTGACTTTCAGTATTCCCAGTGGGTACTTGGCCTCAGTCACGTAGAAGTTTAACCTGCACAGGAAGTGGGCAAAACTATAAAAGTTTCCCTCTCAGGCAGGACTCACTCACTTGAGTCTGAGCCCAGCCATTTCTTATGGCTGTTTTCCTCCCTTCCCTCAGGCATTCTCATCTAGAACATTGTTTTTCAGTTTGTCCTCAAGTAATTTATTGTCTATCCAGGAAAAAAGTATAATCTGTGAACTTTGTAGGCTCATGAAATAAAATATACTGAGCTTTCATTTAAAAAAAAAGGAAGTCAGAGAAATCAACAGTTGGAGTAGAGGGAGAGCATTCTAAGTATGAGCATCTCCCCCATTTATATGGAAACTCCTCAAGAGTAAGGATGGCATTTTTGGTCTTTTGTTTTCTCCCTTAGTGGAGTATCTGGCACATGATGTGTGTTTAATAAATGCTTATTGACTAACTAAAGATTCTCTGGTGAGGTAGAATTACACTCCCTTCTTCTTTGGGACCTATTCACAATACCACACCTAAATCTGCTTCTCTGGAACCTCTATCCACTCCTCCTAATTCTGCTCTTTGGATCCAAGCAGAGGGCATCCAATCCTTATTTTACAATGATAGCCCTCCAGAGACAGATCTCATGTCCTAGTTCTGTAGGCAAAACCTCCCCAGGTCCTTCAAACCATCCTCAGAGTCATAGAATCAATCTCCTTCACCATTCTAGTCATCCTCTTCTGGTCCCTCTCTTTCCTAAAATGTCTTTCCTAAAATGTGGCCCTCAAAACATCCCAGCTTGACCTGATCTGGACAGAGGACAATGTAACAGTTGCCTTGCTGATTCTAGATGATATAGCCTTCAGAAGACCATCTGAAAAAGTATACATTTAGCCCATTACTCATCTGGAGCTCATCATTCAGTAAAACCTGCAGATCCTTTTAGTCACATCTTGTTCTTGTGAATTTGATTTTTTTTAAATCAAATGTATCTTGCCAGTAATTTCCCCTTCGATGGGATATTCACAGTTCCCCCAAACTAGGGGTTCAACAAAACCCAAAAGAAAGAGTCTAGGAGTTCCAGATTGACTATATAAGTAGTTTAATAATCAAAGTGGGTTACTTATGTCTGAGAAATCTGGAACAGCAGTCAGATGATGAAGTGAATCCTGATAAAAGCCCTGTGGTGATTATAGGAATCAGACAGAGGGAGGAGGAATTTATTATTGCACACTGACTGTTATTTTGGGCTTCTTTGCTCAGCATTGCACTGGGGTCTCTATGGGTGCCCTATCATTGCTGTTTAGGTAGACATCCTGAACATGTGAGGTTATATGAAGGTCACTGTATTTTTATTCTTATTGGCTTTTACTTTACATTATTCGTGGCTTTCACTGATAGGAATTCCATATTATTTATGGCTTTAACCATTAGGGACCCCCCCAAAGTATAAGATTTAAAATTTTCTCCTATTAAATTTCCTCTTATCAGACACTCCCCAATGTGTTAGTCTATAAAGATCTTTTCAGATCCTGACTCTGTCATTCAAGATGTAGGTAATCCCAGTTGGTGTCATCTATAAAACTTGAGAAGCATGCAATGGATGCTTTGATGTAAATCAGTGATAAAAATGTTCAGTATCACATGGCTAAGCACAGATTCCTGAAGCATTGACCTTGAGACTCCTTCCAAGCTCTGCCTTGCTCAAATTCTATTTACTCACAAGTCAAGACATCACTTTTCCAAACATCAAACCTTTCATATTAGGCAAGATAAGACTCTCTTGTTACAGTAAGCAAAGGGAAAGATTCATAGCTTCCAAAGCACTCTAGAGCCAGAAGAGACCTCCAAGGTCACTGAGTCCAGCCCATTCATTTATTCAGAGACCATTTACTATAACAATAGCACCTATTATCAAGTGAGATCATATTTAGAAAGCTCTTAGCACTGTATCTGGCACTTACTGGGTGCTAAAAGTAGCAGTAATAGTAGCAGCAGCAGCAGAAGAAGAAATAATAGTAGTAGCAATGATATTTTGACCTTTATTTTTATTTGTTTTTTCCAAAGAAAACTATGACATAAGGGAGGTGATGCCATGACATGCATGTGAACTGGATTTAAATGAGGCAGAGGTATGTAGAGTCAACCACCTCACTTTCTCCTCTGGAGCCATCTGGATTCAGTGGCTAGATATGAATCAGGAGATGGCCCTGGATGAAGATGGTGTAAGTGACTTGTCCAAGATCACACAGTTAGTAAGGATCTGAGGTTGGATTTGAACTCAGGTCCTCCTGAATTTAGGGTTGGCACTCTACCTACTGTCCCATGGAAGGAGGACAGCAAAGGGAGTAGTAGCAGGTAGTAGTAGTAGTAGTAATAGTTGTAGTAGCAGCAGCAGCAGCTCCCATAGTAGTGGTAGTAGTAGCAGTAGCAACAATAGTAGTAGTGGCAGTAGCAGTAACAAGAGCAACAGGATGTATGGGAAGTTCAAGGAGAACTAACACCTCTGGTATAAGAACTTACTGAGGCTTTTTGGGGGCTGCTCAGACAACTTTGATGTCTATGTGACATTCAGCTCTCACTAGTAACCCCAAAAAGCTGTTAGCATGCTCATTGACCACACCCAGGTAAACCATCTAGACAAGATGGGCTAAACCAGGTTGAAGGTAACCAACAGGCTTCATATGTTTTAGTGAGTTAAGGAGGCATCTACCCAAAGCATGTGAAGACTTTTCCCAGCAAAACAGGTAGATGAGAATAGTTTGCTCCAATGGCAGCTGAAGCAGATGCTATGGAGCATTTAGAGATTGGTCAAACTTTGAAGATGCCAAGATCCCAGACCATCCCAATCATCTTGACTTTTGTCACTGAACTTTGATTGAAAAAGAGAGTGAGGGTGACAATTTTGTGGAATCAAGACATCACCTTGTCTTTGAAAATGAAGGTCAAACAACAGTAATCAAGCAAAGCATCAACTCATTGCCCATGGTCATTCTAAACCTCTGCTGAGAGGCAGGGATCTTCTGAATGTGTGGTTATTCACAAATTAGAATTCCATCATCTTTCAATGTTGTTTTCAATTATTGTAATCATCTTATGCATTATTCACTTGGTTTTCTTTATTTCAGAATCAATCAGGTTGTACAAGTGTCTCTGAATTATTCATTTATCATTTCTTAGGATATAATAATATTCCATTATAGTCAGATTCCACAACTTGCTCCATCATTCCCCAATTGATGGGCACCTCATTTCAGTTTGTACAAATGAATGGATGGTTGAAAAACACAATAATTAAGCTTTTACTATGTGCCAGATACCATTGATATACATACAAAAAAGAGGCCATAACTGCCCTCAAGGGATTATTTTATTGGGAGATAGTATAGATGGGACACAGGGTGGCCTAGGAAGAGATGTTTGGATCTGGGAAATCATGAGGAAAGTAAGCCATAAGGGAATTAACTTTGACCTCTCTGTAGGAGTAACATCATTGAATCAAAGGGTATGTACATAAGTACAGTTTAGTGACGTTTAGGATATATTTCAAAATTGTCAGAACAGTTGAGTTAATTCACTGTTCCGCCCACATATGCATTAGTTTGCTTGTGTTCCTTAAACATCTCAACACATTTCATTTTCATCTCCTATCATCTTCACCAATATTGAAATTCAGCACTCCTGATTAGATTCTTATAAAACTATGCTGCCATTTTGTATTTACCCTCAGGTATCTACCCTTGATTGACTTTGATATCTACCTTCTGACCAAGTCTTTTAAAAACCCAAGTAAGTCCGTGAGTTCTATGAAACAAATCTAAGTGCATGTCTAAGTATAGCCAACTTTTCTTTTCTACCCTATTAGCAAGTCTACTATGCAGTGGTCACTTCTTTCTTCTCTACTAAGTAAGGCTACAAAGTTTCCATCAGTTCCAAACAAGTTCCCCCTTATCGAGACCAAAACAGCAGTTCCCTTAGTTGGTTCCTTCACCTTTTGAAGAACAAAAATCATTAAGACAAATCAAGAAATTTTTATTTGTTCTACTTCTGAGAGAAAGAGAAATGGACAAAATGAAATAGAGACAGAAGAGAAAGAAAGAGAGGGAGAGAGAGAGAGAGAGAGAGAGAGAGAGAGAGAGAGAGGGAGGATAGGAGAGAAGAGGAGAGACGAGAGACTCATAGATTTCAGGGTAATTTAAGGACCTCCTTAGTTCATTCATGGCTTTTCATGCCAGAATTGTGATGTTACCCAAACTCATAATCTGCCCATAGAGTTTATGGTGATTTCAATGACAAAATCACTTTCTTTCCTAATTTTTTTTGAAATTTACTCAAATAATTTCCACCACACTCCCTCTTCTGGATCCTAGATATCCTCATGTGAGTTTATCATGGATAGTTTTTAAAGCTTCTACAGCTTCATTCAAGTCAAATTTCCAGTCTTATTGTACACCACCCCCTTTCACCCAATCTATGATCCTGCCAAAATGACTTCTTAGGTTATCTCCAGGCCCCCTCTCCCTTGCTGGAACGCCCTGCCTTCTTACTTCCACCTCTTAGCTATGCTACTTCTCTTCAAAGTTCAGCAAGAATGTCACCTTCCTGGGCGGCTAAGTGTCACAGTGGCTAAAAGCACCGGCCCTGCCCTGGAGTCAGGAGTACCTGGGTTCAAATCCAGTCTCAAACACTTAATACTCACCTAGCTGTGTGGCCTTGGGCAAGCCACTTAACCCCAATTTGCCTTGCAAAAACCTAAAAAAAAAAAAAAGTCACCTTCCTGATTCGCCCAACTGCTAGTGCCTCCTGAAATTACTTTTTGTTTCATCCCCTCCTCCAAAGTATTCTTTCTTACTAGATGTGTGACCCTGGGAAAGTCACTTAACCCTGATTGCCTCAAATCCAGAGTCATCTCCAGTTGTTCTGATTCATTTCTAATCACTAGACCCAAATGACTCTGGAAGAGGAAGAGGGGCAGGTAACTTTGCACATCCCTGCCTGACTTAAATCCAATTCATAAGCATGTCATATGCATCACCTCCCTGATATCATGGTTTTCTTTGAGAATGAAGAACAAAAACACCATCATCACCATTAGCATTTCCTCTGGGTTAAAATATAAATTTTTATATTGGAATTTAAAACCCTCCATAATTTCATTGCAATCCAACTTTCTAGTCATATTTCACACTATTCCTCACATTCTACCTTTCAATCAAGGTATAAATAGTCATTTCCCCAACTCTAGTTCATCTTCCTTAATGTATTTAAGCTGTTTACTGAAAGACATTCCCTCATTTCTATCTTCCAAAATCTTTATCTATTTCTCAAGCTCGGCTCAATGGCCATCTACACACACACACACACACACACATACATACACAATACACACAAAATAAAATATACACACATACACACACAATACACACACCATACACACCACACACATCACAAACACACACACCACACATCACACACACAAAGGCAAACACACACAAACACAAGCTAGATGCTCACACACAAGTCCAATTATTCATACTTCTTTCTTCAAATCCTATTCAGTGGCACATAAGTTCCTTGAGAATGCGAAGTGGTTTGTACCTAACTTATGGCCTAACATATATTAAGTTGCTTTAATAAATATTAACTGAAGTCATCAATCTTTCCTTATGTTTGACCCATGAGGGTAAAATCCAGAATAGTTAGGGGAAGTGTAGAGAGGAAGATTTCAACTCCAAATAAGGAAAAACTTCCTCTTTATTAGGGCTGACCAAACATTGTCTGGGCTGCCTGGGGAGCTGATAAAGGAACATCATGCAGTTTACATTTCAAAGAAAGTAAAGAAATCATCTAACCCAGGGATCTGTGGGTAGATTTTGGAGGTCTGTGAATATATAAGAGAAAAAAAATCCATCTTTATTTTCATTAACTTCAAATTGAAATTTAGTGTTTTCCTTCAATTTATGAATTCTTTAAAATCCAACACAATTCTGAGAAGGTGCTCACAGGCTACACCAGGTTGCCAGAGGAGCAACTATGACTCAAAGAAAGATTAAGAGTCTCAGATCTAGACCAAACTTCTGTTAACAGATAAAGAAATTGAGACTTTAAGGAGTAAAATGATTTATACAAGTTCACAGAGCTAGCAACAACAAAGTTGAGGTTCAAAGTTAGGTTCTCTGCCTTCAGATTCAAGGTTCATCTCCCTCCATCATACTGTCCCAGTTCCTTCTAAGGGGTGTTGGGAAAAGGTGTAGTTTAGAAGAAATGCCCTCTGAGGTTTCTCCATCCAGCACTGAGATTTCAAGTTTCTAGGAAGGAATGACTCCTATATCAAGGCCCTTTATAACTATTTTTATGATAAGAAACAGAAGAGGCTGAAAATGAATTCATATCTTCTTTCTTTGGTGGGGCAGGAGGGGAACTATGGTGATAAAACATCTAAAGCCAGGGCTCTGAAACTCAAAGACCCTGTGGGGCCATGCCCTTGGAGGTGGAGGTGACGTTCAGTGCAGAAAAACAGATGAGTCAGAGTAAGATCAACTAGGGTCAACCACCTGACTGAAAAAAACGGGTGGATCCTGGTCCTGAAATAAAGCCCCAGTTTAGGAATTAAAGCTGAAAAGATGACTAAACCAAAGGAAACAATGATCAATATTTTTTAAATTACTGTAGATTTAGAGATTTCCCCTCAAAAAAAGGAGAGAATAATACTGTAACAACTCTAAAACAACAACAGAGACTCAAAGGGGGAAAAAAATTGACTTATCACAAAGACTACATGTATACCTGGAAGAAATGAAGCAAGACATGATAAAATTAAATAAAAGTCCTGGAAGGAAAATCAAGAACGCAGAAAAGAAAATGGTCAACCTTAAAGCAGCCATAGATAGAAAAATGGACTTAGAATCAGGAAAGAGGTAGAGAGTTGGGGAAAGAAGAAGAGTTATTAATAATGATGCAAAAAAAGTGGGTAATGGAGAAAAAAAATATTTTAATGCCCAGAAGAAAACAGAAGTTCAAAAGGAAGTACTGAGAAACAGGACACTTTTGAAAGTAATGTGTAGAATTTATTATTTTCTTTTTTTAAAAAAAAGCAAGCAAGATGAAATTGGAAACAGTTTCAAAAGAAACCCCTTTTTCAAATACTCTGCTATATATTTAGAAATGCTCTTTTCAGTGTCTAATATAGGTTTGAATTTCTTTTTAAATTTTTAATGATAAATAACTTCAGGACACAAGGAAGGTGACAGACTCCAGGAAATGCAAGTGGGTATGTCTAGACAGCCAGGAGGGTTATTTTGTAATAAAAACTTTATACTTTATATATCCAGATAACTGTTGTCTGTTTCAAAGTACAGATTAAATCAACTTCTGAATGGACAGAAGTACAGAGATAGTTTTTTTTGGAGACAGGTTCTACATGCCTATAGTCTGTCTAAGATTACAGAATTGAGTAGAAGTCTCCCCACTTCATTTCACAGAAACTAGAGAAAGAAAATAGCAAACTGTCTATCTGCTCTAAGTTTCTTCCCCTTTCTGAGCAACTGAGTAATAATGTTCCAGATACAAAGCGCAGTGTGTACCTCACCTCAAAAATGTTCAATTGAGGGGTAGCTAGGTGGCGTAGTGGATAGAGCACCAGCCTTGGAGTCAGGAGGACCTGGGTTCAAATCCGGTCTCAGACACTTAATAATGACCTAGCTGTGTGGCTTTGGGCAAGTCACTTAACCCTGTCTGCCTTGCAAAAAATCTAAAAAAAAAAAAATCTTCAATTGATCCCTTCTGTCCGCCAAATAAAGTATGTACTTGTGGCCCTGCTATTGACAACTCTTAGTGATCTGGATCTAGCCAGTTCTCCCCAACCTTATTTCATGCTACTTCCCATCAATTATTTTACCTTTCAGCCAGTCTAGGTCTCTGGTACCCATTCTCATTCTTTTGTATTTGGTCTGATGGGTTTTTTTTTAAAGCATTAGTCAGACATTTATGAAGTCACCACTGTGTGCAAAGTATTAGACACTGAGAAGATAGAAAATGTAGATCAGATAATTCTTCACCTCATGGCACTCAAGAAATATAGATAATTGTAGCAATACACATTATTCTATGACAAGTACTTTCGAAGGTTGCAAAACACAGCATGTTAATAATTTGGCAAAATCAATTTCTGTTGCAGATTTGTAGCTAGGAGTTTTATGTAACAAACAGATGGGAAATATTTTATAACAATACATTTCAGATATAAGTAATCTAGAGATTCTTAACCTAAGCACCCATATGTGGTGAATCATGGTTATATTTCAAGGGATGTCTGTGAACTAGGATGGGAAAACAAATTACATTTTCATTTCCACTAAACCTGTAACTGATCTTTAGTGATTTCTTCAATTAGGAATATAATCACACTAAAATTAGGTTGCCCAAGAGGTCCATGACACAAAAACAGTTAAGAACCCCAAAATAATCTTTGCTAAACTTTTGCCCACATCTTAGTACCCAGAAAGGATACTCCCTAACCTCATCACCCCCTACTTACTCATTCTGTTAAAGTCCCTCATCAAATAACTCATTGGATGCCACCTCCTACATGAAGCTTTCCTGGAAGGTCTCCCTCCTCCCTCATTTTTTTCAAAGCATTTGACCAGAATCTCCCTTGGGCCCTTATCAAACTTACCCTTGGAACACCCGTTATTCATACCCTTATCTGCTGTGACGGTTAGTACATTGTCTTATTTTTTTTTTTAACCTTAGCAACCAGCACCATCCTTAATAGACAAAAATAGGCACCTGATCAAATATTGCAGGGTTGAATAGACTGGAATTCAATTTAACTGTGTTCCTAGCCCACGAGAACTGATTTCAATTTAATTTAAGGGTTCGATTCAATCTTCAACACAAAGTATAGCACCAGGACATAGTAGGCTCTTAATAAATGCTTAGTAAATGAAGTATTTATTCAGGATTCCCAGTGCCCAGTGCTAGAGGGATAAAGAGGAAAAATGATCATTTCTGCTCTCAAGGAGCTTCTCTAATATTTTGTGTAATTTCCCCCTACCACCATCCTTCAGTCTATCCCCACTCTACAATCCAATGGCCCAATCATTATTACCTGCTCCCAAACCTCTGCTTGGGATGGACTTCCCAACTCCTGCCCCAAAAGAATTCCTGACTGATGGAATGTGCCTGGCAATAGTAGTTGATGAGTCATTTTTCAATCATGTCTAACTGTTCATGATCCCACTGGAGGTTTTCTTGTCAAAGATACCAAAGTGGTTTGCCATTTCCTTTAGCTCATTTTACAGATGAGGAAACTGAGACAAACAGGATTAAGTGGCTTGTCTAGGGTCATCTATAGTGAGTGTTTGGGGTCAGATTTGGACTCCCAAAGATGACTCTTCCCGACTCTAGGTGTTCTATTTCTGTGCCACCTAGCTGACCCAGTAGGCACTGAATAAATGTTGATTAATTGATTGACTAATGGACTGATTAAGCACAGGGCTTTGAAAGATGAGATAGGTCAAGTGCATTGATCTTTGAGTTTAAAAAAAAATTTATCTTGGTTTAAAATCTTAGCTTCAACTAACCCTCACTAAGCTATGAGTCCTTACCAAGATATTGTGGGGAAGTATTTTGTAGACCATAAATTGCCATAGATATGAGGGTGATTCATATCATCACTATACTGTTATTAGATTACATATTTAATAAAGGTTTGTTGAACTGAAAGGACTCTTCCAGATGAAATACTTTCTAAAATTTCTCCCAGTTCTAGCATTCCCTGCTCTAAGATGGCATCCAGCTTGGATAGACTCTGTTATCTATAGGGAGTCCTTTCTTTGACATTCTAGGTCTTTCAGCCCTTTCCAGCTCTCTGCTATGCCTCAATTCAATGACCAGGTGAGTAAGTGCTGGAGACACATGGCAAGAAAGCAGTAGACTCTGTGCTTCCTTTCCCTCAGAACTAAGGGGAACTTAGTATGAAATCCCAAGTGCCCTCAGCTCCCTGACAGGGATCCCTATCCCATTTCAATCCAAAGGAGCATATAGGTGTGGTCTTGCAAAGCCAAGAAATACAGCTCTTTCATTGTAGGGAAAACAAAGCTATTCTTTCCACCAGGGTCATAGGGGCCCCTCCCTAGAACCACACTCCACTTTGGCTCCCATGATTTCCTTTAGGGCTTGTTAGACCACTTTAGGGTTGGGGAGGAAGTTTGTACAACAAAAGTTTACCTGACTGGGCCAGGCTAAGAAGTTGACCTGCCAGCTCTACAGACTTGGATCAACAGGAGGACGCCTCCATTGTTCTTTTCCTCATATCTGTCCCCCAAGGAATTCTCTCTTAAGTCAAACTTTTCAATGCTAATATAACTCTAAAAGAGACCCAGGGTTGAGAAGAATACCAGTGTTGAGAGACCCAAAGGTGAGGAGTGGGAGTCATCTATAATAATGCATCACTCATGGGCAGCTAGGTGGCACAATGAACAGAGCACTGACCCTGCAGTCAGAGAACCTGAGTTCAAATTCAACCACAGACACTTAATACTATATTTCCCCATGTATAAGGCTCCCTATTGGGTAAGATATACCCAACTAAGTGTGAGAGTGTATGTGTATGTATGTATGTGTGTGTGCATGCATGCATGCATGTGTATGTATGTTTTTCCTTCTTTGAATAATTTTGATGGGAGAGACAGACTTTGGAAGATAGAAAGGATAAAGAGAAAGAAGAATAAAGAGAGAAAATGGGATAGAGGGAAATGCAGTTAGTGATCACAGCCCTAATTGCTAATGGGATGAGATAACCCTTAAAATGGCAGCAGTTAGCAGAAAAGATTAGAAAACAAATTCCAACAATATGTTATATACAACAGACATACTTGGTCGGGGCGGGGGGGACATAAACAAAGTTGAAATAAAGAGCTAAAGAAAAGTCTACCATGCTTCAGCTGACATGAAAAGGGTAGGCAATCGTGATCTCAGACAAATCAAAAACAAAATTAGACCTAATTGAAAGAGATAATCAGAGGTGGATAGGTGGTGCAGTGGATAGAGCACCAGCCCTGGAGTCAGGAGTACCTGAGTACAAATCCAGTCTCAGACACTTAATAATTACCTAGCTCTGTGGCCTTGGGCAAGCCTTTTAACCCCATTGCCTTGCAAAAAACTAAAAAAAAACAAAAGAGAGATAATCAAGGAAATTACATTTTGCTAATAAGTATCATAGACAATTATATTATATTAATATGGCTGGAGGAGTAGTGAGCTGATCCAATCATTCTAGAGAGTCTGTCCCTGGAACAAAACTCTGTGGCTTCATCTATATTCAGACCCTGGTCAAAGTCTGGGATCCTCCATTGCTGGGGTCCTCACAGCTCCAAGGCAGAAAGGAGTGCTTATGGTCATCCACAGACCAGAGCACAGGCAGGAGAGCAGCCAGAGTCTCTCATAAGACATTGGAGGAACTGAGGTCCTTGCAGAGGTCCTTGAGAAGCACATCAAAACCAGGATACAGGTTGGGGAAATGAGTAAAACAGAAAAAAAAGTAAACTGACCACAGACCTTGGTCCCATGGAGTATCAAAACACAAACTCAGAAGATGACAAAGTCCAAGCTTCTGACTCCAAAGCCTCCAAGAAAAATAGGAATTGGGCTCAGGCTATAGCAGAGCTCAAAAAATATTTTGGAAATCATGTAAGAGAGGTAGAAGAAAAATTGAGAAGAGAAATGAGAACAATGCAGGAAAAACATGAAAACCAAGTCAGAAGCTTAGTCAGATACCAAAAAATGCTGAAAAAAACAGTTTTAAAAACCAGTTTAGGTCAATTGGGGGAAAAAAGCAGTACAAAAGGTCAATGAGAGGAAGAATATCTTAAAAAGCAGAATTGGCCTGTTGGAAAAGGAGATAAGAAACTCTTGGAAGAAAACAACTCCTTCAAATACAGAATGGGACTAAAGGAAGCTAAGGATTTTGTGAGGAATCAAGAATAAAATAATACCAAAAGAATGAAAAACTAGAGGAAAACTTGAAATATCTCCTTGGAAAAACAACTGACTTGTAGAATAGATCCAGGAGAGACAATTTAAAAGTTACTGGGCTACCTGAAAGTCATGATCAGGAAAAGAGCCTTGACTTCATTTTTGAAGAATTTCTACAGGAAAATTTCCCTGAGATCCTAGAAGCAGAGGGCAAAATAGAAATTGAGAGAATCCACCAATCTCCTCCTGAAAGAGATAAAAATAATAATAACCCCAGGAATATTATAGCCAAATTCTAGAACTCTCAAGTCAAAGAGAAAATATTACAAACATCCAGAAAGAAATAACTCAAATATCATGGAGCTACAATCAGGATCATACAGGACTTAGTAGTGTCCACATTAAGTACTCATGGGTCTTGAAATATAATATTCCAGAAGACAAAAAAGCTTGGAATACAACTGAGAATCAACTACCCAGCCAAACTAAATATCCTCTTCCAGGGGAAAAGATGGTCATTCAATGAAATAGGGAACTTTCAAATGTTCCTGTTGAAATGGTCAAAGCTGAACCAAAAGTTTGATCTCCAAGTTCAGGATTCAGGTGAAGCATAGAGAGGGTAGACGAGAAGGGCAAATTATGAGGGATTTAACGATGTTAAATTTTGTGTATTCCAGCATAAGAAGAAGATACTGATAATACTCATATGAACCTTCTTATTTAATAAAGTAGTTAGAAGGAGCATACATAGACAAGGCACAGGAAGGAGCTGAATATGAAGGTTTAATATATTGTAAAGATGGAGTCAATGGATGAAAAAGAAATACACTGGGAGAAAGGGAAAGGAGAGGTAGAATGGGCTAAGATATTTTATGGAAGAGAATCAAGAAAAAGTTTCTGCAATAAAGTAGAAGGGGGGGAAGGTAATGGGGGGATGATTTAGCTTTCATTGTCATCAGAAATGGTTCAGAGTGCAAACAACACGCACACTTAATAGTGTATAGAAATCTTTTACCCTAGAAGAAAAAGGAGAGGAAGGGGATGAGAGAAAAGGGACAGGGGAAAGGGAGGGGGAGTGTAGATGATAAAGGAGAGGTTATATTATGGGAGAGGGTAGTCAGATACCACATTTCGTTTTGTTTTTCCAAGATGGTAGGGTTGGGTGGCCAGCCTGGGACCATGCTGCTGGGTGGTTGTTGGATGTCTGGTGTGGAATGTGGGCTTGGGGCCTCCTGGCCCCAGGGTCAATACTCTTTTCTCTGTGCCACTTGGCAGCCCCAGAACATACTTTTGAAGAGAGACAGAGCAAAAGGAGAAAGAAAATATTAAAAATGAAAGTGGGGAGGAATGGATGGAGGGAATTACCGTCAACTGTGGTAAAAAAATATGGAAGTAACTTCTCTGATGGACTTATGATAAAGAATTAGATCCACCCCAGAAACAGAGCTGATGGAAAATCTGAACACAGACTGAAGCACATTTTTTTCTCTTTGTTTCACTTTATTTCTCATGAGGATTTTTATTTTGGAGGGGAGGGGGGGTTATGTTTACCCTTACAAGAAGACTATTTTAGTAATATGTAAATTAATTAAAATGTAAATTGGAAAAAAGTACATTAAAAAAGCAATATTGTAATTATGATCAACTATGAAAGACTTGACTATTTTGATCAATACAGTGATCTAAGTCAATTCCAAAGGACTCACAATGAAAAACTGCTATCCACTTTTAGAGAACCAATGAACTCTGATTGCAAATTGAACAATAACTTTCTTGATTTATTTTTTCCTTGTTTGTTATATGACTAACATATGGAAATATGCTTTGCATGATTTCATGTGTATAATTGACATATAATTGACATTGTTTGCCTTCTCGTGGGTGGTGGTATGTTGGGAGGGAAGGAGAAAATCTGGGACTCAAAATTTAAAAAGAAAAAAAAAAATGTTTTAAATAAATAAATAATGTATTGAAAATGCAAGGAAGAAAGGAAGGAATAGGGAAATTTTCCCAAAGTGACATTTGTCAATAGAATATATCTTGACCATCACACAAGGGTATATAGAATCAATGATCCCACTGTATTGTTCATTGATTAACTATTTTTTAAACATACATTTAACTTTTTTAGGGTAAAACTTCACCTTAAATGCTCTCTCCCAACAGACAAGGTATCCTTGAAAGATTTAACAACAGAGAGAATTTTGTCTGATCATTAACAGCCATTGATACTTAGACTGGAAGACATATGCTCACCCAAAATGTTCCCCTCTGACATGGAGATCTAGGACAAAGTTCTAGTTAAGATAAGATTTTCTGTGAATGATGAGGTCCTTCTCTTGTATATAGATGACAGTGTTTTGATACACCAACCAATCATTTATTCCATTTATGTGCCAGGTCAACATTAGGCATTGGGGAGAAAAATCAAAGATTGTATGTTTTAACATGGGAGACATATACATATATAAAAACAAGCATATATATATATATAACAACAAACATATATATATATATATATATATATATATATATATATATATATATATGCAAAATACGTACCAAATAGATGAAAAATTAGCTAGGGAAAGAAGATGTTAGCACATGGTGGCATCAGAAAAGGCCTCATGATAAAGGAGGCTCAAGTTGAGCTGAGTCTTGAAAGAAAGTGTGCATCCCAGGCAAGGAAAGCAATCTATACAAAGACACGAAGATGGGAAACGAGCTGTCATGAATGAAAATAGGAAAGCAGATTGGGTAAAATGTCAAATGTATGATGAGGAGTAATGAGCAATAAAGGTAGAAAGGCAGAATGCTTGTGGCAGGAAGAGTCGAAAATGTCAAACTAAAGAACTTATGGCTGATCCTAGGGACAATAGGGAGCTATTAGGGCTTTTAGAGTGGTAGGGTAGAAAAGGAAAAGGTGACATGATCACACCTGTGCTTTATTCATGTTGTCATACACAAGAAAGATAAACGAGTGCAGATGATCAACTAGAAAACTATTCCAATCATCTAGGCAGGAGGTAAGGAGAGTGTGAAATAAAATGGATGGGCGAGAGAAAGGAATAAATTGGAGAGATAGTAAAGGGATAGAAGCTACAAGCTTTGGCAACTGATCAGATATGTGGGATGAGTGAAAGGGAGGTGTAGAGGATCCCACCAAGGTTGCAAATGTGGATGCCTGGAATGATGGCAGTGCAGGAAGGAAAGAGGGAGCTTTGGAAGGAGGCAGGTCTGTGAACAAAAATGAGTTCTATTTGAAAATGAGTATGAAGCCTTTCCTGGTTCTCCCCAGATGCCAATGCCCTCTTAGATCATCTTATATTCATTCTGTATTTATGTAGTCTCCTTTTTTTTTAGGTTTTTTCCAAGGCAAACAGGGTTAAGTGGCTTGCCCAAGGCCACACAGCTAGGTCATTATTAAGTATCGGAGGCCGGATTTGAACCCAGGTACTCCTGACTCCAGGGCCGGTGCTTTATCCACTGCGCCACCTAGCCGCCCCATTATGTAGTCTCCTCCATTTGACTATAAGTTCCTTGAGGGCAGGGATTGGTTTTGCTTTTATTTTGAACCCCCAGGGCTTATTGTTTAATAAATGCTTGTTAACTAACAAACTGAAATGTCTAGGGGACATCCAATTTGAAAAGTTCAGTACTGGATAGGTGATATGGGGGTGGAACTTAGGAGAAAAGACTAGAAGTTTTATATATATATAAAACTGAGAGTTATATACTTGTATTATTCAGTTATTTTTTACTTGCTTATGATTCTTCCTGATCTTATTTGGAATTTTCTTGGTAAGGATAATGGAATAGTTTGTCATTTCCTTCTCTAGTTCATCTTTCAGATGAAAAACTGAGGCACAAAGGTTATGTCTTGGCCAACGTTGCACAGCTAGTAAGTGTCTGAGGTTGGATTTGAATTCAGATCCTCCTTGACTGCAGGGCTGAACCACCTAGCTGTCACTGTAATCACACAGAGATGATAGTTGAGCCCATAGGACTTGATGAGGTCACAACATGAGAGGGTGTAGGGAGAAAAGGAGCAGAAGGACACAGAGCCAGGGGTACACCCATAGTCAGTGGTGATGATCCAGCAACGAGAACTGAGAGTTATAGTCAAATATATGAGAGGAACACCAAGAAAGAGCAATGTCAGGAAAAACCAGAAAGGGATATATCCAAGAGAACATAGAGAGGTTTACTGGTTTGAGCAAATTTGGTTGAGAAAGGGAGGAGAGCCATAGGATAATGGCTAAGAAGGAGGGTTAGAATCTTTTGAAGGCCTCTAAAACCAGATTGTTTTTTTGGTTTGGTTTTTTTAACCCATATTTGGGTATTTGTAGGAATCAGGGAAGAGACAGAAAAACTGAAGATTATAGGGTTGAGGGAAAACCTGGGAAAGAAGAGTCAATGTTCTAGAGAGGATGGGATTTGGAGTGTATGCAGGGAGTTGACCTTGGTGAAGAGAATGAGCCACCTCTGCATCAGAGATTGAAGTATAGAAGAAATTAAGGATTGCAAGATCTTTAATCATTTTAAAGAGAATGGCTTAAACATTCTTCCTAAACATATGAAAAACTAATTGGAAAAAAGAATGAATATTATCCAGGTCATGAAAAGCAGATTTGTTTTTTGAAATGAAAAGCAATTAATTTTATTCAGTTGTGATTTTATTTGGGGTTCTCCTGGCAGGGATACTGAAATGGTTTGCCATTTCCTTCTCCAGATCATTTTATATATGAGGAAACTAAGACAGACAGGGTGAAGTAACTTGCCCAAGATAACAGAGCTAGTGATTATCTGAGATCAGATTTGAAGCCCGTGCTGTCTATCCACTGAGCCATATATAATGGTCAACTCTTATAGTTTGTTTACATTAATAATTAAAGAGTTTATCATATGTACATATACATATACATATATATGCATATATGTATATATATAAATGTGTGTTGGTTGAGTCCCAGAAAGAAAACAGAAGGAAGAAAATGGAATGGATTGCCTAAAGAAAATCCTCAGCACTTCTTTAACAACCCCTAACATTTTCCTGAAACAAGAGCCCAGATCAGTATCCAGCTGATGGTGTTGTTAGTGCATCATGGAATATTCTAATCCTGATGATAATTATTGATGGTACTTGGTGTTTGTGCCATGGTATGCATGTGAATTGGATTTGAGTGAAGGGGATGTTATGCTAAGTCAACAGTCAAACTTTCTCCTCCAGAGCTATTCTGGGTCCAGTGGTCAAAGATGAATCAGCATGACTGAAGATGGTTCTGGATGTGAGGTTATCAGTGTTACATGACTTGCCCAAGATCACATAGCTAGTAAGTGTCTCAGGGTGAACTGGAGCTTAGGTCCTGACTTCAGGGTCAGTGCCATCTAGCTACCCCTAGATCTCTGAAGAATTAAAAATGAGCATAACTCTGAGGGCAATTGAGAGGCACATGGTAGATGTGAATCAACTATATCACACATATAATAAGGAATCCTGAGGAAGACTGCAGTAAAAGATCTCATATCAAAGAATGGGGGGGACATTCATGTGTGTGTGAGGTGGGAACGGTAACCAACAGATTGCAATATTAGAAGTCAAATAAGGTCCTTAGCATGTTGTTTGGACTCCTAGGTGAAACTTATCAATAAATCAATCAACAAACTAGATACTGTATTAGGGTCTCAGGATAGAAAGAGTGAAAAAAAATGGTCCCTGCTCTCCAGAGTCTTTTTATCAGAGAAAATGATAATTTATGACCAAGAAAGAGATGGAGAACATCATTAAAAACAAACTAGATAATTTTAATTAAATTAGATAATTAAATTAAAAAGCTTTTGCACAGACAAAAAGAACTATAGTAAATTGGGAAAATTTTTGCAACTAGTATTTCTGACAAAGGACTCATTTCTAAAATATACAGAGAACTCAGTTAAATTTAAAAAAAAAAAGCCATTTCCCCAATTGACAAATGGTCAAAGGATATGCAAAGGCAATTTACAGATGAGGAAATCAAAGCAATCCATAGTCATATGAAAAATTGCTCCAAATCATTACTTATTAGAGAAATGCAAATTAAAGCATCTCTGAGAGACACCACCTCACACCTCTCAGACTGGCCAATATGACCAGAAAGGACAATGATCAATGTTGTAAGGGATGTGGGAAATCTGGGACACTAATATATTGTTGGTGGAGTTGTGAACTCATCCAACCTTTCTGGAGAACAATTTGGAATTTGGAATTTGGAATTTTGCCCAAAGGGCAAATAAAAATGTGCATACCCTTTGATCCAGCAATACCACTACTGGGTCTACACCCTGAAAATATTTGTAGCAGCCCTGTTTGTGGTGGCAAAAATATTGGAAATTAAGCGAATGTCCTTCAATTGGGGAATGGCTTAACAAACTGTGGCATATGTATGTCATGGAACACTATTGTTCTACCAGAAACCAGGAGGGATGGGAATTCAGGGAAACCTGAAAGGATTTGCATGACCTGGTGCTGAGCAAGATGAGCAGAACCAGAAAAACACTGTACACGCGAACAGCAACATGGAGGCAATGATCAACCTTGATGGACTTGCTCGTTCCATGAGTGCAACAACTACGGACAATTTTGGGCTATCTGCAATGGAGAATACCATCTGTATCTAGAGAAAGAATTATGGACTTTGAACAAAGGTCAGAGACTATTACCTTCAAATTAGAAAAAAGAAAATCTTATTATGTAATTTTACTATCTCATACTTTATTTTTCTTCCTTAAGGATATGATTTCTCTGTCATCACATTCAACTAAGATCAATGTAGACCATGGAAACAATGTAAAGACTAACAGACTGCCTTCTGTGGGGGGAGGGGGGAAGCCAGAATGGGGGAGGGATTGTAAAACTCAAATAAAATCTTTCTTAAAAAAAGTAATATGGGCTGGGGCAGGCAATGGGGAAAGACACAGAAAGGAGAGTTGGGAAAGGAGTCATATAGAAGGTAGTATTTAAGCTGAGCTATAAAGAGAATTCAGGGTTGCAAGAGGTGGAAATGGAAAGGGAGGGCATTCTAAGAATGGGAAACAAGAGATATAGACAAGAGTTCCTTAGAGTATACAAGCATGGGTGAGGTCCACTTAGTCTCTGAAGGGAATCCTTAGCTACACTGATAAGACCACAGATCTAGATGAATTATCTCAATAAAATCATGGTAAGAATACTCAGGTTTCTCTGTCCTTTGTAAAACGTTATGCACTTGAGAATCTGAGATGACAATTGATGATGCTTGCCCTTTGTTCTGGAAGAAGACCACAACATCAGGGAGGTGATGCCAGGACAAGCACAAAACTGGATTGGAGTGAAGGCTGCTGTGCTAAGTCCCTCACTTTCTCCTCCAGAGCCACCTGCATCCAGTGGCCAGATATGGATCAAGATGACTGGAGGTGGCTGTGGATGGGAGGCAATCAGGATTAAGTGATTTGCCCAAGGTCATATAGCTAGTGTTTGAGGCTGGATTTGAGCTTCCATTCTCCTAATTCTAATGAGACTAGAAATCTTTCCACTAAGTCTCCTAGCTGCCCCAATAATTGACAATTGTTCAGACTTAGGGAGGGCCAAATATTGAAGGTTATGTTTCCCACTGGATTATACAGAGAAATCCAAATAGGTTCCCTGCCCTAGTGGAGTTTACACATGTAATAACAAAATAGGAGGGGGCTAAGGTGTTGCAGTGGATAGAGTGCTGGGTTTGGCATCAGGAAGATTCATCTTCATGGATTCTATTTCAGCTTCAGATTCTTAGTAGTTGCTGTGTGACCCTGGGCATATCACTTCACCAATTGGCCTCAGTTTCCTCATCTGTAAGATGAATTATAGTAGGAAATGGAAAAACCCCTCCAATATTTTTAGCAAGAAAATTCCAAATGAGGTCACAAAGTGTAAGACACAACTGAACATTTAAATTTTAAGAACTGAGGAAGGACATTTATTTTTCTCTAGCTCTACTCCCCCCAAATCAGGATAGATTTCATGAAGGAGATGACATCTGAGTTGGGCCTTGAAGTTTGTCTGGGATGTCTACAAGCTGAGATTGGAGGAGGAATATATCAAATTCTAGGATAGTAAGGATTCCAAGACAAGCAGGATGTGTGGGAATGTGTGTTGAAGGTGAAGTGAGGCCCAGCTGAGTCTAAGGAAGTAGTGTGAAAATGAGGGTGGGGGATTTGGGGGGGAATCTGATGATCCACTGATTGTATGGGTGTAGATATAATATCCTCTAAGGTTTACAACAGACTCACCACAGTCTTGACGGGAATTTTTAAAGGTCATCATTTCCTTCTCCACCCTTAACAGAACAACCAGGAGGAGGATATATTGCCCCACCCTAGAGAAGACTGAAAGACAGGTCACCTTCCAGTTTTCTGGACAAGAAACCAATGAATCAATAAGAATTAAGTGCCTACAGTAAGCTAAGTACCAGAGTCTCGGCACTAAGTATGGGGTTAGGGTACAGGGGAGCAAAGGATGCCCTGCTCTCAGGAGACTTAAAATACAGCTGGGGAAATCCAGCTGACATCTGGGTAGTAACAAAACCAATACACCTGGGGGAAGGGGGAGGGAAGAGAGGGAGAAGAGGTAGATCAGGAAAGACCTAAGTAGAAGCCAGAGCTGGAACTGAGCCTGGAAAGAAAACAGGGAGAGGGAGAGGAGAGGAGAGGAGAGGAGAGGAAAGAGAACATTGCCAAGCCAAGAAGTCCATTGGAATCACCACCAATTCCATCCCTATCTTCCTGTAAGGGAATGATCTGTCCAGTCCTCATCACCTTCCAATAACAATAATAAAGCAACAATAGTAATAGTAAGGACAGCTCTGCCAATAATTAGTTTTATAACCTTGGGCAGCCAGATCCTTTTTCTTCTCAGATCTGTCAGTCCCTAAGGTGGATAGGTCCATTGGATGATCTCTAGAAGCCTTCCAATTTTAACGTACATACATCACTTTAATGATTTTGAGACATTTCCCTTAAGATGAGCAATGCCTATGTTCTTCCCATTTCCAAATCCCACTTCATTTTATAAGAGAGAAGCCAACAACTCAGTCTTGCCCCAAACCAAATCACAAGGGACAGAGCCTCACTCAAATCTAGGAGTCCTCAGTCCAGTCAGAGGCTCTTTCCACTAATCTTCACTACCATAATTCTACACTGTTGAGGGGAGCTTGGAGGCAACAAAGGGCTGCACCCCGGTCTCCCCCGGCCCCCATTCTTACTAGCTGTGTGACAGTGAGCCAGTCACTTAACCACTGAAACTTATCTTCCACATTTGCGAAATGGGGTCATCAATACTTGAAGCCTTTAACCACATGTTTGTTCTGTGGAAAGTGTCTTATAAACTGTAAAGTTCTAAATCAATGTGAACTGCTATTTTCTCAAAGTAATAATAATAATAATAATCCTCCCTAAGAGTCCTACTCCAAAAATCTCATGGTGGCATGGAGGTAAGCTTTGGTCCTCAAAGGATCTACCAACACAGCACATGCTCTGAGAGGTTCTGCCATGCAGGAAGGCCTTTAAGAGACAGACGGAACTTAGCCCCTTAACTACACAACCATGAATCATGGAGGTCAGCGCCACCAGGCTCATCACTAGTGATGAATTCTTAAAGAAGCATATGAGGAGGATTCATGTCTTGGGCATCCACAGATAGACCCATCCTTTTCCACAGAGACAGTGCAGAGAGGAAGATAAAGGGGAAAAGAATACGAAAGAAAGAAGAAAAGAAAGAAAGAGAGAGAGAGAGAGAGAGAGAGAGAAGAGGGGAGAGAAGAGGGAAAGAGGAAGGAAGGAAGGAAGGAAGGAAGGAAGGAAGGAAGGAAGGAAGGAAGGAAGGAAGGAAGGAAGGAAGGAAGGAGGGAGGGAGGGAGGGAGGGAGGGAAGGAAGAAGAGGGAAGATGGGGGTAGGATGGGGATAGGATGGGGATAGGATGGGGGTAGGATGGGGGAAGAAAGAAAGAAAAGAGAGCAACTATTTCACAATAACTGATTGCCAATATAAAAGTCATCACATCATCTGTTGTAAAGTCTGACTTTCTGGTGTTTGACATAAAAGCCAAAAGCAGCTCCAAACTAGGGTAGAGACTAAAGATAAAAACATGGTGGCCAATGATAATTCCAACCTGACCAATTATACTAACACTGAAAAAAATAGAGGGAAAAATGTCATGGATGATAACATTCCCTACCTAAATTTAACTGGCATAAAGTAATTTTCATAATGAGGAGACCACAAAAACTGGAATCCACCTCAATAGTAAACATTTTTCTCTGCCAAATAGAAGGGCAAAGTTAACATTTGATCTAGAATATAAACTCACCAACAAAATTTTATATCAACTCATAAAAAAGTGAAAAGAAGTAGAAGGAAAAAATGAGACTGTGTTAGTCTTGGCCTGAAACCCAAGCAAGTCAGACTATCCTCAAAACACTTAAAGGTGAAACCAGAAAAATAACAAATAAAAATGGAACAGAGCTGATAACATTTTTATTTTGAATAATTTTCTTTAGCTCGGGTCATTATATGCTTTATCAGAAAGCAGGTTTGGGTATAGTGGATAGAGCACTAGCCCTGGAGTCAGGAGTACCTGAGTTCAAATCCGCCCTCAGACACTTAATAATTACCTAGCCATGTGGCCTTGGGCAAGTCGCTTAACCCCATTGCCTTGAAAAATCTAAAAAAAAAAAAAAAAGCAGGTTTGAGACTTAAGACAAGTTAACAAGAATGCCCATATGCTCTGGGATGGTGTGACATAATTTTGAAAAGATCAAGGGATTCATTTTCAAGATGTCTGAAAGAAGGCAAGCTAACAAATGATTGGCAAAGTCACAGCTAATATTTTTAACCAAAAAAATGAAAATTGAGAAACCACCAATAAGTATTGGTTCATATGACCATTTTCTCTTTTCTATAAAATCATTATGAGGAATTTTTACACTTGTGGATAGAGTATTCTTGAAGGGAATATGAGAAGTGAAGAGGGAGATTTTCACAAACAATTGTCTACAATAGACAGTCACACAGAAAACAGAAGAGTATATAGATGATACAATATTTTGCTGGTTTTACTTTTCAAATTGTGATAAAATATTTGATTTGGTAAAGAGAAAAAAACTCAAACTGTAGGAGCTTCCCTCCAATTGACAGTAAATCTTATAAATATGAAAAGGTCACACAAGAAAGTTTCATAGATACCACCACCTAACTGGTATAGTTAAATGGATCCCTATTAATTTTGAGCTGATCATATAAAATAGAGAGACATTTGTTCATCATAGGCACATGGGTCTCAGATAGGAACTGCAGAAGAATAGAACTGGTAGAACAGAATTGACCAAGGGAAGAAGGAAGAGAAAAAGAAGTAGGAGGGGGAAGAGGGCTAGATTCACCTAAGACAGTAAGCATTGTTTTCAAATATTCCAAGCAACATCAGTTCGCAAAAAAAAAACTGTCCTTGTACCCACAAAAGACCCTTGGTGAAGCTAGAATTTTGTAGACCAAACATCAATGAAGAGACCCATTATTGACTCTGACATCTGCACTCCTAAAAAAAGGGGGTGGGCCAATCATGAAGCAAGACTAGCTCTACTGGAGGCCATGATATGCTATTAGAAAGGCCTCTAGGATGATAGAAGAATATGGGCAAAAGACATACAGGGTAAGGAGGTGTGGGTAGGCAATGAATTTTATTTTGAATTGCTTTTTAATAATATTTTATTTTTTCAATTACATGTAAAGATAATTTTTAACATTCATTTTTTTTATTTTGGGTTCCAAATTTTTTCCCTCCCTAAAAAGGTAAATATTTTAAATAAGTTATTGTGGGGTATCTATTGATGGATGCCTTAATGTAGATTCCTTAAGCAATAAAAAAGCCATGTATAATGTGGGTTTCCCAACAAAAGTTTCTATCAGTGAAAGTGATAATAAAAATAATATATAGTCCCTATCAATGAAAGCCATGAATAATGTAAACTAAAATTAATATAAGCAAAAAGAAAAGACACTAATTAAGGTATGACCACAATGACCAGTATAAGGTCTCACATGCCTGTGGAGTCCAAACTCTGATAGGGCACCAGGTATCTGGAACCCAAACCCTGTACTGATGAGAGTAAAACCAAAAATATCAGTCAATCTGCACTAACATATTGTCTGAATTCTATAATTACCAGGGATGGTTGGGGGGGGAAGGGAGGGGGGATTTCATTAATCAATATGTTGTTGTCTGGCAGCCACCCCAGACTGCCCCAATATGAGTATACTACTTTAATTATTAAACTACTTTTATAATCAATCTGGAACTCCCCAGTCTCTTTTTTCAGTATTATGTAGGAACCCTTTTTGGGGGAAGCCTTGAATATCCCACTACAGGGGAATTTCAGGCAAGACAATTATATATGTGCAATCAGGTAAAACCTATTTCCATATTAGTCATGTAGTGAAAGAAGAAATAGAACAAGAGAAACCATGAAAAAAGATAAAGTGAAAATAGTATGTCTGTATTCCACCTCCATCAATTCTTTCTCTAGATGTGAAAAGTATTCTCTATCATGAGCCTTTTGGAATTATCTTGGATCATTGGATTGCTGAGAATAGGGAAGTTTATTCACAGTCAATCATGCTACAGTGTTGCTATGTAGGATGTTCTCCTGGTTCTGCTTACTTCACTTTTTATCAGTTCATGGAAGTCTTACCAGGTTTTACTGAAATCCGCCTATTCTTCCTTTTCTTAAAACACAATAGTATTCCATTACATTCATTTAGCAGAATTTGTTTCATCATTCCCCATAATTTTCAATGTTTTTCTACCATAAAAAGAGCTGCTGTAAATATTTTTGTCCATGTGGGTCCTTTTCCCTTTTTTATTATCTCTTTGGGACACAGACTTAGTAGTGGTATTACTGGATCAAAGAGTATGCACAGTTTGCCCTTTAGTTTTAGCAATGAAGTCTATACCTGAATCATTAGATTATAAGCTCTGGCAGGGACAATCTTGCCCTTTTTTTATCCCCAGTGCTTAGCATGTAGTGTTGCTGTTAATTTAGTCATTTAAGTTGTGTTCAACTCTTCATGATTCCATCTGGGTTTTCTTTGGCAGCAGCTTGCAATTCCTTCTCCAGTTCATTTTACAGATGAAGAAACTGAGGCAAACTGGGTGAAGTGACTTGCCCAGGGTAACATAGCTAGCAAGTGTCTGAAGCCAAATTTGAATTCAGGAAGATCAGTCTTCCTGACTCCAAGTTCAGCACTCTACCCATTGTACCACCTAACTGTGGAGTCCAAATAATATTAGCATCTATTAGGCACTTAATAAATATTTATTTATTGAGCTCACTAATTCAAGAACCTGGTTAAGAATAGCCATATCTGTAATAGTAGTTTTCATTTATATAAGGTTTTAGGATTCCTGAGCCTTCTGCATAAGTCCCAGTTTAGAGTCTGGTCTAATGCTTGGGAGAAGAGGGAGAGAAGGTCCGAAAAAGGGAAACTAATTTCCCCAAGACCATAGGACAAATTAGTGATAGTGTCATCCAGAGTCAGACTAAAACCATGTCTTCCAATCCCTGACTCTTCCTATTACCTTCTCTGGTGTCTCCCTTAGCAACAAGAGCACTGGAAGGTAGGCAGTTCAAATAGTATTATCCATGTTTCATAAATGGGGAATTGAGTCACAGATTGGGAAAGTGACTGGCCCAAAGTTATATACCTAATAAAAGTCAGAGCTTTGATTTGAACCACAGTCTTCTGATTCATCACCTGGAAGTTTCAACTACAACATGTGGCCTCTGACTCAGTAGGTTTCAGGGAGAGAATGGGCGTAGGGGACTTTTTACAGCACAAGTATAAGGGAAGGACCACTCTACATTAGGTTGGAAGTTTGCATTTTCAATCCCATTTTTTTAGGTATAGGTTACCCCCCTCCAGGCTTCAGTTTCATTCTATAAAATGGGAGCAGCAATTATACCTGCATTCTCTTCCTCACTGGATTATAGGGAGGAAAGTGTTCTGTGAAACTAAAAATGCAATGTAAATAAAAATCATTCACTATTATTCTATCTGGGGCTGGAATCGAGGTTTGAAAATCTGGATATTCCAAATGGAACCCTGGGTTCAAGTTCCAAGAATGACACTAACAGTGTAAGCTTAAACCAGTCATTTTCCTCTCTCCTCATCTGTAAAATGGGTATTTTTGTATACTACCTCAAGGATGGTTGTGAAGAAAGGGATCTGAAAACCTTAAAACAATACAGAAAAGGGAACTGTCCTTACTGTAACTGGGAGAGAAGCAAATTAGCCATGCCTGAAACCATCCTCAGTGGGCATTTAGGAGAGGAAGCTCCCTCTGGATCAGAAACTTTTCATTGTTCCCTCTGTGGTCTAGACTCTAATTTCAAGGTGGCATGAGGTCAGTAGCCACACCTAGTTTCTGAGAAGTGAAGGATCCAGGTTTAAGTCCATTTATACACACACGCACGCACACACACACCCTTCCAAGAATAAAACTAGATGGATTTTAGTAGGGATTAAGGAAACTTTTCCAATTTCTATGCCTTATTTACTCATCTCTTAAAAACTACACAAGTTACTGATGCATTATGCCAAAAACTGAGAGACACAAGAGTCCTGTATCTGAGTCACTTCCTCTGACGTCCAACTGCCATCAACCCTAAAAGCCACTCCAGTGTGCCCCACAAGGAGCACAAGTTGGAGCAACAAGATATCAGAACCAGAGCACGTGGTCCCACATTCAGAACAAGAGTGTAAAAGATTTTGGAGGAAATGGATGGATCCTTTAGAAGACATATGACTGCATTTCCTCCCTCCCTCCCAAGATGCCTCCGCACAACTGTGACTTCCCATGTTAGGCAGGTCTGCCTGTATGTGCCTATGGGTACTGTGCCAGCCTGCCTAGGCGAACCTGCCACTGCACTTGGGTACCTGCCTCTGTGTATATGGTATCTACCTCTCTTTCTACATATACCTTGGCAGGCCTGCCCATGCATGTGACAACCTGCTAGCACATGTGAATCTGAATTAATGTGTGTGCCTGTCCATGTATGACTTCCTTCCCCCCATCCCCCTAGGCAGAAGGAGGAACATGGAGCAGAGTCTTGTGGCTACAAAAAAAAAAAAAAAGGATTTCCTGCTATTTATCTCAGGGCCTAACAAAAGAAGAAAGAGACAAGAGCCATTATGTGAATAATGGTAGAACAGGGCTGGGGAAGAAATAATGGAGACATAGGGTAAAACTCAAATTTGCAAAAAAAAAAAAAAAAAAATGCCAGATGGGCTGAAAGTGGGATGATCCCAAGGGCTAGGCCCTCTCTCCCCCGAGATAAGGATGCTTTAGCACCAATAAATCAAATAGTTCACACCTTGGGAGTCAACAAGAACATCTTCCAGTCATGTGACACCCCCATCATTGTCTGCCTCATCCCCTTCCCCTGCCATATACACATGACACCAAAGACTTAAGTTTGAATCCCACCTCCAAGACCCTGGAGTAAGGTATTGCACTCTCTCCATCAGAATATCTACAACTGTAAGATGGGGGTGATAACTAACCTCCCAGAGTAGTTGTATCAAATGAGGGAATGCCTACAGGTGAATTTCTGAAGTTCTGGATGAATGTGAAGGATGATCATTCTCACATATTGCCTGGGGTGATAGGTGAGTTTAAGTGAAAGATGAAAGGAGCCTTTGAGTCAGAGAGGGGATCCAGATCTGCAGCACCCTTTCTTCCTCCCTCAGGTTCCCCTCCCAGGCAATGACTCAGAATCTTTGAGTTGTGAGAGATGGAAAAGCTGGTCTATCATAGATCACCAACCATTCATCTCTCAGAGGAGGAAAATGAAGCCCACAGTCAGTGGAAATTGTTGCTGTAGGTTTTGTTGTTTAGTTGTTTTAGTCATGCCCAGCATTTTGTGACCCCGTTGGGGATTCTCTTGGCAAAGACATCAGAGTGGTTCGTCATTTCTTCTCCAGCTCACTTTCTTCATTTTATAGATGAGGAAATGGAGGCAGATAGAGAGAAATGACTTACCCAGGGCCACATAGCTAGCAAGGGTCTGAGGCTGATTTTTTGCTCAGACCTTCCTGACTCCAGGTCCCGCGCTCTAGTATGGCTCCACCCTCCCATGCCGCCTAATGCCAGCAGTGGAAAATACAGAACAAAGAGATGTGAAGTTCCAGGGCTGGCTCCTCTCCCATATGTGTGACCTTTGAAGTCCCTTTCTTCCTCTGGGCCTCCGTTTCATTCTCTGTGAGATGAGGAGGGAGGACCAGATACTGCCTATGGTCCTTCCCAGTTCTTCCATTCCCGGTTCTTCGGGTCTTTCTGGCTGCAACATTTTATCATTTTATGACACTCCCCTCAAACTGCCATTAGTCCTTTCAGAGGCCAAAGGGAAATAATTAAGAAAAGGTGCTTCCGTCAGGTATAACTGAAGCCAAAAGAAACCCAACACCACCCAAAAAAGGGATTTATTGCACATGCTCAGCATCCTTCCTCCAATGGGCTTCAGTGAGAAGTCCCCCACAAGTAGGAATCAGGAGTTACACCTCTAAACAAGTTACTGGTAGATGACTAGGTTAGGAAAGTAGAGAAAGAGAACAAATAATAAGATTGAGTTCCTATTATTTCAGGTTGTTATCTTTAAGCTTGACATTTCCTCCTGTTTATCTGTGTTACCTGGCTTATGGCCCTCAGAGGAGATTAACTCTTCTAGTTCAGAGAAGCTCCCAGCTCAATTGGATCCCAGCTTCTCAAAATGAATCTTTTCCCCCACTCCTGGGTTTTCTGGAATTTCCCTGGTCTCTTGAATAACCCTGGGATGAATAATCAAAAGAACAATTCACATATATATAGAATGTTAAAGGTTTCCATGGGTTCATTCCTCATTGCTATGAGATAATGGGCAAAGAAAATGAACACATATATTTTGTTTTAGAAGTCCCTCCTTCCAATCCAGATTGGGACAGATGCCCAGGGCTGGACTTAGACCTTTACTTCAACCTCCCCTCTTCCTCACAGCTCCACCACAGATGTTCTCATTCCCCCTCTTCTTTGCCCATTTCCAAGAACCCATAAATGTTCTCATCTCCGCAGCTCCCCAAAATCCACAGTTGTTCTCATGTCTCCTCTTCCTCACCCCTCCCCAAGAACCTAAGCCCATAGATATTCTCCACCCCCTGCAGGTGGGAAGTGAAATCCAGGTGTTTACAGAGAAGGGGAAGTGGCAGGTGGTGGGTAGCAGGGTGGAAAGTAGAGGAAGGAGTCAATGAAGGGTGAAAGGAAAATATGCCTAAGATGCTACATAGAAACTGTTCTGCATTCTAACAGCATGATTTCATTAGTTCCCAGTCCCTCCCTCACCAACCCCACCCTCTAAATAGGGCTTCAGAGCCTGGTTTCTGGTTTCTCAGTCTTTGAAGAACAAGACCCACACTGTGACTGTGAGAGAGTTCAATTCCACCTCCTAGGAGAGCCCATCAACTCATGCCATACTAGCACATTTTTCTGACCTATAGAAGCCCAGAAGGTCTCTCAGCCTTGCTATCCTCCCCTTAACACCCATTTCTATCTTGCCTAGAGAGCTGTAAGACCAACAGAAGGTCTGCATGAGAAGGGGAAAGGGTACCCAAAGAGTGCTAGCTTTGGGAAACAATCACCTGGGCTCAGATTCCCTCTGCTACGTATAGGTTACATGAGCCAGAGGGAATCAAGTCTCTTCGCCGGATTTTGTGATCCATAAAATTAAAGTATTAGGTTAGAGATCTTCCAGCCCAATTCCTGAAAGCCTGTGTGTTACATGGTGCAATATTTCAAATATGGTAGCCACCATTAAATGGATGAAGCCTCAATCACCTCCTTCCAGTATAGAACTAGATGAGACCTAGCAGGTCTTCAGTTCTAATTCCATTCTACAAGGAATGAAATTGAGAATCAGAGAGGAAGGAATTGGACCTTCTACCTTCTCAGTGACCTGGGAACCACTCCATCTCAGGTGAGCAAAGTCCATCCTTAGACATACAGCAATCACTAGATCCATACTCAAAAGTGTTTCCAGCTTGTGTTTCACAAGCTACCATCTTGAAGAACCCATGCTATGCTGAAGCCACAGAGAAAGCCCTAGCTCAGGAATGGATGAAAATCACTTTTAAAATAAATCTAAACCTTCAGAGTAGTAACTTAGTATATTTTTGTTTGTATCCAGTGGTTTACATGTTATTTCCTCCATAAGACTTTAAGATCTTTGAGGGCAGGGGCTGGTTTTGCCTTTCTTTGTATTCTCAGAACTTGGCAGACAGCAGGCACTTAATAAATGCTGTTTGACTTGCTGAGAGGTAGTCTTTGGAAAGGAGCACTTAGATCCTTGGTCTCTCCAAGGGATTCTGAAGAATAATCCAAATTAGATATTGGGGAAAGTGTTTGGGTCCTTAGAGCAGGAAGAGCCCTCACAGGCCATCTAGTCCAACCCCCACATTTTACAGAGGAGGGAAACTGAGGGCCAAGGCAAAAGTGACTTGCCCAAGACTGATGATGCTTGTTCTTCATTCTCAAAGAAGACCATGATGGGGGCAGTTAGGTAGAGCTGTGGATAGAGCACTGGCCTTGGAGTCAGGAGAACCTGAGTACAAATCTGACCTCAGACACTTAATAATTACCTAGCCGTGTGGCCTTGGGCAAGCCACTTAACCCCAATGCCTTGCAAAAACTAAAAAGAAAAGAAAAAGACTATGACATCAGAGAGGTGATGACATGACATGTATATGAATTACATTTGAGTGAGAGAAGGTGCTGTGCTAAGTCATAAGCCTCACTTTCTCCTCTGGAGGCATCTGGATCTAGTGGTCAGAAATGAATCAGGAGAGGATCCTGGATGTTAGGCAAAGTTTAAGTGACTTGCCCAAGACTGTATTTGAACTCAGGTGCTCCCGATTTCAGAGTTGGTGCTCTATCCACTAAACCACCTAGCTGTCCAAGGCTATAAAGCAATTAAATTTGGGGCAGAATCTGAACCCAGTTTCTCTGATTCCAGAGAATCTTCCCATTGTCATCAATAGTCATCTCTCTCCTTGACTTCCCACCCTCGCTATACTTCATCAATTTACCTATCATAATTGGGATGATCTGGGGGAGGGAAGAGAATAAAAGAAGAAATATTTTATAACCCCAGCATAGGCTTTAAAAGTCATAGCCCAGGGGGGCAGCTAGGTGGCGCAGTAGATAGAACACTCGCCCTGGAGCCAGAAAGACCAGAGTTCAAATCCTAGCTGTGTGACCTTAGGCAAGTCACTTAACCCCATTGCCTTAAATAAATAAAAAAATTTTTTAAAAAGTCACAGCCCAGGGGAGGAGTCCAAAGACCTGGGGTGAATTCTGACTCCAGTCAGTGCTATCTGTGTGCCCCAAAGGAAGTTCAAACTTCCTTCTGCCCTTCCTTCACACCCTTGCCTTCTTATGCTCAGGAAAACAAGATTCCCTGTGGAGAACCATTCATCTGCATCCATCCCTGGTCACCCTTTCCAGGACTGGTTGGGACTTTTCTCATCCCTTTTACCAACAGGAAGTCACTCTCATCTGAGAGACCAAAGATTTACTCCATCATTCTGGTCCCACACTGATGATTCTTGGATTCTATAACCCCTCCCTTTTCCATCCTTGGTCTGAGAATTTGATTTAGACTCTCATCCTTCTCAGGATTTGAAATAAGATTGCTCCAGAACTATGTCAAGGCTGCCCTGCCTTAGCATGAAGTTTCACAACATAACTGTAGCCTTTCATTACCACCATGGGATATTTGTACTATTAACACATCCTTAAGTTCAAACTACTTCCTCCTTCTACATCAAATCATTTTAGAGGGGCAGCTAGGTAGCACAGTGGATAGAGCACTTAACCCACTGCCTTACAAAAAAAATCATTTTAGAAAAGTAACGGGGGATGGCTGGGTGGCGCAGTGGATGGAGCACCGGCCCTGGAGTCAGGAGTGCCTGAGTTCAAATCTGGCCTCAGATAATTAATAATTACCTAGCTGTGTGACCTTGGGCAAGCCACTTAACCCCATTTGCCTTGCAAAAACTAAAAAAGAAAAAGAAAAAAACAACTGAAGGTCTGCAAAGCATTCCATATATGATCTCATTCTTCCCTTTCCATAAGCCTGGAAGGTAGATGCTATTATCTCCATTTTACAGATGAGGAGGGGCAGCTAGGTGGCATAGTCGGGGCAGCTAGGTGGTGTAATGGATAAAGCACTGGCCTTGGAGTCAGGAGTACCTGGGTTCAAATTCGGTCTCAGACACCTAATAATTACCTAGCTGTGTGGCCTTGGGCAAGCCACTTAACCCCATTTGCCTTGCAAAAATCCTAAAAAAAAAAAAATGCAGATGAGGAAACTGAGGGAGACAAAGGTCCAGTGTTGTCCAGAGTAAATTGCCCACAACCAGTAAGAGTCAGAGACCAGAACCCAGGTCCTCCCTGATTCTAGGTACAATGCTCTATTCCAAGGAATTACCAATTGCCTGGACGTAAAACCAGCCCTTTCACCTCCAAACATCCTCCAGACTAGAGCCTCAGATATCAAGCCCAGGCCAGGCCAGGAGCCAATGTACGTGCCTTTTTCAGGTTGTCTTCTAGCTACAGACCACTAGTATGGGCTAAGATAGAGATGATTTTCAGTGTGAGTACAGTCAGGCACCTAGGGACTCCAACAACAGGTATTTACCAACACAGGGACACAACACAAGCTCTCTTCTTCCTAATAATTTGAGTGGGAATGAACTGACAGGACCCTCCATTATCATAAGGTCCCATTCAATTTGTACTTCCTCTGTCTCTAGAAGTTAAGCTCCCAGCTCTTTCTCTAACTGGAATTCCCAAGTGTCATCTATTTCTTACTCCCTTAGCATTTCATCTCCTCCACTCAAACCCTTTCCCACATCATCCTTCCTTTCTACTGAATAACCCAATCTATCATTAACAAACTTCCTTCTTCCCTAGACCTCATCCTCTCACACCCATGCTTTCTTGTACTCAGGAAGACTTGATTCCCCCTGGAGAACCATCCATCTGCTTCCATCTCTGGTCACCCTTTCCAAAGATGGTTGGGACTTTTCTTATCCCCTTTACCAATAGGCACACTCCTTGCACCTTGATGACATCCCAGATTTGCCTCCTTCCTACATCATTCAGCAGCCTTCCCAAATGAGGCTTACTCCATTAGCCCATATGTCTTTATCTGGAGAGAGATTACTGTTGCCATCTACTGTACTCTAGGTTATATTCCCTTAATTTCTTGGAAAGGTCAGTCCCAGGGTGGAGCCAAGATGAAGGAGTAAAGTCACGGACCTCCATGAGTTCTCCCCCAAACAACTCTAAATGCCTTTAAATAATGATTCTAACAAAATTCTATAGTGGCAGAGCCCACAAAAAGACTGAGAAAAACAATTTTCGGCCCAAGACAACTTGGAAGATCCACAGGAAGGGTCTGTTACACCATGGTTAGAAAGGGCCTGCAGCACAGCCCAGGTTGAGCTGGAGTGAATTGGCCATCCATATTCACTTGCAGTCATCCAAAACATAGATTGCAGGACACTTGGGTCCATGGTAGCTGTAGAAGTTTCCAGACCTCTCAGCCCAGGGATTGCCAAGAACAATTGGGACAATCAGCAGGAAAACTCTTCCACCACACCAGAGTAAGAGGAGAACCCAGTCTAGCACAACCCTCTGCACAGTCCCTTCCCCAGGGGATGAGGAGCAGCACTGAAAAACCACCTGGCAGGGAACCATGTGACAGCTGCTTCCAGAATGCTCAGCCCAAGTACAGTAAGTGGAGCAAGGGGGAGATTGCAGAGATCTCTTTGCTATTCAGGAGGCAGGACTTTGTGACTTTGCCCATACTCAGACCCAAGTCACCATCTGTTGCCCCAGTCTCAGGAAAGTTGTAGAAGCACAACACAACTTAGCACCTATAGAGGAGCAAGGGCACTCCTCATAGTTCCAGGACAGAAATGAGTTCTTGTGATCATCCACAGACCAGAGCACAGGCCAGAAGAGCATAGTCTCTCATAAGACTTTGGAGGAATTAAGAACTTGCAGGAGGGGGAGGGAGAGGGGGGATGTCCCTGAAAGCTGCAAAAACCTTCAAAAGTTTGCGAGTGAGTCCTCCACCATGGAAACAGAACCCCACCTTAACAAAGAGTTAAAATCAATTCCTAGGCTGGGGAAAGGAACAAACAATAGGGAAAAAAAAATCCAATCATAAACAATTACTTTGGTCCTGTGGAGGACCAAAATTCACTCTCAGAAGATAACAAAGTCAAAGCTTCTACATCCAAAGCCTCCAAGAAACATATAAATTGGTCTTAGGCTATGGAAGAGCTCAAAAATGATTTTGAAAATCAAATAAAGGAGATAGAGGAAAAATTGGGAAGAGATGAAGGAAAATCATGAAAACCGAGTCAGCAGCTTAGTGAAGGAGATATAAAAAATACTGAAGAAAAATAACATCTTAAAAACCAGTTTGGGTTAACTAGAAAAAAACAGTCCAAAAGACCAATGAGGAGAAGAATACCTTAAATAGCAGAATTGGTCAAATGGAAAAGAGATACAAAGCCTCACTGAAGAAAATAATTCCTTAAAATGTAGAATGGAGCTAAGAGAAGCTGAGAAATCAAGAAACAATAAAAATAAAAACAAAAGAATGGAAAACTAGAAGAAAATGTGAACTATTTCATTGGAAAAACAAGTGACCTAAAAAACAGATCTAGGAGAGATTATTTAAAAATTATTGGACTTGGGGTGGCTAGGTGGTGTAGCACCAGCTCTGGAGTCAGGAGTACCTGGGTTCAAATCTGGTCTTAGTCATTTAGTTATTGCCTAGCTGTGGGCAAGCCACTTAGCCCCATATGCCTTGGAAAAAAACCTAAAAAAATTATTAGACTACCTGAAAGTTATGACTTAAAAAAAGACTCTACAGTCATTTTTTTAAGATTGAAATGTTATTCCAGAAGACAAAAAAGCTTGGATTACAACCAAGAATCAACTACCCAGCAAAACTGAACATACTCTTTTCAGAAGAAAAACTGGACATTCAATGAAATGATCAGAGCTTAACAGAAAGTTTGATCTTCAATCATAGGACTCAGATGAAGCATAGAGAAAGTAAATGGAAAGGACAAACCATGAGGAACTTAATGGTGCTGAACTGCTTGCATTCCTGCATGGGAATTACTGATAACTCATATGAACCTT
Organism: Macrotis lagotis; assembly: GCF_037893015.1. Lineage (NCBI taxonomy): Eukaryota > Metazoa > Chordata > Mammalia > Peramelemorphia > Peramelidae > Macrotis > Macrotis lagotis. Next base: position 907,939,770 of record NC_133658.1, read on the forward strand.
CCCATTTATTAGGGCAGTTAGAAGGAACATTTATAGACAAGGTAGAGAAAGAAGTTAAATTTTAAGTTATAATAAATTAAAAAGATGGAGTTAATGGGGAGAAAGGAGTGCACTAGGAGAAAGGGAAAGGAGAGATAAAATGGGATAGTTATTTCACATAAAATAGGCAAGAAAAAGTTTTTGCAGAAGAGTGGAAGAGGGGGGAAGATGAGGGGGAATAAATGAACCTTATTCTCATCAGAATTTTCTCAGAGAGAGATTAACATACACACTCAATTGGATATAGAAATCTATCTTACCCTAGAGGAAAGTAGAGGGAGAGGAGAAGGGGACAAGGGGAAGAGAGAGATGAGAAGTAAGTGATAGAAGGGAGGTAAGATAGTGGAAGAAGGTAGTCAGAAGCAACACACTTTTGAGGAGCGATAGGGTGAAAGGAGAGAGATTAAAATAAATGGAGGTGGGGTGAATGGGATTGAGGGGAAAACAGCTAGCAGCAGCAACTGTGGGGGGAAAAATATTGAAACAAGTTTCTCTGATAAAGACCTCTATTCTCAAACATAGAGAATTGAGTCAAATAAGAGCCATTCCCCAATTGATAATTGATGAGATAGGAACAGTTTTCAGGTGAGGTAATCAATGTAATATATGTGTGTGTGTGTGTGTGTGTGTGTGTGTGTATATAGATATATATATATATATGTATATACATATATATATATATATATATATTAATGTCCTATTCAGTGCTATTCACTATTGATAGGAGAAGTGTGGGTTGGGACAATTCTGAGGTACTAACTTAGGTCTATTGGATTGACTAATAGTTCAGAAGGAGAAAATGACAAATGTTGGAAGGGAAGTAGGGAAATTGAGACATTGATGCACTGCTGGAGGAGTTGTGAAATAATTCAACAATTCTATAGAGCAATTTGGAACTGTACGTAACAGGCTATAAAACCATGCCTACCCCTTGGGCTAGAGATGCAGCTGCTAGGTCTATATTCCAAAAGAGATGAACTAGGAGGATAATCTCCATGTATTTATAGCCGTTCTCTCCTAGTTGTGGGGGGTTGGAGCTTGAGGGAATGCTCATTTGTTAGGAAATGGCTGAACAAATTGTGATATGTGATTGAGAAAAAATGCTGTTCTGTTATGGAAAATAATAAACCGGATGCTTTCAGTAAAAACTTTACATGAGCAGATGCAATGGGAAATGGACCTTATACAAAGCATCAGCAATATTGCAGGATGAATAGCTGTGAATGACCTTTTTTTCTCAGCAATGCCTTGACCCAAAAGAACTCTGAGGGATATATGCTAAAGAATGCTATCACCCCAAAGATAGAGCTGATGGTATCTGAAATCAGACTGAAGCACGCCTTTTTGTTATTTTATTTTTCTTGAGGTTTCTCTTTTGGGAGGGGGGTATATTTATTTTTACATGATTATTGTGGTAATGCTACTTATGATTACACATTTTTAATACTTATACCAAGTAACTTGCTTTCTCAATGAGAGGGAGTGGGGTGGGAGGAAGGGTTTTGGAAGATAATGTTGAAATTTGTTTTTGCATGTAGCTGGGGGAGGGGATTTAAAACTAAATAAAAAAAAATTTTTAATTTGGCCCCCAGGCTCAGAATCTTCTTTATTTCAATGCCTGTCCTCATTTGTGAGAATATCAACATAAAAATAACAGTAGTCAACTAGATGGTACAATGGATAGAATGCCAGATGTGAAATCAGGTGTACCTGAGTTCAAATCCAGCCTCAGACATTATTAACTGTGTGACCTTGGGCAAGGTACTTAACCCTGATTGCTTCAAATTCAGGGTCATCACTCATCCTGATTCATGTCTGACCACTAGGTCCAGATGACTCTGGAGGAAGAAGTGAGACTGGCTCACCTCACTTAAATCCAATTCACTTGTTTGTCATGGTATCACCTCCCTGATTATCACTATCATCTTCAAGAATGAAGGACAAACATCATCATCATTATTATTCCCATTTTATAGATGAGGAAACTGAGGCAGACAGAGATTAAGTACTTGCCCAGAGGCTCAGTAAGTGCCTGAGGTCACATTTGAACCCAGATCTTCCTGACTCTAAGACCATTCAGTCACCTCACATAGAGGCTAATAATCCTCCAGGTTTATCAACTTTTTCCTTTCCATTTTTACTCTACCTCAGCAACACACAGAAAGCCATACCTTTGTCTTATCATTGTACATAATTGCACTCTTTCCAAAATCCAAAATTCTGAAATCCTCTTAGCATAACCGCCAATCTTCCATCTCTCTCTGTCTACTTCACTCTATTCTTTATCTGCCTGGAAACTTCTAATCCCATCACCCCTCCTTTCTGCCCTATCCTGATATCACTTTCAATCATTCATAATCTTGACTCTATAGCTAACCAAGGTGAGCAAGGTAGCTCACTTTCCTGAGTTCAAATCCTGCCTCCTACTATGTGATCCTGGACAAGTCTTGTCACTCTGTCTGCCTCAGTTTCCTCAGCTGTAAAATGAGCTGGAGAAGTTTTCTGCCAAGAAAACCCCAAATGGAATTGCAGGGCAGTGGCCATGACTGAACAATAACAAAATCCTCCACCCTTTCTATCCCATCATGATTCCCTCTCTACCCTTCCTCTCAGCTAATAGCCTTGTGTTATATTTTACTGGAAGGAAAAAAAAATAAGATCATTTACCCTGAGTTCTTTCTCCCTTCCTCCTCATCTCACATCAATAAGATGCTTTCTGAGACATTCTACTCCTATACCTACACCTCACAAGGAAAGCCTTTCTACCAAGGCAAGCTTCTCAACATGTCCAAGTAATCCCCTTCCATACCATTTTCCTCAACAGTGCCACCACTAAAAAAATTAAATGCCAGATATAGAAAGTTTCCTTCAAAGTTCAAATCAAGATTATCTACTACATAGATCTAAATAAATTTGTAATAGCAATAAGGGAAGAGAACAAAATTAGGACACTATTATCAGGCAGGAGACAGAGTGATCTATATTTCAGGGAAAGAATTAACTGATTCTAGGATCACCCATGCAGAACTGAAAGGCAAAGAAAGGTGGAGGAGGGAGGCAAGCATGTATTAAGGGCCTGTTGATTCAATAAACATTCGTTGGTAGGTGGTAGGCATTGTAATAAATATTTGATAAGATAAATATTATCTGTAAAAAGAAAGAGATCTCAGAGATTATTGAGTCTACTGTCCTGCATTCTACAGAGAAGGGAAGTGAGGTGAAGAGACTAGAGTAAGGTGGGATTTGACTTTAGGTCCTCTGATTTGAAATCACCAGGTCACTTGTGATAAATGGTCAGAGAGTGGCGGTCTCCATGGAGAAGAAGATAATATTCCACCATAATAAATATTTCTTTCCATAGATTCAACATGTCCCCTCCCATAAATATTCACAAAGTGATTTTACCTTCTCGGAGTTCTTTCACATGTAGTCATGTTTTCCTCTAGGTTTTTTTTTTTGCTTTTTGAGCATGTTACACACAACACTGTTTGAGCCATAGATCTGGATTGAAACCTCTCTAGACCTCAATTTCTTATCTATGAAATGCTATCTCAGCATTTTGTTTTGTTTTGTTTTTGCAAGGCAAACAGGGTTAAGTGGCTTGCCCAAGGCCTCACAGCTAGGTCATTATTAAGTGTCTGAGACCGGATTTGAACCCAGGTACTCCTGACTCCAGGGCCGGTGCTTTATCCACTTCACCACCTAGCCACCCCCTGTCTCAGCATTTTTAAAGCAGAATGTCTTATCTTTCTTTTTAACCCCATTTTTCCCCAGACTCCCCATTCTGCAGATGAAGATTATCATGGTTCAGTTATTTGTATTCAAGACCCCAAGCCAAAAGAGTCACACAAGAGGAAGGGTCCACAGAGATCACCCAGTCCAATGGGTGCCTGCATAGGAATCCTTCTTATAACAGGCCCAAGTGGTCATTCAGATTTGCTTTAAGTCCTCTAGTGAGGAACCAATCACCTGCCAATGTAGCTCATTCTGCTTTTCAGCAGTTCTAGTGGTTAGGACATCTATCCTCACATGAGATGTTCCAACACGGCATCTTCAAACGTGAAGTTGCTACTCCATGTTCCAAGCACTGCCCATAGAATCACCTCTCACTATGGTCAACCCTTTAAACAAGATAGCCATCAGTCTTCTTTGAGGTTCCTCCAAGCTCCTCCAACCATGGCATAAACTCAAAGTCCTGGATATCAAGAGCTTCTGAAAGAGAAGGTTCCCTGAACCGAACTCAAGACTCCAAATAAAGGCAGGTAGGTGACAGTGGATAGAGCACCAGCCCAGGAGGACCTGAGTGCAAATTCTGCCTCAGTCACTTAGTAGCTGTGTGACCCTAGGCAAATCATTTAACTCCAACTGCTTCCCCTCTCCCCGCAAAAAAGAAGAGAAAGAGACTCCAAATGGATGCTGAACAGGACAGAATTCTCAAGGACAGGAGACTATCACATTCTTATTCCTGGAAGTTTTGCTTATAATGTAAGATCTCTTTGATTTGGTAGCCACTGATGGCCCTGCTGATTCATATCTTCTACAAATCCCATATTGCTTTCTCACAAAGTGCTGTTGAACCTGGACTCCCCTTCTTGTAGTTGCACTGCTCATTTCTTAGCCTAAATCAAAATCAATAAACATAATAAATAAAATTAAATGTCTACTATATGCAGTGCTGGTGATTCAAAGAGTCAAAAGAGAGTCCCTGACTTCAAAGAGCTTACAAATGAATTCAATCTAATTGCAAGTATTTTCAATTTCATTTTATTAGTCAAGTCCATTTTGTACCATTGGTTTTTAGATCTTGAGACTGGCACCCATTATGTCAGCTGTCCCTCCTGGCTTTTGTTATTCCAAAGAGTGTAGCAATTAATGAGATCCATAGACATCCATAGACAGTACAGTGGATAGAGACATAATCTGGAAATCAGAATCCTGGCTCAGACACACTCACTGGCCAGGTGTCCCTGGGTAAGTCACTTAACTTCAGGCACAATTTCTTCATCTATTTAAACAGATAATCATATTACCCACAGGGTGATTGTGAGGGTCATTTCTAACTTCCTTCAAACAGGTTTCCTCCTAATTGACGAGAATCAGGTCCAGAATAAGGTTTCCCCTGTTGGCATGAAAAAATTAATTTGATCCTTCCAAAAAGTGGAAGAAACAATAAATTGTCACTCATTTATCACCTTCACAGCCTTGGTTACCTCACCGGCAATTTAAGTAGATAATCTTCCAAGTCTAATAATTTAGAATTCTAGGATTCAAAAAAAGCTTAAAAGAAATAATATTTGGAAAACTTTAAAATGCTATTTAATTGCTAGCTAGTTAGTAGTAGTAATAGTGATAACAATAGTAGTGGTAGTGGTGGTAGTAGTAGTAGCAGTAGTGACAGTAATAGCAGTAGCAAAGATAGTGGTAGTGGTAGTAGTAGCAATAGTAATAGCAGCAGTAGAACTAGAAGTAGGTGTAGGTAGGAATAAATTGTCAGTACTCACATTTACAGATAAGTCAACTGAGGCCTAAAGAAAGCAATGGCTTTCCCAAGGTCTATTGTAGTTGCTCTCTCTGTAATGACATTTGAATGTTTGGCAATTTAGCTTAAGAAAGGACCTCAGGGTCTGCCATCTTGTCCTGCCAGGTGATCTTCAGAATCTTCCTAAGAAATTTGAATGGAAGCAATTCAGTTTCCTGACACGGCACTGGGAGGGTGTCCAGGTTTCACAGGCATATAGCAATGAAGTCAGCACAAGAGATCTGTAGACCTTTAGTTTGGTGGTCAGTCTAACACCTCTTCTCTTCCACACTTTCTTTCGTAGCCTCTCAAATACTGAGCTAGCTCTGGCAATTCAAGTATCAGCTTCATTGTCAATGTGTAGCTCCCTGGAAAGGATGCTGCCATGGAAAACTTCTCCATTTGCAATAGATGAGTAGATTACTCTGGTCCACGTTCTTCAGAGGGATGGAAGGGAGAAGAGTTGAAGAAGGGACTGCCCCAAGGACAGTTCAATTCAATTTAATTCAATTCAGCACAAGTGGGGTTTCTACTGTCAATGGGCTGGATGCTATGGCTACAAAGGCCAAAAAATAAAATAATCCCTAAATGGAGGGAATTCTGCAGAAAGAAGTTGGGAACAATGTGAATAAAGATAGTCAGGAGAGGACAGGATGAGAGCCAGAAACAATAGTGAAATATGGTAGGAATGCAAAAAAAAAAAAAAAAAAAGGGGAAAGGAGAGAGATAAGGTTAAACCTTAGGGTAACCTAAAAAAAAAAAAAAAAACCTTAAGGTACAGTCAGAATCCTAGAAAGGCAATCAAACTTCCTCTGCCTCATCATTTAACCTTTGTGAGCAGAGTAGAAGGGATTCCTTCTCAGATGCTTTGGGGTCAGGAGGACCTCTGACGTCTCAGGCTATGATTTCTATTCGATGATCTTTGGTTCTTCTAAAAGACCCAGGATAGGCTCCTTCCCAGACCAAGAGACTGATAGCTTCTGACATTTTCAACTCCCCCCCAGAGTCAAGGGGATGCCCTACCAACTAACCTTGGGCATTCAGGGAGATCCTCAGATGACCAGAGCCAACAGGCAAACACTCCTGGCATCAGCCCAGGAATAGAAGGAAGACCCAAACACAAGAGCCTTTGACTGAAAATAAAAATGGGTCCATTGTTTTCAAGGGTGGAACCAAATATGAGAATATGTGTGATTGTGTTTGTGTGTGTGTGTGTGTGTGTGTGTGTGTGTGTGTGTGTGTGTGTGTGTGTGTGTGTGTGTGTGTACAATAAAGAGACAGAGTCAGAGACAGAAAGAAGAAAGCAAGATAGAGTCCTATAAGAGGCATGAGAGACAGAAGAGAGGGAAAGCAAAAAGCTCAGTTCTGAAGGATATGGAGAAAGGGTTCCCACATCCATCCTTGGTAGTTGTTTTTATCATTATTTGATCATGTTGCACCAGAGTTCACAATGTTCAGTAAAAGGAGTGGCTCCCTAGGGGGTGGGAGAGACAAGAGGCTTAGCTGGTTCCCATTACAAAGTTGTGAGTACAGGAAGGAGCCACTTTCTCTGTGTGTGTGTGTGTGTGTGTGTGTGTGTGTGTGTGTATGTTTGTCTATCTCTCTCTTTGTATCTCTCAGTCTCTATGTGTGTCTCTCTGTCTCCGTGTCTCTGTATCATCTCTATCTCTCTCCCTGTCTGTGTGACTGTCTCTGTTTCTGTGTGTGTGTCTCTCTGTCTCTATGTCTCTCTATGTCTCTGTGTCTCTCTGTCACCTCTATCTCTCTGTCTCTGTGTGACTCTGTTTCTATGTCTCTCTGTCATCTCTTTCTCTCTGTCTCTCTGTGTGACTGTCTCTTTTCTATCTCTCTCTGTCATCTCTCTGTGTCTCTCTCTCTTTGTGTCTCTGTGTTTGTGGGTCTCTGTCATTTCTCTGTTTCTGTGCCCGTCTCTGTCTATCTCTCTCCCTGTCTCTCTGTGGCACTGTCTCTGATTCCATATGTGTCTCTCTGTCTCTCTATGTCTGTCTCTGTGATCTCTGTCTCTCTCAGTCTCTTTCTCTCTCCTCCTCATTTTCTATAGCCAAATAGAGAAAACAAATCGCAGGCAGGTCACCCCTCCCCCCACCAACAGCAAAGAAGTCTTCCCACTAATCCAAGGGAACAGGTTTGAGTTCTCCCCACACCCACTATCTCCTGCCAAGAATTTCAGGAAACTCAGGAATTAGAACAGACAAGGAGACTGAGGCCAAGTGATAAAATAAAATAAACTCTTTAATCCATTCCTGTTTGTCACCTGATCAAATCTAGTCCCACCAGTCTGGAGGTGCAGAGGAAGCAGCTCTGGATTTGGAATCCAAGGACCCAGCTCTATCATTTACCCCTGTATGACCATGGATAAGTAACTTTGCTGAATGACCTTGGATTAGTCATTTCTTCTGAGGCTCAGTATCCTCTTCTACAAAATGAGGGTTTTAGACTAGATCATATCTGAAGTCTTTTCCTACCCTACCCTATGTTTGCCAACATAAATACTGTGGAAATAGGGAAAGAATATTCCCTTGCTCAGAAAACTACCTTTGCCTCTGAGTCCAATGATGCCAAAAATCCACTATGAACCCTACCTTTAGCACTGGTATCCAGTCAGCTGTGACTCTTCATAACCCCATGGGCCGAAGCATTCCGGGCCCTTCTATCTCCCACTATCTCTCAAAGCCTATTCAGGCTCATGCTGACTGTTTCCAAGCCATCATCTCTCCAGCTCACTCTCTGCTGTCCCCTTCTCCTTTTGCCTTCAATCTTTCCCAGTCTTTCCAGTGAGTCCCATCTTCTCATTATGAAACTACAATGTAGTTAAGCTTCAGCTTCAGCATTTGGCCTTCCAGTGAACATTGTAAATTCTTGAGTCCTGACTGATTTGATCTCCTTATTGTCTAAGAGATTCTCAGAAGTTATCTCCAGCACCATAATTCACAAGTGTTGATTCCCTTGGGATCCATTTTTCTTTATGATGATGATGTTTTATTCTTCACTCTTGAAGAAGACCACAAGCATGTGAATTGGGTTGGGGGGGGGGGGGCTGTGCTAAATCACCAGCCTCACTTTCTCCTTCAGAGACATCTGGGTCCAATGGCCAGATATGAATCAGGATGACTGGAGATAATTCTGGGTGCAAGGCAATCAGGGTTAAGTGACTTGGCCAAGGTCATAGACACATGGCAAGTGTCTGAGGCTGGATTTGACCTCCCTTCCTCCTGATTCTAACACCAATGCTCTAGCCATGCACCGCCTAGTTGCCATTATAGTCCAACTCTCATAGCCTTTCATCACTTCTGGAAAAAACCATAGTTCTGAATTTATAGACCTTTGTCAGCAAAGGATGATGTCTCAGCTTTTTAGTATGCTTAGCAAATTTGCTATAACTTTTTTTTTCCCACAGACCAAGTATCTTTTAATTTCATAGCTGCAGCATCATCCACATTGATCTTTGAAACCAAAAATATAAAATTCCATTTCTTTTCTCTTTATTTGTCAGGAAGTGAAGGGACCAGGTGTCAGACTCTTTAAGTTTTTGATGTTAAGTTTCAGGCCAATTTTTACACTCTCTTCTTTTGCCCTCATCAAGAAGTTTCTTATTCTTCACTTTCTGCCATCAAAGTGGATCGTATGCATATATGAGATTGGTTTTTTGGTTTTTTTCTTAGCAGTTTGTTCATTTGTCTTTTCATCCATAAGCACATGTATATTTTTAAGTTACCAAATTTCCTTCTACCCTCCCTTCCCACCTCCCTCCCCTCATCAGGAAACAGTCAGGTTAGCATTGTACATACATGTTTCTGATAAATATGTTTACAGATTAGTTATATTTGGTATGAGGAATTAGGATTAAGGGGAAAAGATCATTTTAATAAAGTGTTCATCAGATTCTGAAGGGCTGTTTTTTGTTTTTGTTTTGTTTCATTTTGTTTTTCTTCCTCTGGATGGGGATAACATTGTCCATAACTGGTCTAATATGATTGTCCTAGCTCTCTGAACTGTTGAGAGAAGCTGCTTACATCAAGACTGATCATCTCACAACGGTGTTGTTAATGTGTCCATTGTTCTCTTGATTCTGCTCCCTTTGCTCAATGTCAGATCCTATAACTCATTCCATGCTTCTCTAGAGATCCACCATTTATATGGTTTCTTATAGAACATAATATTCCATAGTATTCATGTACCATAACTTGTTTAGCCATTCCCCAATTGACGGGCATTCCCTCAATTTCCAATCCTTTGACACTACTAAAAGAGTTTCTATGAATATTTTGGAACATGTAGGACTTTTCCCATTTTTTATGATTTCTTCTGGGTATAGGCCTAGAATTGGAATTGCTGGGTCAAAGGGAATGAACATTTTTATTGCTCTTTGGGCATATTTCCAAAGTTGCTCTCCAGAATCATATATGACATTGTTGATAATTTTCCAGCAACCTTAATTCTGACTTTTGATTCATCCAGCCTTGAGTTCTCCCAGGATTCTTCTTTTTTTTTCACTTGTTTGCAAAGCAATGGGGTTAAGTGACTTGCCCAAGGTCACCCAACTAGGTAATTATTATTAAGGGTCTGAGGAAGGATTTGAACTCAGGTCCTCCTGACTCCAGAGTTGGTACACCACTTAGCTGCCCCTTCCCTGGATTCTTGTAATAAAACACTCCTAATTAGTATGCCAGCTTCCAGTCTCTGCTCTTCCCTATCCATTCTCCTCTATGCAGTCACCAAAATAGTCTTCCTAAAGCACAGATCTGATTCTGTCATTCCCAGGCTCAAAATCGGTAGTTACTATCTATTGCCTCGACTCCTCCATCTAGTAGCTAAGGTGTTTTAATGGATCTCATGGGTCTTGCTTTTCTTCTCATACTCTATGCTCCAGTCAAACTGGCCCAGTGGCTATTCTTCACTCAAGGCTCCCCTTGACTACTTGAAAGGCCCTCCCTAATGTCCACCTCCCTATATCTTTATCTTCCTATAATTGAGGCCCAGGGGTGACCTCCTTCATGAAGCTTTCCCTGATCCCATCATCAGCACTCTCTCCCTCCTCAAGATCTTGGTTTATCTGTGCACTGGCAAGCAAAATAGAAATCTCTTTCATGTTTTGCCCTTCTCTCCCTTACACAGTGCATTAAAGCTTTTAATATTCATTCACAACTTACATCTTCTATATTCTGTGTTCAAAGTTTCTCCTGCCCCAGCTCTGACATTCCATGTTTTAAGGTCCTTTCTGAGACTAAACTGTCCACTATCCTATAATTTCTATCTCCATGTGATACAGGAGAAAGAGTAGATGACTTGGATTAGAAGCTCTGGTCCTTTATTTTGCTACCTTTGTGACTTCAGATAAATCACTAAAACTCTCAGTTTCCTCATATGTAAAATGAAAGGGGTGGCCACTAAATAGCTTCTAAGGTCCCTCCAGTATCTAAATCTTTGATCTCATGCTCAGTTGCACAGATCCTTTCCTAAAAACAGCCAAGGAAAGATCAAAAAGTTGGTCTGAAAGCAATGAATCCTATGGGGATGGGAAGGGGAAAGGTTCAGAAAGGTCGGATGGTCCATTCCCCAGGATATCCCCTATCCCTCCTCCACCATCATCGATATGTTTCTGTCTCTTTGCTCTTCCTCCATCCCAGAGCCTTTGGAATTCCATGTCAAAGTGAATTCCTTTTCTACAATTAGGAGTTAGATGTCTTTTGTCAAGGACACCCTAAATTTTTGTCTGGAAGTGAAATGATGTCAAGTTTACTCTAAAGAATTAAATTGGAAGGGGTCTCCTAGATCAGAATACAACCTAGACACAAAATGAATACAAAGAATAACATACTCAATGAGTTATCATGCAACCAACCTCCAAAGAGAGGGAGTCCCCAGTCCTGCAAACTGTCCAGTCCATTTTGCACCAATTCTCATTGTCCTAACATTGAGCCAAAAATAATCTTTTTTGTAATTTCTATCCACTGCTCTGACTTCTGAACAAGGATAATCCCTTCTTTAAATGTTATTGTTGTTGCTCAGTCATTTCAATCTTGTCAGTGTCTTTGTAACTTTATATGGGACTTCTTGTTTTATTTTTTAAATTTTTTTGCAAGGCAAAGGGGTTAAGAGACTTGCTCAAGGTCATACAGCTAAGTAAGTATTAAGTATCTGAGGTCGAATTTGAACTCAGGTCCTCCTGACTTCAGGGCCAGTGCTCTTTCCATTGTGCCACCCTAGCTGCCCCTTTTTTGTTTGTTTGTTTGTTTGTTTGTTTTAAAATTTTTACAAGGCAATGAGGTTAAGTATATGGGACTTCTTGGCAAAAAAAAAAAAAACTACACTAGAATGGTTTGCCATTTTCTACTCCAGCTCATTTTATAGATGAAGAAATTGGGGCAAACAGGGTAAAATGATTTCTAAGAATGGGCTCATTGGCTTAAGCAGACTTCCAAAGGGGAAAAAGGTTAAGAAGTCATGTTGTGTGGTATAAGGATCCTCCATATTTGATGTTCTATGTTCCAAGTGCCCTCCTGACTGGTATAGTCTATATTCTAAGGACATTTTCAGGTCTACACCATGTAGGTAATTTCTAAATTGATGGCAGATTAAGTTAGGAGGATCTGAGTTCAAATACAACCTCAGATAAGTGACACTAACGGTGGGACCGTGGACAAGTCACTTACCTCCCCCTCTCTCCCCCAACTGCCTTGAATCCAGAGCCATCTCCAGTCATCTTGATTCATATCTGACCATTGGGCCCCAAATGACTCTGGAGAAGAAAGTGAAGCTGGTGCCTTAGCATGCCCCCCCACCTTCCACTCAGATCTAATTCATGTGCTCGTCGTGGTATCACCTCCCTGATTGTCATGGTCTTCTTTGAGAATTTAGGACAAACATCGCCATCACTTTCTAAATTGAATCGAAGGAGCTCCAGCTATCTTGGTTTGAGTTTACAGGAATTATACCCAATCAGTCTACTTCTTGCCCTCCCTCCCATCTCTCCTTCATTCCCACCTCCCCCACTCCAATTCTTAGAACTTGCAAGGATTTCTAGAATTCCTTATGAAAAAACCAACTTCCCAGATTCATTCTACCTTCTATTATTTCAGAGGTCTTTGGGTTCACCTTTCTCCTTGTTATTTAATTACCATCCTCAGGGTTTGGGTTTTTTTTTAAATACAGTCTTACCCATTTTTCAAGTTGAGGTATATTTAGAAAGAAGCAAAAAGTCCTGGTCTCTGTGACTTGTAAGTAATCTCCTTCATTGAACTTGTGCCTGAAATGACACTTTTACTATATTTACAACTGTTTGCACAGCTATTTATTGTCAGACCATAAAGGGGCAGTAAGAGGAAAGAGAGGGCTCTGGAAGAGGGAGGTGACCGGAGCTGAGCTCACAGAAGGGAGGGAACTTGGGGCTACTCCAAGTCCAGAAGTGGCCATAAAACACACCCCAGGCTTTGTGACTCTAAAACAACCCCAGCCCCACCTACTGTCCCATTCCTGTGAGTGTTACTTGCCTCTACCTTCTCAGCCCAGCCTAGGTTGCCCCCCTCCCAAAGTGAGTGAATTCTCCTCTAAGAGAGCTGAGTGTGGCCCAGGAGGAGAGTGGAGGGAGGAGGGGGTATATTCCTGAGGGTTTGAATCACTATGTTTCACTTGGGCAAAGAATGGACAGATTAGCTACAGTGCTGTTTCAGGAAGACACCTCTGTTCCTCCTTCATACAAAGCCACCTGTCATATCAGATAGAAGAAAAAGTTCTCCCTTTCCTGAAAGTCTGGCAGCCCTTCTCTCCCTCCCATTCTTCTCCACCTTCTTGGCCACATTCCTCTAAATATAGCTCATATTTTTGGGAAATGCCAACGCATTCAGTTGTTTAAAAATACAACCAGCCAATGCAAGCTTTCGTAGGGTGATACCTTCTAGAATGGTGGAAGTGTGGGGAAAGTGCTAGGATTTAGAGGGATCCAGAGGTCAAGTTCAGAACTAGCCTGCTACTTCTTACTAGCTATACAGTCATGGATAAGTTAGTTTCCTTACCTGTAATAACAAAAAGAATCATATTTCTCATATTTTTCTTGAGAAGCAAAGTGGTATACTGGGGAGAGTTCAAGGTCCTGAGTTCAAGTCTCATCTCTGATTCAAAGACTAACTGTATGACCCCAGGCGAGTCTCCAAGGGCCTCAGGGAAGTCTCTAAAAATATGATTTATAAATTAATTGTTCATCTCTATCAGAGGAGGGATTTTTCACACAGGGAATAATCCCCAGTAGGCATTCCTTTCTCCAGTGAAATTCCAGACCAGAAGGATAAAAGAATATATCGATGGTCACATTCAACAAATATTATAATAATGTTATAATGCTAATAATAATATGAGCCAGAATTTATGTAAAGCTTTTATGATTTGCAGAAAGCTTTGCAAATTTGAGCTCTCATTTTATCCTCACCACAACCCTGTTATTATCATCTCATTTTGCAGATGAGGATAATTAGGTAGAAGGGTGAATCCTCTCTTAAAGATGTACAAAAATACTTTTCACAGCCTCTTGGTATAGTGGACAGCACTGTGTTTGAGGTCAGAGTTCAAATGCCAGTTGTGATGACTTATTGACGTAAACCATCTCATATCTGTGGACTTGGTTTCATCATCTGGACAGTGAGAGGGCTAGACTAAATGATCTCTCTTCCCTTTCAAAATTCAAAGCATGGTCACTTCTACTTGAGAAACAAAGAAAAACTGAAGTAGGGCTTAAATGAGATGTCCAGGGTCAAAGAACACCTGGCAAGGGGTAGAGAGAGAATAATTGGATTTGAATGTAGAACTTTGGGCCCCAAATCAGGGACTGTTCTAGTATACCCCAAAGAAACAAGAGAAAACTAAAGCTGGAAAGGGTGATGTAATCTTGGGGCTTCCCTACCTGTGGGACAAAGACCCCTAGGCTGTAATAATAGACAAATATGCCTCCCTCAAACCAATTCATAGCAGACATGTATGTGATAGGGAGTCTTTGGAGCACTCCCAGATCATCTAACATGGAAACACTGCATCCAAGAATCCTCCTTTGCTTATCTGTACAATCCAGAATAGACTGTACCTTTCAAATTAACCAGACTGGGTCAGTCATCTTTTTTTCCTGGCTGCATACTCTTGTCTATTATGTCAGAGAATGGAAGTCCTAGTTCACTCTCACTATGACACCATGAACTGAACCAGTGAGAGGGGAAGAACCTTATTCGCCATTGTCTCTTTAACCATAGCTCCATGAAATGGTCATAGGAATGTTAATGTCTCTTCTCTGTTGTTTATCCTCAGGTTTCAGATTCCAAGTGTGCTCTCCACAAGAGCCAGAATTGAGTCATGGTGACTTGAAGCCAGGGCTCCAGGTGGGACAGTTGCAAGCCAGTCAGCCCAGCAGGAAAACCCTGAAAAGTTAGGGTGCCTGAGACTCAAGGCCCATGACACTGATATTTATGAATAGAGTTAAGCTATGAATTTACTCTCCCCTTCCCAACCCCATAAACAGAGGTAGTGCAAGGAGAATGGAGAATTTAAACCCCACATGTTAGGGAGTCTATTTGTTTATTTATAATCATACCTATCGAAGTAAATATGTCTTTGTAAAAGCTAATTCAGCTGTTAGTGGTTGAATGGGATTTGAGTGTAGGCAACCCACCCACAACACTTGGAGGAACATCATCAGTAGGAGTTAAAGCCAAAGGTAGAGAACCTATACACTTCCAAATTCCCTTTGAGGGCAGCAGAGAATCCTAGGGAAAGAGTGAGGTATTATGCAACCTTGAGGGAGTGGGACCAAGGAAGCAGTAATATATAGTAGAATTTGAACCCCTCCAGGGTTCACTGTTGAATGAAATATTGAAGGAATTGCTGAGCTAAAGTCATTCCAGTCAGGTGGCAAAGTGGATAGAGGACCAGCCTGGAGTCAGGAGGGGCTGAATTCAAATCTAATCTCAAATGTGACTCTTACTAGCAGTGTGACCTTGGGCAAGTCATTTAACCCTGATTGCCTCACATCTTGGACCATTTCCAGTTGTCCTGATTCATATCTATTCACTAGAGAGGCTGGTGATTTTGCACAGCAATGCCTTACTCAAATCCAATTCATGGGTATGTCATGGCATCACCTCCCTGATGTCATGGTCTTCTTCATCACTTATGTATTTTTTTTTTGGTTTTTCTGGGGAAATGGCATTAAGTGACTTGACCAAGGTCACACAGCTAGTGAATATTAAATGTCTGGGGTTGGATTTGAACTCAGATCTACCTGACTCCAGGGCTGTTGCTCCATCTCCTGCACCACCTAGATGTCCCATCCTATGTACTCTTATGCTTGAAGAAATATACATTCATTTAAAAGCTGCATGTTAATTTTGGGCATTATTTTCTCAGTGAATTTTGGAGCCAAGAAGATAAAATAAAAGTCCTGACACATAATGACTGTGTGACCCTAGTCATATTTCTCCATTTCTCACAATTTCAGGTAATGCATAAAAAGATGTTCAGGAAAGGTGCTTGCCTGCTAAGATTCAGGGAATTTCCTGACCCAGGAGTTTCTTATGGAGTAAAGTCACAGATCTGGAGGTTATCCCTGTCTCTATTCCTTCTTGATTAAGAGATATTAACAAAACAACTCTCATGTGAATGTGTCGAGGTTTTTTAAGCTAAAAAAAGCTTGTTTTAATGTCCTCATTTTATGAATGAGGAAAAGAAATTCCAGCAAAGATTAGTCAGAGGAAGATGAGGGTATAGGGTGTAGAATTTAGAACTTGAAAACTGAGCAGGGTTGGTGAAGGGCAATATTTCCTGGAAGAAGCTACAGAGAAAGGAAGGAAAGAAGAAGGAAGTTAGGAAGTTGGAAGAAAGGAAGGAAGGAAGGAAGGAAGGAAGGAAGGAAGGAAGGAAGGAAGGAAGGAAGGAAGGAAGGGAGGGAGGGAGGGAGGGAGGGAGGGAGGGAGGGAAGGAAGGAAAGAAGGAAGAAAGGTAAAGAAGGAAAGAAAGAATGGAAGGATAAAAGAAAAGAAAGAAAGAGCAAAAGAATGAAAGAGAAAGAAAGAAAGAAAGAAAGAAAGAAAGAAATAAGGAAGGAAGGAAAGAAAAAAGTAGTTCTATTACAGAATAAACTCAAGGATAATGGGGGGGGGTACCACAGGACCCAGAATGCTTGGCCTAGAATCAGGAAGTCCTGAGTTCAAATCCAGCCTCAGACATATATTAGCTGATCCTGGGAAAGTCACTTAATCCCTACTTATCTATTTCCCCATCTGTAAAAGGGGGTTGATAACAGCACCCACCTCAGAGGATTGCTGTGAGGGTCTAATGGGATGATAATTGTAGGTGCTCCATAAATGTGAGCAATTTCTATATGGACACAGTCAACAAACATTTACTAAGCACCTATTAAGTGGAAATACAAGAAAAGGGAAACTCAATATTCCCTGCTTTCAAGGAGCTCATGGTTTAAGGGGGAAATGGCCTTAGCACAAGATCAAAACAGGAACAAGGGGAGATGAGCTCAGAGCAAAGATCTTAACATGAAGGAGGCTGGGGAAAGGCTTCTTGTAAAATTTCTAAGGGCATCAATTTCTAGGGGAGGTCTCTCAGAGAAGGGAGACCACTCCAGGTATGGGAGGAAGGCCATGGCCAGCCAGAGGCCATATCTGGGGAAGAGCAAAGCCAGTTTGAGATGGGCTGGTTTGATAGGGAACAATGCATAATAAGCCTGGAGAGGTGGGCAGGAACCAGATAACAGTTTGGAAAACCCAACAGAGGAGGCTACATGTTATCCTAAAGGCATTAGGTAAGCCCTTGGCTTTCAGAATATGAAGGTGATTCCAGGAAGGGCTCTAGAAAGATCCCTCTGATAGCTGTGGGTAGGAAGGACTGGATAGAGAGCCCGGGAACAGGGAGACTAATGAGGGGCTACTCAAATAATCCAGGCAAAAACTGAAGAGATACATGGTTGAATAAGGCCATGACCTCCAGAGGTGAGAGACTGGAAAACATCTTTTACCAACTTCATTTTTAGACAGAGAATTCAGGTCAGAGGTTGTGAAGTCATAGTGGTAAACCAAGGACTAAAATACATATGTCCTGACCTCTGGCCAAATGCCATCCTCTTCCAGTCTGTTCTCCCTCCAGTCTTAAGAGACACAGACAGGGGTACTGTTCTTGACCTTACTGGGGTCATAAACCATAAACAATAAACTTTTACTACCACAAACATAACAAGGATTCTTAATTTCCATCGATGGGGAGGAAATTATGGGCCATGTGCTAGAACTATCTAGAGACACCCAAAGAGGGTGTTTCCCCACAAAAGACAATTAGATGTCAGTCTTGTTTCTGACTCCTACTCCCATGACCACTGGGCTTGCCCTGATGAGATGCTCCAATGAGCTCTCTAGACCCTTCTTCCCATCACTGGCAGAATGAATCTTCCTTATTCATCTTATTGCATATCCTCTGATTATGCCATGCCTCCACTCAAGACCCCTGGGTAAACCACCACCAAATTTCAGCTCCCAATACTGGAGCTGAAGACTCCAACCTCTCCATTAAGTCTTTTTTTTTTGGGGGGGGGGGTTGCAAGGCAAATGGGGTTAAGTGGCTTGCCCAAGGCCACACAGCTAGGTAATTATTAAGTGTCTGAGACTGGATTTGAACCCAGGTACTCCTGACTCCAGGGCCGGTGCTTTATCCACTGTGCCACCTAGCCACCCCTCCATCAAGTCTTAATCCATCTCACTCCCCCCTTTCATGAAATTCCAATCCAACTGGATTTACCCCTTCTCACCTTGCTCTCTCTGATCTGCATCACTGCTAATTCATGCCTCTCAAAAAAATTGCCTTTCATTGATTTTGTATTTATTTTCTATATATGCACACATTTACTCCTAACAGAATGTAAGATCTCTGAAAGAAGGCTGAATTTTATCCTTGTTTCCCCAGTAGCTACCATAGTGTCTGGGGTATGGTAGGCACCTGATGCTTGCTGATCTAATGATCCATTGACTCTCTTTTTTCACACTGCCTCTCACCCAGGTTTAGAATTAGCTCTTCTTCCAGGGCCAATTCAGAACCCTTTCCTTAAACACAGGTCACACATACCAGGGGTAAAAAAAATGTACTTTCCCTCCACAAATCTAAGTGCCCTAAGGGTCTTTCCTTGTTCCTTTGTACCTATCATGTTCTTCCTTGTCCCAAGTTTCTTATTTCTGGACACCAAGAGATAATTGGAAGATTATGAACTTTAAGTTTCCTAAAGTCCAACAGGAATTGACATATTGCATCTATTTATCTCATGTATATATATATATATATTATATATATATATATATATATATATATATATATATATATATCTACTTCCAAAACTCAAATGTAACAGGTGCTTCATAAGTACTTGATGAATTGAAACACAGGACATCATGACCCAAGCCTCCTATTTCCCTGAGAAAACCAACATTCTCAAGAAATGCTTGCCTGACCTTCAAATTTGTATAATAGGAAGGCTTACCCAATCTTACCTTAGTGTATTGAGACAATCATGATATGATGAGTCTAACTTCCTCAAGGCAATCACTTTACGGCTAATATAGGCAGATTTCATCAGCCCATTCCTTGATGGTGTAATCACACAAATTAAGAAACATAGTTCTCATGGGGCGGCTAGGTGGCATAGTGGATAAAGCACCGGCCCTGGAGTCAGGAGTACCTGGGTTCAAATCCAGTCTCAGATACTTAATAATTACCTAGCTGTGTGGCCTTGGGCAAGCCACTTAACCCTAGAAGGGACCCCAGAGGTCATCTAATTCAACCTCTCTCCAAAAGCTTTTGGTCATCCAGAAGCTGACCACAAAGGCATGTGGTCATTTGGACTCTGCTTGGAGACCATATTACCTGGTCATGGTGAAATCAAGAGTTTTAATATACATCTCCTTGGGCTTCAGCTGCCTAATCAAGAAGTTAAGATAATATCATTTGTACTACTATCCTTGTTCACAGATTTGTGGTGGGAAGTGTTAAATGTTAAAATCTAAGGAAATTGCAAGAGATATTATAAAAATAAATAATTTCCTTTTCAGTCACTTCTGCTTGTTAGGAAGATTATCTTTCTTCCATCAACTGAAACAGCTTTCAAGATTTAAAATTTTTTAAAAGATTTTAATAAAAGACATCAAGTCCTTCCCATTTGTCCTCAAGGTCCTCAGAGGAGGGGTCATATCTTGTCTAAAAATGCATATTTTTTTCCCACAACACAGAGTGCAGTTACTTCTCACAGAAGGTCCTTGTTCAGTGTCTGTGGATTCACCAACCTCAAATGTTGCTATCCTCTTAGAACCTCTAAGGGTTCTAAACTCAAGTAAACCACTGGGAGCTCATGATCCAGTTTTGGTGACTCTTCTCCAACATATGCTCCTGCATACATAGATTAAAAACTAAAGGGGCCATAGAGACCATAAAGACCCAAGGTCACCATTTTATAGATGAAGACAAAGAGACCGAGAAGAGCAAATGACATTCCCAATATCATCCAGAAAACAAATAGTTAACTTGGGTCTCAAATCCCTGTCCCCATGTTCCTACTTCAGGATTCTGTCTGCTACAATACTTCCTGCCTAATCCTCCTAAAATGTGGGGCCAAGAATTGGTCAGAATCTTTCAGGTAACATCTAACAGAGGCAGAGGACAGTAGGTCTATTGCTTCTCATTTCTAATGCTAGATTTCTGTAAGATCACCCATGCACCTGGCAGCCCATCCACCACCAGGCAGCATTGCTAATTCATTCTGAGCTTATGATCTACTAAGACCTCCAGAACTTTGTCTAGCCAGGTCTTCCTAAACCTATACATAGGTAGGTGATTTTTATTTTTTACATAGAAGTTTGACTTCACATGGATTTTCCAGGTCCCTTTTTAGACTGACTGTAACCCCTAGAAGCTTTGTCCATCTGTCAAAGCCTGTGCTTACCAATTGAGTCTGGATGATCCCCTTCAAAACCAAAAAAACTTCAGAAGTTGGGGAGACCACAATCTTCAACAGTAACCCTATCTCTCTGTTATGTAGCCAGTGTTTCTGAATCATCATTTTTTTAATCACTTGGGCTTTAGGACCCAAGAAGTGTTCAACAAAGGGAGACATATTTTGAAAGACACACCCTGGAAGTGAGACTAATCAAATTCTACCTAGGTTGGTAGAGGAGAAGTCTGCACCATGAGCCCCATGAGGGCAAGGCAACTGATACTATAGTAGTTGATAGACTCATGGGACTAGAAACAGGAGGATCTGAGTTGAAATCCAGCTTCAGATACTTCCTAACTATGTGACTCTGGTTAAAAAAACTTAACCTTTGCTTGCCTCAGTTTCCCCAACTGTAAAATAATAATAATAATAGCACTCTAGGGGCAGCTAGGTAGCATAGTAATGGAACACTGGATCTGGAGTCAGAAAGACTCATCTTTATGAGTTCAGATACCTACTAGCTGGGTGACCCTGGATAAGTCATTTAATCATGATTGTCTCAGTTTCCTCATCTGTAAAATGAGTTGGAGAAGGAAATGGCAAACAACTCTAGTATCCTCGCCAAGAAAACCCTATAATGAGTTAGACACAACTGAAAAATGACTGAACAATAACAGCAATTACCATACAAAATTGTATGAACATCGTATGAGACAATATTTGTAAAACTCCCTAAAACAGGATGCCTAATACATGTAGGTGACTATTTTCTTCTTCCTCCCTCCCATGTGTACTCTAGGACAGGAACCCACAAAGTAGCAAGGTTAGGAATCAATCCTTAATATCCTTGGTTCACTTCCTGGTTTCTAACCATTAATCTTGCTAAGTTTGAGGGCAAAGAGGAGTCAATGGCAGGTGAATGGAATTCATAGAAAGGTAAAGAGAACTTACCTAGTGCCAGAGCCCAAAGAGAGCAAGGTTCATGACATTTAGCACACCTAGAAACTATGGGGCTTCCATCAGGGTTCCCGCTGAAGCCTTCAGCTCTCTCTACACTTTCTCTAAAGGAAGCCACCTCATCAGTTCTCCATGTTTAAATCATACAGATGACTCCTAAAACTAGAGAAATAGCCCCGGTAGCTGTCCTGAATTTTAGTTTTTCAAAAGTAGTATCTAGCATTTCAAACTCTATGCCTCAGAGAAATCTCAAACTCAGCATGTTCAAAAGAGAATTGATTCTATTCCTCACCCCCATCTTGGAAACTCTACCCTCTTCCAAATTTTTCAATTAAGTACTCCCTCCAAGCCACCCAGGTTCATCATCTCAGCATTATCCTGTACTACTCTTTCTCACCCACATAAGCAATTACTACCAATTCTTGTTATTTCTACTTCCACAGCATCGCTCACATTTGACCCCTTCTCTCCACCAACACAGTCACCCAACTGGAGGAGACTCTCATCACCTCTCATCTAAAGTATTGCAATGGCTTTCTAATTGCTTACTTTGCCAATCCTATACACAGCTACCAAAGTGGTTTTTCTTGGGGCTGCTAGGTGACAGAGTGGATAGAGAACCAGCCCTGGAATCAGGAGGACCTGAGTTCAGATCTGGACTCAGACACTTAATAATTACTTAGCTGTATGACCTTGGGCAAGCTACTTAACCCCACTGCCTTGCAAAAAAAATTTTTTAAGTGTTTTTTTCTTAAATTCAGATCTGTCATTTCCACTGGAGTACTGATAAGGAAAAATGATTCTTCTCACTATCTTCACTTTCCCTTATTTCTGGTCAATGAACCTGAGATAGAAGGCAGATAATGTTCTCATGAACTAAGAATGAGCATGGTCAGACTTTCTCCAGACCACACTAGAAAATATAGGAGGACAATTTAGGTCTGTGGTTTATTCTGGGAGATGATTAGAAGGGGATTCTTCATGCAGAAGTTATTTGGTCTAGTTCCTTTTTATTTTATTCTTCATTGTCTATAAATTATGTGATCATATCAGGCTGTCTCTGAATCTGTAAATGGAATAGACAGTGAACTGAAAGACGGGATTCCCAAATAGAGTGGATAAGAGATTTAATATTTTAATATTTTGGGCAATATTCTATTTAACCCCTCGAATTCATTTCAGAACTGATCAGTGAAAGTTCATCTAGGGGAAGCTGGGTGGCGCAGTGGATAGAGTACCAGCCCTGGAGTCAGGAGGACCTGAGTTCAAATCCAGCCTCAGACACCTAATAATTGCCAAGCTGTGTGACCTTGGGCAAGTCACTTAACCCCATTGCCTTGCAAAAAACAAACAAATAAATTGTGACAAGGGAAGGTTAATCTAAGACTACAATATTAAGTTCAAATGTAGTCCCTGATGCATCTTTGGTTTGAGAGCTAGTGCCCAGATATTGGAAGATTCAGTGTCTTCTGAATACAAAAAGTTTTAGAAAAAATAATCCCTAAGCACATGCTAAGACAGGATCCAATTGTTGACTCAAGGAAGGTATCACTTGATGGGTAAATCATCTATTTCTCTCAGCTAATCAAATGCCCTGTTGGATAATTAATACTATAACAAGCTGCCTTTTTTAAAAAATTGTTTGTTTGTTTTCATCCATTTGTACATGCATATTTCCAAGTTACAAAATTTCCCTCCACCCTCCCTTCCCACCTCCCTCCCCTCAGCAGGGAACAGTCAAGTTAGCATTTTACAGACACTTTTTGTTAAACATATTTACAAATTAGTAATTTTTGGCATAAGGAATTAGGATTAAGGGAAAGAGATCCATAAGAGATCATTTTTATTAAGAGTTCATCAGATTCGGAAGGGTTGTTTTTTACCTGCGTGTTTTGTTCTGTTTTGTTTTTCTTCCTCTGGTTGGGGATAATATAGTTCAGAAGCAGTCAAATAAAGTTGTCCTAGCTCTCTGGACTGTGGAGAGGACTTCGTTCCATCAAGGCTGTTCATCCTGTAATGCCGTTGATGTGTACATTGTTCTCTTGGCTCTACTCCTTTCTCTCAGCATCAGATCCCGTTCCATGCTTCTCAAGTCCAACCATTTATGGTTTCTTATAGAACAATAATATTCCATAGTATTCATGTACCTTAACTTGTTTAGCCATTCCCCAATGGCTGGGCATCCCCTCAATTTCCAATTCTTTGCCACTACAAAAACAGCTGCTAAGAATATTTTGGAACATGTAAGACTTCACATTTTTTACAATTTCTTCTGGGTACAGTCCTAGAATTAGAATTGCTGGGTCAAAGGGTATGAACATAGTCACATATTACAAACTGCTTTTCTACAGGATAAAGATGTCAGAACCAGAGTCACACAACCCAAGGGACCCAAGTGGGGCACCATTGTCACAATTAGGAAGTTTGTCCTTACTCAAGCCTGAATCTATCTCTTGGCAATTTCTATCCACTGATCCTCTTTTTAGTCTCTGAGGCTAAAAGGAAGGCTAATTCCTCTTCCAAATGAGAGCCTTCCAAATAAAGACAGTTATTATATCCCTTCCAAATTTTTGTTTCTCTGATCTCAAACATCCCTGATTCCTTTCAGCAGTCATCATGTGAAATGAACTTGAGCAACTTCACTGTCCTGGTTGCCCTCCCCTATTGGTGAATGCCATTCCAAATCTATCAAAGACAATACTCCAAATGTGCTTTGAACAGGAGAGAGCTAGGAAACCTCTTAAGGCTTTTTTTTTTTTGCAAGGCAAACAGGGTTAAGTGGCTTGCCCAAGGCCACACAGCTAGGTCATTATTAAGTGTTTGAGGTCGGATTTGAACCCAGGTCCTCCTGACTCCAGGGCCGGTGCTCTATCCACTGCGCCACCTAGCCGCCCCGCTAGGGAACCTCTTGATGATCAAATTGGCTTCTACTGAACTGAACCTAAGAATCTCATCCTACTTACTCAGAGGAAGCACAGATGAAGTATTCCAGATTCAAGGCAGGCTCAAAACAAAGCTCAGGAGCCTGTACCAATGGGGCTACTTTTGCTAATCATCCAAAAATTAGCAAAAGCTCAAGGAAAAGGTGTGTCATAAAGACAAAACATGCATCCCTCCCCATAAATCTGGGATACCACAGATATGTTCAGTCCTTTAGTCATGTACAATTCTTCAGGATCCCATGAACCATGGCATGCCAATAACTGTTCATGGGGTTTTCTTGGTAAAATTACTGGAGGTTTGCCATTTTCTTTTGCAATGAATTAAAGCAAACAGAGGTTAAATAACTTGCTCAGAGTCGGTGTCTGAGAACAGATTTAAAGTTAGGAAGATGAGTCTAAGAAAACTCATGCTCTGATGCCTTATAGCACCCCCCCCAATTGCCACCCCCAAATAAGAAAACTAGATATGTAAAGGTATCCTAGGTAAAGCACACATATGCAGAATATCTCCCAAGCTCCCCGTCCCGGGGATGCTATCCTGAGCCCAGGGACTGCCACAGAGGAGGTGCTTGCTGGTTGAATGGATAGTGTGAAGTTAAACCGAGGCTGCTTCTGTGCCCCTCCGCTGCCACCTAGTGGGCATCAGTGGGGAGTCCTCAACTGAGGTCCTGCCCCTTTTCGAGAGGAGGAAGACCAGACCCCACCATTTCTCTTTGAATAAAGCCAAGAGATCAAGTTCAAGCCCTTTAAATTAGCTAGAAAATCCTCCCACCCCACAATTCAAAATTTTCTGGAACATAGATCACTGCCTAGGGACTTGTTTTCAGTTACTTAGCCTTGGAAATCCTTCTGCCCCGAGCATCTTTCTGATTTAGGGTTAAAGGGTTCTTCTGTCTTCCCTTTGATCCTTTATGGGAAGTCTATGCCCCCCAACGTCCGTGAGGGAAGGGGGATGAGGGAGGGAAGGGGATGCATGTAGAAAGACTATAGAGGGATGGCTAGGTGGCGCAGTGGATAAAGCACCGGCCTTGGAGTCAGGAGTACCTGGGTTCAAATCTTGTCTCAGACACTTAATAATTACCTAGCTGTGTGGCCTTGGGCAAGCCACTTAATCCCATTGCCTAGCAAAAAAAAAAAAAAGACTATGGAGATGAATGCTTCTGATGGACACTCTGACCTCTCAAATCTTTTAGAACTATCATGCAAATGAGACAAGAACAAAGAGGCTGGAGTGCCCCTTCCCAATCACATATCTTTGGCATCATTTAGTTCAATTTCCTTACTTCATCAAAAAGGAATGAAGTCTTTGCTCCAAATTCTTAGCTGTATGCAAATGTAGTCAGTCACCCACCACAAGCCCTGCAGGCATGGAGCTGGTGGGTATCCAGTTGTTATATTTTATTTGTGTTGTTTCATTATTTTTTCAATCTTGTCCTTTTCTTGACCCATGTTTACCATTTCCTTCTCCAGCTCATTTTATAGATGAAGAAATAGAGACAGATAGGATTAAGTGACTTTCCCAGGGTCACAGAGCTAGTAGGTAACCTGAAGCCAGATTTGAACTTGGGAAGATGAGTCATCTTGACTTCAGGCCAGGCACCCTATCCACTATGGCAGCACCTAGCTGCTCTAGATGGCACAGTGAATAGAGCATTGGACTTGGCATCAGGAGGACAGGAGTTCGAATCCAACTTCAGACACTTGTTACTCATTAGCTGTGTGACCTTGGGCAAGTCACTTAACCCTGATTGCCTTGCATCCAGGGCCATCTCCAATCATCCTGCTCCATATTTAGTCAGTGGATCCAGATCACTCTGAAGGAGAAAGTGAGGCTGGGGACTTAGCACAACCTCCCCTCACTCAAATCCAATTCATGTGCTTGTCATGGCATCGCCTCCCTGATGTCATGGTCTTCGAGAAAGAAGGATAAACATTATCATCATCACCTAGCTACCCAAAATATTTGCTGAAGATCTCTGTAAAATGGAGATTAGGGTATTAAACCCACCCCATCCCCTCCCATAGGTTATTGTGAGAATCACAAATGAGAATACTGAAGAATCACAAATGAGAATATTGCTTTGCAAACCTTAGAGGGCTATGTGAAAGTTAGTTTACTAGTAGTAGGTTGGATTAATGGGAGCGCAGTGTCTAGAATTCTGTCTCAAGAGGGACAGATGAACAGGAAGATCCTTCTAGGGCGGAAGCAGTCCCAGCACAGGTGCATTTGTGAAACCAGGAAGAGATTCCTAGGGTAAGGGCAGAGGAGAGAATTGAGGGAGCCAAAGATTTTAGAGGCTGGGCAGGCAAGCAAGTCAATCTGGACTCCCTCCAGAAAGCCCAAGGCAATCCCATCACCATAATAAGAGCTGACATTTATATTGAACTGTTGGGCTTACAGCACTTTACAAGCATTATCTCATTTGATCTGGTAGCATGAATATTCTGGATTCTAGCAAGCAGCTGTGCCCAAACAAAGTAGCACGTGATAGATACCAACTGGGAGACTGCAGTTTATTAAAAATACACATCAGTAGAAAATGGACATACAAGTCTCACAATTCTGCAAAGCACATGTACAATATCTGGTGCTGAGCAGACCTGGTAATTTCTGGGTAGGGCCCAGAAAAAGCTACCTATAGAAATAAAACAGCTGTTATAAAGGGGGAAAAAGTGTCCTTGTTAATATAACCATATAAACCTGCACCCAAAAGAAATTATCAATAAGTGAATCACTTAGCTGCTTTATCAGATAGGATGGAATGGATAGAGAGGATGATTTCTTTCAAATTAGTCAGATTCTTAGGTTTTGTTTTATAGAATGAAAGGGATTTTGTATGTACAGATGTGTGTGTTCAGCCATTAAACTGGTAGTCCACTCCTCCTGATTCCATTTGAAGTTTTCTTGGCAAAGATTCTGGAGTAGTTTGCCATTTCCTTCTGCAGTTCAATTTATAGATGAAGAAACTGAGACAAACAGGGCAGTTAGGTGGCATGGTGGATAGAGTGCTAGCAACCTCAGACACTTTTGTCCCCAGATTTGTCACTTAATCCTGGTTGCCTCAGTTTCCTCATTTTTAAAAATGAGTTCAAAAAGGAAATGGCAAACCACTCCAGTATCTTTGTCAAAAAAACTAAATAGGGTCACAAAGAGTAGGTCATAACTGAATAACAACAAGGTTCCGTGTTTCTTGCCACATCTGTGATTCTACTATTCTTCTGACTTCAGATCCAATAGTCTTTCTACAAAGCTATACTGTGTTCTGTTTTTAAGTTTTATTTTATTTTCACTTCCAAATTCTTCCCATTGCAAATGTGTATAGTAATGCAAACCAAAATCCCCTGATTAGCCATGTCTTTAAAAAAAAAAAAAAATGAGGCAGCTAGGTGGCACAGTAGATAAAGTCCTGAGCCTGGGTTCAGAACTACCTCAGTTCAAATCTGGTCTCAGAAACCAGATGTATAACTTTGGGCAAATTTCTTATCCCTGTTTACCTCAGTTTCCTCATCAGTAAAATGAGCTGGAGAAGAATGGCAAGCCACTCCAGTATCTTTGCCAAGAAAATCCCCAATGGGAGAAGCTAGAAGTATCCCCAATAGGATCAGGGGTGAAACAAGGATCACCACTATTATTCAATGTTATATTTGAAATCTTAGCTTTAGCAATAAGAGAAGAAAAAGAAATTGAAGGAATTAGGAATGGGAATGAAGAAACAATACTCTCACTTTTTGCAGATGATATAATGGCATACTTAGAGAGCCCTAAAAAAATCATCTTAAACTTACTAGAAACAATTAGCAATTTTAGCAAAGTCACAGAGTATAAAATAAACCCACATAAATTCTCAGCTTTTCTATATATTACTAACAAGATACAGCAGTAAGAGATAGAAAGAGAAATCCCATTTAAAAGAACTTCAGGGGGCGACTAGGTGGTGCAATGGATAGAGCACCAGCCCTGGAGTCAGGAGGACCTGAGTTCAAATCCCACCTCAGACACTTAATTACCTGGCTGTGTGGCCTTGGGCAAGCGACTTAACCCCATTGCCTTGCAAAACCCTAAAAAAAAATAAAAATTTTAAAAAAATTTTAAAAAAATAAAAGAACTTCAGACAACATAAAATACTACCTGCCAAGGCAGACTCAGAAACTCTATGAAAACAACTATTAAACACTTTTCACATAAATAAAATCAGATCTAAATAACTGAGTAAATATATAATAAAAATGATAATTCTATTTAAATTAAACTACTTATTTGGTGTCATACCAATCAAACTTCCAAAAAAATTACTTTAGTGAGTTAGAAAAAAATAGCAACTAAACTTATATGGAGGAACAAAAGGTCAAGAATACCAAGGGAATTAATGAAAAAAATGCAAAAGAAAGTGGCCTAGCCATACCAGATATAAAATTATATAAAATTGTATTAAAAAGCATCAGTCATAAAAACTGGTACTGGTTAAGAAATAGAATGGAGGATCAGTGGAATGAATTAAGTGCAAAAGAGATAGCAGGAAATGATTATAGTAATACTGTTTGATAAACCCGGAGTCCAGCTCCTGGGATAAGAACTCACACTTCAGTAAAGATCTGCTGGGAAAACTGGAAGACAGTATGGCAGAAACTAGGATTAGACCAACATTTCACATTCTATACCAAGATAAGGTCAAAATGGGTTCAGGATTTAGACATAAAAGACATTATAAGCAGATTAGGAAAACAAGGAACAGTTTATATCTAAAGAAGAGATAGAGAACATTATAAAAAACAAACTGGATAATTTTGATTACATTAAATTAAAAAATTTTGCACAAGCAAAACCACTATAACCAAGCTCAAAAAGAATATAGTAATTGGGAAACAATTTTTTACAATTAGTATTTCTGACAAAGGACTCATTTCTAAAATATATAGAAAATCGAATAAAATTTACAAAATAAAAAGTCATTCTACAATTGACAAATAGTCAAAGGATATGCAAAGGTAATTCTTGGACAAGGAAATCAAAGATTTCTATAGTCATATGAAAAATTATTCTAAATCATCATTGATTAGAGAAATGCAAATTAAAGCATCTCTGATATACCAGCTCACACACCTCTCAGATTGACTAATATGACCAGAAAGAATAATGATCTAGGACACTGATGCATTGTTAGTGGAGTTGTGAACTGATCCAACTTTTATGGAAAGCAATTTGGAATTATGCCCAAAGGGCAAGAAAAATGTGCATATTTTTTGATCCAACAATACCACTACTGGATCTGTATCCTAAAGAGATCATGAAAAAGGATAAAAATCTCACATGTATAAAAATATTCATAGTAATGCTGTTTGTAGTGGCAAAGAATTAGAAACTGAGGGGATGTCCATCAATTGGGGAATGGGTGAACAAACTGTGGTATATGTATATGATGGAACACTATTGTCCTATTAGAAATCGGGAGGGACAGGATTTCAGAAAAGCCTGGAAAGACTTGCATGAATTGATTAGTGAGATGAGCAGAACCAGAAGAACATTGTACACCTTAACAGCAACATGGGGTGATGAGCAACCTTGATGGACTTGCTCACTCTATCAGTGCAATAATCAAGGACAATTTTAGGGGATCTGTGATGGAGAATACCATCTGTATCCAGAGAAGGAATTGTGGAATCTGAATGAAGACCAAAGTTTATTATTTTCAATTTTTTTAAAGTTGTCTTATTTTACGTAATTTTGCTGTCTCTAATGTTTTCTTTCTTCCTTTTGAATCTGATTCTTCTCTCACAATACATTCAGTTTCGATCTATGCTTATCATAGATACAAATGTGAAGTCTATATCAGAATGCCTTCTTTTGGAGGGAGGGGCAAGGAAAGGGAGGGAGGGAGAAAAAATTGTGCAACTCAAAACCATGCAAAAAAATAAATGGTACAAACTACCAGTGTATGTAATTGGAAAACAAAATATTTATATAATTTTTAAAAATAAAATAGGGATAATCAAAAAAGGAAAAAAGAAGATCCTCAATGAGATTACAGAGTCAAACAAGATTGAAGAACAACAAAAAGGAAGAAAATTAAATATGATTCAGTCTCTATTCTTGAATCCATCAATTCTCTATCATGTTTCATTATGTGTTCTCTGAAATTGGGGTGAGTCTTTGTATCAGTAAGCTACCAAGTCTTTAGAAGTTGTTTCTCTTAACAAGACTGTAGTCATCATATATTCTCCTGGCTCTCCTCACTTCACATCGTTTCATGTACATCTTCCCAAGAATTTTTTTAAACCAGTCCCTTCAATATTTCTTTTTTTTTTTTTTTTTTTTAGGTTTTTGCAAGGCAAATGGGGTTAAGTGGCTTGCCCAAGGCCACACAGCGAGGTTATTATTAAGTGTCTGAGACCAGATTTGAACCCAGGTCCTGCTGACTCCAGGGCCAGTGCTTTATCCACTGCGCCACCTAGCCGCCCCTCCTTCAACATTTCTTACAGGACGATGACATTTCATTGTGTTGAAAGAAAATGTCAGTTAGGTTTCACCCCAATGAATCAGACAAACTCAGGAAACTGGGACCTGAACTTTATTCTAGCTGGACCAGGTGCCAATTTCAAACAGGCCTCTGCTTTTAATAAGTCAACTTTTCCTTTTCCTACTAGAACAAGAAAATTCTGATAGAATTGCGTCTCAGTTCCTCCCCCATTGAAACATTACGGGGAAAAAGGCTAAGATATAAAGGGAATGGCATGAAAGCAGTGGTGACTATGTGGTGACTAGCGCTAGCTGACTAATACAAAGGGAAAAGGGATGGGATCAAAGTACGTGATGCCTCTCCTAAAAGTCAAGGAAGATAAGCAAGACTGGAAACAATGAGGTCACTTGGTCTAAGCCAGCATAAATTGTGATGACTGCATTGATATAATATATCATATATATCATAATATATCATAATCCATCTAATGACCATCATCCCTATACAGCCACCACAAAAAGAGCTACTATAAATATTTTTGAGTTAAAGACCTAGTAGCTAGGCCAAAGGGTTTAATCAATGTGGAATATAGTTCAAAATTGTTTTTTATATAGGTTGAAATAGTTCATAGTTCCACCAACGGTGCATTAGTATATCTGTTTTCCCATATCTCTTCCAGCATTTGTCATTCTCTTTTTCTTTGTCATCTTAGCCCATCTGATGGATGTGAGTTATTTTAATTTATATTTCTCTAATTATTAGTGAGGACATCTAGGTGGTATACTGGATAGAGCAGGAAGGCCTGAGTTCAAATCTGCTCTGAGATATATTTTAGCAGTGTGACCCTAAGCAAGTCACTCAACCTATTTGCCTTAGTTCCTCTTCCATAAATTCAGTTGGAGAAGGAAATGGCAAGCCACTCCAGGATCCTTGCCAAGAAAACTCCAAATGACATGATGAAGAGTCAGACATAACTGAAGCAATTTGAAAACAGCAATTATTAGTAATTTAGAGCAATTAGTGATTTTAGCATTATTATTTTTTCATATCTATTAATAGCTTGAATTTCTTCTTCCAAAGATTCCCTATTCATATGCCTTGACTATAAACTGGAGAAAAGCTCTTATTCTTGTAAATTTATTTCATGTCCCTACATATCTTAGAAATGCAATCTTTGGTTGGAAATTGAGAGGATTGCCCATCAATTGAGGAATAGTCAAACAAATTGTGGTATATGTATGTGTACATTATATTTCTATAAGAAATTATGAGGGAGGGGATTTCAGAAAAGCCTGGAAAGACTTGCATGAACTGATGCTGAGTGAGATGAGTAGAGCCAGAAGATTCTTATCACAAAAGGATGGGGTGATGATCAACCGTGATGGACTTGCTCACTCCATCAGCGCAATGATCTAGGACAATTTTAGGAGATCTGTGATGGAGAATACCATCTGTTTCCAGAGAAGGAACTATGTAGTTTAAACAAAGACCAAAGTTATCTTCAACCTTTTTTAATTTTAGAAAGGTTTTATTTATTTCAAGTTTTACAATTTTTCCCCCAGGCTCATTTCCCTCCCCCCACCCCCCCACAGAAGGCAGTCTGTCAGTCTTTACATCATTCCCCTAGTATGGATTGATCTAAGTTGAATGTGATGAGAGAGAAATCATATTTTTAAGGAAGAAACACATAGTATGAGATATAGCAGAAGTAATAGTCAGGGGGCAGCTAGGTGGTGCAGTGGATAAAGCACTGGCCCTGGAGTCAGGAGGACCTGGGTTCAAATACAGTCTCAAACACTTAATAATTACCTAGCTGTGTGGCCTTGGGCAAGCCACTTAACCCCATTTGCCTTGCAAAAACCTAAAAAAAAAAGGTAATAGTCCTTGGAAAACAAATATTTATAAGATATTAAAAAAAGAAATGAAATATTTGTAAAGGAACCTTATTATAAATATTTTTCCCATTTTCCTCCTTTTCTTCTAATTTTAGATAATTGCTTTTATGGAACAGTGGATAGATAGTTCACCGACTCTGGAGTTAGGAACGCCTGAATTCAAATCTGATCTCAGATCCTTATTAACTTTGTGACTTTGGGCAAATCACTTAACTTCAGTTTGCTTCAGTTTCTGTCTCTATAAAACTAGGATGATAATAATAATAATAATACCTACTTTCCAGGGTTGTTGTAAGGGTTAAATGAGAATTGTAAGACCTGGCACCTAGTAGGTGCTGTTGAGTTATCCCTTCCACATCAAGATTCTTTCCATAATGTTTTGCTATGTCACACGTTGGTATAAGAAATTAAGTGGGAATTTTGGAGTTTTACGGAAAGCATAGATGACATGAAAAAATCAGATGATGACAGAGTCTATGACCAAAATTTTACAATAATGTACTGTAAATCTCTCATAAAAAAAAAAGAAAAATTCAGATTTCTTCTCTGGCACAAAGGGAGAGTCAAAAAATTCTAATGTTGATTTTCCATTTCCCAGAGGCACCACTCCCCTAATCCTTGCAATGTGGAAGAGATAATGATAGAAGTATTTGCTTTGTAATTTTACATATCAGAATTGTTACTTCCTATGTTACCTCTCTGTCTCTTGTTTGGTCATGAAATTCTCCCCTATCCATAGATCTTACAGGTAATTTCTATCATCATCATCCATGTTCCCCTAAAAGCTACCTTTATATCTAAATCATGGAACCATTTTGAGTTGCTCTTGATATATTGTTTGAGATGTTGGTCTACACCTAATTTTTGCCGAAAATTTCTAGTTTTCCCAGCAATTTTTACTTAATGGTAAGTTCTAGCCCTAATAGCTGGGATCTCTGAATTTATCAAACACTAGGTAACTATGCCGATTTGCTTCTATATAGAATATCCCAAATCTATTCCACTGATCAACTCCTTTATTTCTTATCCAGTACCAAATTATTAAGAACAGCTAAGTGGCATAGTAGATAGCAAGCTAGACTGGAATCAGGAAGATTCTTCTTATGTTCAAATCCAGCCTCAAACACCAGATGTGTGACCCTGTGACTTAACCTTCTTTGCCTCAGTTACCTCACCTATAAAATGAACTGAGAAAGAAATGACAAGCCACTCCAATATTTTTGCCAAGAAAACCCCAATGTAATCACAAAGAGTCAGACATGACTGAATATCACCATCAAATTGTTTTGATCATTATAATTTTGTAATATAGTTTAAGATCTGATACAGCTTATTCCAATTCATTCACTTTTTTCATTTATTCCCTTGATATTCTTGACCTTTTGTCTTTTTTGATGAATTGTTATGTTTTTCTAGCTCTAAAAAAGTAATTCTTTGATAGTTTGATTTGTATGGAACTGAATAAATTGGTTAGGCACATCCATGAGCAATTATTATTTCTCTGATTATTTAGCTCTTTATTTGTGTGAAGAATATTTTGTGACTGTTCATTTAATTCCTGTGTGTTCCTTGACTATCAATTATTTTACATTATCCAGAGTTATTTCAAATGAAATTTCTCTACCTTTTCCTGCTAGATATAGTTGATTAAATGTACAAAAGCATATGATTTGTGTGGATTCATTTTATATCCTGCAAACTTTGGTGAAGATGTTAATTGCTTCAGTGAGTTTTTTGACTGACTCTAAAAACCCTTCTCTAAGCAAACCATTACATCTGCAAAAAGTAATACTTTCTTTTCCTTCTTTGCCTAAGCTTATAATTTCCATTTCTTTTTCTTGTCTTGTCATAGCTTTTGTTTTTAGCTATATATATATATATATATATATATATATATATATATATATATATATACAGAGAGAGAGAGAGAGAGAGAGAGAGAGAGAGAATAGCAATGATAATGGACATTCCTTCATTCTTCATCTTACTGGAAAGACTTCCAGCATATCCCCATTACAGATAATGCTTGCTCTTAGCTTTAGATAAATACTCAGTATCATTTTAAAGAAAGCTCCATTTATTCCTATGCTTTCTAATGTTTTTAAGAGGAATAGATGTTACATTTTATCAAAAGCTTTTCCTGCATTTATTGAAAATTTTGTTGATTTTGTCATTAATATGATCCATTATGTTTACAGTTTTTCTAATATTGAGCCAACCTCGAATTCCTGGTATAAATCGATTCTAGTAATAGTCATGACTAGTGAGTCATAGGCTTTGTGATGGATTGTAGTCTTCATGCTAATATTTTATTTAAAGGGGGGTTTTGCATCAATATTCATTAGAGAACTACATTGCTTTCCAATGCAAGAATAACAACAATGGAAAGAATCTTCAGGTTTATTTGATCCCACTTTCCTTATTTCATAAACTGAAAAAATGAGATCTAGAAGACAATCCACATTCTCCAATATCACTCAGATAATTTGTGTCAAAGAGAGGAAAAGGGAGCATAGTCACCCAACTTTCTGAATGAAGAAGCAATATGAAAAAATATTCTAGGAGGATTGCAGAGGTATTTCTAAGGATAAGGGGTTGTAAATAGGATAAAATTCTACCAAATTCTTTGAGAACCTAGAATTTAAATATGCCTCTGACTGCAAGGAGGTAGATGATAAGAATGGAAAGGAGACTAGACGATGCATAGAGAGAACAGAAGTCAAGTCCTGGTTTGCACTGGAAAATGAGGAGACTATTACTGTCTCTGTGACACTGGGAAAGTCCCTTCCTCTCTTTCTCTTTGATTTATTACCCACTTGAAACAAGAAAGCCACTGATGATTATATACTCTTTTAAAATAGACAAATCAAAGGTCCTTTCCAGTTCTAACATTGTATATTCCAAGGTCCCTCCCTTAGCATTAATATTGTGTGGTCTTTTCAAGTTCCGATATCACATTTTCCAAGCCTCTTTCAAGGTATGATATTGTGATATTTTTCGTTCTGTGCAAGAAATCTCCCAGTTTTGCCATTCCATGCTCTAAAGCTAGTTTTATTTCTTCCAGTTTCAAGTCAGCATTTCTTGGGCTATTGTAATCTTCACCCTTCACATACACACACACACACACACACACACACACACACACACACACACTCCACCCCCCCCCCCAAGCTTCTAAATCAGCTAGCAAAAAAGCTCCCTTTCACCTTAAGAGGCAAAGATGAAGAAAAGAATGGGAGACACATTTACAGACTTGACTTCACCTCTCTCAAGTTACCTCTCTTCCTATCTCAAGAAAGCCTCTGGCTCTGGTGCTGAAAGTGCCTGATCAAAATATTAGTGAAGCACGTCTGCCCCCTTGTGGCAAAATATGGGGCATGCGTCTATTTGGCTCATCCACTGATCAACTACGTTATTTCTTATCCAGTACCAAATTATTCAGGAGTAGTCAGGTGGCATAGTAGGCAGGTAACCACATTCACATCTGGCAGAGAGAAATTGTTGAGGATGGAAGGCCTGCATTACTGAAGCAGGCCTCACAACACAAACATAAAGCTACTGAAAGTTTGGGACAGAGTGGGCAAGAGATTTCAGGGGGTCTATGACCTTGGGGAGGGAGAAAAAACCCTCCATCTTTACTAGCATCTTTCTACAAAATGTACATACAACTTTATTTCAAATACAATTGGTTTCCTTTGTTTTATTTTATGCATTAAAAGCTTTGAGAAGCTTATAGGCTTCACCAGACTGACAGCCAAAGGGATCCCTCACACATCAGGATTGGCTAAAATGACAGGAAAGAAAAACGATAAATGTTGGAGGGGATGTGTAAAATAAGAGCTGTGAGTTGGTCCAAGAAGCATTTTGGAATTATGCCCAAAGGACTATAAAACTGCTCTTTAACTCAGCAAGATCACTAGTGGGTCTGTATCCCAAAGAAATCAAAGGAAAAAGGGAAAGGGCCTATATGTACCAAATATTTGTAGCAGCTCTTTTTGTGGTAGCAAAGAATTGGAAATTGAAGCTCTGTCCATCAATTGGCAAATAGCTGAATGAATTGTAGTATATGGTTGTATGGGAACAGTTATATGAACTCATGCAAAGTGCAACAAGTAGAACAAAGAGAACACTGTATACAGTAATAGCAATATTGTAACAGTGATGACCAATTATGAAAGACTCTGACCAAGACAATGATGCAAGATATTTCCAAAGGATCCATGATGAAAAATGCTATCCACCTCCTGAAAGAGAAATGATGAACTATGAACACAGATTGAAGCATATTTGTTTGTACTGTTTTATTTTCTTTATGTTTTCTTTTGCAACATGGCTAATACAGAAATAAATTTATCATGATCTTCCATGTATAAATGAAATCAAATTTCTTGCCTTCTCAAGGAGGGGGAGAGGGAATGAGAAAGGGGAGAATTTGGGATTCAATTTTTTTAGATGATTGTTCTAAAAAGTTGACATGTAATGGGGAAACAGCTAATGAAATAAAAATAATTTCAATTTAAAAAAAAAAAAAAGACCTCCTGGTATAGGAGAAATACCACTGTATTAGAAGTATTCATTACAGACACATAATCAGGAAGATTCATCTTCCTCAGTTCAAATCTGACCTCAAGACACTTCCTAGCTGTGACCCTGAACAAGTCACTTCACCTTATTTGCCTCAGTTTCCTCATCTATAAACTGAGCTAGAGAAGGGAATCGCAAACCTTCCCAGTATCTTTGCCAAGAAAACACCAAATGGGGTCACAGAGAGTCAAACACTACTGGAAAAGGACTAAACAAAAATTCCTCTGATTCTTTCAAAAAATATCCAGGTCCATTAAATTCATCAAACAAGTCGTTTTTCAGAAAAGGATATTTAAATAAATGCTTTTTATGAATTGATCGATCAATATAAAGCTGAGTCAGAACCCCATGATGACCCACAAAAGGCACTCTATTTACAGTCAGCACTTCCAAGTTTAAATTTTGTCTCTCTGATACTATCTGTGTGACCTTGTACAAGTCCTCCTTGGCCTCGGTTTATTTCTCTATAAAATAATAATGATTGCTAGGATCTATTATAAATTGAAATTCTATGTCCAGTCCTCTGTTAGATGGAGATTAGATGGTAGAAAAAATGGGGCAGAAAGGAAAGGGGGAAGGACCCTAGAGCCTTTAAAGTTAAGTCACAACAAGAAAGAAGAATGAGCTGGGCCCTTTGAGGTATAAGAAAGTCTTTATCCTCCAAAGAATTAAGTTGTGGACCTAAAGGTTCTTTCAAGTGTGAGATCATTCATGTAGATTCTGAGGAAGAAGGGCTGGTCAGAGATGGTTGATGACTCTCAGCGCAAGGATACTGAGGCAGCTAATTGCCAACCTTACAATAACAAGATGAAGATTCTGAAGCATGCAACCTTCCAAGACTTGTCAAACTTGATGCCTAATATTTATTCCTGGTAACATATATGAACAAAAAATGACACTGCTAGAAAGGATTATGAAAGCATTGTGAAAGATTGTGAAAGATTGTGAAATATACTCAAGAAAAACTTAACAAAGTAAAAAGTACAATGTGACATGGGTAATATAAATTTGAGGTTTTCTGGGACAAAACATGACCCATAGTGCAGTGGGTAGAGAGCTGGCTCTGAAGTCAAGAGAATCTGAGTTCAAATCCAGCCTCAGATACTTACTAAGTGATCTTGGGCAAGTCACTTAAGTCTGATTGCCTCAAGGCCATCTCCAGTCATCCTGATTCAGATCTGGCCACTGAAGCCAGATGGCTCCAACAGAAAAAACAAGACTGGTGATTTAGTCTAGCACCCCTTCACCCAAATCCAATCCATGTGTTTGTCATGGCATCACCTCCCTATGTCATGGTCTTCTTTGAGAACAAAGGACAAAAAAACCCATCATTATCATCATATAATAACTTAAAATAGATAGATATATAACATATTCTTGGGGAGAGGTGGGAAGTCCCAAGGAAGAATGGTAAAAATACATTTGCATCAAAGTTTAAAAATCTATTCCCAGGACTTGAAGCAGCAGCCTACCTTTGCAGACTTATGATATAAATTTACTCCAGTTAACTAAATACTCTATTTGACATTCCCATACATGAAATTCCATCTCCCACCTCCATGTCTTTGTACTTCATCCTTATCTCTTAAAACTTATAATTCATCTCAAGGTTCAATTCAATTGCCTCAATAGAACTATCATGATTTCTCTAATTGCTAGTCCCTATATTTCTCCACTCCTTTCATCAAATCACTTTGAACCTGGAGTAAGGAAAAACTGATTTCAAATCTAACCTCAGACACTCACTCACTAGATGTTTGATCCTGGTCAAGTCACTAAAAAAAATTCTATGAGCCTCAGTTTCCTCATTTGTAAAATGAGGACAATAATAATCTCAAAAGGATCAAAGGAGCAACAATTACAATGTTCATTATTATTATTATTATTGATTATTATTATGATGATGTACTTATCTTCCTGGTAGACTATGAGTTCTATGAAGAAAGGACCTGGCTCATTTGTGTCTTGGGTGCTTAATAAATGCTCATTCTGCAGAATTCAGTGGAAGTGGTACTTTGAATTTAAAATGAGATTATTAGAGAGGTGAGGCAGTGCTCTGTCCACTCTTTCACCTCTCCCCTTTACTTTCTGATCTCTAACAACCACCATCCTTCATCTGGATTTTGATAGGAAACACCTGGTAAAAACATTCTGAAGGGATGCCAGGAAAATGACCCAGTTTCTATAAGCTCTCTGTTTTTATTAGAAGATGGGAGTTTACTTTTTTCTTTTTTGAAGATGGGGTGGCATTTGGGGGGATTTTTTTCTCTTTCCTTTGTTTTTCAGGGACAGGAGTACAGGGATGGGCTCTATTCTATAGGAAGACACCAAAATATAATCCCAATTTGGACCACCACACTCTTTTCCTAGTACTAATGGTTAGTTACCTTACAATTTTTGGTGAATATTCAGTTTTCTTCTATTCCCATTCCCTAGGGGAAAGGATTTTTTCCCATTATTTTCAAAGCTTATGATTTCTTTACCTTAATTTCCAGATTGAATTTCCACCAAGCTGAAGTACATGGTTAGAAGTTTTTACTTTTGTTTCCTGTCTTGTCTATAAAACTTTACATATCTAGGACAGGACACATAAACTCTGAATAGAATAGAAGTTTTGGGGTTTTTTTGCTTTTTTCTCCTCTGGAAAACAAACAACCACATCAACACAAAATCATCATCAAGATCTGCCTTCTTAAAGCTTCACTGTGGACTTCAGCTAAACAGATGCTGTTACTATCTCAAAGTACTTTCTTAGAGCACTGAATCTGAAGGCTCCTGGTGGAGTTTAATTTTAATGCCTCCTGAGTTTTGTTTTAATTACCTCCTGAGAACAGCCAGTCAGGGTTTTCCTTCATTCCCCACCCATTCCCTCTGCCCACCCTGCCAAAGGAAATTCATTCCAAATGTTTCATTTTCTTCCAGGATTTTTGAAGGATTTAAAAAATTTCAGATTGCAATCCCATGTGACCTCAGGTTGCTAGAGTAAACACTTTCAAATTTCAAAGATCCAGATAGTTATTTTTGACTGCAATAGTGATGGTCCTAACAAATACCAAAACTCTTAACACTTGTGTATCTATTTAAATAACTATATGGTGACTTTTTAATCGATCTCATGTTATATGATCCAGTCTTATTCTTGCACTACAGTCACTTGATTAAATACAAAAAGTGGTTTTTGTACCAGAAATAAAAGAATGAATGAATGAATGAATGATTAAATAATGAAAATGAATGAAAGGACAAATAAATAAATAAGCAGACAAATAAATAAACAGATGATCACCCTGGCTCTGTCATTTTATACCACTGACCTTGGGCACTTACTCCTCCCTCTGTGGGCCTCAGTTTCCTCATCTATAAAATGGGAAGGTTGTACCAAATGACCTTGGGCACTTACTCCTCCTTCTGTGGGCCTCAGCTTCCTCATCTATAAAATGGGAAGGTTGTACCAGATGACCTTGGGCACTTACTCCTCCCTCTGTGGGCCTCAGTTTCCTCATCTATAAAATGGGAAGTTGTATCAGATGATCTCAAAGGTCTCTATCTAGCTCCAACTCAACATTCTTTTGACTGACTAATTGAGATAGCATCTGTACTGAGCCTTGGAAGAGGCCAAAAATGCCAAGAGGCTGAGGTGGGAATGAAAAGTATTATAGGAATGGGAGGCAGGGTGTGCCAAAGTAAGGGGGAAACAGAGAACAGAAGGGAGGATGGTTTTGCTGATATGGAAATTATGAAGGGGAAGTGGTATAAATGGAAAGTATTTTGAAATAAGTACTGAAATATAGGCTGGAACCATGTTATGCAGGGTATTAAATGACAACAGAAGAGGTTGCATTTCTCCCCTTTGAAGGCTAACCACCAGGGCCAGCCTCTAGGTGGTACATTAGGGCGGCTAGGTGGTACAGGAGTACCTGAGTTCAAATCTGACCTCAAGACACTTAATAATTACCTAGAGTGGACAGAGCACTGCCTCACCTCTCTAGTAATCTCATTTTAAATTTTTGCCTTGCAAAAACCTAAAAAAAAGGAAAAAAAGGCTAACCATCTGAGAAGTATTTGCTCTTCCTTTCCTCACTTTCTCTTCTAAACTCCTTTGCAGTCTGAATTCTGAGCTCTGACCTCATCATTCAACCTCAATCTCCCTTCAAATTTATCAGTCACCTTTTAATTACCAAATCCAATGATCTTTTCTCATATTCTCACCCTTCTTGACCTCTGGGCAGACTTTGAAACTGCCCAGCACCCACTGCTCCTTTCTCTTCTCCTCTTTCCTGCTTCTTCTTATCGATCTAATCCCTCCTCAGTCTTTTTTTTTTTTTTGCTGGATATTCTTCCAGGTCATGGCCACAAATCATGACTGTTCCTCAAGGTTTTGTCCAAGGTTTTGGACCTCTTCTCCTTCTAGATTTTTCTTAGTGATCTCATCAGCTCCCATGGATTCAATTATCATCCCTGTGCAAACCATTCTCAGATCTATTTATCAAGACCTGATCTCTGCTGACTTCCAGTTTCATATCTCCAATGTCCCATTGATATCTGACCCTCCACATGTTCATAACTGAACTCATTATCTTTCTCCCCAAATCTCCTTTCACCCTAACTTCTTTTTTACTGCTAAGTAAACTCCCAGGGACCCAGGCTCTCAATCTATAGGTCATCCTTGACTCCTCAGTCTCTGTCACCTTCTAAATCCAATCAGTTGTCAAGTCTTATTGATTTTCTTCACTAAGTAACATTTCTCATG
The DNA here is from genome assembly GCF_037893015.1 of Macrotis lagotis. Classification (NCBI taxonomy): domain Eukaryota; kingdom Metazoa; phylum Chordata; class Mammalia; order Peramelemorphia; family Peramelidae; genus Macrotis; species Macrotis lagotis. The sequence continues at coordinate 907,981,887 of NC_133658.1, forward strand.
TACATCCCACTTCTCTCCATTACTGCCCCCCCCACCCTGGGGCAAGCCCTCATCACTTCATGCCTGAACTTTTAGAGTGGCTGCTGGGACATCTGCCTGCTGCATCTACTTCCCATTCCATCCTTCATTAAATCATCAAAGTGATCTTCCTAAAGCATAAATCTGACGATGCCATCCCCCCTACTCAATAAACTCCAGTGGCTCTCCAATATCTTCAGGATCAACTACAAAATTCTCTATTTGGCTTCTAAAGACCTGCATAGCTTAGGTATTCTGACCTTTCCAGTCTTCTTTCCCCCTCCTTCCTCCATCCTTGAGATGGAGTAACACTGACTTCTTTACCTTTCTAGAATACTCCAAATCAGTGAAACCTGGCAGTCCCTCAAGTCTGACATTCTCTCTCCTCATCTCTGTCTCCTGGATTCCCTGGCTTTCCTTTAGATCACAGTTAAAAATCCCTCCTCCAAGAAGTCTTTGCCACTCCCCCAACCCAATTTGGGTCACTTCCCTCCACCAATTATTTCCAGTTTATCTTACATAGATCTTATTTCTACATGCTTCTTTTCAAGTTATCTCCCTCATTAAATTACAAACTTCTCAAGAGTAAGGACTTACTTTTGTTTGTTTTTTAAGGGTTGGGCTTTTGGATTTGTGATGGGTTGTTTTTCTTTTCTTTCCTTTTTCTTTTTTCTTTTTTTTTTTTTTTTTTTGCCTTTAGTACAATGCGTAGCATTGTATAGGCTCTCCATAAATACTTCTTGCTTGTTCAGTCATTTCAGTTGTGTCTGACTCTCTGTGACCTCTTTTTGGGGCTCAATCACTCTAAACTAAGTATTCACAAGCCATTGATAACAATAATGACATGGTAAAAGTCATGGAGTTAAGGAGGCTGAAGAACATGGATGCCAAGATGGGGCTGATGAACATGCAGGTCAGGAAGGGGAAAATGAGCATGGAGGCCAGGATGGGGAGGATGAACAGGAGGCCAGGATAGGGATGATGAACATGGAGGCTGGGATAGGGGTAAGGAACATAGAGGCCAGGTAGAGTTTGACTAGGAGCTAGGCACTAAAGCTGGGATAATTCAATGGAGAACCAGGTTTAATGAGTTTTAAGTGACAATAGTCACATAGTTACTAAAGGTCAAGGGAAAAATCTGAACTCAGGTCTTTCTGACTCCAAGTGTATACATAACTATTACACTGACTTGGGACATGACTACAAGCAGGATTGAATGGGGTGAGATAAACAAATGGAGAGCCTATCAAAAGGAGAAAGCATGCCCAGGGATAGAGGTAAAGGTGAAGAGGAAATGTCTAGATGGATCATTGAGAAGACAGGAGGATGCCTAGCCTCTTGACATGAAACAAGCAAAGGTGCATCTCAAACTAAAAAGGGTCTGGAGGGTATTTGAAGAGAGCCAGCAAGAAGACAGAAGGAATGCAGGTGAAAGTTCTTGAGCTCTAATAGAACAGGTTTCTAGGTGGCACCATGGATGGGATAAAAGGGAAAAGAAGAACAGGATAGGGACTTGAGTGAGCCTGAAACATAGAAGGAGCTTAATAATTATTTACTGATTAACTGCAGAATGGGGTTGAGGTAGATGTTTTGTCTTTAGTTCTCAAAGACCATGACATCAGGGAGGTGATGCCATGACATACATGTGAATTGGATTTGAGTGGTGGGGAGGGAGATTATACTAAGTCACTAACTTCACTTTCTTCCCCAGGGTCATCTGAGTCCAGGGTTCAGATGCAATTGGAGATGGCCCTGGATATAAGGCAATTAGGGTTAAATGACTTGCCCAAGGTCACACAGCCGATAAGTATCTGAAAGCAAATTTTAACTCAGATCCTTCTGATTTCAGGGTGGCACTCTATCCATTAGCTGTCCTTGATGTGTAAGAGCATGTATAGCAGCACTAGGGAAGGAGATCTTCTCTCATTCTGAATCAAAAGTTTTGGGAGAGAAGCTGGAAGCTTTCTAGCCACAGGACAGAGAAGTAGGTTCATACATTTAAAAGAATCTCAGGGATCACCTAAGCCAACCCCTTCATTTTATAGATGTGGTCACTAAAATTGTCCCACCTACAATAAAAGAGACTGAGGCAGAGTTCTGAGCCAATGGCACTTTATTAAAGGGTCCGTGATCTCCTCTAATGAAGTGCACCTCAGATTTTCCTCCCAACCCAAGATATTCTCTCTTTCCAGGGTCCTATATTTATAGGGGTTGATATCTAGACATTCAAGAATGACAATCTCAAATATAGAATTAATTCCCCAGTTGACACATGATAAAAGAGGCAAAATCAAATGTCAGGAGAGTCACAAGTTGGGTAAGGCAGGAAAGGTCTGTGCTGTTTAAGTGGTCATAAGATGGATGGGCCCTCCTTGGTTAGCCTGGAGGAGACAGTACAGAATATGTATGTATATATATATATATATATATATATATATATATATATATATATATATATATATATATATATGTATGTATATATGTATATATGTATATATGTATATATGTATATATGTATATATGTATGTATATATGTATATACGTATGTGTGTATGTATGTATATATGTATGTATATATGTGTGTGTATATATGTATGTATATATGTGTGTATATATATGTGTGTGTATGTATGTATATGTATGTGTGTATGTATGTATATATGTGTATATATATATGTGTATTGTTGACTAGGCGATCATAAGATGGTCATATCAGACAAGAGAGAATGGTGTGGAGGTACAATAATAATAATACTTTGCATGTAGCTTGAGTCACCTCTGCCACACTGGGCTTTATCACCAAGATATCAAAAGCCAAGGGTGGAGGGCCTCTAGCCGGCTTCCTCTAATTATGCGAACGATCTTATCATCTGCTCTTCTCAGCTCTAGAATACAACGTACAGAACTTATAATCACTACCTCTATGGAATCACATCAGATTGATATTAATTGGGATAGATGGCATTTTCCCAACTTTAAAAAGGCAGCAAAGTGGCAGTACAGTGGTTAGCACTGGGTCTAGAGGCAGGAAGTCTTACCTTCAAATCCAGCCTCAGATATTTACCTGTTATGTGTCCCTGGGCAAGTCGCTTCACTCTGTTTTCCTCAGTTTCCTCATCTGTAAAATGAGCCAGAGAAGGCAACAGCAAACCACTCCAGACTGTTTGCCAAGAAATAAGGGATCACAAAGAGTCAGATACAACTGAACTACTGAACACCCCAAAAGATCTAAAAGTGATTTCAATTAAAAGATATACATCTTCACTTGGAAAGATTAGATTTCTTTGGCTTGGTCAGATTTGGGATTACTTAAAGATGATGGAAGTAGAGGTGCATCTTTAATAAAGATAAAATTTTTAAAAAAAGGAAGTAGAGGTGCTTCAGACCAACCCTTCTCCACTATAGCTCCCACTGCACCAAAAGATATCCAGTAAATTCAGCCTTTTATTTTGAAGTTTGCATGTGGACATGCAACGGTAAAGTTAGAGTTTTGACTTCTTATGAGCAGAGCCATTTTCTGAATTATCATTGTCTCAAGGAAGAAATCTAATGGAATCTGGTTATGTTCACTTTTGATTTTTAATGTGTATATACTGTGAGGTACTAGAGATAAGCTAATTTGGGAGAACTGTCTGATAAGTTTTCAGCTTGAGCATTTATACTTTAGAAATTAGGATGTTATAAAATCAGAATTTAATTGATAACTTTTTTAATTTGTCTAGACTAAAGAAAGTGATAGAGAAAATAATACTCAAGGTTAAACTAAAAATGTACAGTGCAAACATTTTTTTCAGCAAGCCAGTTATTAAACACTTACCAGCACACCTTCTTGTACATCCCTGACTTCCCTCCCCAGCTACCTGGCTCTTTGTGGGCCAAAATTGTCTAAAAGTCTACAGTTCTTTAGACTACCAACTAGTCAGACTAGAAGGAATCTTAGAGACCATTTAATCCAACCTCCTCATGTTACAGATATGGAAGCATACTAAAATCTCAATTTAATTTTTCTAAAAAGATGAAGAAATATTATTTTTCCAGCCTGAAACTTCTCAGACTTTTCCCTTTAGGAAAGCAGGAAGAACAAGAAGCTGAGACCTTCCTTTTTTGAAATTGAATTAGGCTACAATCGAACCCAACTCTTGTCTAGATGGGATCACTGCCTTCCCACCAACCTGGAGAGACTGGTTCCATCATTCACTGTCTCAAAATGCAAGGTTGAGAAAGTGACCCCATAAGGGTCTCTGGACAGTGGTCCAGGAAGGAATGATTAGGGAAGATAGAGCACTGACCTTGGAGTCAGCAAGGGAGTCCAAATCCAGCCTCAGAGACTTGCCACTTACTAGCTGTGTGACCTTGCACAAGTCACTTAACCTTGATTGCCTTGCATCCAGGGCCATCTCCAGACATCCTGAATCATATCTGGCTCCTGGATCCACATGGCTCTGGAAGAGAAAGTGAGACTGGTAATTTAGCACAACACCCCCTCACTCAAAATTCAATCCATGTGCTTGTCATGACATCACCTCCCTGATGTTATAGTCTTCTTTGAGAACCAAGGATAAACATTATCATGGTGACCATTCAGGAATGTTAACCTCAAAGTGTTATTTTAACATATCATGATCTTTATTGAATATTCCAATAAATATAAAGTAGAAGAAATGTTTAAGAGAAATATGTTCTCTAATTAAGCAATACTTAAATAAACCTTTTGATCTCTAAAATTTCTTCTGAGTCAGACTGGGTCTTTTACATGAATTCTTTAAAGTTCCTCCAACCTTAGCTGGTTACTTTTTCCCTAGCATCAAACATTACCTCGAATTGACTTAGGGATAATCGTTAAAAAGTAGAGGCTATACCTGTTGGACCTCTCTCTCCAAATTAGAAATATTTTAGATACATATTAAATAAAATTATTTCTGGGAGACCTAAGCCTAATCACAAATTACATTATTAGTATTAATTTATTACAACAGTTGAGGAAATGTGAAGCAGAAAGGGAAGAAGGTTAGAGGTTAGAGGCCTCCTGAACTCCAGCCCACTGTTCTTTCCTGTTGCCTCAGGACATCTGAGGAAACACTCTCCAGAAGCCTTAAGGAGGAACAAAACCAAATCAAGTTAAAAGCAAATTCATCGGGCAGCTAGGTAGTACAGTGGATAGAGCAGTGACTCTGGAGTGAAAAGGGCCTGAGTTCAAATTCAGCCTCAGACACTTGTGTGACCTTGGGCAAATCACTTAACCCCATTGCCTTGCAAAAAAAAAAAAACCAAACAAACCAAAAAATATTGAGGAAAAAAAAATCAAATTCATAGATACCTTGGCTAAGTTTCAGCCTTCTTAGGGGAATGCAGTCTTAGGACTTGATCCCAAATGATGGGAAAATGTCATTTCCAGCTATCCAATCAAAGAAAGGTATAGACCCCAAGGCAGGATGGGGCGGGTGCAGGCTAGGTAGGACAAGTTGAGGAAGGAGGCATTCCAGTAAAGATCTTGAAAGTAAAAGTAGACTTCAAAGGGCTTTTAGAAGGTGAGCCTTTTTCTTTATTTTACTATTAAGGGATTATCTCTAAGAACTCTTTTCAAATGCAAATTAGCTTAGTTACCAGAAGGTACTTTAGTATCTTGCTTCCTTTCTGTTCCCTAATTTGATTCATAGGAAGCTTTAAGAAAGAAATAGGGGGATTTCCAGTCACTTGATACAAATATAAAAGTGTAAAACTTATTCACTTTTGATACATCTCATTGCCAAATGCCTTTCCTTTCTCCTCCCCCACAGAACCTAGGCTCAGGTGTTTGCACTTTCACCAGCCCTCAATAAATATTTGTGGACTCTCGAAGTTTCTACCAGAAAGGAACTATTTAGAAAGTAGGAGGGCAAGGATATTTTTTTAAGTGGCTGACTCATTTCTTGTCCTTTCATTTCATCTTGAAGAAACAAGTTGTCCTCTTCTTTCCCTTTGCCCAGATTTAGTTCCAGGAAAGATAAATTTTCAGAGCTACACAAATCCTGCCAGATTTTTCAGCCTAATCCCTCCTATTCCCTTTTCTTACCCAACCCAAGATAGGTGCAAGGCCTCATATGGGGGAACAATTAATATTTAATTTGAAAATGACAAGATTATAAAATATTACTATCAAGACATCTTCAGCCATTTACCTTATGCTGGCAGACACACACTAGGAAGCCCACCTGTCTCAACTAATTAATTCTACTGACAAAGGTCACCATCAATAGCTGGTCCCTCTTTAGTTTCTATTCTGCAAAGGCCTCTCCCTGGGCCCTGGGGCAAAGTTAGCTAACTTTCCCATTATTCTTTGTGGATCCTGTGAAAGGAAATTAACCTTTTTTGTCAAAAGACTTGGAGAGACAGTGAAGAATAGGATAGAAGGCTCTGGCATGCCATGTTCCTTGGGATCATAAAGAGTCAAACCATGTCTGAACAACTTAACAACAACAACATTCCAGCCCTTTGAGCCTCAGTTTCCTCATCTATCAAATGAACAAATCAGACAATATGATTTGCAAGATCCCTCCCAGTTCTGGTAATACATGTTCAAAGGTCCCTTTCAGCTCTAACATTCCATGTTCTAAGTTCTAAGGTCATTCCAAGCTTTGAAAGTTTCTACTTCAAGGGCTCCTTCCAGCCATAACATATTCTGTGTTCTTAAAATCTCTCCAGTTCTAACCACCTAGTTTTAACCAGCTCTATTTTCTCCTAATCCTACTGAAGCAGGGAAACTCTGAGCAAAGAGAAATGTAATCTTTTTGTATTGTATAAAGTTTTCTATACCATGGTGGGTGTTGTCCAGTCTGTGAAGATTCTTTGTGAACTCTACCACTTTGGACTTTAACAGTAAGGCTGACCTTGGATATCCTCTTTGTGGCAGGAGCAAGTGTAGTTCTGATGAATTCTGCTAATGTTCATTGAGAGCTGTCTTACAATCAGACATTAGCAACTCCTTGGGGACTACCCCTGAGGCATGAGCATTGGAGGATACTTGAAGCCAGGTGCTAAACCACTCCTCAAGTACCACCCTTATTCTACCCCCTGCAGAAATATATTTGAGCGTGGTTCTGCCCAGGTTTGGCCTTTTTTCCTACTTGACTACCAGTCAGGTTGCTTTGGTTTCTTCTCCCTTTCCTTTTCCTTTCTCTAAGCTAGATCCATAGATTCCGGCTCCATGCTGCCGGACCAATATGGTCTCAGCCTCCTTTCCTTCCCTTTTTCCTTTTTAATTTGACTATCCCTGTTGCCATTCTCTGTCAACCATTTCTTTTTGCTTAACTTTATTAGCTTCTTAGAAACTATCTCCTTTAAGAAACTCACAAACTGCTTCTCCAAAGGATCTAACTTGTAAACTTTACATTAGTCTTCGGACTTTTTGTGATAACTTATAAACTGTTTGTGTAACCTGTGAATTAAATTCTAAGTCTATCTTACTTCCCTGAGTCAGAGATTGGAGAGTTCTTCTCAAAACAAATCCTTTCCCCAAATCCCATTTTCTCCCATCTTTACGATCAGTCCCTGGGAGACCTGGTTTCTTCATCTGGATAGGAAATCTTGTCCCATTTTTCCCTTTTCCCCACAAATTTATCATCTAAATCAGAGGTGGGAAACTTTAGCCCTAGGCCTATTGGTCAGACATTGCCAAGGTAACTACAGGCAGGACTCAAAACTGAATAAATTTAGGAGTGTTCTAGGGGTAAATTAAAGGTTTGACCAAATCTAGCCCACAAATGATGCTATATTCAAATGGCCCTTGCTGAAAAAAGGTTCCCTATACCTGATATAAGCAAAGAAAACAAATTTCTGAAAATCAAATTTCAATTTAATATTTATTTTAAAAAACTGACTATAAATCAACAAGCATTTTTTAAACACTTTTTGTGGGATACTATGGGGTATAGGTGTGCCTGTTCCCAATCCAGGGTTCTTTTGGAAAAACATCAGAATATAGTTCTGATAGAATTCATGTCTGTGTAACAGGAAACTTGCCAATGAAGTAGCTATCTGAGGAGGCTGTTTCCAGGCCTATGTGATGGAAAGTAGTCTATAGTTGTCTATGCTCCTCTTAGAATGATGTAAGGAAAGACTTGGATTGGCATCAAGCAGAAATGCATGCAAAAGGCCCCAAAGACTTGATTTTGCTTTCTTTCCTGCCTAGTTGGGCAGCAAGATGGCACAGTGGATAGAGCACTGGCCTTGGAGTCAGGAGAACAGGGGTTGGAATCCAGCTTCAGACACTTCACTTTTTCTAGCTGTGTGACCTTGGGCAAGTCATTTAACTCTGGTTGCCTCACATCCAGGGCCATCTCTAGTCCTCCTGATTCATAACTGGCCACTGGACCCCCCATGGCTCTTGGAGCAGAAAGTGAGGCTGGTGCCTTATCATAGCACCTACTTAAATCCAATTCATATTCTTGTCATAGGATCACCTCCCTCATGTTGTGACTGTCTTCAGAAATGAAGGACAAACATTATTATCCATAGAGTGAGCAAGATAGTTGCTGTAGGTTTCCAGGCAGGGAAGGGACCTCAACCCTCTCACACCTCGGACACAATTGTGAGCAATGAACACACAGTCCTACCATTGCTCTGTCCCTTATTAAGACTATTCTTTCCTGCCTTAAATAAAAAACAAGCTTTGTATATAGAACAGAATAGCTGTGACCACATAAACTTAGAAAGGTCAAGAGAGTACTAGAAGTCCAGGATCTAATAACCTTCATAAGTTTGGCCTAATAAAAATTAAACTACTGTGTTGCCCTTCTGAGTTTACACTAAAAGGAAACAAATGGAATCAGGCCAACATGTTAATCTCTAAAGACTGATGTTAGGAACAAATGGAATTAGGTTAACATATGTGTCTATTGTTTTTAAGTTTGTGGTTTATGAATTTATGGGGTTCCAACTAGGGAAGTGAGATTTGATAACACCTATTTATAGGAATTTAAAAAAAAGACCATAAAATTAAAAACAGGATCCAATTAAATTCCAAATTCTATCATAAAATGTCACAGAATATACTATAGTTTTCCTTCTCTGATTAAGGATATCACTTCATATCATGACTGTTAGAAATATCATTAGGGGGATGGCTAGGTGGTACAGTGGATAGAGCACTGGCCCTGGAGTCAGGAGTACCTGAGTTCAAATCCGGCCTCAGACACTTAATAATTACCTAGCTGTGTAGCCTTGGGCAAGTCACTTTAACCCCACTGCCTAGCAAAAACTAAAAAAAAAAAAAATTAGGGAAGGGGTGTGCCTCCTCCTAATTCAGGATAATTATGCCTTTTCAATTATGTTAGACTTGCATAAAACATAAGAATCTTTCTCCCCTTCCAGGATATCTATGCCAGCCTGTGACTGTGGATACAATGAGGAGATTTATGGTTATTAGAGAGAAGTAGACAAAAATTTATATTTCACCAGAACTAACAGCCATATCGGATTTTACAGGCAGCTGAGGCAACCCATTCTAGCAGTGACTCAACACTAAGTTGCTGGGTTTTGCCAGCAAGGGAGTGGCTTATTCCATCAGCACATTCAGAGATGAGCTTAGTGGGGTCCAGAGACTAAGGTGGCATTGCCAAGAATGTGACCCTAACTTGGTGGGGGTAAAGAGTGGGGAAGGTGGCAATGTTTGTCATCAAATTCTTTATCTTCTTTGCAAATATTTCTTGGTAAAAGTTAATTGATGTTCATTGGTTAAATAATCCTAATCACTGGTGATCAAAAACACTAGGAGGCCAAGCTAAGAACTTTAGAGAAATCCCCATCTCCCCAGTTGTGATAGGTCCAGCATTTCCCTTACATAATTTCTTTCTTCTGCCCTTCTTCCTCCAATCCCAACATAAAGAGGCTTTATAAACCAAAACAAGAAAAAGTTGTCCCTGGGATCTGAGAGACCTGAGCTTCCCCAACACAGGCTCTTCCTAGGGGAATGCGAAATCCCAGACTCGGGAGTCTGACTTTCTCTGACTTAGTGGGTACCTATATGACCAGAGGTGTCAACCAGAAACAGATTAATATATAACTAGGGATGTGGAAGAGCTAATGAAAAGTGAAGTGAGCAGAACCTGGAGAACATTCTACACAGTAACAGCAATAATGAAACAATGACCAACTGAGAAAGACTTGTTACTCTAGTGGAAACAAATGATCCAAAACAATTTCAAAGATTTTATGATGAAATATGTTTTCTGCCTCCAGAGAGAAAAATAAACTCCAAGTACAGATTGAAGCATGGTTTTTTTTTTCATTTTTTCTTGGTTTTTTTCCCTCCTAGGATTTGGCTAATATGGAAATATGTTTGGCATGAGTTCATATGTTTAATGGATTTCATATGTCTTGCCTTCTCAACGGATGAGTAAGAGGGTAAAGGTAGGGAAAGAATTTGGAACTGGACATTAATATTATAAATGTAATTGGGAAATATTTTTTAAAAATAAAAATATAAAATATACTATGTATTTTTCTAACTCAATATGTAGCTCAGAAGGATCCTTATGTACATTTTAGTGGGCCCCATTTCCATTTGAGTCTGACATCACTTGAGTCTCCATTGCTTGATGGCCTATTGGCCATACATGTCTCCATTAGGAGACAGTGACAAGGGGACTACATCCAAAGAAGCTTAGTGACAGAGGGTCAGTCACATTTGTCCTTGATGTATTAGGGCAAAGTAGACTTTTTGTAAATGTCAGATGACTTACAAGTGCCTCATTTCATCCACAAACCCAACCTGAACTAAGGAAGCATTGGCATTAGACCTATGCCTCAAAGAATCCTTAGAACCTCTAGAACCCCACAAAATTGTTTCATGTTCTGGGAACCCAATTTGCCAACAAGAATGGAGTTCAAATAAAAGCTACAGGAGTGTGGCCTATTGTAAAAACTAATTGGTAGTTACTAGTTAACTAACTCATCCCTGATTATTGGCAATCATTTGGGGAGAAAATGCATCAGAATAGAGGGCTGAGCCAAAAACCATAGAAAAACACCCCAATCCCTCAACTATACCTTTACTCAAACTTGCTTTGGGAACCTGACTTAACAGGAATCTGGCAAGGGGATAAAGATGCTCAGAGTCTACCACCAGCTGTGCCCTTGGAGACCCAATTTGCTATGGAAATTGAGAGATGGGATCAGGAACCCAGAACTTATAAAAGTGACATAGACCTTAAGTTCACACAGATGTGCCTAAGAGGTTCTTAAGGCTCTAGGCAGATAGATGATGATCCTAGATTTTATCCCACCTACCCCAGCAAGACTTCAAAAACCCACAAACAAGGGGCAGCTAGGTGGTGTAGTGGTTAAAGCACCGGCCCTGGAGTCAGGAGTATGTGGGTTCAAATCTAGACACTAATTACCTAGCTATCTGACCTTGGGCATTGCCTTACAAAGACAAACTTCAAAAAAGCCCACAGATAACCAAATTAATCCTCCTCCTCCCACTCTAGCAAATCCAACACACGCCCCTAGGCTCAGGGCAACATACTATTGTTCAAACTATGTGCAGGGTTGAAGCTGCTACTGGGACCCCAGGGCATCCACACATGATGAGCCAGGGTAGGATGAGAACTGAGAGCAGGGATTACCTGAACAAATCTGGCCTCAAACACTAGCTGTATAATCTTGGGCAAGTCACTTAACCATGAATGTCTTGAACTGAGGGCCATTTCCAATTCATATCTGGCCACTTGTCATGGCATCACTTTCATGATGTCATGGTCTTGAGAACAAAGGACAAACATCATCATCATCATTGTTCAAACTCCTCTCAGAAAGGCCTCTGAGGAGGCAATATCCCCAAACGCTGAGGATCCATCTCACTTTACCTCCAGGGACCTAGTAAAGATTTCCAGTCTTAAGAAAACTATACTGAGTTCTTAAGAAGGCAACTCCCTTCCCATGGGACCTTCACTGTCCAAATGATTCATGGGAAGAGCATGGGCCTGATTCTCCCCTTTTGTACCTTGATCTCTTACAGCTCTCTCAGCTAGTCAACAAGTATTTTATTCAGTGTTCCTACATGTCAGAATTCAAAGTGATTCAGTCCTGCACAAGGAGCTCACATTGTCCAACTAAGGGAATCAGGAATGACCTCTTGATGGGTGTGGCATTGAGGGGATATGAGATTCCAAGAGTCATCTGTGATGTGGAAGGGATAGCCTGGTAGAGTCCTGGAGTCACATGGAGAGAGCCTCAAGCAGGCCTGTTTGGAGACAGTACAGACCAAGGAATCTCTACTGGGTCAGAGAACTTGTCTCTTTTCCATGATCACTGGTTTTCTTGAGAACATGATGTCTTATATTTTGTATTTACTTTTAAATGTTATTTTATTTTTCCAATTACATTCAAAGATAGTTTTCAATATATTTTGCACTTAGAAACATGATTGGGAGAGGAGGGGGAAAAGGGTCCATAGACTTCATCAGCCTAATAGCCAAAGTGGGCCAGACCCTACTGAATCAGGTAGCCTAAGAGACAGGCTGGAGGCTTTAAAAGCCAAATGGAAATGACAGAGCTTTGGAAGCTCCTTGGGCAGAGAGATGACCCTCCTTGAACTCTAGTGGGTGGAGGAGCCTGTGTGTGACCCCAATAGGCTGATCCTTCCTGGGAACTCCCCCTTCTCTCTGGGAGATTGGATTCCTGGATTCTCTTGGACAATACCAGGAAGTTAGTACTGTCAGAATTTGAAATTCTCTAGAAAATCTCTCCCCAGTTCCAAACCCACCCCAATCTGGAATTCAGGAGCTCCCCTCTTGAGCTGAGGGAGTGAAAACATGAGAGGCTACCATTTGCCAGTTCCAAGGCAACCTTTACCAACTCCCAGGGTTTCAGGGATTGCTTATAGGCACAGACTCCCAGCCATCCTCATCCCTGGAACACAATCTGATTGTAGATCTGCTGTTCCCCAGTTTTTTCTCAAAAAGGGGGAAGAGGAAAAGGCTAGCTCTTAAAGTGACCCCCTGTTTTTTACATCCAGGGAAAGGGATGTTTTCTACAATCCAATCAACTCATTTCCAGTTGATCCCACAGTAACCCAGGTCAAATTATTTCATCTTCCACTAATGATCCCTGACCAAAGCCTTACCCATAGATAAATAAATCTGTGACTAATTTGAGAGGAAAAGAACCCTAACAACTGGAAGAGATGGCTGGTGAGCTGGGCCCTGATGTGGAGAGAAGACATTATGAGCAACCAACACAAATGGTGAGAAGATGGAAAGTAAAGTCTAAATAACAGTTTGGTAAGCCAGTTGGGCTGCAGCATCAAGTTTATGAATAGGAATCATTCCATGTCATAAGGTCTAAAGGTAGGTTGAATGAGGTCTGGGATGGGCCTTAAATGACAGACCACAGAGTTCTAATTTTATTCCAAAGGTGATAGGGAGCCACTGAAGGTTCCTGAGTAGGGGAATAATATGGCATCTGGCTCAGGTTGACTGGCATTTGTTGGAGGAAGTGACTGTGGAAGATGGATTAGAGGGAGAAACTTAAAGCTGTGGCACCAAGCAGACAGCTGTGATAGCTGTAACAGTCTGGGCAAGATGGTGACTACCTCAACAAGGACAATGAGCTTGTGGGTAGAAAGAAGAGAGAGATTTAAGAAACACTTGACAAGTGACTGATCAAGTGAGGTCAGGAAGAAAGAGTGTTTAGGACCACAGCACCATAGGTTTAGAGCTAGATGGTATGTGTTTCTTTATCTGAGCCCGTTTATCTAAAACCCATGGAGGTTTCTACTTTGGTCAAAGTAGACAACCTACCCTGCCCATCCCATCTCTTTTTTTCCCTAAAGATTTTATTTATTTTGAGTTTTACAATTTTTCCCCTAATCTTACTTCCCTCCCCCCACAGAAGGCAATTTGCCAGTCTTTACACTGTCTCCATGTTATACATTGATCCAAATTGAATGTGATGAGAGAGAAATCACATCCTTAAGGAAGAAACATGAAGTATAAGAAATAGCAAGATCAGACAATAAGATATCAGCATCCCATCTCTTGACTATGGTCTCTTTGAGGGGTGAGAAGGCAAGGAGGCACCTCTTTTTCACTCCTAAAGGGATCTGTCTAGGGCTTAGATGTGCAGTAACCCAGTTTTGGAGAGTCAGCAGGGATTTACCTGCCCTCCCTTTTGTGGCTTAATCTCTCAACTGGTCAACAAGTATTTTATTCAATGTTCCTACATGTCAAAATTCAAAGTGATTCAGTCCTGCACAAGGAGCTCACATTGTCCAACTAAGGGAATCAGGAATGGTCTCTTAATGGGTGTGGCATTGAGGGGTATCAAGTTCAACCTCTAATTTTTACATTTGGGGAAACTGAAGACCAGAGAGGTTAGGGGATTGACCAAAGTCATAAAGCTGTCCAGCATTTGGAGCAGGATTTGAAACCAGATTTTTCTACCTCAATGTCTAAGCAACTTGGAGGATTGTAGAGCCCATGACCAAAACAGGAAGGTTAGGAGAAGTGGGCTTAGGTGGGAAGATGTGCCTCATTTGAACATGACAGGTCTGAAGTAACAATAGAACATCCCTCTGCCTCTTACCAAGGATAACTTCCATTTCAAGAGGTGCCCTCTGGGGCACAGGCAGGGAAGAGGTTCCATGTCTGCTGCTTCTGCCAAGACTCTTCTCCATTCATCCCTCTGTTGGCCATTGTGCTGGGGAAAGGCTGTCACCACAAGGAAATGGAGACCAGAGGGACTCACAAGAAGAGGCGGGACGGACTTGGGGCTGCTGCCAAGCTATCACTCACTTACCTGCGCTCTCAAAGTTCTTTTTTTTCTTTCCTTTGTTTAATCATTTTTGCCTCCTAGATTCCCGTAAAGCACATGGTCTCACCTATAACCTGAATATCAACTTCATACCACCCTCCAAACTGCTCCTCCAATGGAAAGACGTGCGTTAGATTAAAGAGGAGGCCAAAGAGGAGGCGACCAACAACCCTTAACTCACACCTGAGCAAGCTTCCTCTCCCACAGGGACCCAGTTCCTACACACTGGATCCAAGACTCAGTAGAACCACAGCAAAATGAGAGCCCCAATCTTCTCCCTCTTGCTCTTGCTGCTGCCACCACTGTCAAAGGCTTCCTTCCACAGCTCCAATCCAGGTAAATGAATTCAGTTTTCTAGGTGAGGAAGAAAGAAGCTTCTGGGGGACCCATAATTAGAAACAGGAGGCACAGCCAAGATTGGGAGGGAGAAGGGTTCTAAGTTTCTGGATGGTGAGAGGACCTGCTGGCCAATACTTGCTAGAAACTAGGGAGCCCACATACAGGGTTCACTGTCCAGTCCAAGGCCATCTCAATGATTCCAGACTCACAGTTCACTACCCAGCCTTCCTGATCCGGCTTTGACTCAGGAACATAACTGGATTAGAACTCAGAGGATTTGGATTTTTATTTTGTGTCCACTCTTGAAATTGACTGTTTTCTTTTCCCTCTCTCTGGGTCTGTTACCTCATCAAGTAAAAGGAAGGTACAAGACAAGGCATTTTTCTCTAAAATCAAAGAGGCACTGCCATACAGTGCTTCATAAAGGAAAGCAGATTGGTCCAGTTGCATAAGGCAGCTGAAGTCACCAGTCCTGATGCCTTAACCACTGATCTTGTGTAGAATTGATCCTGGGTATGCTCTCATTTTTCTTAACTGCAAAATGTGCATGGGGAAATGGTGGTGGGGGGGAGGAATAGATATAACTCTGCTAATATCACTTTTAGCTCTAAAAGTCTGTGTTTTATATTCTAATATTGTATCTTAGAAAAGTTGCTCATTATCTCTCTCTGAGCCTGTTTTTTTAATCTGAAACCCATGGAGGTTTCTACTTTGGTCAAAGTAGACAACCTACCCTGGCCATCCCATCTCTTGACTATGGTCTCTTTGAGGGGTAAGAAGGCAAGGAGGCACCTCTTTTTCATTCCTAAAGGGATCTATCTAGGGCTTCAATGTGCTGTAATCCATTTCTGGAGAGTCAGCAGGGATTTACCTGCCCTCCCCATTTTGCCTGCCCTCCCCACTTGTTAGTAATCTGAGGGAACTCCAGTTAAGTACCTCTTTCACATAGATCTACTCTTTAGAAAAATACTTCTGCCCTCCCACATCAAACAGGAAAGAGCCTAGAAGCAGAACTGGGGGGGGGGGGGGGGAACAGGTCTCTTATCTCCTAAATTCAATATTCAGAATAAATGGGGCTCAAATAACATTTTAAAAACTCTTTTGTTAACAGAGTCTCAGAAGGGTAGAGTTTGAAGGAACCTCCCAATTTAGAGATAACAAATGTGAAGCCTGGGGCTCCATCAGATTAAAATGTCCTTGGAAAATGTTTAACTAAACGTTTTAACAAGAACATTTTGAAAAGTTTAACAAAATAAACAAAAAATCAATACAATAGAGGTAATGTTAATTTTTTGATTTTCTAAATTAATATGCTCCTGCTAGGATCCATTTCTATTTGAATTGTATACTACTGCCCTAAATAGCCCTCATTTTTCAGAAGAAGTGAAACTTATGGTTGGGAGTAGGGTCCTAGAAAGAAGAGGTAATGTGAATCCTAAGGTCAAAAAAGTCCCTGACAGGGACTGGAAGTACTGAGGTACCCCTCAGGTTCTGCCAGGATTTACCCATTGAAAAGACATTTTCAACCCATCGACATTAACTAGCTTTATCATTTGTAAAGGGAAGAGTTGTGGTGTAGGGGGGGCTAGGTGGCGCAGTGGATAGAGCACTGGCCTTGGAGTCAGGAGTACCTGAGTTCAAATCCAGCCTCAGATACTTAATAATTACCTAGCTGTGTGGCTGTGGGCAAGCCACTTAACCGCATTGCCTTGAAAAATCTAAAAAAAAAAAAAAAGTTGTGGTGTGGAGTCTAGGATGACTCATGTGTTGCCAGCAGGAAGTTCTGGGAAGATAATAGGACCCTAAATAGTAATAGAGAAGACTAGGTTGGGGCAGGGGGAGGGGGGAAGGAGAGCCATTACTTCAGTTTTAGACAGTTTAAAATGTCAATGGGAGCACTGTACATTATACATATTTTTCAGACTTTTTCAATATATTAATCAGTTATGTTGATTTTTTTCCTCATTTTCTTTTTCTTGTCTTAAAATACTGTTTAGGGGCAGCTAGGTGGTGCAATGGATAGAGCACCAGCCCTGGAGTCAGGAGTACCTGAGTTCAAATCCGGTCTCAGATACTTAAAAATTACCTTTGTGGCCTTGGGCAAGCCACTTAACCCCATTGCCCTGCAAAAAAAAAAAAAAACTAAAAAAATACTGTTTGTTCTACAAAATGACTGAGAGGAGGAAACTATGGTGATATTAAAAAAAACCCCTGTATATAAACTAATTTTTTAGGAAAAACTATTGGGCATCCAATTTGAGATATCCAATAAGCAGTTAGAGATGTAAGACTGTAGGATCAGGGAGAAGTTAGGGTTGGACAAGCTCATCTGCATAGAGATGAGAATTGATACCCAAGAGTTGATGAGATCACCAAGAGAAATAGTACAGAGAGAGACAAGGCCAGAGTCCTCAGTCAGATGCTCTGTGACACAGATGAAGATCTAGCAAAGGAGAGGAGGAGAAATCATACAGGGAAGAGAAGAACCAGGAGGAAGTTGTGTCATGAAAACCTAGAGAAGGAGAAGATCAAAAAGAAGAGTGATCATCAGTATTAAAGGCTACAGAGAGATCAGGAAAGGTGAAGGTTGACATTTAAATGATATGTCAGTTGATGACTTTGGAGAAAGTACTTTCAGAGGGATGATGAGATTGGAAGTTAGACTACAAGGGGCGGCTAGGTGGCTTAGTGGATAAAGCACCAGCCCTGAAGTCAGGAGTACCTGGGTTCAAATCCGGTCTCCGACATTTAATAATTACCTAGCTGTGTGTCCTTGGGCAAGCCACTTAACCCCATTTGCCTTGCAAAAACCTAAAAAAAAAAAAAAAAGTAGAAGGGAAGTTAGACTACAGAGTGAAGAAGAAAGTGAGAGGAAAGGAAGTGGAGGCACTGATTATAGACAACTTTTCCAAGAAGTTTATTCACATAAGGGAGAACAGAAATCCAAATAGGCAGCTAGGTGGCACAGCAGACAGAGCACTGGCCTTGGAGTCAGGGAGTTTGAATCCTGCCTCAGACACTTGACACTTAGTAGCCGTGTGACCTCAGGCAAGTCACTTAACCATGATTGACTCACATCCAGGTCATCTCCAGTTGTCTTGATTCATATTTGACCACAGGACCCCTATGGCTCTGGAGGAGAAAGTAAGGCTGGTGGCTTAGCACAGCACTCCCTCACTCAAACCCATTTCATATGCTTGTCATGGCATCACCTCCTTGATGTCATGGTCTTCTTCGAAAATGAAGGACAAACATTCAACAGATCAAGTTAGGGTTTCTCCAAGGCCTGGAGAGAAATGGGAAATGTCTGTAGGCATCAAAGAAGTAGCCAAAAGACAGGGAGAGCTTGAAGATTAGTGAGAGTGAGGAAGATAGAGGGGAAGATCTGCTGCAAAAGAATGGAATGGCCTCACTTGGGCAAGGTGAGGGGTTTACCTTGGCCAGAAAAGAGGCTGTATCTTCATGTGAGACAAGGGAGAAGAAAGCATCTGAGTGATGGGAAGGGAAAGCTCTTGGTTTCCAGGAACCAAGAAACAGAATGGCTTCAATTTTTTTGCCATATTTTATTTATTTTATTAAATCTTTCCCAATTATATTTCTAAAAATTAACATTAACTTTATAAAATTTCAGATTCCAAATTATCTTCCTATCCCCTTTCACCCTTTGAGAAGGCTAGCAGTACGTTTTCAATGAGACATGTGGAGTCATGCAAAACTTATTTCCATATTAGCTGTGTTGCAAATGAAAATACAGACAGAAAAAAAATTTTAAAAATATGCTTCAGTATGATCAGATCTCACTGACAAGGTGGAGAGCACTTTTTCAGCATGAGTCCTTGAGGACTGTCCTGGATCATTGTCTTGATCAGAGTAGACAAGTCTCTCAGAGCTGACAATATCCTTTTTTCATAAGTACTGAAATGAATTTCTCATTGGAGAGAGTGAGGGAAGCGGAAGGCGGGGCCCTGTATGAAGCGTTAAAGAGGAATGAAAAGGTTTACAAGACCCACTCTGGTGAATGGGCTTGTGAAGTAATTAGGGAAGTATAAAAGAATGTCTTGCTAAAGTAAAGACTCAATGAGATTAGGGGAGATAATAAATTGAGCCTTAGGACACTGAACTCACCTCCTCCTATGACTGAGACTCTACTGGGACTGATTCTAGGACTCAGAAAGGGAAACAGATTGGCCTGAAGTCACAAAGTAAATCTATCCATATCAAAGGTCCTAGCAAAATGACTTAGCCAAGAGAGCTGGCAAGAGTCCCCAGAGGCCCTCGCCCTGGAAGCCCATCTGGTAGATCAGCCCAGCTGCTACACTTCCAACAAGTAGTCACCCAGATATCACTGGCATGGCTCCAGTGAACAAGACCCCTAGGGCCTTGACCAACAAGTTGCTAGCCAGAGGGGGCAGGTTCTCTTGCCCTCCTGCCTTTCTTCCCACTGCTTTGCTGAGCTATTGGACCCATATCAGCCTTCATCTCCAGGACCCACTTCAAGCTAGGGTTCTCAGTACCTTGCCCCACCAGTTGTCAGAGAAATAGTTTGGCAGCACAAAGCAGAGAATAAAGCAACCTAGGGATGAATTAGACAGGCTAAAGTGGGAAGGACAGAATGATACAGATATGGGAGCAAAAGGAGGGGTTACTTTTCTTTTTTTGTTTGTTTGGTTTTTTTGCAAGGAAATGAGTTAAGTGACTTGCCCAAGGTCACACAGCTACATAATTATTATGTGTCTGAGGCTGGATTTGAACTCAGGTACTCCTGACTCCAGGGCTGGTGCTCTATCCACTACCACCACCTAGCGGCCCCCCCAGGGTTATTTTTCAATATTAGAATTTTTAGACTCAGTTTCCAGATGGCCCAACAACTTGGGGGGTTAAAGTAAGTCCTGGTTTACCAATCTCCTCCTTACTTCTTTTTTTTCCCTTATGTTTTTGCAAGGCAAATGGGGTTAAGTGGCTTGCCCAAGGCCACACAGCTAGGTAATTATTAAGTGTCTGAGACCGGATTTGAACCCAGGTACTCCTGACTCCAAGGCCGGTGCTGTATCCACTAAGCCACCTAGTCGCCCCCTCCTCCTTACTTCTTAATGTTACTATGAGGCATTTCTGGTCAGGTAAAGAGATTTGATAACTTTAAAGTCTACCAATTTAGAGGAAAAAGACAATACCAATCTCCTGAATCCAGACTGTAAAATCCAATTTCTCATCTCCAGAACTAAGCAGCCTAACCTCTCTGCAATCGAAGTAGTGCTATAACAACAGACATTGATATGTGTGGGTTAGGACTTACAAGCTATCTTTTACCTATAAAGCTGCTTTGATCCTCACACACACTATAATACAAAGTATGCAACATTGTTTTTCCATTTTATGGAGAGAGAAACTGTTAGCTTAATAAGATGGTAGAGCTTGCTCATGATCACACAGCTATATGGGCCTGGATTTAAACCTGAGGCTTCACACTCCAAATCGAGTGCATTTTCCAGGGCTCTGGTATTCAGAACCACAGAAAAGTGACTTCTGTTTCCTTCCTTCAGTGGCAACTGAAGTTCAGAAGGACAGCAAACTGCCTGCAGAGAGGTTTCCCAGGAGCACAAAGCAGGATTGTCCTTGTGAAGGTGAGTGATATCATTTATATTCATTCCCCCTTGGGCCCATCTTGGCACTAGAGGAGGGGGGAAGAGATGCTATCTCATCAACACCCTTTCCCCCTTCCTCTCCCCGGGCAGGTGGGTACAGTGCTCATGTTTCTGTTTCCCAAGGAGTGAAGTCCTGGGTAGGCAGGGCTGGAGACCCACTTGAACAGCATCACAGAATCCAAAGACTAATGAGCTTGAATTTTCAATCTCATATACTAATCCTTCCAATTCTAAATTCTTGCTATTAGAGCTAGAAGGATTCCATTGTCATGTCTTCAAATGATGGATGGGAAAACTGATGTCCAGAGAGAGGAAGGGCAATGCCCCCCTGGCATGTTGTTGTTCCTAACTTCTGTCTACAGGGATCAGCTGGAAAGGACCTCGGGGTCCACTTATACTTTCACAACACATGAGCACCCAGTCTTTATCTGAAACCCTCCAGCCATGAGATACCACTAAGCCTTAAATTCCCTTTCCTCTTTGGGAGAGCCATGATTGATTGTCAGGTTCTCAATTAAATGGAATAGGGAGAAAGGTCCTCTACAGTATTACTTCTAGTCTTGTCCTAGGGGCTCAACGGATCCAGGTCTACACTATGTGGTGAATGAACGAATGGGAAAACATAAGAGTTTGTTCTAGGCCAAGTACACTGTTCAGCTCCCTCACTGGGAACACAAGTACAAAGCCTGGAAAAGTAGGTCATGGCCTCAAGTGCTTGGCTGAGGAGTCTCATGCTCTCCCATGGGCAGGGGGAACCCTTACTGGCTTCTGAGCAAGGGAGACCAACAAATCAGAAAAACTGGGGAGCTGGGTGGAGGCTGGGTCCAAGAAGTCAGAAACTAAAGGGAAGGAGATGGATTAAAAAGCAGTCAGCTACAAGAATCTTCAAGACCAAGACAAACTTTGTCTTCTAAAAGAGGCAGCTCAGTGTCACAGTCAATAGAGCCTGAAGTCAAGCAGATCTGAGTTCAAATCCAGCCTCATCTATTTAATTACTAGCTGTATGACCCTAGGCAAGTCACTTAACCTCTGTTTGCTCAGATTACTCATCTATAAAATGGTCAAATAAGAATAACCCCACCCAGTTCTCACAGGTGGTTGTGAAGATCAAATGCTATCATGTTTGCAAAGTGACTGATATACAGTAGGTGCTACATAAAAGCTCCCCCCCCCCCCCAGTAGGAACATACAACCCTTGCTGGAGAATAGTGGCCAAGGAAGGATTGTTTTGGTCTGGAAAGCCATGGGGATGGTGAACAGATCAATGGGACAGGTCACTGACACAGCATCACCTCCAAAGCAGCCGGTGGAAGGAAAGGCGGGGTGATCCACTTCCACTGCAGAGGGCTGGGACACCATCTGGGCTGAGGTCTCCAGCAAGATCAGCTCCTCAGGGCCCAGGCCTCGCACTACCAGCCTTCACACAGTTCCCCACATTTTTCTAACTCATTGGCCTTCCTCTATGATTCCCTGGCTCAAAAAAGTCTTCAAGGGTCCCCCAGTGGCCATGGGAGAAGAGAGAACATCCTGTGCCAAGTACTTCTGTCCCTTCCAGCATCATTTCACCCTATTCTCTTTCCCATTCTCTGTGTTCCAACCACATTTCCCCACTCTAAATCTCATCCTCATACACTCTCCCAGCTTTGGACAGCATTCCCTCCCATTTCTGCCCACTGAAATTCTCTTTTTCCTCCAAGTCTCAGTCCAGGTGCCACATCCCCCTCCCAACCCCACCATTGACAGAGAGAGAGGAAGGGCATTTCCCATGACTGCAATGGCCCCCTTACATGTTGTTGATCCTGACTTCTGTCTACCTGGCTTATCTACCTATGTCTCTCTGCCCTATTAGATTACAAGTTCTTGGAGACATCATTTTTTATTTAGTATCCTCTGCAGCTGGTCCAATATCTTGTGAATCATTTGGGTTTAATATATGTTTGTTGAATCCAATTGATGACCTTGAGAAGCAGCACAAGGTTCCCACAACATCCACTTGAGAATTTTAAACAGCCTAATGATGAAAAACATGGCAGTCCCTTCTTGACTCCATAAGGCACTGAAGACAGTCCTCATGTTCCTCCCCTCCCAGACAGTTGTCTTTTTGCCAGGCAAAATACCCCTGGTTCTTTCAACAGATCCTTCTAAGTCTTTCAAGACTTTAAGAGCCAGCAGATGCCCAAGAAGCCCAGCCCTGGGGAAAGCTCTCCCCCTTCCCTTCTTCGGTGCTTCAGTTGTAAAATGATGCTAATGCCTACACTACCTACTGCCCAAATCATTCAAATCAGGAAGCGTTAAGTTCCTACTACACATTGGCTGTTACATTAAGCTCCAGGGCTACAAAGAAAGGCTCTCCAGGAGCTTCTGATCTAACAGAGGAAAACAGCATGTAAATAACTACAAACAAGCTCTAGATGGGGTAAACTGGAAGTGATCTACTGAGAGAAAACCCTAGAATTAAGGGAGATATGAACAGGCTTTTTTTAGAAAGTGAGATTTAAGCTAGGCCTTAAGGATGCCAGGGAAGTTGGGAGGCATGAAGAGATAAGGAGGGAGTGCTCCTGAACAGGAGGCAGCCAGGAAAGATGCCCAGAGTCTGGAAATGGATTGATTTGTGTGAATAGCCATCAGAAGGTTGGAGAATTAAGTGTGAAAAGAATCAAAGTCCCTCCCAGCTATAAATTCTTGATCCTATATAAATGTGTGTTGTGAATTATTAGCAGTGCAAACTTGGGCCTACAGGCCCCAGTTTCGTCATCTGTCTCTGAAAGTCCTTTAAATCTCAGGATCCTTTTATCAATTATTCTTACCCTGAATTGATGGTCACTGGATGGGAAATGGGGGGTTTTTCAGATGCCTTCCAGATCATTCATGGAGGAAAGAGGGCATGGGTAGCCAAGTCACCTGCAAGCAAGTGTCCATGTGACCACCTTAAATACAAACGGAGAAAAACAAGTAAGTTGTCAGTGAAGGCGCCAATTTAAATAAAACAGAGTCATTTGGGAGGGAGGGAGGGAGAGTAAATATAGGAAAATTAAGATTTGAGTCCAAGTTTGAGGATTTTTGCTACATCACAAACTTGAAGAGCTTAGAAATCTAGATCCCTGAAAGTCTTTATTGAGTCTATCCCTGGGAAGAAACTGAGACCAGCAAGGTGAAGTGGTTTGTGGGAGATCACACCTTTGTCCACAGCCTGGCTGTAATGGGAATTCAGATCCTCTGACCCCAAATGCTTCTCCTTCCTGTCCTGCCCAGGTCCCATCCAGGTTATGTCCAAGAAGCAGTGAGGGTGGGGGAGACAGGGAGAAGGGAAGACACCAACTTGGACTAACTCTCCAACCTCCCCATGCAGGGGAGGTGGTGACACCCTTAATATCCATCACTGAATCACCAACTTCTGACGCCAGAAGGCCTGGCTCTGATTCCCCACCTGTAGAACTATGGACTCCTCATTTAACTGTTCTGAGCCTCAGTTTCTTCCTCTATCAAATGAGGATAATAATCACTGTGAGCCACTGGGAAGGAAGCAGAGGAAAGGAAGACAGGCTGAAACACCATGCCCCGGGGGCAAGTCCTAGTTCTGGCCCTCCCAAGCTGTGGGACCATATGGAGCAGCTCACCTCCCAGAGGTCTCCTTTACAAGGTCGTCCTGAGAAATGATTCACATACCTCCAAGTGGTTAGAGAAATGGGAGGAATTCTGATTCATATCCACCAGAAGGCCAACCTTGATGCAATATCCAGGGTCATTAAAACTTAGCTGGTTCTAAATATCTTTTGTGTCCTGGACACCTTGGGCAGATGGTCTGGTGAAATCAATGAAACTCTTTTCAGAGAAAAGGTTTGAAATGTGTAAAATAAAGGATACAAGATTACAATAGAAACCCATTGTATTGAAATAGTTATTACAATACTAAAACAAAAGAAAAAACTTTATGGACTCCCATGTGAAGACTCCTTGGGCTAAATCCTGTTATGGGGGAATATCGGGGATGCAGGTCATAACAGTTTCTATGGTGATTGCAGCTTTCCTCCTCACAAAAACCCTAGGAAGTAAATGGTAGCAGTGTAGTCTCCCCATTTGACAGCTAGAGAAAATGAGGCTCAGAAAGGCTGGTGTCCTGACCCCAGGTGACACAAGCAGGGTGAGGGGCAGGATTCAAAGTCTTTCCAGACTCTTAACACCACACTAGCCCATAGTCTTTGAAAATGGCACTGCTCAGGGCCACTCCCCTAGCCCCCACCAATAACACACTGCAACCCCACACATGAGGTGATCCCAGACCCTCAAGGGGTATGGCAGAGAGGTGTGGCAGGCAGTGAGAAGGTCTGGCCTACAAGCCCAGGAATGATCTGTGACTTTTGTCAAGGAAAGCCTAACAGTACAGAGGGTCACTAACAGAAGGCCAGTCAGTTCAAGGGGATGAGTTTATCATATATGGTGCCTTAAACTAAGAGGAAGATTCAAAGATGAAAAATGCCAGAAGCCTCGCCTGCACACAAGTAGCCAAAAAATCTAATAGTTGGGGTGGGGGGGAGAGATTGCCTGTGCTACAATGGCAGAACATGATGGGGTTTGGGTGGGACAGCCCAGCAAAGTCACGAAACAACAAAGGTGGTGCCAACAAGCTCTACTGGCGCAGGGGTCAGGAGGGAGGAGCTGGCCTGCCCCTGGCAGGGGGAGACATCTAGGCTGAGTCTCCAAACAAGATGGATGGAAGGCAGTGTGTGTCCTAAGCAAAGGAGTTGGCCTAAGCCAAACACGGAGATGGGCAGGCAAGGCAAAGCAAGACCAAGAGAGATGGCAAATCATCCAGGATGGTCTCCTTTGATCCTCACAATCATATTGGGAGGTAGATGTCATTGCTGTTTTACATCTGAGGAAACTGAGACAAACAGAGGTTAGGTGACTCGTCTAAGATCACATAGATAGTGTCTGAAGCCAGGCAGGAACTTGGGTTTTTCTGACCCTGGCCTTAGGACTGAGCCACCAGATTCCTCAGGAAGGGCAGGAGAATAAAATAATGTTGGAAAGGCAGGCTTCAGGGGAGACTGGGGTGGGCCTTGAATGCCAGAACTAGAAATTTAAAGCATCTAACAAGATAGTCAAGAATTGGCTATCTACAGCAGTGGAGGGTATAGCCATAACAAAGGCATAATGGGTCTTTCAATACTCAATGGAGTATTAAAATAAAAAGAATCACAAGCTTTCAGGGCAAAACAACCTCATTTGACATAAGAAAAGGAGGAAAAGAGAGGAAAACAGAAGTCAGTAAAGGTCTGAGTCAGAAGGAAGCATGGAACCATAGAAAAAACACTAGGTTTGATGTGAGAAGCTCAAGTTCAAATGCTGGTACTTTTGTTTTATCAACCATGTGATCTTCGGCAGGTCCCTTAACTCTGGAGGCCTCCATTTTCTATTCTGTAAAATACCAGGGCCCTGAACCTGGGTGATTCATCTCTGATGGAACCCCTGACTTCCAGTCCTGTGTTTTCTCCACACCTCAGAACCAGGTTGTGGACTTACAAGAGAAGGGCTAATCTCACCTCTCTTTTTGGGCTTAGGGCATCAGAAGCACCAGAGACAAAGCTGCCTCCGGTTTCTGAAGCAATGTCAACTGCGGGACATTACTCTGCCTTTGTAAGCACTCCAGTCTATCTGAAGGGCAGCAAGGTAATCCCTGTTCTCCCAAGATTGCTTTAATTCCCCAAAAATATCCCCCAGGGACATGTGGACTTCAGACTACCCTGTTTGATCTCTCTGGGGAAAAAAAAAGCAGCTCACCTCTCTTCCCTGTCTCTGCCCATCCTTTCACAGATCCAAACTGGACAAAGAGAGGAAGCATCAGTCCTTAGATCCCTTAATCACTTGGGAAATTTGCCTTCCGGGCCATCTGCCCGATTCTCAACAATCTGAACAACCACCAACATGCAGCAATACACGGCACCCTGGGGATCAGTATTCAATAAAGAAAACATTTCACCAGCTGAAGTGGTTGGATTCCTTTCCTAAGGCCCTGGCAGCCTGCTGAAACCCCTCAGGCCAATCCCCTTTCCTCAGATACTGGAGAGACCTTAGAAAAGGGCAGAGGCATCAGGTCTGGGAGGGACCTTAGGAATTATCACCTCCTACCTAGTCATCAAAAAGAGGAAGCCACTCAGACCCAGCCAGGGCCAGTGGGTGGCAGGGCCCCTCAGGAGAATGCTACGCTAGAATAAACAATAAGTCATTGATACTCTGGCATCTAGGGTAGGTTTTAAGAATGGGCATGACCCACTGCCCAGAGAACTATCAAGGCAGGAAGCTCCTCTTCTGACAGGCCCTGGTTTTGTGAACTCTTGGTAAATCACTCCTTTCAGGCCCCAACAATTCTTCAAAGTTATAAGGGGCTGAGTCTATGAATTAGTATAGGGGAATTTATTCACCAGGATTTTCTGGCACCTGTAAAATCACAGGCCTGTCCAAAAATCCCAATAATAAACTTTTTATGGCACCTTCAGGATGATAAAGTCCCTTACATGGGGCAAAGGGCAGGGAAGGCTAGAAGCAGGAAGGTCACAGTATCAGGATCACAGCCAAGGGCAAGGGAGGCAGGCCCAGATGCCAGTTGTTGTGGAGATGAGATCATCCACAGTAATGGTCTGGCAGTGGGAGGTAAGAGACAAAGAAGATCCCAACCAAGGCAATACCATGGGAGTGGAGTTGCTCCAAAAGGAAATGGGAAAACCAGCTGGCTTAAAGAGGAAAGGTCATGAACCCAGTTGGTTTGGGGAATGGTAAGTCTGTGGTGTTAGTGGCAGCTGGAGATCCAGAGAGAAGGATCCAAATCCAAGAACCATCCAGCAGACAGGTCAGCCAGCATTGAAGTTAGCTAACTGAATGAGTTTGCCAAGAGAATGAATGAAGTAAGCATGCTAACTGGAGGTTAAAACCAGTGCTAAAGGCTGGGAAAAGAAAGAAAAACAAACAGTCCCCCCTCTGAAGGAGTGACAATACACAGAAATGCTGGATGGATGGATGGATGGATGGATAGATGGAAATGCCCCAAGTCCTAAGGGGAGCAGCAGAAGAATAGATGACAAGGCCCAGGGTTGTTGGGGGGGTTTTTTTTAATGGATTATAATGTATTTTTTTAATGGAAAAATAAAGAATGCTTCAGTGTGTATTTAGATGCCACCAGCTCTGTCTTTGTATGGATAGCATTCTTTTAATTTTTGCAAGGCAATGGGGTTAAGTGACTTGCCCAAGGTCACACAGCTAAGTATATATATTAAGTGTATGAGTCCATATTTGAACTCAGATCCTCCTGACTCTATGACTGGTACTCTATCCACTGCTTCACCTAGCTGTCCTGATAGCATTATTTTTTTTTTAGGTTTTTTGCAAGGCAAACAGGGTTAAGTGGCTTGCCCAAGGCCACACAGCTAGGTAATTATTAAGTGTCTGAGACTGGATTTGAACTCAGGTACTCCTGACTCCAGGGCCGATGCTTTATCCATGGCACCACCTAGCTGCCCACCTGATAGCATTCTTTATCATAAATCCTCCAGAGTTCTCTTGGGTCACAGCTTTGCTGAGAAAAGGTAGGTCATTCTCAGCTGATTATCCAGCAATGTTGCTGTTACTTAGTATACAGTTCATTTCTCATTGCATCTGCTCTTACAAGTCTTTTTAGGTTTTACTGAGAGCATCCTGCTCATCATTTCCCATAACAGAACAGCATTTCGTCTCAATCATATACCATGATTTGTTCTGTCATTCCCCAACAGCATCCCTCAATCTCTAGCTCCCCATCTCCAGAAAAGGCCCTGGGGTCTTTAGGAGCACCAGTCAGATAGCAGATGAGAAGGCCCAGAGGACTTTAAGACAGGTGGGTGCCTGATAGTCACCAGAAGAAGTTCAGTTGTCATTCCCTGGCTCTCCCAAGTGATGTAAGCAGCCAGATCATTCTCCAGTGTTCCCCAATGGAGTGTGGCATCCCAGGTTCTTTACAGGAGGGCACCCCTCCCTATAAACATCTCTATGGGGTCAAAGCTACTCAGAGCTTGGGGCAGCTAGGTGGCACAGTGGATAATGCACTGGCCCTGGAGTCAGGAGTACCTGAGTTCAAATCCAGTCTCAGACACTTAATAATTACCTAGCTGTGTGGCTTTGGGCCACTTAACCCCATTGCCTTGCAAAAATCTAAAAAAAAAAAAAAAAAGCTACTCAGAGCTGAAGAAGGAAAGAAGGGAAGGGGACCAAGCTAGTGGAACAGACCCTTGGAAAATGAGAAATGCAATGTCAAAGGATCATTCCAACCCCAACTCAGCCACTGCATGACCTCAGCAAAGTCCCTGAATTCACCCTCTCTGGGCCTCAGTTTCTTCATCTGTTCAATGAATGGGTGGGACTGCCTTCCTAAATCCTATAGTCCTAGGGGTTTGTGAAGATGCTAAAGAAGCAACTAGAGAACTAGGATGAGAACCAGGAGAACGTGGCAGCTCTAAAGGCAAGAAGAAAAAGAATGCCCTCTGGGGGGGAGGAAGGAAGGGGTCAAAAGACCCCCATCTATCTCTGTGACAGGTATCTCTCCTTAAACACTAAGATGTTTTTCTGGGGGGGGGGGAAGATCTTTGTTCCAAGATCTGGACCCTATCTCCAAAAGACCATGAAAAACAAGGGATAAAGTTGGGATGCCTGCTTTGGGGGGAGGAGGGGGGTCCCCTGAATGAGGAGGAGGCGGGGTCCTGTCTATGACACAAGAGGCTGGGCCCCTCCCCTACCAGGGGAGAGCCAGTGGCACAGGCCCCTCCTTTCCACCCCATTGGAAAGGACAGAAGTGGCATCACTGGGTACAGCAGAAGGGGCCAAGTGTTCAAAACACACACCAACCAGGCTCAAGTGTAGGGAACTGGAGATGCCAGGATGAAGGAAAGCAGGAAGGAAATCAACGGGATGCACAGACATGAGGAACCAGTGAGAGATCTGTGAAGGGAGTGACCTGGGGGAGGGTCAGAGGGATGGAGGCTGGGCTGTCAGTGCCTCCCCTAACAACAGAGGAGCAGGGCTCTGCCTCTGAACAAGGACCTACATCACAGAAGGGGCCTGCCTTCAAGCAGGGACCCGGATTACAGCAAGAAACTTCATTAGAGCAGGAACCTGTCACTAAGAATGAACCTGAGCAGGGCTCAGAGTCTGAACAGACACCAATAGCACAGCTGGGACCTGCCCCTGAGCAGACCCCCCTTACACAGCTGGGGTTGCATGCTCCTGAGCAGACCCTTCTAATACAGCTAGGACCACATGCTCCTGAGCAGACCCCTCTAACACAGCTTGGACCATGTACTCCTGAGCAGATCCCTCTAGCAAGTCTGGGACAACATAACCCTGATCAGACCCCTCTAACACAATTGGGACCACACGCTCCTGAGAAGACCCCTCTAACACAATTGGGACCACACGCTCCTGAGATGACCCCTCTAACACAATTGGGACCACACGCTCCTGAGGAGACCCCTCTAACACAGTTGGGACCACATGCTCCTGAGAAGGCCCCTCTAACACAGTTGGAACCATGTGCTCCTGAGAAGGCTCCTCTATCACGGTTGGGACCTGCCCCTGAACAAAAGCTAACCTTCCAGTTAGGATCACTATCTCATCAAGAATCTGCTTCAGAGAGAGATTCGTCCCCACCATCACAGCAAGGCTACACCTTCAGACAGAAATCCATGATGCATCTAAACCTTAAATCTCTGGAGGACTCAGCCACAGATATGGGATTTCAACAGGACTCAGACTCGGAGAATGAATTCACAACCCAACTCCGGGCTGGAGCAGAGGTAAAGGTATCACAGCCCGAAGCTGCCTCAGAGAGCAAGCTTCCAGTCCAACCGAGGCCCGAGTCAAGACAGGAGCACATAATACAGCTGGAATCCCCCAGGTACCTGGGATCCAAGACAAAACAGGAATCGAGCTTTGAGCAAGGACTGGCATCCCGGCAGGCCTCTCCCTTTGTTGCATGGCCCCAAGAAGTGACCCTAGAGCAGCAACAGGCCACGGTGGAGCTAGAAGCTGGCTCGGAGAAGAGGCTGTTCATGTCCCAGTCTTCACCAGGGCAGTCGCTTGTCACAGAGAAGGAGAGCGAGACCCCGGACAGCACAGCCAAGGAGGATCCTCCTTCCCAACAGAACTATATCCCCCATAAGGCGGTATCAGCAATAGAGGGAACCTTGGACTCTGACGGGAAGATGCACATCAATCAGGACGGGGTTCCTAAGGATACAGGTGAGTCTTTAAAGGAAATGGGGGAGAGGGGAGGGGGGCAGTTATTGGTCTAGGTCATCCCCCAAGCCCCAACCTCAGAGAATCCCAGAGCTCGGGGCTGGTGGTCTGAGGGCTGGCTCCGGTCTCTTGCCGCCTGCCTGGGCAGAGTCACCTCTTGGACTGGGTCTGTAATTCCTTATGTATCATAAAGGAGGGGTGCTGGCCTGGATGTAGCCCCCAAGGCCCCTTTCACCTCTTCCCCACCTATGATCCTGTGACTGATGGGAAGGGGGAGGGATGGAGGAGAGGGAAGTCACAGCCGCTTGGCCCGGGACTCGGGGGCTGGCCCGGGACTCGGGGGGCTGGCCCGGGACTCGGGGGGCTGGCCCGGGACTCGGGGGGCTGGCCCGGGACTCGGGGGGCTGGCCCGGGACTCGGGGGGCTGGCCCGCCTGTGCAAGCCTGGTGGCCCCCGGACCCAGCAGATGCAGGGCTCAGCCCCGACCCCCAGTCCCTTTCCGGGGGGGCTCCCACTACAGGCATGTGCGCCCCTCGGGCCAGGACTTAGGACTCGAACCCTGTTCTGGACCACGGAACCCCCTGGGAGGGGGGCGGGGCAGGACTTCCAGTCACGTGGTCCATGGGGCGGTCCGAGCCACGCCCCCACACCTAGGCCACACCCCGCCGGCCCACTCCACCAGTCTCCTTTAGGCCACGCCTTCTCTCGGGCCACACCCCCTCTGACCCCGCCCCGTCCTGAGCCCCGGGCCCGAGGCGGGGGAAGGGAGCCTCGCACTTTCCTCTGCCTTCCCGCCTTTTCCGAACCCCGGTGAAACAGAGCTCCCACGTCACCCATAATGCGCAAGCGCCGCACTCGGTCCCTCCCACTGCCCGGTCAGGAGAGGGCTCCGAGGGCGGGAGGGGGTGAGGAGGGTGTCGCGGTCGGCCCAGCCCACTGGCTTCCTGCTCCCGCGGCCCTTTAAGGGCCTGGGAGGGCGGGGCCCTAGCCACCCAGAGCGGACGCCGATTGGCCCGCGGGGCAGGGGCCGGGCTGTGGCGCGGGGAAGGGATTGGTCCGGCGGCCGGGAACGGCCGAGGACGATGGAGGCGCCGGGGGGAGACCGGGTCTCCGCGATCCAGCCCAGAGCGGGCAGCCGGAGCCGCCTGCGATGGCGGCGAGGCCGGGCCAAAGGTGAGAGGGAGCGGAGCCGGCGCTGGGTCCGAGCGCGGCGGGCAGAGCAGGGCGGTGATCGGCCCCCCGGTGCGCCGCGGACTGCCTCTGTCCCGGGAGGGGGGAGAGCCGGGTGTCCCCAGTGTCCCTGGACGCGCCGTGGGGAGGGGGAGGGGGCAGTGGGACGTACCATGTGGGGGTGCGGACAGGGTGGGCTGTACCATGTACAGCTGATGGGGGGGATGCTAGAGAGGATGCGCGGGGAGACGGGAGAGTGGGGCCCCGCATGAGGGGAAGGCCATGGGTGAGTGGGGTACCCCATGGGAGGGGGATGGAGTGGGGAACAGGTAATGTGGTGTGTACCACTGACCCTGAGAAGGGGATGGGGAGCAGGGTGGGGCGGCCCCCTGTGGTCTGGAGGGGACGCAGCTTGGGTGGGGGCCACCCCCATGGCCCGGGCTGCCTCCGAGGTGGAGAGCAGCAGTGGGGGACCCACCCAGGGAGGACCAGTTAGGACTGGGAACCTCCAGGTGACCCCCGCCTTGACTCGATGAGGGACTAAAGCAAAGTCCCAGCGGCACCAAACGCCCCAGGCAGGACTTGAACCCAAGCCCCTAGGCTTGCAGGTGCAGACTCAGTCCGGCCTCACTTCACAGAAGGGGACACCGAGGCGTGTGGAGTATGTGGGACTGGAACCCAAAGCCTCTGCCCCCCATCCACTTGCTTAACTCACCGCTCTGAAGCTCCATTCTCCCATATGTGAGAGTTCCTAAGATGTCCCAAGAGAAGGGAGAGCTAGCTGATGCACTGGAGGGGGGGCCTGCAGATAACTGAGGAAGCTGGGGTGGGGTGATTCATACACGTGGGAGGAGGAGGAAGGGGTGCCTACCGGAGAGCGCCAGCTCGGAAGGGCCCGCCTGAATGAGCGGTGAGTCCCCGTCCCACCCCCACAGGCTGCCCAGCCCGGCTTGAAGAATGACAGGCCTCACCCAGCCCCTGGCCCAGTGGCCCCAGAGCGCCTCTTCCACCCATCTTGTAGCACAGGGACAGGAACGTCTGGCCCTGGAGCACTCTAAGACCCAAACCTGAAATCATGTGCTCTGGCACTGCCAAGGCAACCAGCCACAGGTCTTGGCACAGGACTAGAATCGACAAATCCAGGAGTTTAGGGATGAATTAAATGTTTGATCAAATATGGATTGATCTTTAAGTCGCATGGCCTGCGAAGGATGTTCTATCCAAACGGCCCTTGGCAGAAAATAAGGTTCCCCGCCCATTATGGTACACACCCAGGCCTCCCACAGCCCCTCCTCCACTGATCCCCGTGTTTCATGGGAGAGCAAGGCTGAGGTGATCCTGTCCCACCTTCTCCATGCAAGGACGGTGTTGAAAGGACCATTCCCCACCCCACCTACTGCCCGGGACAGAATGGAGCTAAGTTTTTCTAGGAATAAGCCCTGAGCTTTCTGGGGACAGCTGTTTTCCTCACTACAAAGTCATCCTTGTCATTTCTCCGAGAACCCCAGGCCTTCCTGGGAATTAAAGACACCCTTCTCCTAATCTGTAGGGAAGGAACTGCCTTGGGGCAGCAAGCACCTGCTCCTTCTGGGGCAGCATCTTCACCTCAGCTCAGTGGGTGGTTCCTAAAATTAGACCTCTAGCAGTCTGGGAAAGAGCCTGCCTTGGGGCGACAAGCACCCCAGCTCATCTGGATCCCCATCCTCACCTCGGCTCAGAGGATGGCTCATCAAAGGAGGAGACCAAATTAGACCGATGACTGTACATTGTGATGCCCACGCCCCCCAGGCAGCCTCAGAACACGGGCCATGCCCTGGTGTTTACCAGCCCTCCCTGAAGCCAGTGAACCATTTTGACTGAGGCATCTCCCTAGCCAAGGCCCTGCCCTCAGGGCCATATCTTACTTTTCTGCACAATTATTAAGCAAGGGGCAGATGGGAGTCCCTTCCCAGACACAGAGACACCAACTCCCACAGCTGCCAGTCCAGGGCCCAGGGCTATATGTATTCAGAGTCCTCTGGCGCTGAGCTCCAAACTGGCCCCTGAGCCCCAGGATTATACCTAATATTCCCTTCTGAGTTGGGGCCCCAAGACCATGCTTGGGAGATCAGACAGTGGGGCCGGATCCACATTGTTCCCCTGGCCCCAGAGCTGCACATTGTCCACACTCACAACTGGGCTAACTGGCTCCACAGCCCACCCCCACCCCCCACCCGGGCCTCACACACTCTCGCTCTTCTTGGGTCCAGGCCCCAAGCCAAGCTCCTCCTTTCCCTCCTTTTTTCCCTGACTTCTTGCATACTTGGTACCCCAGGAGACCCTCTTCTGGCTGCAGGCCTCCCCTTAGTCCTCATCCCACCCCCTTACCCCCTCTAAGCCTTCTGGGACAGATAGGATCAGAGACTCCATGACCTACCTCGCCCTACCCCCAGGCCCTGCTCAGGCTTTCTCAGGGACAAAGTCTAAGACATCTATTCCTTTAGAGGGCAAAGGGACAAAGCTGGCCCTGTGTGGGCTGTTGGCTCCCCCCAATTTGGGGCCCAGCCCTCCCCTCCCTTGCCTTCACTCATTTCTGAGCATCTGAGTTGGAAGGAGGATGAGAATCCCTCCTTTGGGGCCTGCCCTTGGCAGAAGGGAGTTCACATTGCTTTTTCTGCCCTCCCCCTGATGCCCATGCCCCCTGTCCCCATTCCTGTCTGTGTCTCGATCTCCAGACCTCTGGCCCAGCATGGACCCATTCCAAGTTTGCTGCCCTAGTACTAGCTAGGGCCCTGTGCCCCAATCCTCCAGTGGGCACATGCCCCAAGGCACAGCAGCCTCTGCTCTCACTCCCCTCTAACCCAACGTCTGACTGTCCCTGGCAGCCCGTATGGCCCGGACTGCTCCCTGTCCATTCTCCCCAGCCCAGTAGTCACCAAACAGGTCTGTCCCCAGCGTTGGATGCCAGACCTCGTGCCTTCCCCCTCGGCCCCTGCCCCCTGCTTGCTGGCTACAGGACCTGCTGCTAATCAGCTTTTGTTCTTGAAGCTGGGGGTGGGGGGAGAGATGAGGCACACCCCCAGCTGGGTCACCCAGTGCCAGGCAGGCCCCAGCTCTCGACCTGAATGGTCCTCTGTTAGTCACCCCTCAGGCTCAGTGGCCCCTCTGGAAAGTTGGGGTGATCATCCCAGCCCCCCCATGACCAATGGTTTTGGCTCCAGACTCCTAGTCACATAACAGAATCCACTTCTCAGTGATCCACTTTCTCTCTGGAACCTCACTTTCCTTTTCTGTTAAAATGAAGGGGGGGGATGGTTTGGAGGGGATCTGTGAGGTTGTTCCTAGTTGTTAGCCCTCCCTGGGAGATGGAGGCCAAGGATCACGCCCGGCTCCACCTGGGAGGCAGGAGCTAGAGGCTTCCGTGACTCTTGGGGGCCAGACTAGACCCCTGAGCAGCCACGGGGTGCAGAGACTGAAATCCCCCAGGGGTCATCCCAGACTGAGGGGATGGGAAGGGGTGCCTGGGCTCTGGGCCTGGGGACAGGGGCAGGGGTTAGAATCAAGGGAGGGGAGGCCAGATGTGCCAGGCCCTGGGCAAAGGGCTGGGGAACCCCCGGACTGATGGGGGAGATGACAGCAAAGAAGCTGGAGATGCCAGAGCCCGAAGATGGTCTGTGCTCAGTTGAGGAGAGGGAGGGGCTTCCTGGAGAGGTGGGAGTTGGGCCAGAAGGAAGAGATGAGGACGGGCCTGGGGAGGGGGCCCCGAGGTGGCTGACATCATGTGCTTCTCCCCCTGCCAGCGGCAGCGGCTGGGGGCGGGCCCTGGGCCGGACCCGGGGGGGTGGAGCCTGCCCAGGCAGGTCTTATAGAGGAGCTTTCTGGGCAGGCGGGTAGAGGCAGCGCCCCCAGGGCCAGGGCTGGTTCTGGAGATGCTGGGGCTGATCAGGGGAAGGAAAGGGGGTGAGTGTGTGGTCGGGGCCCTCGGGAGAGAGGGCAGAGGGGGCTCTGGGGTGGGGCTGTGGCTGTCAAGGTGGGGAGTCACACTGGGGCCTGGAGCCTGATGCCTGAGTCCCTGCAGGGAGAGGCCTGGAAGGGGCAGGCACTCCGGTCCTGGGAGGGAGACCTAGACACGGAATGCTCAGAGGGAGAAGGGACTCCTCCCTGGGTCCTGGGAAGGACGGGCGTCAGAAGCCGGAAGATGGAGGGGGGGCTCTGGGCTGGTGAGGGGGAGCAAAGGGGGCTTGGCCCGAGGGCAGATCCCCGGGTTCCCAGGACCCTGAGGGAGGGCATCACCCAGCCACCATCCTGTCTTCCTTCCCAGCCTCGCGCCTGACCCACAACATGGACCTGAGAGCCATGACGCAGTCGCTGGTGGCTATCTCAGAGGACAACGCTACCTATTTTGCCAGCCAGGGCCCAGGGGAGACTGCCCGCCGCCTCTCGGGAACCTTCACCGGGATACGGGAGCAGGCATTGGGGCTGGAGCCGGCCCTGGGCCAGCTGCTGGGCGTAGCCCATCTCTTTGACCTAGACCCCGAGACACCCGCCAACGGCTACCGTAGCCTGGTCCACACAGCCCGCTGCTGCCTGGCCCACCTGCTCCACAAGGCCCGTTACGTGGCCACCAACCGCAAGAGCATCTTCTTCCGCGCCGGACACAACCTGGCTGAGCTGGAGGCCTACCTGGCGGCCCTGACGCAACTGCGCGCCCTGGCCTACTACGCCCAGCGTCTGCTGGCCACCAACCGGCCAGGCGGCCTCTTCTTTGAGGGCGATGGGGGACTCAGTGCTGACTTCCTCAAAGAGTATGGAACACTCCATAAAGGTTGCTTCTATGGCCGCTGCTTGGGCTTCCAGGTGAGGGGCCGGGTTGGGGCGGTGGGGGGTTGCAGGACACCCCCTTCTCTGAAGCCTGCTCCTCATGGGGCACATGGGGAAGAGCCAGAGATCAGAGACTGTTGGAGCCTGAGGGCACCTTGGAACCCAGACCTGAGGCTGCCGGGGCTGAGAGAGCCCTAGATTAGAAAATGGGGTGTGGGGTGTCAGAAGTAGAAGTTCGAGAGCCCTTAAAAGGAGAGGAAGTAGAGGCCCAGTGAGGGGGCCGGCCTCCCCAAGGGCACAGGAAGGCAGGGGCAGAGCCTTGAAGCGTGGCCACACTGCCTTCTCCCCCCACCTCCAGAATCCCTCGGCCATCCTGGGCCCAGAATGTGACTGGACTTAGCACACCTGCCCAGGGAGGCTTCAGAGAGGGGGACAGCTCTGGTCCTTGGGATCGAGCCCACGGCCTTGTCCTCCACCCTTCCCCCACCAAAAAGAATCATAATGTCAGCAGATGTTTACCTAATACCCAGCACATGGTCTGGATGGTTCCCTGTGCTCATAAATACCCGGCTCTGACCTTGGGGTCCCCCCCCCCCCAGGAATCCCCTGGCAGGCCCACTGACCTTTCTCCCACTGGGCCAGGAACCTCAGTGGGCGGCTCAACCGGACCTGCGGGGGCTTGGGAAGGGAGAGGGTCAGTACGGGGAGATGGGCTGCCCACCCCCAGCCACAGATGGCCCCCCTCAGCCTGCAGTCACTCTGTCTCCCCTAGTCACTCCCACCTTCGGGTCTCTCCCCATCTGACTCCCTAACTCTCTTAAAAGATGTAAGAGTCTGTCCATCGGGGGGGGGGGGCACAGACACCAGTGGCAGGGGACAAGGCCAAGGATGAGGGGGCAGGATGGGGCACCAGAAGACCCACACTCTCACTCTGGCCCCCAGAGCCCCCCCCCGACTCTCCATCCTTCCCTCCTTAGCTCCTTATCTCATCTCCTCGCCCTTCCCCATCTCAGCTTCCCAGGGCTGGAATTTCAGTGCTGGCAGGGATGTGGTGGCCAGCCGCTGGCCCTAACACTCACCACGGGGAGGCTCCCCCGACATCTGACCTGGCGGAGCCGCCCCTGGCTTCCTCCCATTGTCCCCGGCTCCCCTCCAGAGCCAGTGTCTCCCATGGCCCTTGAAGGGTCCCAGCCTCTCTGGGGCAGACACAGAGCCCCCGGTCTCCAGTCGGGTGACAGCAAAACAGAATGTGAAATAAGGGAGCTGGGGGGCACTGGGCAGGGTTGCTTGGAGGAGGAGGGAGGAATCTGTCTGCAGAGAAGCAGAGGAGGAGCTCTGCAAGTGCACAAGCCTAGGGGCACTGGAGCAGGGAGCAGGCCCCTAGAATGCCACCCCAGGAGGGGCCAAGGCCTGCCCCTAGCACAAGTGCCAAGGAGACCGAGGCTAGGCCTGGGTGCCCCTGGAGGCCTGTAAGCCACCCGGGCCTCATCCTGGCAGCCCTCGGGGGTGATTGTGCAAGGAGAAGGAGCTAGCTGCCAAGAACTGAAGCAAAGTGCCCAAATGATAGGCAACTAGGTGGCTCAGGCAAGAGGGCACGAAACCCACCAGCAGCAGGAAGACCCGAGTTCAAATGTGACCTTGGACACTGGCCACGTGATCCCGAGTGGGTCACCTCCCTCTGTATGCCTCAGTTTCCCTCTCTGTCAAAGGAGCTGGAGAAGAGAATGCCAACTACCACTCCAATATCTCTGCCAAGAAAATCCCAACTAGGGTCTGATAGCCCCCCACTCTCCCAGAGGCCTGGCTTCACTGGCCCCCACAGGGTCCTAGGGGTGCCCCAAGTGGTTGGAGGGATGTTATCAGCTGGACCCCACTCTGGGGTGGCCAGTTACCTCCTAGTAGCCTTAATCTCCTTGCCTGGTGCCCCAGGAGCCAAAGCACACTCATTAGCTTTCACCCACAGGATGTATGTACCCCTGACCTGCCAAAGCTTGGTCTTCCTGAGTCTTTGCTGAATCCAGCCTCACTGCCAGCCTTCTCTGGGGGTGCCCCCCCAGTCATGGTGGCACCACTCCCTGGCCCCTCCAGAGCTCCCCAGGGTATGGCCACCTCTGGTGCTCCATCACCTGAGAGCAGGAAAGACTAGAAGAGACCCGGGGTGGTCTGGCCCTGCAGTGGCTCCATGGGGGAGCACTGGGCCCACTGTGGCCATGCCACCAGACCACTGAACTGCCCAGCTCCCTAAAAGAGCACAACAACCCCGGGTGGCAAGCACACCTATGATCCTCCTCTGACAGATGAGGAAACTGGGGCAAACAGGGAGAAGTGACCTGCCCAGAGGCCAGATTTGACCTCCCGTGGTCCTGACTCCAGCCCAGTTGGGGGCCTGCAAAGCCAGACTGGCGTCAGGCCTGGGGAACAGCTGAGCTCAGGACACAAAGCTGGGACGTCGCAAAGCTAAGGGACATTGGTCATGCATCAGGGGCAGCATTTGAACTCAAGATTTCCCTGCACAGATGGCATCCTGCCCTCTCCTCCAGAGGGTGTCTGAGCCCCTTGCTCTCCAGTCATCCTCACCTCCACCCTCTTCCCCACCCCCCAGGTCACCAGTCTTCTCCAGCTTCATGTAGCCCCGCCTGGGGTGAGGGTCTCTTCACTTCTATCACAGCAGCCTCCTGGGTGGTCCCCCCCACCTCTGATGGTCACTCCTCTCCTCCATAAACTTTGTGGCTTCCTATTCCCTCTGGACCCAAAGATGACCAAGTAAGGCCTCCCAGGGGTGGACGGTGCCCTCATCACAGGTGCCAAGGTCCAACCAGAGCTGCCCGCTCCCACCTGGCACTTGTGTCCTAGCCAGAAACACTTGAAGATTTGTTGACCGATCCTAGCACAGCTCTTGGTTAGGCTTCCTCCTCCTCTGAGGAAAGGTCACTTGGCATCGAATTTGAATTAAGGGAAGCCCCCAGAGGGCAGCTTCAGAGCCGGAGCTCCTAGTCCCCACTTTCTCTAGAGGAGCCGGCACTCTCTCTCTGGCTCATCCTGCCCCCCATCTGCACCTGCCCCTGGGACCATCTGTAACTCTCTGTATCTCCTTCCCTCCCCAGTTCACTCCAGCCATCCGACCTTTCCTGCAAACCATCTCCATCGGGCTGGTCTCCTTTGGGGAGCACTACAAACGCAATGAATCAGGGATTGGTGAGTTCCCCCCAAGATGCCCATGTTCCCCTAGCCCCGGGCTCCCCCTGGTCT
The DNA here is from genome assembly GCF_037893015.1 of Macrotis lagotis. NCBI lineage: Eukaryota > Metazoa > Chordata > Mammalia > Peramelemorphia > Peramelidae > Macrotis > Macrotis lagotis. The sequence continues at coordinate 908,022,155 of NC_133658.1, forward strand.
CCCTGCTGCTCACTTCTCTCTCCCCTCTTGTCCCCTCCCCTTCCCCCTAACCTAAGCTGCACAGAGGGAGCTGTCCCTGCCTGTGGTAAGTCTGGGGCACCGGAGGGCAGGGGCCCAGACCCCGGGGCCCTTGCCAAGTGCCCCGACCTCTGCCTTTCCCAGGTGTGGCTGCCAGCTCCCTCTTCACCGGAGGCCGCTTTGCTATCGACCCGGAGCTACGAGGGGCTGAGTTTGAAAGGATCACCCAGAATCTGGACGTGCATTTCTGGAAGGCCTTCTGGAACGTAACGGAAATCGAGGTCCTGTCGGTGAGTGCAGCAGGACAGGGGCCAGGTTGGCCTGGCAGGAGAAGGCTGGGGAGACAGACCACCTCCGTTCTCAGGCTCCATTTCCCCATCTGTAATATGAAAACATGAGAGGCTTGAACTAGAACTAGGCCCCTCCAGACATTCCCCTGTCCTGAGCCCCCCCCCCCCAGCTCTGACACCCCCTTCTTCTAAGAGCCCTTCTGGTTCTGGTTCTGTAATAACTCCCCCCAAGTTTAGCCCTTTCTACTGTTTGATCTCTGGACTCTGCTGTACCTCGCGGTCCGCTCTCCTTGGCTTCCCACTCCATAGGCCTTATGATCTTAGACCCTTCCATGCCCAGGTCCCTTTTGTCTGTACCGCATGGGCCTTTTATTTCTGTTGGAAAGAGGAGGAAATAACCTTGAGAGAAGTGAAGGACTTTAGGGGCAGTGAGGTGGCAGAGCACTAGCCCTGGAGTCAGGAGAACCTGAGTTCAAATCCAGCCTCAGACCCTTAATGCTTACTTAGCTGTGTGACCTTGGACAAGTCACTTAATCCTATTGCTTTGTAAAAAAAAAAGTGAAGGACTTTGGCAAAGCCTCGAACCCAGGTGTCCTTAGTGCCAGCCTAGGCCTCATTCTGAGCCTCCCCTTTGTCGCATCGGGGGAAGTAAGGAGAGGCCTCAGATGGCGTGGCTCACAGGGGAGGCGGGGGGTGGGGGTGGGACAAGACCTGAGCCCTGTCCCTCACTTGCCCCTCTTTCTGCAGTCTCTGGCCAACATGGTGTCAGCCACTGTGCGGGTGTGCCGGGTCCTCAGCTTGCCCCCTCAACCCTTCGAGATACCCCTGGCCAGCAACCCCCAGGTCAACGTCACCATCTCACCCCCGGTGGCCCACACAGGCCCAGGCCCGGTGCTGGTGCGCCTCATCTCATACGACCTTCGAGAGGGCCAGGTGTGGGCCGGGGATCCCGGGTGCCTCTGTGTCCTGCCCCTCTTCCCTACCACCCTCGGTCTCCCATCCCCTCCCCACCATCCCATGTCTCCTCCCCACCCCAGGACCCATCCCCTAACTTCCCATCATTCAGCCCTCCTTTTCCTGTGTTTTTCCCTATGGACCCCTTGGCCCCCTCTGCCATCCCTCAACCCCCCCCAGGCCATTGCTCATCCCCATTTCATTCTCCCTCACTCCCCGATATCCTCAGTGATGACATGGGGAGGGGAATAAGCTGGGGCTGGGGGTAATTAGGGGAAAGAGGGGCCAGTCCCAAGGCTGAGATTTAAATGGGGAAGGTGGGGAGCAGGGAGCCGACTTCCCTTTATCCACCCTCCCCCAAGGACAGCGAGGAACTGAACCTGCTAGCCCGGTCTGAGGGCCCCCGGACCCTGGACCTGCGGCCCCGCACCCATCATGCCCCGCGCTCCAAGTCCCTGGTCATTCACATCCACGGCGGTGGCTTTGTGGCGCAGACCTCCAAGTCCCACGAGCCCTACCTCAAGAGCTGGGCCCAGGAGCTGGGGGTGCCTATCCTCTCCATCGACTACTCCCTGGCCCCCGAGGCCCCCTTCCCCCGGGCCCTGGAGGAGTGCTTCTACGCTTATTGTTGGGCTCTCAAAAACTGCCGCCTCCTGGGTGAGCTGCCCTGCGCCTGGAGCCTGCTGCCCCCGGCCCTCCCCTGGGGGGGCCTCCGGCTCAGCTCCCCCAACACCTCACCCCCCCCCACCAGCCACCTCCTCCCTTCCCCCTCATGAACCTGACTCTTCACTGGCTCCAGCCTTTCTGACCTCTGAAGGTCCAACCTCTGGCCTTATCCCCGCCCCAGCTCGCTGTTCTCTTGGGGTCCCTCCTAGTGCATGGAAGAGCAGGAAGGAGGGCAACGGTCCTTCCTTGGACACTCAGTAGCCCCAAGGTCCTAGGTGGGGTCCCCCTCTGAGCCTCAGTTTCATCTGCTCTAGAATGAAGGATCTGCGCCCGACAGTCCCCCCATCTATGAACTTCCGACTTCTCCCCTGAGTCCCCGCCATCGCTGCCCCATTCTCCACCCTTCAGCCTCCTAGGATCTCCTGGGATTTCTTGAGCCAAGGGCCTTCTTGAAGGCTTACCTCCCCTACCTCCCCAAACTCTGACCCCTGACTACCTTCCCCTAGGCTCAGGAAGAAGCCCTGGCTGCCCCCCACCCCCTCCCAGGCCCCTCCCAGGCGGAGCAGGTGACCCCAGGGCTCTGAAGGTTTAGAGCTGGAAGGAGAGCCACAGATAAAGAAACTGAGGACCAGGGAGGGCCTGTCCAGGCCCTGGCCTAAGTGGGACACCAGTCTCCTGACTGGACCCGAGGGTCTTCTCCCACTGGAACATGCTGAGCCCTTGACCTTTCAGGTCCCATAAACAGAATGGTGACCCCTTATCCCTCCCCCCCAGGTTCTACAGGGGAGCGGGTGTGCCTGGCGGGCGACAGCGCCGGCGGCAACCTCTGCTTCACTGTGTCCCTGCGGGCAGCGGCCTATGGTGTGAGGATGCCTGACGGCATCATGGCCGCCTACCCTGCCACCCTGCTGCAGGCCTCGGCCTCGCCATCACGTCTCATGAGCCTCATGGACCCCCTGCTCCCCCTCAGCGTCCTCTCCAAGTGCCTCAGTGCCTATGCCGGTGAGGATGGGAACCAGGTGCCAGGGACAGCAGAAGGGCGGGAGCTGGGGGCCGAGACCCCCTTGGAGAACACAGGTGTGGGCAGTCAGAGGGTGAGACCTCAGGGGAACGAGGATGCCCCCCCACCCCAAAGAGGAAGAACGAAGGCTGAGGGTCCTTTCTCCTTCCTCTGCTCCAACCACAGGCGTAGAGCCCGAGGTCCAAGAAGACCAGGAGCAGCAGGCCCTGGGTGTGATGGGGCTGGTGAAGAGGGACACAGCGGGGCTGCTCAGAGACCTGCGGCTGGGGGCCTCCTCCTGGCTCAACACCTTTCTGGAGCTCGGAGGCCGGCGTCTGACCGAGGGCTCCCCATCGGCGACAGGTGAGGCCGCCAACCCGATCCCATTCTACAGGCCTCTGACCCGAGGCTGGGCGTAGGGGGAAGGGCTCTACACTGGGACACAAGGGCGGTCCCCAATGCTCCCTCACCCTCCCGGGGCAGTCTCTGACGTGCGCTCTGGGTCTGCCGGTCCCAGGACACAATCTGTGCCAGGGTGCCACCAGCTCTGACCCTCTGGGATCTTAGCCTAGGCTGGGACCCTCCCAGCAAGAGAATGAGGGGAGTAACGGCCAATCTGGGGAGTGGGGCTGGGTGATATGGTCCCACCCCTAGGGGCCCGGAGACCTGGAAGACTCGACAGCACTTGGGTCCTGGAGCTCCAGGGAGGTGATGTTGGGAGACCTTGAGGGAATGGACCCATTGTGGGAGGCTGCCCTGTGGAAGAGGGATGGCCCAAGAGTACAAATCCAGGGGCCCAAACCAGACCACCTTGTCCCTGTGGACTCATGTCCTTCCTCCAAGGCGGCGGTGGGAGACCTTGAAGCTCTTATTAGTGTTTCAAGGTTTATGGATGAAAAGGTCAGGGCTGTGCCCGGGCACTGAGAAAGTGGTCAGCAGCTGGATTTGAACTCTGGTCTCCCAAGCCAGCTTGGGGGGGGGGGTGGAGATACGGATCCAGCAGCCTGGAAAGGAGAAGGGAGAGATGAGATAGAAGAGGTTAGAAACTGGGGAGGATGGGAGGGGACTCAGATGGGTGGTAGAGAGAGACTGGACGGATCGGTCAGGGAAGGAGAGGTCCCGAGGTCCGACCTTGGGGAGTCTGATGGAGAGGATGTCGGGGCCAGAGCCCCAGGATAGAGGAGGAAGACGGGGCTCAAGGAGGGCTAGAGAGGGATCAGGGCTGGTCTGGCAGAGCAGAGCGGCTGCCTCCCCAGACTCGGGGGACCCCATATGGAGAACCGGGAAACACCCAGAGGCCGGGCAAGAGTCCCACCCCCTCGTTTGGAGATGAGTAAACGGGCCCAGAGTGGCACACAGTGAATTAGGGCCAAGCTGGGCTCAACCCAGGCCCTAGATGCAGGTTTGAGCCTTGTCAGCAGGGGAGATGCAGTGTGGGGCGAGGGGATGCAGTGGCAGAGAGCTCACCACCTCCCTCCAAACTTCCAGAGACCATGCGCCGGAGTGTGTCAGAGGCTGCTCTGCAGGAGTCCTCCGGCTTCCCCAAGGACTCCCCCAAAAGTTTGACCTTACAAGACCTGAACCTGGTGCGGAGCTCCACCTCCCCAGGCCTCTCCTCATCAGAAGAGACCCTGTCATCGGTCCCTCAGGAGGTGACCTTCTTCCTGCCTTCTTTGGGGTCCTCCGAGGATGAGGTGATGGCAGAGGAAGAGGAGGAGGAAGACAGCCAAGAAAAGAGTCAGGACGACCTGGGCTTCACCTTCCCTGAAGGCTTCCAGCCCCGGCGCTCCAGCCAAGGCAGGGCCACCCTCACCTTGCAGACGTCCCCCATTGTCAAGAACCCCTTCATGTCCCCGCTGCTGGCCCAGGACTCCATGCTCCAGTCCCTGCCACCCATTCACATCGTGGTGAGCTGATGGGGGAGAGAAGTGGGGAAGGGGCTGATGTGGGGGGAAGGGGCGCTGAGGGTAAAACCAAAGGAGGGGGACGAGGTTTAGGGCAGAGAAGCCTTTCCTAATGGCTTTTTCTCCCTCTTCTCCCTCTTCCTCACCTGGCTCCATGGTTCTCCGCCTCCATGTCTGACCTACTGTCCTCCCACTCTGGCGGATGCTGTTTTTACTCTGGCTCTCTGATGTCTGTCCACCCTCTCTCTCCTGGATCCATCCGTTGCTCTCTCCTTTCTTCCTCTCCATGTCTCTCTGTCTCTGTCTCTTTGTCTCTCTCTGTCTGCCTGTCTCTCTCCCCCTCTCTCCTTTTTTCCTTTCCATATCTCTCTCTCTGTCTCTCCTCTGCCCTACCCTTTTCCCCTCCCTCTCTTTCCGGACCTTTCCTTTGCCTATTGGTCCTGTCCCTCCACACAACACCCCCCTCCCCCTGTGGCTTTGTGGACCTCTGATCCAGGCCTGCGCCCTGGATCCTATGCTGGATGACTCAGTGATGTTCGCACGTCGTCTTCGGACCCTTGGGCGCCCCGTGAGCCTGCGAGTGGTGGAGGACCTGCCCCACGGCTTCCTGAGCCTGGCATCCCTGTGCCGCGAGACTCGCCAGGCCACGGCCTTGTGTGTGGAACGCATCCGCCTCATCCTCAATGGGTCGGAGATGCAGACATCCCCCACGCCCACCAAGCCACAGTGGTCCGAGTGGACCAGGACCAAGCATCCTCCTCAGACCCCCGCCTCTGCCATGAGATCACCCCCCAGCCTGCGGCCAGCCCCACCCTCCTGTCTTTCGGGCCTTGGCCCTGCCCACTCCTGACTAAAGGCCTCGCGCTCTCTCTCAATCCATTTTGTTTTGCACTACTATTAAGACTCGTGATAAGAGTGGGGCCCCCTCCCCTCTGTGGGGGCTGATGCCCCCCGGGGCCCACCCAGCACCCCGTGAGACACTCCATGAGTCAGAGTCACAAACCTCAGCACTGGAAGGTGCTCAGAAACCCCAGTCCTCATACATTCCACAGTGGAAGGAACAGTGACGGCGGGTCCAGGGGCCACCTTGGTGACCTTGCATGAGTCCCCCTCAGTTGCCCCCTCAGTCCCATGAGAGTTGGGCAGCACGGACTCTGGGATGTCTCGTGTCAGTGAGTTCAGGCTTCTAGGTCCAGGGCATAGAGCCACAGCTTATGGGACCCCATTTCACAGAGGAGGAAAGGGGACCCAGAGTGGAGCCCCCAGACTCCCAGCCAGTGCCTCTGGGTCTCCGGTTCTCCATGAAGAATGGTCAGCTCACTCCCACCGGGGAGGGAATTCCTTGGGCCCCCCAGGGAGGGAAGGAGGGAGTGCTAACATCCTGTGCCCCCCTACTCCCCCACTCACTGGGAACTCTGAGGGGGGCCACCTAGGCTGCCCCCTCCCAGCCACTGCCTTCTGCTGCTGCTGCTCTGCTCCGTCTTGTAAATAAATGTGTTGAATCCACCTCCGCCCCTCACAGTGACTGGAACCCAAAGGAGAAGGGTTCCCGGGGAGGCCACCAAGGCTCTCCACCAGGGGGTGACTGGCTTGTGGGGTGGCCAGGGTAGGGGGGCTCCAAGACTGGGACCAGAAACCCAGACCCCTGCCTCCTGCAGACATGCCTGGAGGGGGCAGGATCTGGGCCCTAGGCTTTGTGTAGCTGTTTATGTAGCAGGGACAGCTGGGGCTATCCTGATCCCCCCCAGCCCCTGAACCCCAGAGCAGACAGCCAAGGGGAGAGACTGAGTCACAGAAGAGAACCTGAGCACAGCACCAAGGGGAGGGGGCAGCACCCAGGGTGGGCATCGGGTAAACTGAGGAAGGTGATGGTGGCCAACATGGGGTCTCCAGCATCCTTTTCGTACTTTCAGTACCACAAGAATGCTAGGTGTGGGAACTAAGGCTCAGGATGTATGAGGGACCCCCACCTGAGCCAGGGTCTCTAGATCGCTCGAAAGATCCCAAGGGGGTAGAGTTCATGGGTCAGAGAGAAAGGTACTGGCTGAGATGACGGGGACCCCTGCACTGTGGCACCCGGGGCCGTAGTCGGGAGGAGCCCGTGCCTCCCAGGGGCAGGTTCATGACCAGCCTCACCCCATTCCTCGGCTGGCCACCCTGGGTGTGGATCCTCTGCCCTGGCAACAAAGCTTGGGCTTAATTGCCTTCACCACCACCAGTGGGAGCCAAGGGATCAGGAAACCTCTGTCCCTGAGGTCCAGGCTCTGGACTGGGCACTCCAACCAGGCCAGGAGCCTGGAGGTCCAGAGGAGGCACAAGGTAGTCATTAGGTCTGTAAGAGTGCACCTGGGGGGAGGGACCTAGGTCATCACCCCATTAGGAGATAAGGGACTGAGTCATGGGGAGGGGGGTGATGGGGGGTGGAGGGATGCTGAGAGCATCAGGAGTGGACCATCCCCACCTCACCTGCCCTGACTCCAGCTTTGGGAGGGGGCAGGGGCATAGAGTTAGGGGCCCCCCATCCCTTCCTGTATCTCTCTCGTCTCTACCTCTCTGGATCCCTCTATTTCTCTTTCAGCCTTCATCTCTTTCCACATTGCCAGAGACAGAATTTGGGGTCATCTATTTTACAGGTGGAGGGCACTTAACAGCTCCCACTCCAAGCCAGGGTGCAGATCCAGGTGGTCTGGATGCCAACCCTGGGCCCTTTCCCACCCACTGCATTGGGGGGTCTTTCCTCCTCTGGGCCTGGGACAGAGATTGTGACTCTGGGGGGTCCTCTCTACATTAGAGCCATTGTGTCTGTGTTGGGGGTCAGGGAGAAGAGGGAAGGAAGAGATTATGTCTGCGGAAAGAGACCTGGCATGGGAGAGGCCTGGCACAGAAGGCACAAACCCCAAGTCACCCCAGCCCAGCATCCCCTTGCTAGCCACGAGACCCTGAGAGAAGGGAAAGTGCTGGAGCGGATGCTGGCTAAGAAGCCAGTCCTGTGTGGAGAGGGAGATGTGTGAGTGTGTGTGGCCACTCAAGGATTTGGGACTCAATCCATGAGCCCCCCCACCTTGCTCTGGAGGTGGTTTCTGGGGGTCCCTCCCTTCTAGCCTCAGTTTCTCCCTGAGGGAGATGTTGGAAAGGTGGGGCTGGGAGGGAAGGAAGGAGGTATCCAGAGAAACCAAGAAGGGGTGAAGCAGAAGAGATGTCAAACACACACACACAGACACGCTCATGCTCACAGACATACACACACACACACACACACACACACACTCTCACTCACTCACACTTGCTCATACATGCTGCCTCATATACCTGGGCTGCTCTATCTCCTCATCAAGGCTTAGCTCAGGGATCCCTTCTCTCAAGGTGGGGAAATCCTTTTTTTTGGGGGGGCACAATGGCCCTAGAGTCAGAGACCTCAGTTCAAATCCAGCTTCAGACCTTCCTAGCTGTGTGATGCCGGACAAGGCGCTTGCCCTGCTTTGCCTCAGTTTCCTCATCTGTAAAATGAGCTGCAGGACATGGTGAACCTCTGCAGGGCCCTTGCCAAGAAACCCCCAGCTGGGATCGGAAGAGTCAGACAAACTCATCCCAACCTGGAATCATAAATTCTTCTATTGAATCATAAGGAGATTTAGGAGGTTTCCGGTAACTTGTAAAGGCTGAATTCGAATCCAGGTCCTCTGACTCCCTACCAGGTTGTGCCACACGGCCCCTTGTTAGCCCAGAGACAGAGAAGCCTGTGTAGACACAGAAAACCAATGCCTCCGGCAGATACCGGACAGGCAATTATCAAGAGCCCACTCCCCGGAGCCTCTGGGCAGCCGCCCACCCTCAGGGAGCTTCCGTCCTCCACAGAGCAGACCAGAAGGCCCGTCATGGGCACCCCTCCCCACAGCCCCAGACTGATGCAGACACACAATCACACACACAAACCACACATATGTGTTCACATGCATGCAATCACATACCATGCCTACCTGCAGCCATATGCATGACTACATGTGTGCTCACCAACACACACACAGATAAACACCCACATGCAATCAGAGGATTACATACACATTCACAGACGCAATCACACAACCACACAACCTCAGATTCAGATACACGCTCACGACCACACATGATCATCACAGAAACACACAATCACACACTCACACATACATAGAATCACAGACACAATTACACGCATGGTCACACACAAGCACCACACACATTCTCACACACAGAATCACAGACATTCTCACAATCATAAACAACCAAACACCCAATCACAGACACACATGATCACACCCAAACACACGCTCAAAGACACATGCACTCACATACACATACAGTCGGCTCACAGGGCCAGGCACACCTGGGTGGCTCCCATTCCCTGTCTTGGGCGGAGCCAGGAAGAAGCAGCCGGTTTGGGAAGGGAAGGGGGTACTGAGCCACCCCACCTATCCCCGGTCCAGTCGGCTTGGCTCGACCGGTTCCCCGAGGAGAGCCAGCCTGAAGTCACCTCCGTTGGGCAACCCAGGTTCCCCACCTCCCATCCCCCTCCCACTGGGCACCGGGGGCCCAGGCATCTCTTGGGTCCTGGGCTGAGTGCTTAAGTGAGGGCTGGAAGGGCAGGGGGCGGGGCCAGCCCCCCAGTTTTCATGCCGTCTCCCCCTGCCACCTCACCGCTGGGTCAGTCTCGGTTTCCTCACCAGGCCTGAGCCATCTGTGGCTAATGGGTGGCCCCAGGCTATGCCGGGCAGAGGTGGGAGGTGAGGGAAGCTGAGAACAGAGCGGTCTCCCTCCACTTGCCCCATCTGAGCTGCCCAGAGCTTGCGCTCAGCAAAGCAGGGCTAGGTGGGGAGGGGGACAGCAGTAGGAGGTCATGGGACCAAGGGGGGGGGGCAAGACCCCATTCATTCAGAGGTGAAGGAAGGGAGACAGCTCCAGAGATGCAGACAGTGAGGCTGAGAATGGGGGGAGGAGGAATGTTGCTGCCCCTCTCTGGACCTCAGTTTCCCTTTTTTGTACAATGAAGGAGTTGAAGTCAAGCTTCTGACCCTGCAGACTGGAGAGATTAAAACTCAGACTTCAGCAGAGACAAATACAACTCTCCGCGGCGGCAGGAGCTTTGCTGAGCCATTCACAACCATCTCAGTTGATGCCCACAACCACCCTGGGTGGTAGATGGGAGGTCCAAAGTTACCTAGAGATCTAGAGATCAGGATACCCCTGGAGAGGGGTGGAGACTGGGGCCCTGGATGCCTGGGTCCCTGAGAAGTGGCTGCCCCACCTAGGCCAGCGACATCACCCCATCCCTGCCCAACCCTGCCTGCCAGGTGACAGCTCCTTTTCCCCAGTGGGTGACTCCCCACTTTTCCGGTGGCTCCAGCATTTCTGGGGGTGACACCCGCTTAAAGGGCCTCACCCTGTCCTGACGCTGCTTCCCTGACTGAGTCACGCCCCCCCCCCCCAGTCTTGCAGAGCTTGTTAGGGTCAGAGGTAAACCTCAAGGAGGGTCCTTGGAGGTACCTAGGTTTCTAGATCCTCCATCTCTTCCCCAGAAAGGACCCTGGTCTTCTCCTCCCTCGGTCACCAACTTCTGGGTTTGGTATTGGAATAGGCTTGTTTATCTCTGGTTTGGAGGTCCTATTCCCCCCCAAAGCCTACAGGGAGAGGTTTCCATAACAAACCCCTCACCTCTGGTCTCCTGCTGCCCCCCCAACTGCATCTGCCATAGTGGATAGGATCAGGAGAGCCAGGGGAGTGTAGGGAACCAGGAGGCAGTTTAAGAGCCCCCCGATACTCTTCCATACCCACCCACATAGCCCTGCTTTCTCTCCTTGCCTCCCTCTTACTGTACCCTGTTTCCCACCTGTGAACAACAGAAAAATTCAGAGACAAGTCTTAGCCCAGATGGAGCAGTGGATAGAGCTCTGGGTCTTAGAATCGAGAAGACTTGGGGTCACATTCAACCTCACATACTTAGGAAATGTGTGACCCTGAGCAAATCACTTCACCCTTGTCTGCCTTAGTTTCCTCAACTGTAAAATAAGAATAATAAGAGCATCCACCTCCCAGAATTGGTGAAAATCAAACGAGAACATATTTGTAAAAGAGCTTAATACAGTGCTGGTATAATAGGTGATTAATAAACGCTTATTCCAACCATCCCCTTCTTTCTTGTATTTCTCCTTGCCCATTCTGCACCTCTTCTTTCTTCTTCTTCTCCTTCTCCTTCTTCCTCCTCCTCTTCTTCCTCATCTCTCTCTCTCTCTCTCTCTCTCTCTCTCTCTCTCTCTCTCTCTCTCTCTCCCTCTGCCCATCCAGCCTCCATCTTCCTCCATCTTGCTCTCTGCACATTGATTTCATTGCCTCTTAGGATCATAAGATTTAGCTCCAGAAGAGCCCTGGGGATCTTTGTGTTCAATCCCATCATATTCACAGGGGGCAACTGAGACTCAAGGAGAGAAAGGGAAATGCTCGATCACATGGGGAGCAACTTTCAGGTTGTGACTGTCCTTGCTTATCTCTTAAGAGTCAATGAGGAGAATACTGAACCTCAAGATCCAGGATTCAATTTCCTAGTCAAGTAGTTAGGAGTTCTAAAAAGCCTCCATTTGTCTCATTCATAAAATGGAGCTAATAGTATATTAACCAGTTAATTTGCAGGGTTGTAATAGGGGGAGCCCTTTGTACATCTTAAAAAAGACTATAAAATCGAGAGGCTATCGTCTTGTCTGTGTGTCTCTATCGCCCCATCTCCTCATCTCTGTCCCTCTGTATCTCAGTCTCCCCATGTTCTCCTCGCATCAGTTTTGACTTCCTTCCAATGCTAGGTCTCAGTCCCTCACCTTAGTGATCCCTAGAACCATCCTGGGACTCCCCCCAGATGAGCTGGCTGGCAGGGATGACCCAGAGGGGCTTGGGGGGAGGGGACTCCCCATCCCAAAACTTCCTTCCCTGTGTGTCATGGGATGGCCCCACCCTTGCAGCCCAGGTTCCCCATAAAAGACCAGTTCAGAATGACAGCACAATCAGAATCAGACTCCAGGTGAAGAGGCCAGAGGCAACCCCAGTGCCACTCATCTTGAAACCCACAGCAACCCTGCCCATTACTCTCCAGGTAGGAAGGAGCCATCCTGGCTGGATAGCCCACTGCCCTGGCATCTGCTTCCCCAGCCTGGCTTCTCTGGCTCCCATGACTCTTTGGGTTTCTCAGGGTCTGGTCTCTCCTTCACCCCTGGCTGGCTGAGATTTTATTGCTAACTTTTCTCTCTCCTTGGCTACCTCTCCCCAGATCCCTCAGGTGACTTTTCTGGGTCTCTTTTCCTGAGTCTCCCGTAGCATCTCTCCATGACTGTCTATCATGTTGACTTTCTAGCTCTGTCTCCCAAATTTGGGGGGAGCCTTTGTCTCTCCCTTATCTCTGGGTATCTCTGCTTCTCCTTTCATTTTCTCTCAGTGGGTGTTTGGGCTACTCTGCCTCCATGTCTTGGTTGGAGCCCTTGGGTGTCTCTGTCTTTAGCTGAGTCTTCCTCAGAGAGTTGGTCTCCCCCTTGGGATATCTGCAGCGCTCTCCATCCTGCAACCCGGAATCTGAGCATCTTTGTCTCTGCAGATTTCTAGGTCTCTGACTGGACTGAGATCTTTCTCCTACTTTTTTCCTGTTGAGCCTCTGGCCAGCCTAGCTCAAGCCTCAGTCTCTCCTTATCTGTCTTCCCTCAGTGAGATTTCAGTCTTGAGGCATGGGGTGGGGGGTGGATTCTCAGGCCCTCCCCCATGGATGAATCTTGCACTAGGCTTCACTGGAGGAAGCGGGAAAGATGAGGGGGGCTCTGACCCGGCCTCTTTCTCCCTCCCCAGAGCCCCCTTGGCCTACCATAGTCCGCCCCCTTACGCCAGTGCCCTTGCCCCTGCCCCACCCCCCACCCAGTCTCCCAGGTGTCCCGGGAATCAAGTACTCAGCGCCTCCTCTCTGCCTCGGCCGCACCGTCTCTTCGAGGATGCAGTTCGAAATGCACGACAACGTGAAGGGCAAAGGTGCGCTCCGCCCAGAGACCCCCCCATCCCACCAGATCCCCGTCCCCTCCCCCTCCCCGGGGCACACGGACACCGCCAAGAAGCTGACCCGGGCCCCCAGATGTGGAGGAGGAACGCCTGCGCTTTCCTTCGGCCCAGATGTGCAAGATGCCCCCCTGACCCCAGATGTGCGAGAAGAGGCCCCCATTTCCCCCAGCCCCCATCCTGTCTCCCGGGAAGGGAGCGTTCCCCTGGAATCCGCCTGCGGGGAATGTCATCAGACACCCTGCCCCCAGACCCGCAAGAGGCACCGGCTCTCCAGATGTGCGGGAGGACCCACGCTCCCCAGCTGCAGAAAGCCAGAGACTGGGAGGGGGAGGGAGACCCCCATGCGGCCCCACCCAGATGTGGCTCCAAATGCGTTTGAGGAGCCCCCTCCTAGATGAGGGTGGTGGCTGCTGTGTGGCTCCCCAGAATCCGTCCCCTTCTCTCCCTTCCAGCTGCCCAGATGTTTCGGGGAGGGAGGGGGAACCGTAGTGAGAGGAAAAGTGCCCAGAGCCCGAAGCCCCCTGGTCTAACCTTGTCTCTTCCCCTGCTCTCCCCAGCCATGTCCTACCCTGTGACCAGTCAGCCCCAAAGCCAGAGCACCTGCTACCAGACTCAACAAAGTGACTGGCACACAGAACTCACCGACTGCTGCAACGATATGCCCGTGTGTGAGTGCCCCCCCCACCCCTCCGCTGTCTACAGGCTCTGCCACCTAGAACTCAGAGGGATGGCAGAGCTGGGAAGGAGCTCAGGCCCCAGAGCGCTGGCAGAACTGAGGACTGGACAGCGTAGATTGTCCCACCTGAGAGGGAGCTCCAAACCTGGACCGCAGAATGGCAGGACTAGGAAGGGCCCTAGAAGGCAATGTCTGATCTAACATCATGCGGTGGGGAGGGAGGGAGGGAGAAAGAAACAGAGACGGAAAGCAGAGAGGCGAGGAGGAAAGGAGAGGCGACGGAGGGGCCGGCGTCCTGGGGGGTCTCTCTCTGACGTGTCCCTCTGCTCCCCTGCAGGTCTGTGCGGCACCTTCGCCCCCTTGTGCCTGGCCTGCCGAATCGCCGATGATTTCGGGGAGTGCTGCTGTGCGCCCTACCTGCCTGGGGGGCTCCATTCCCTCCGTACCGGCATGAGGGAGCGCTACCGCATTTTGGTAGGGAGGCTCGGGGATTCCGGGGAGGGGGCCGGGGCCCCTGGGTCCAGGAGCCCTGCGGCCCCTAAGCTCCCCGCCTCTCCTCCGACAGGGCACCGTCGGAAACGACTGGGCAGCGCTGACCTTCTGCCTGCCCTGCGCGCTCTGCCAGATGGCTCGGGAGCTGAAGATCCGACAGTGAGGCCCCGCCCCAGCCCCTCCTGCCCAGCCCTCCTGCCTCTGCCCTCCCTTCCGCCTCCTCCCCGCCGTCCCCCAATAAAATCGGAACCCCAAAGCTGTGTCCGAGTGGTCTGCGGGGGCTGGCTCAGCCTGGGAGGGAACCGGGGGCCCAAGGCTGAGGAGGTGCCTGGGGGGTCCCTCTCTGCCTTTCTCCCGGTGCTGCCGCACTACCTGGGAGGATGCTGAGACCCGGGGAGGTGCAGAGTCCCCCCACCCCGTCGGCCCATCCAACCTTTGCGGCTCAGAGCCCAGCAGATGCGGTCTGCTCGGCTTTGGAGAACTTGAGGTCGGGTTGAGGGGCAGCCAGTTCCACTGTGGAACTTGGTTTGGGGGGGGTTGGTTTGTTTGGGTTTTGTTTTGTTTTGTTTTGTTTTTGCGAGGCAATAAGGTTAAGTGACTCGCCCAAGGTCACACAGCTAGGTAATTAAGTGTCTGAGGTCGAAGTTGAACTCGGGTCCTCCTGACTCCAGGGCCCGAGCTCTATCCACTGCCCCGCCTCGCTGCCCTGGAACAGCGCTTATCAAAGGCGGTTTCCTGCCCTTTGTGACCAGGGAGCAAGTTTGACTTCCCTGTATGCACAGCCCTTCAAATCCTTGAAGACAGCTGCCTGTGTCTCCTGAGCACCCTCTTCTCCAAGCCAAACATTCCCAGTACCTTCAACCTGCTCTAGTCTGACAGGGAACTCAGGTCCTTCCAACAGCCCAGGAAGATAATTCCCAGAACACTCTCCAGCTAATTAATATCATGGAGATCTGAGTTCAAGTCCAGACTCTGTTACAGTGGCCACAACCTCTGTAGGTTGCCATTCCTCGAGGGTACCTACCTTACAGGGTGCTATGGGACCATCCTGAATGACTGAATTTTTAAAAGCTTTAAATTTAACTAATCATTGTCCTAAGCGTGGAGATATAATTGGGATAAGGAGGTGGGGACATCAGGGGAGCCCCTGATTTATTCAGTGATCTTGTATGAAAATGTAATGGGAGATTGGTTGGAAGAGCTTCCTGTCAGAACTGGAGCAGACAGAACTGGAGAAGGGCTACAGCTCCAACACTGCCAAGCTGTACCAGAGTACAGGAGGATTGCCCAATGGGTTCCCAGTGGGTGGGGCAGTTCCAGGGCGAGGTGCTTCTTCTGGACCCACCTGAGAAGAGGTCCACGATAGGCACCAGAAGAAAAGAACATTCCACACAGCCTTCCCAAAACGGAAGGACTCAAACATAGTAGCCAAGGCCGGAGCAGTTTAAAAGCTGTGTTTAAGCTACTGGATAAATCTGGATATTCTGAATACATGACTATCTGCAAAAGAGAAGTGAACAGTTCACCCATTTATCAGAATTCTGAACAAGTGGAAATGTAGTTCTTGTCCTAGAAAAGCAAAGCTAGTTAAAACTGACACCATTAAAAAAAGAAAAAAGAACCAAGTCAAGTGGAATAGGGGCAGCTAGGTGGCACAAGTGGCGAAGTCAGGAGGACCCGAGTTCAAATCCAACCTCAGACACTTAATTACCTACCAGTATGACCCTGGGCAAGTCACTTAACCCCACTGCCTTGCAAAAACAAACCAAAAAAGACAAGTCAAGTGGAATCCCCCATGCTCAGCCAATTTGTAATTGACTTGGAAACTCAAAGCCATCAGTGCCATCCAATACCAGTTGCTATCCCTATCTTTGGTCCCCTAGCCAGTCCAAACACCTCATCTCCTATTTTTGTCCCTTCCTTTATTCTTTTTTTTTGGGGGGGGGGGCAAGGCAATGGGGTCAAGTGGCTTGCCCAAGGCCACACAGCTAGGTAAGTATTAAGTGTCTGAGGACAGATTTGGACTCAGGTACTCGACTCCAGAGCCGGTGCTCTATCCACTGTGCCACCTAGCCACCCCCACCCTTCCTTTATTCTTCTGCCATTTTCTGATCATCTGAGCTGGTCCAGTGGGGAGGATGGTGGAGGGTGATGGAGCTCTGGATGTGCAGGTAGGAGACTCAGGTTCATATCCCAGCAGAAATAACTAGCAACACTTACCCTTCTGAGTCTTGACTACCTGATGTTGAAGGCAGAGATGTAAGGTACCTCCTCTATCTAGGGATGCAGATTCTACCTAGCTTACCTGAGAGTACAGAGGGGACATAGCTACAAGTTAAGAGAATCAAACACAAATAGACCTGAATCCTAGCTTTGTCACTTCTCATGTGACCAGGTTAAGCCTCTTTACACGTGCCTCGGTTTCCTCATTGCTAAAATGAGGAGGTTGGATTCGATAGTCCCTCAACATCCTTTCAAACTTTTGATCTATGCTCCTTGGAACTCTTTGGAGAGCTCCCAGACAAGTTCAGATACTCATATAATAGCAGCTGGGTTGCTCAGTGGATAGAGCACTGCATCTGGATTCAGAAAGCTCCGAGTTCAAATCTAATCTCAGATAGCTGTGCGACCCTGGTAAGGTAAGGACCCTTCATTATCAAATGAAGATAAAGTGTAATTCCCACATGTTGGCACCCAGTAGGTCCTTAATGTTTGCTTCCTTATTTAGTGCAGGAGGCAAACACAGCAGAAAAGCCTGTCTGAGAGATCGGGACAGACACTTGGGTAAGAGGAGGGATGGGCCCTGCCACACCCCACTTTCCCAGAAGCTCTGTCTGGCCTCCCAGTCTCAGTCTTAGTGCCAAGGGGCCTTCCTCCTTAGTCTGGGTCTCACTGGGGCCAAGTTGGAAGGTCCCTCAGTTCAAGGTTTAAGGGCCCCTGGGAGGGAGACCCCGCATCCACACTCTCATCTGACTGGTTCCCCCACCTTCTCCTTCTGGACACGGCCCAGTTTCTAATTTAAGGGACCGAAGAGATGCCTCATTGCCCTCAAAGGCAGGGAGGGAAGTTCTGTATTCCTGATTAGGACAAGGTGGGGACATCCTTGAGTAGTGGAACCAAGCCCAACTCCTTTATGATGTTGTCATCGGTCCTTTGTTCCCAAAAAGGACCAAGGAAGAAAATGAGGGGAAGGCCTTTCTTTGCCCAGAGGTGCATGTGTGCACACACGTTTGGCCAAACAGCCAAAGATCTCCTGGGCTTCCTTCCCTGGCCCCAAACAATAAGAAAACCACATCCATGGAACCTCAAGTCATCACCAGGCTCTGAGGGATTGGGGGTCATCACAGGATCCAGAACAGGCTGGCCAGGGGCCAATACACAGACAGGGGCAGTGAAGGACTAGAAATGGAGGATGGAACGGGGGGGGGGTCCCACAAGAGCCTGGTGGAAGGGGCTGAGCTCAAATTCTTTCCCATCTCACCATACAACCACCAGATGACTGGTTCCCCTGGTAATGTTTTATTTGGCAATTTTAGGTTGCCTCCTCCCATACATAGCAGCCCAATGATCTCCTTCCTACCCACAAGAGGGAAACTCTCCAAATCCTCAGACCTGGGGCTGGGGCAGCAAGTTCTAGGAAATGAATGATCTCCAAGGCCCTGGAGGGAAGGATGAGAAAGGCAAGGACAAGTGGAATTTTGGAATGAAAAGGTGGCTGGGGCATCCTGTATTCAGAGACACAGGAACCAGAGAGGATCATGATCCAGAGTGTTTGGCCATCGACCAGAGGAAAGAGAGGGTCGGGAGTTCACCTAAGCCACTGGCTGGAAGGAAAAGGAAGCATTCCTGCATTGCCTCGATGGCTATGTGGGCAGGTGCAGGACTGGAAGAGTTATTGATCATCAAACGCAAGAGCTGGAGAGGGGCTTCAAAGGCTGTCTAAGCCAAGCTGTGGAGAAGCAAGAATTCCTTTAACATTCCGAATAAACGGTCGTCCAGACTCCAGCTGGAGACCCACCAGGGGCAGTGAATTCACAGTTGTTGACCTGTCCACCCTGAATTAGAAATTCTCCCCAGAAGAGATGGGTTTGCTGGCTGGAATCGCAGCCAGGGGGCAAGGGGAGGCAGAGGAGGGGCCCTGGAGACTGTGGTTGGCCCCAGGCCTCTGAACATTTTTCATGATGACTGGGATGAAAGCCAAAAATGACACCCTTACTGAACCTACAGGTGACAGTCATGAGGGGTCGCTCACTATGCAATGGATGACAGATTCCCAAAAGGCCCCAATGGGAGGCACAAGAATGGGCCAACACCTGGCATCAGACAACTTCACAAGTGGAACCCCAGCTGGGGAGCTCGGTGCGAGTTTTTGCCTTGGACTGTGCTGCGTGGGACCCAACACTTTCCAGAGCCCAGGGAGAAGCACAGGGAGGCCATCCTAGGGCATGGGGTTCTTTGCAGACAAGGAGGGTGATGCCAATGTGTCTGAGGGCTGTCATGCAATGGGGGGGACAAAAGAGGTCAGAGAGGAAAGAACCAGGAGCAACAGGTGGAGGTGCAAAGGGACTGAGGCTTGATTTTAGGAAAATGTTTCCAACAGTGTGGTCTCCACCTGGAACAGCCTGCCTCAGGAGGTAGTGAGGGCCCCGGCTGGGGTGGTTTCTCAGGGAGGACCCTTCCACTCACCCCAGAAAGCTTAGGGGCTTCCAGGGAATCAAGGCGCAGCAACATCCAGAAAGTGTCTGCTGGGGAGTTCCTCGGAGGGCTACAGTGTGGAGCAGCTCATTTGGGTCTCAGGGAGGACGGTCTCCAGGCGGACCCAAGGGGAGGATTCCTCAGAGAGGTCTGAAACAGGGTGCAGGCCACAGTCCAGACAAGGGGCTGCTGGGGGGTGTGTTGCAAAACCAAAAATGAGCCGGCGAGTCCAAGAGCCTGGCCACAGGGGAACCTGTGAGGCTGGGGAGGGGCAGGGAGCAGGGACTGGGTGCCCCTCCCCACCCCCACACCCTCAGAGGGACATGCTGGTGAGGTTGTCGTGAGTCAGCAGTCCCTTCCTGCCACCCCCTGCTCCGTGACCCCCGGCCCCAGGTCCGCTGCCACCCCCACAGTACTCCTGCAGCCGGTGCCGCAGGGTGACCAGGGCAGAGCCCAGGCAGGCCCGGTTCGGAGTGTAGATGCCGCCAGGCAGCTGCAACAAGAGTGTGGCGACCCCGGCCATGCCGTCCTCTGTGGGCTCCAGAGTAATGGGCCCGGCCCTGAGGGCCACAGGGCAGCAGCTCCCACTGCCTGCTCCCCAAGGTCCCCCACCCCCGGTCAATAGCAACGGGGCCAGGAAAGGCTCAGAGCGGCGGAAGGCAGGGGGTGGGAGGCCTATGCCACTTGTTTTCCAGGGGATGGAAACAGCCGGGTCAGGTGGGAAGCAGACCGTGACCTTGGCAAAAGGGCGGCTGGCCATCTTGGTCATCTCCTGCAGGTGTCGCCGCTGCTCACGCCGCTGGTCCAGGGCCTGCTTGGCCTTCCAGAGCAGGACACAGAGGGACAGGAAGAGGAAGAAGCAGGAGAAAAAGACGGAGAAGAAGACGAAGAGGTCAATGTGCGCCTGGTCTTGGCGGAAGAAGAGGAGGCCCTGAGAGTCTGCAGAGCCATTGGCACCAGGAGCTGTGGGGTCCCCGATACCCAGCAAGAGCAAGTAGAAGCGGCTAGACTTGAGGGCGTGCTGCTCATGGGGGTAGGTGATGACGAGCCGGTCCCGTACCCCACGAACCACCAGCACAGCAGCGGGCTCGATCACGGTCACGTAGGTGATGAGCCCCCGTGGCCGCACCTCTCGGATCCGAGGCTCGGGGGGTGGACCCCCGGCACCCACCTCTCCCGCTCGCAGCCCAGCCTCTGCAGCCACTGCAGGTGGGGCTGGGGGAGGAGGCTGGATGTGGACAGAGTGGACACCAGTGTCTGGGTCCACACGGACCACAAAGGTGTCATACGACGTGGAGACATAGAGGTCAACAGCACCAAAGGTCACATCCAGCGTCAGGCGGATATCTACATTGGTGAACTTCGGCTGAACCCCAAAAAGCACAGTGCGTCCAGAGCCGAGGGCCCGGCGCTTGGGCTCATGGAAGCAGTTGGTCTGGGAGGTGGGGTCCAGGCAGCACTCCTGCTCCACGGAGATCAGCCGGTAGCACTGCTGGCCCCCGAGGGGGCTCCCGTGAAAAGACTCGCGACACTTGGCGCACTGTGTACAGGAGAGGCAAGAAAACAATCTCCCTCCCCTCCGTCCCCCATCCCAGTCCCCCTCCTCAGCATGACATTCAAGGCCTTCCCACTCTGGCCTCCACTTTCCACCTCTTTTACCTCATCCCCTGTCCACTATCTCAATTCTGAGAAAGTGTCACCTGGAGAGACTTCTGCTCCCCAGCTCTTTGTCCTTCCAAGACTCATCCCAGGTTCCCCCCCACTTCCAGCACACCTCCTTTGGTTGCCCCAACTCCTGGGGAAGCTCTTTTTGCCCATGGGACCAGGCTCCTCTCCTTCAGACCCTTCCTTAGAGCGGTACACCACTGGGTCAGGGAGGGCCCCTGTGGCCTGGGCCAGCTCTCAACGTCCTCTCCCCAGGCTGTAGTTGCCCCAGTTGCCCAGAGCTCTCACCTGGTACTTGTAGCAGTCCCGGCGGTCACTGGGGGAGCTCCCCTGACAGGTGCCTGTCTCAGTGTTATTCTGGCAGGGGCAGCCTGTCCCATCTTCATTACAGGTGTCTGCATGGCCATTACACTGACACCTGAAGGAAGGGATGGTCTCAATGGGGGGGGGGGGGTCATTGGCCTGCTGTCTAGGTCTTCTCTGGGATGGTCCCCCATCCTCCATTTCAGGGGGGCTGTCACTCACTTGGTACACCGTCCATCCAGAAGGAAGTATCCTTCCAGGCAGCGTTGACATTTGTCCCCAAAGCTGTTGTTCTGGCACTTTACACACACCGCCTCATCCTCGCTTGGCCCCTCAGACACCCACTTCTCAATCTGGCAATGGATAGAGCCCCTGAGATCCAGACACCACAGCCCAACACCTCCCCAAAAACAATCTCAGGGAGGCGGCTAGGTGGCGCAGTGGATAGAGCACCAGCCCTGGAGTCAGGAGGACCCGAGTTCAAATGTGACTTCAGACACTTCATAATTACCTAGCTGTGTGGCCTTGGGTAAGCCACTTAACCCCATTGCTTTGTAAAACAAAAGCAATCTTGGGGTCCTGCTCCCATAGCCTGCCTCCTCCCTGGTCCGACCTACCCCCAGGCCACTCACCTCCTCAGGGTCCAGGGAGTATGTGTCTGGATCATCCCGGGCCATTTCTAACTCTTTCTCAGAGACACAGATATCACTATTCCCTCTGCAGAAAGCTCGGCAGGGGCGGCAGGTCCCACCTCCCAGAGCTGAGCCCACAAACAGTGGCCGACAACGTTCACAGTGGGGACCCTGTGGAGAGGGACTGCTGTCAGGGGGTACCAGCCAGCCCCTGGGCAGATGTTGGAGCCCAGGCAGACCCATCAGGAGAGGAATCAAGACATCTGACCCAGGACTCCAGAATGACACAATAGGAAAAAGGGAATTACGGAATGAGAAGAGACAGCATCCAGGGATCAGGAAGGCAGTGGTGCTGCCTAGGGTTCAAAGCTTACTTCTAGATGCCTCAGTTTAGAAAGTACTCAAAAAGGTGGAAAACAGCCCAGAGAGGAACCAGGATAGCCATATCCAAGAACATCCCATACAGACACCAAGTGGGCACTGTGATCAGAGGGGAGGGCAGCCAGTCAGACGACTGGCCTCCAGGAAATCACAGTCCTAGGCTGGATGGATGACAGTCCAGCAAACGAGATAATGCTATCACAGAGAGCTCTGCAAGCTAATTCCAAGGTATTACTGTAATTATTATTTACTAGAGAAGAACTGACAGATGATTGCTAAGCTGCTCTTGGGGAGATCTCTCAGATCCCAGATAATGGGAGAGTCCCGTGGGTTAAGAAAAGGGCGTTTTCCTGATTCTCTAAAAAAGGCAAGTGGGTGAACCTGGTGTGTCTGAATAAACTCTGGGCCACACTAGTTAAGGGAAGGTTGGGGAATTGAAAAGAGAAGCGGTGATCACTAGTCATGATGTCATTGAGAACAGGTCACGCCAGATAGATGGCACCTCCTTTCTTGACTGGGTAAAGAGAGGGCAAATGGGGGGCCTGGCATAGACAGACTGTCTTCTGATTCCAGAGAGCATTTGGTCAGGTTTCTCATGCTATGGGAAGTCTAGTGAGTGACTAGAGAATTGGCATGGGGGGGACAGAGGTATTCATGTCCTTGGTGTTGCCAGGGTGTGCTCTTATTGCTGGGTGCAGTCGGGCCATGCTTCTCAAATCTGCACAAGCCCCCACATTTGGAGGGATGGCTCACACACTGGATGAGGGTTGGAAGACACCCTGCATTTTCACTGGCCACAAGAATGGACCAAATGGAATACAACATAATGGAATAAGGTCAGATATCAAGTTCTAAACTTAAGTTTAAAAATAAAATAAACTTAATCATTAACTAGTTGTGTGACCTTGGACAAGTCACTTAACCCCATTGCCTTGCAAAAACTAAAAAAAAAATCACCTTCAAAATGTAGAAAAGGTTGTGTGGCTGGTTGATTTGTCAAAATAATAAAAGGGTCTATTGTCCTGCTCTCTGTCAATCTACAGTAAAAGAGAGCAGGCACAGAGCAGAGTTGGAGTCTTGGGCTAAATTGGGAGGAACAGAAGTGGTCATCAGGATGTGGAGAGTGCCAGGGAGGGACAGATAGCTTGGACAGCAAAATGAGGAGTGATGGGCTCAGTGAGGGGCAGAGATGGTAGCACAACACTGAGAGCGGCACCTAGGACCAACTCACACTGAGGTAAGGTTTGCAGGTTTGCAGAACACTTCACAAACATCTCACTTGAAATTGGGAAGCAGGAGATGTTATTTTACAGATGACAAAACTGAGGCAAAAAGGGGAGAAGTGACTTGCCCAGGGTCACACAGCTGGTAAGGGTATGAGGCTTGATTTGAAGTCGGGCAGTCCTCATTGGAAGTCACTTGTTGGAGGCATCGTCTAGGGTCTGGGTTTGACCACATGGTTACCAAGGACCCCCCCCCATTCTGACACCCTATGATTCTATGGCATGCCACAGTGGCCACAGAGCCTCTGCTTGAAGACCTCCAGGGAAGGGAGGTCACTCCCTGCTAAGCCAGCTCGTTCTATTACTAAGCAGCTCTGATTGTGGGAATATTTTCCTTTTGCACTCAGGCTAATTCTGCCTTGCAGGACTCCCCTCTGCCTCAGGCCCACCCTGTGGAGTCAAAAAGCACAAGGTAAATAGTAAGTCAGTGGGCTCTAGGTTCAAATCCCAACTCTGGAGCCTCTTGACCTGGGTGACCTTAGGTGAGTCATATGATATCTGGGTCTCCTTCTTCCCTAGGAACAGGAGGGAGCTGGCATCACGACCCTCCAGATCTCCCCCTGTCTACCCCCACTCCCAGCATGTTCTTCCCAAGGTCAGAATAACCTCTAACACTGCCCCTTCATGATTTCAACTAACTTCTCTTTTCTATATGACGTACAAAACATGAGAATTACCACCCAAGATAGACAGAGAGGGCAGCCCACACCACCCAGGAGGGGGCAGAGGCCCAGAGGGGCCGAGGGTCTCTTCTAAGAGCAGATGGGTTGGCTGGCAGGACGCAAGGCCAGGGCTTGAGCACTTTCCTCTGGGTGCTTCCCTCCCCCCC
The DNA here is from genome assembly GCF_037893015.1 of Macrotis lagotis. Classification (NCBI taxonomy): domain Eukaryota; kingdom Metazoa; phylum Chordata; class Mammalia; order Peramelemorphia; family Peramelidae; genus Macrotis; species Macrotis lagotis. The sequence continues at coordinate 908,045,998 of NC_133658.1, forward strand.
CCCCAATCCAGTCTGCCTTTCCACAGATTCTGGTCCCCTAAAACATGTCCCACCATTGCTCCAAGCCAATCTATGTAGCACAAGGCATACAGAGACTAATACTTTCCTTGCTTTGTAGTTGGCCAAGAGAATGAGGCCTCCCAAGTTCTATTAGGAAATTTTCCCATTAGGACAGATTAGGAAATCTCCCCGGGCTGAGCCGCAACATCAACACGAGGCTCTCTAGATTTCCCATTCCTCCCTAGCCCTCCTGCTCTCCTCTTGCTCAGGAAACAGAAAATCTCCTCTTCAGGTCCGTTCCCCCCACCCCCATTCCCTGCCCTTTGACTATGAGAGACAGGGCTGCTGTCCTCCCGGTCAGCTGAGAAGGGATCTCTGCTGCAGAATCGAGAAAACTGCCATTTTTGTTTCAGGTGGAGTCAGTTCCTGGCTGAGCTCCTGCCCAGATCCACAAAGCCCCATTTTAACTAAGTCAGCACCTTCCCAGTCCCATGTGATGGAAAAAATAAGAGTCTGAATTCTGGCCGCCATGGCCTGGGGAGCTCTAGGCAAGCTCCTTCTCTCCCCTAACTACTGTTCTGGTGCGAAACCTGGCTCCCATGATCCCTTCCCAGGGGCTCTCAGACCTGGACAGAGGTCCCCTTGAAGTGGAGACATGACTGAAATTGTTGGGTCAGGCTCTCGGGTCTAGATTCAGAGCTCTGGGCTCTCCCTGGAGCAAGGTCCCTTCATTCTTCTAGCCCTTCCCAGAAGGCTCCCCTCCCCTCCCCTCCCTCCCAGCTAAAGGTCTTTTCCTCTACTGAAGCCACTAAGACCCTCTGACATGGGCTTCTTCTTCCTTTCAAGTCAACCATCTCCCCATGCTCTCCTCCTTTCCCTTTCTCCTGACCAAGACCAACCCTCCAACACATGCTCTTCTCCAGGGACGTGCTGCTAAATGAGTAACAACTAGCTTTCCAAAAGACAAAGGTGCTCCTAACACACAATCGGCACCATGAGCTTTTTCTCCACCTTTTCTTTAAATGTAGACAATCAACAAAACAAAAAATTAAGGCTGGTTTTCTTGTATTTACCAATTGCCAGTGTTAAGGCTCACCCTGCAAAGTTAACTATCCACTTTTGAGGGCCGGCACAAGCTGGTTCCAGCACCCTCTAGCGTTCTTTGTTCCTCTCCCAGCTTCTCCAACACACCCAATCCTCCATCATATCCTCCCTCTCTCTCTCTCTCTCTCTCTCTCTCTCTCTCTCTCTCTCTCTGTCTCTGTCTCTGTCTCTCCATAATCTTCACCTCATCCCTATCTCCTGGGTCTTTTCCAGCTGCCTTCACTCGTACCCAAGTCTCCCCTTAACTGCCATACTTGAGCTATTGTCCTCTATGTCTTTTCAACTTCTCAAAGGCCTCAAAAAAAAGTCGTTTACAATTGTTTCCTCTTTCCTCTCCTCACTCTTTAACCATCTGCAAACTAGCTTCTGAGGTCATCCTTCAATTAAAACTACTCTGTTCCAAAGTGATAAACAATTTCTTAATGGCTGAATCTGGTGGTCTTCAACAGGATGTCAGAGGACTCCAGATGATGCCTGTTCTTGAGGCAGACACAGAGGTTTTTGGAACTGGCCAATGTGGGGCTGTGCTTTACCTGACTCAGTTTACTTGATTTAAGGGTCATTATATTTTCCCTAGGAGAGGGACGATAAGAGTTTCCTAATAGAAAACCATTTTCTTTTTTTTTTTAGTTTTTTTTTGCAAGGCAATGGGGTTAAGTGACTTGACCAAGGCCACACAGCTAGGTAATTATTAAGTGTCTGAGGTCGGATTTGAACTCAGGTACTCCTGACTCCAGGGCTGGTGCACTATCCACTGCGCCACCTAGCTGCCCCATAGAAAACCATTTTCAAATGAAAGAACCAATCTGACAAGTCTTTTTTTCTGCCTTCTTTTTGACTTGACTTCTCCTTTATTGACTTCCATCTCCTACCGGATACTGTGTCCTCTGGGTTTTATGACACTAATCCCCCTCCCCTCATCCCTTCTACCTGTCTCATGTCCCATTACCCACTCTGCCAGACACCCCATCCCAGACGCAAAGAGACAGTCTTCATCTCATCATCCACCACAAGCATGAATTCTGAAATCATCATAATCATTTATCATTTCACCTTTCCCTTTATTTTATGTCTTCTAACCCTGTTCTTTGTCCTGTGATCTCCACTCTCTCCACCCCTGAGTTCTTTCCTCCTTCCTCAACTTGACCCTAGGTGAACCAGCTGTAGTCTACACTGTTCTCTAAAATGAAGGCCTTTGTCTCCATACCCCATCCTGCTTTGCCAAAACCCAATCTTGGATAATTCCCACCATCCATCACTGCCTGGTTCCCACCCATGGATTACTGAACCAAGCTGCTGCATTCCATCTTCTCCAGCTTCCTCTTTCATATCCATTCTCTTACTAATCTTGAATCTCTCCATATCTACTTGTCTGCTTCCTCCCCTTCCTCCTTTTTTACAAACAGGTCCATGTCTTTGACAGCTCTCCTCCTGTAGCTCTTCTCCCTTTCATGGCCTATGCTCCTTGAGAAGATCATCTACAACCATTGCCTCTGCAGCCTCTCCTCCTACTCTTCTCTAACTTAAGACTTCATCTTTTCACAGACACTACTCTCTCCAAAGTGACCATGGATCTCTTGGTTGCCAAATCCAGTGACCTTTCCTTATCCTTCTCACCCTCCCCGCAGCCTTGGACATGATCTATCACCCACTCCTCTAGGTTTTCAGAAAATCCCTCTTTCTCCTAGTCTTCCTCCTCCCTCTCTGGCCATTCCTTCTCTTGTCTCCTTTACTAGTTCTTCATCTGGGTCATGCCTGCTAACTGCAGGTGTCCCACAGAGCTCTGAACTGGGCCCTTTTCCTTTCACCTGTGATTGCATCAACTCCCTTGGATTCGAATATTATTCAAAGCTTTTCATAACCTAGTCCTATCTTTCTTTCTTTCAAGGCAATGGGGTTAAGTGACTTGCCCAAGGCCACACAGCTAGGTAATTATGAAGTGTCTGAGGTCGGATCTGAACTCAGGTCCTCCTGATGCCAGGGCCAGTGCTCTAGCCACGGTGCCACCTAGCCGCCCACCTTAGATTCAATTATTAGGTCTGTGTAGATGGTTCTTAGGTCTATTTACCCAGGCTTTACCTCTCTCTTGATCCCCAGTTCTCCATCTCCAAGGATCTACTAGTCAACTGGAACTGGACGTACCACAGTCATCTTAAAACAGATCTGAAACTGAGCTGCCTCGCTTTCCCCCAAGATTAAATAACAATGTTTGGTATTCCAAGATCTTCCTGACCTGACCTCTTTCTATGTTTCCAGGCTTCTTATACATCACTGCCCTCCACATACGCCCATACCCAGTGATCCTGGTCCTGTTTTTCTGACAAGAGCCTATATGTCTTGGCTCCAGGCATTTCCTTTGCCTAGGCCCTAAGAGGCCAGGGTCTGGAATGCTGTCCCTCCTCACCTCCCAGGCTTCCTTCAAGTCCCAGCTACACTCCACCTCTGCACAGGAAGCCTTTCCCTCTCCCCCTTATCCTTCTCTCAGTTAATTATCTCCAATTTATCCCCTATGAAGATATCTGTATGTCCACAGACTGCCCACAGCCGTCTGCATAAGCTCTTTGAAGGTGGGGCCTGGCATCCCATGCATCTCCAGTTACAGGTGCCCAGAGGAGAGGATTCTCTGTCCCCCAGTTTCCAGTCCAGCCTCCACACTGCTGCTGCTGGTCACTCCTCTGCCTCCAAGTACCTCTAAGGAAGCCATAACCTGCCTGGCCCCAATCTCTCAGTCCAGCCTCACAAATAGCACTCTGCAATATACTCAAACTGGACTTCTCTGTAACCCTCACATATCCCTTTCCATCAACTACCTTTGCACTGGCTATCTTGTCCAGATGGGCACTGCCCTCCAAGATGGTGCATCCCCTTATGAGTCATTTTGTATCAAACTGCTTATTTATGTGGACTCATTCTTACATGGGTGTTTTGTTTTTTTTTTGGTCTACTTATGGGGCAGTAGGTGGGGAAGTGATTAGAGCACTAGGTCTGGAGTCAGGGAGCGTTGTCCCCTCACCTGTGCCTCAGTTTCCTCATCTGTAAAATAGGGATAATAACAAGCACCTACCTTGCAGGGTTATTGTGAAGATCCAGGGAGAACCTTAAAGGACTAAGTTATGCTGGCTACTGCTATTATGATGAACGTATCTGTAGCCCAGCAGGGTGCTCCAAGCATAGATCACACCTGCTAAGTGATGGCCACGGCAGGGGAAGCAGGGAAGGCCTAGGGGAGAACCCGAGGAGGCTGGGGGACAGGTGGGGGAGGAAGTGGTTGGGGGAAAGGCAGGGATGGTGGGGGGGGGGTAAGGCACAGAGGTCATAGGCAAATCTGGCAACAGCAGTGAAGCTCCAAGGCACAGGCCAGGGCAGACGCTGGTCAGGGTAAAGGTCAGGATGAGGTCGGGGTGAAGGGTGACAGGTCAGGAGCTCCCCAGAAGCCAGGAGTGGGGATGAAACTGGACCCCTATCCCCAGGGGATCCTCACCGCAGTGTTGTTATGGCATTCGAGGCAGCGGTCCCGGGCCCCCACACCATCACAGTTACTGTGCCTGTTGCAACGACACTCAGTCGAACAGTTACGGCCGACAAACCCAAAGTGGCAGAGACAGTGGTCAGGCTCCACACAGGTGCCATTCACGCAGCCTTGGGCGCAGACTGGGCGGCACTGGCCCCGCACACTGCCCGGGGAGGAAGCAAAGGTAGATCAAAAGCCCAGTCCAGAAACAGTCCCCCAGCTCCCCCAATCCTGTCCTCCCTGGTCCACAGTGTATCAGTCCACAGTGGAACAGTCCACGGTGGATCAGTCCCCCATCCTCACTGGTCCATGGTGTATCCGGTCTTGCAGGTACACTCGTAGCCATGAGGTTGGTCATGACAGTTCTGGGTCTCATTACAGTCATGGTGACCATTGACACATTCATTCTCAGGAGGGCAGGACAGGAAGGCCCAGGAAGCCCGTGGATCTCCATGCCCGCATGTCAGTCCTGTAGGTGAAAGGGCAAGAGAGACAGCTCACCTCCCTGTTGATCCTCAGAGAGAAACCAATCTCACTTTCATGACCCATCCTGGCCCCATACCCATGCCATGGTCCACCAAGGACAGAGCTGAGGTTGTTCAGATATTAAATCCACCCCCCACTCCCATTCCTATGCCCCTGACCTTTATAGAAATGAGAGATCCAAAGAAGGGCAGAGAACTGTCCAAGATCACAAGATAAATGGGACAGAGGTAGGACTAGCATTAGAACTCAGGACTTTTGCCTCCTTTCCCCAGCTCCCATCACCACTGCAAGCCCCCACCACTTGTATCCAGGCCAATGTTCCCACACTCACCATTTCGGGGTCCACTGAGGCCACCCTCCATACACAGTCCTGCCCCATCCTGGCCAGGGTCTCCTCTGGCACACCAGCCACAGTGTGGACGTCGAAGGCAGAGGGCACATTGGGGGGCATTACCACAGCCCAGGGAGCAGCTCTCTGCTCCTCGCAGCAGCCTCCCGCAGCCCCCTGCCAGGCAGCGCAGAGGTAGAAAAGATGGACTCAGACACTGCAGGGGGCAGAGGACGAAGGGTGGGGCAGGACCCCCAAGCAGCAAAAGAGACACAGAGGAAGAGGAAGGGATGCCAAAGAGGAATCAGATTTGAAGTGTTCAGAGCAGCCCCTGCCCACCCTTCCCTGTGAGCCCTGCCCCCTCTCTCCTGATGCCTACCCCTCCCTGAGCCCTCCCAGGGCCCTCCCCAGGGCCTCTGCGCCCTCCCTCCTGGAGTGCCCATCCCACACCTGCTGGAGGCTGCTGCTCCAGACACAGTGCTGCCAGCCCCCATCTGCACCCTTGGAGTCGAGGCAGGAAGAGCAGTTGGGCAGTCGGTGACAGGGTGTTGGGCAGGGCATGGGGGGTGAGGATTCCACGGGCATCGGGGACACATTGAGCAGCGAGTGGCTGAAGCAGGTCCAATCATAAGTGGGCTGGACCGAGAGGATGCGGCGGGTCTCCCCTGGGGAAGGCAGTCAGAGCTGGGACCTAGGACCAGCTTGCCCTCCCCCCAGCCCCTCCCCTCGGGGTCTCCAGGCACACCCACTCACCAGTGCGCTTGAACTGGCGCGTCCACATACACTTGCCCTCCTGAGTACACTGCTCACAGTCAGCCGCCCCACACGCAGCCTCCGAGCAGTTACCGGCCCAGAACACCTCCCGCTGGTTGATGCGACAGTCGTTCTCAGAGGTGCAGGAGCCATTGCGGCCAATGCAGGCCCCCTCCGGACAGTTGGTACACCACTTACAACGTGGGGGGGCAGCCTGGCAGGGGAGGGAGGTTCAGGACCGGCCCCTTTGTCTCTGTACCCCAAGATCTCCTTTAGCCCAGTCCAAGCAGGGGCTTGGGTGCACAGTCAGGGCTAGAGCCCCCTCCTCTTTGGCGACACCACCCCAAGAGATCTAAGAGTTGGCCTTGTCTCATCTCTCAGACTTGAGGCCTGGGGAACCCAGACCACAGCATGGGGGACACCTCACCTCCTCCCCTTCCCCCAGTCTCAGGGTGCGGGGGTGGCGGGCGAGACACTCGCTGCAGGTGCGCAGGCGGCGGCATTCCTCTGGGGTGCGGGGCATGGGGGAGCAGGAGGGGGGACTGCAGCCCAACCTGGGGACAAACAGCAATTGAAGGACACTCACTAGCACGCTCCCCTCCCCCTTTGTCCCATGGCTGCTTTGGGGAATGGGGGAGGCACAAGCAGGACTGTGCCCGCCAACCAGCTGGCCCCTGGCCCCCTTCCCTGCTCACCTGTGGGCCTGGTCTCCTGACAGGCAGGCTCCATGGCACCAACTGCAGGCCCCTGAGGTATTACAGGCCTCGGGGGAGGACACCAGGTGGCAGGGGTCCGAGGGCAAGCTCAGAGACAGCAGACGCCCCAGGGCCACCCCACCAAAGCCCCCAGAGATGTAGAGGTGACCCCCCACAGCCGCCACGGCATGGGCCACAGACTCCTCCATCGGGGGGCCCACAGAGGCCGGACCTGGAGGGGTGGCAGAGGCAGAAAAAAGAGGCTCACAGACAGGACCCAAGAAGGCAGGAGGAAAGGGAGAACAGAGTGAAGGAGAAATCAGAGCCAGAGGCAAAAAAGACAGATGAACACTGAACCAGAGATAGACAGATAGACAGAGACACAGAGAGTCCCAGCACTGACCAGCAGAGGTCCAGAGGCAAACATGGACAAAAAGATGGGGCAGAGGATGCAGACAGGATCGGCAGACATGGACAGGGGATTGGCAGATGTGACAGGGGGTCACCAGATGTGGACAGGAGGTTGGCAGACATGGACAGGGGATCAGCAGGCATGGACAGGGGGTTGGCAGACATGACAGGGGGTCAGTGGGCTCCTAGGGCAGACCCTAGGCAGGGCAGCCCTAGCTAGGACATGTCTAGTCAGGGTGACTTTATGGAAGGAGGCAGCAGAGTCTGATGCCAAGGTCGATCCCTGGACTGGAGGTCACTGGGAACATTTTCCAGCCCAGTGAAGTCATCTGAGGCCAGGGTGCTGGTGCTGCCCAGTAAAGAATGAAGCAGTAAAGAGGGCCCTGGGGAATGCCTCCCTAGCTGTGTGCTCTGGTCAGTCAAAATCCTTCTGTCCAGGCCTCAGTTTCCTCATCTGTAAAAAGGGAGGGCTGGCCCTGCCAGCTCTGACTGGTGTTGTCCTTCTGGAAGGGTGTGGGATCCCTACTGGCCCAGGCACCCTTGGCCCTGTCCCTCCCGGCGTTCTATGCCACTCACGGGTCAGGTTGGGGAGCAGCCAGGCATTACAGTTGACCTGGTACAAGAGGACATCACTGCTGAACTCGTCCGGCTCCGAGCGGCCCCCGAGGACCACCATGGTATCCCCAAGCAGAGCTGCTGCATGGAACAGCCGGGGCCTAGGCTGGGGGCAGGAGGCAGGGTCACAAAAGGGGACCCCAGAGTCCAGGCCCTTTCCTGGCCCCCCAGGACCGCCCCACTGTGGACGTCCCCATCACTCAAGGCTTCAGGAAGCCCCTGAGATTGGCTCACTTCATTTGTTAAGCCCTTCCTTCTAGGAGGCTTGGTTTAAGCCTCCTCCCCTAGGAGCCACCTCACTAACTCCCACTGCCCAGATGAAGCCCCTCTGTTCTCCCCATCACCACCTCAGGCTCTTCCCCAGCCTACAGGCTCCCAGTTGCCCCCCCATCAAGCCTCCCAGTCCCCCTGCCCCAGAAGCTCTCCATGATCCCAGTGTCCCTCTGGGCTCACCTGGCTGGTTTGAAGCAGCCTGGGGCAGACCTCGGTGCCACCGCTCATGTGCTGAGCTGCAGCCCACCCCCGGCCACCTTGTCCTGACCCCTCCACCCATCACTGGGCTCCCAAAGGGTACCTTTGCCCCCTGAGAAGGGGCCAGCAGGCTCCAGGTGCGGTCAGGGCAGTGCAGGGAGTAGAGCTCTGGGGAGGGGGCGGCCAACTCAACGTGAAAACGAAAGCCACCGAAGACATACAGAGAGTCTGTGGCCTCGTGGTAGACTGCTGAGTGACCATAAAGGCCTGGAGACATGAGAGGAACCAGAGAGATGGGTGATGAGAGGCTGAGGGGGCTCAGAGGGTCCCAGCCCCAGGCTCCTCACCCTCACCAGTGGGTGGTGTCCCACTCGAGGGCCCAGCCAGCCAAGTGCCCGTTGCCAGTTGATACTCCAGGAGTTGCTGGTTGAAACCATTTTCAGGCGAATATCCACCGACGAGCAACAGGGACAGGCCTCGCCGGGAGGTTAGTGTGTGGCCGGCCACCGCGGGCAGCAGCAGGGTCTGTGAGGTCTGAGGTCGGAAACAGAGGTGAGCCAAACAGCACAGGGTGGGGGGGAGGTCATGGGGATGGTGGGATCCAAGGAGGAAAACAGGAAGGGGGTGAGGAATGCCTAATGCAGCCCAAAGGGCCTGGGGAAGAAGGGTCCGTGGTCAGTCACCTTCTCTTGACGCCACTGCAGAGTGGTGAGGTTGAGAACCCAGAAGTCTCGGGCGACCCCCGCCGCCGTGAGGCCACCCAGTAGGTACATGGCTCCACGGCCAGCAGGAACATAGGCAGCCGCATGGAATGAGCGGGGAGCAGGTCCTGGCCCCCCATCCTCGGAACCAGCCAGCATCTGGGTCCAGCGCCGCTCCCCCACCGAGTACCTGCAGAGAAGCCCCATCGATGGTCAGCCCTCAGCTGGGCAGGATCCCCGGCACCCCTGGAGGCCACCCCTCACCTGTACAGGTTTCCCAAGAGCCCCTGAGGCAGGCCCAGACCCCCGAACATCCAGAGGGTTGAGTCGGGCCCCTCAACCATGGTGTGGCCCAGACGATGCAGGAAGCGGCTTGCCGTGTCCTACAGGGAAACAGAGGGCTCAGGCTTGAGTCTGGAGAGGAATGCACATGTGTGCATGTGTGTGTGTGTGTGTATGTGTGAGCATGTACACATGTATGTGTGGAAGGGGGAACATGTCTGACCTAAAGACACCTCTTCCTCTCTCAACCTCTAATGGGGAAGGCACGGACCAGGCCGAGGTTCCTTTCAGCTCCCTCTGACCTCGCAGGCTCCAGAAAAACAGCCCCTTGGGAAAGGAAACCAGAGCCCACCCAGAGGGGTAGGGGCTGGCCCCTCTCCACACACTCCTCTGCCTCCCAGCTCCCCCATCTCACTCCCCCCCCTCCCACTGTCATCCTCAGGAGGACCAAAGAACCAGTGGGAGCATCCACACATGCTTATGGCTTGGTCCTTGTGGTGACTGGGCTAGGAGGAAGGAAGGGGTCCCCAGGACCTTAAGGGATGAAAGCTGAGGAGGGAAGGAGCAGGCCCTGGGGAGAGAGTTGGGGTACAGAGGCTGGCTGTGGTCCTGGGGTGCTCCAGAGAAATCAGGGTTGGTCCACAGGACAAGACTTACAGCAGAGAGACGGCTATCCAGGAGCGTCTCCCAGACAAGCTGCCCCCCATCCAGGCGTGTGGCACAGTCTGCTCCCCCAAAACCTTCAAAACAGATGCATAATCCTAGGCTCTGCAGAGGTGGGGGAAGAAATCTGGGGTCAATGACAGATGACTTCCTCCAAACATGCATTCCCCTTCCCCGACCCAGAGAGCCACAAATTTTGTTGGACCCCCCGCCCACAGTCCGCTCACACCTGGTTGCAGATGCCCCCCCCAAGGTGGGCAGAGCAGTTTGCAGGACAGAGGGCGAGGATGCAGGCCGGGCCAGCCCAGCCTGGGGGGCAGCGGCAGCGGCCGGCCCCCCCACCCCCTGCTTCCTCAGAGACACATTCCTGGGGAGCTGGGCAACTCCCAGGGCCCCCTGGCCCCATCTCACAGCGGCCGGAGCCCACAGATGCATTGAAGCCCCACGAAGATGAGCCATTCGCCTCCCAGTGGAGAACCAGAAGCCCTGGGGGAGCAGGAGTACAGGAGCAGGTGAGCTGCCAGTCCGGGGGGGCTCAAAGCCATGATCCTCCTCCTTCAGGGTGGGCCCCCCCAACACATACCTGAGAGCGCCTGCACAGTGAGGGGCCGGTCCCGCCGCTGGCCACAGAAAGCTGCAATGAGGCTGCGGTCAGACTGCACGACGCCCGTGTCCAGGAATCGTGGGAAACCATCAAAGGCCAGGACGTAGCTCAGCTGAGGAGAAGAGGAGGGGACTGGTCAGTCTTGGGGCTCAAGGCACAGGGCAGGATGGTCCCTTCCATGACAGGGTGCCCCTCAACCCACATGGCTGAGGATGATGCCCAGCATCCCCACACCCAGTGCAGGGATCTCCCCTGAAGCCCACCCAGAAGGCTAGTCCTGGTCTCCCTGGGGCAGGCCCCTCCTGCACCAACCCTAGACCAGGTCCCAGGTGGCTCTGGTCCAAGGGGGTGGCTCTCTACCTAGTCAGCAGTTCATGAGGTAAAGCCTGAGTTCTGGGGAAGATCAGGGCTGGGTGCCCTGTCCCACCTAGAGCCTCCCACCTCCCCAATGCTCTCTCCAAATGCTCACCGTGCAAGGGGTGCTGCTGTCTGGCGAGAAGGTGAGGGTCAGTGGAGGGCAGGGAACTCCAGGAGGGCAGGGCTCCAAGTTTTCTGAGGCTGACACCACCCACACGCAATAGGCCAGCCCAGGCCCAGCATGACTGCCCACCTGAGGGGGTCCCCCTGCCCGGCGGGAGCCCAGTGCCACAGAGGACACATTGGTGAGCAGGGCTCTGCCACCACACTCCCGGAAACAAGAACCCCCAGCCCTGTGGGTAGGAAAGTGAGGAGTCAGAGAAGCTACCCACCCTCAATCCTGGGGGTCCTTTGTGGGACCAGCAAGTCCTTGGCGCTAACATTTCACTCCCCACCCCCAACCCTTCCCTACTTTTTTTTTTCTTTTTTTGGTTTTTGCAAGGCAAACGGGGTTAAGTGGCTTGCCCAAGGCCACCCAGCTAGGTAATATTAAGTGTCTGAGACCAGATTTGAACTCAGGTACTCCTGACTCCAGGGCTGGTGCTTTATCCACTACACCACCTAGTCACCCCCCTTCCCTACTTCTTCCTGCCTCACTATCCTCACTCACCCTACTAGGACCCCCCATGTCTCAGGATCCATCCCAGTCTCCCTACCCCAGGCTCCAGCTTCTCCTTGGGCCTTCACACTCTTAGCAGAGGTCCCCCTACGGTCCCCCCTTCAGCCCCTCACCGCGGGTCTCCGTAGTAGCCAGGCGCACAGAGCTCACAATGGGCCCCCTCCGTGTGGTCCTGGCAGAAGCAGAGCCCAGTGTGGCCATCACAGTGGCCCCTCTGGGGGTCTCCGTGTCCATTGCACTGGCATGGCCGGCAGCCGGCGGGTCCCGTGGCATTGCCGAAGCTGCCCGGCCGACACTGCTCACACCGCTCCCCCCAGGTCCAATCTGCAGGTGACAGAAACATGGTGGGCATTACTATACAAAACTAGAAAGCAAGATGGAAGGGGTCTCCGATGTGATTTGCAAATGGTGTGAGAATTCCTAAATACAGATCCAACAGGAAAAGGCAGCAAAGAGCAGAGGGGTGAACCCAGAGCCACACTGCCCACCTGCAGAGGCAGAAGTCCAATGTGCCATTAATTAACATGGTTATGTTGCGGCTGCCTCATGGGGGACACGGTGGATCAGGTCAGAGGGAAGACCCAGAGAGCATTTGGTCTCAGGCCTTCTGACTCCAAATAGACCAAAGGAAAAAAATGCTACATCTTGGGAGAATAAAACTACGGGTGGTCCGAGGAAAGGGGAATGGGCAGACTCGAAAGCAAAACTGTGGGATTCTGACATTATTCCTGTTATAAGCCCCCTCCTGCCATCCCTGTCCTAGGGCCCCTCCCAGCTCTGACATCCCTTATTCTAAGACCCTCCCAGCTCTGACATCCTCTCTTCTAAGGCCCCTCCCAGATAGGACTCTGAGGTTCCATGGCACCTCACCATGCTCTCAGCCCAGGGCTCTAAGTTTTATTTCAAACTTTATCAGCCAGAACAATTTGTAGTCAGAGCTGAAAGGAGCCTCTGGAACTCCCTAGGTCCCCCTACTACTCCTCATGGCCGGCCCAGCCTCCTTACCCTGACACTCATCACAGACGCCCGGCCCCTGTGTGTAACAGTAGCTATGGAAGTTACAGCCACAGTCCCGGGAGCAGAGAGGGGCAGGGGGCCCAGGGGCAGGCGTGGGCAGGGGGGGATCCGAGGTCCAGCCCAGGTCGCAGACACAGGTGAAGTCAGGGGGGCCGCTACACAAGCCATGGCCACAGTCCTCCAGACACCTAAGGGATCCACAGGGGAGGGAAGAGAGGTCGGATGGGCAGTCACAGCCCAGGCTCCTGACCTCCCGTCTCCATGGTAACCCACAGCCTTCCAGCTGATGACCCAAGTCTCCACGGCAGCCCTATTTCAGTCCAAGAGCCTGGTCTCCAGAGTCATTCTATGGACAGACCCAACAGAAGGAGTGACCCCTGCCTTCCAGGGACCATCCTCTCTCCCACCACAGTGACCCCTGCCCCTTCTCACGTCTGGTTGCAGTGGGTGACCCCATCACCATGGTAACCATGTCCACAATGACATTCATAGCTGACTGGGGTGTTCAGGCAGGACGCCAGGGGGTGGCAGCGTGCCAGACCCAGGCGGCACTCATCCACATCTGGACACTGGGCATATGACCAAAGGGCAGGGAGCCCTGGGGGCAGCCCCTCCCCAGCTCCCAGGGAGCAGGGACCACCTCCCAGGGGTCCCGAGAAGTCTCCTGGGAGGCACCTAAAAATGAGGAACAGAAAAGGGCAGAGGAAAGGGAGAAAGAAGATGGGGCGCAAAGGGAGGAGACCACGAGTGAGGGGAAAATAAGGGAATGAGAGAGAGACAGAGACAGAAAGAGAGACAGAGAGAAGAGAGACACAGAGACAGAGACAGAGACACCGAGAGAGACAGACAGAGAGAAGAGAAAGAGAAATGGAGAGAGATAGAGACAGAGACAAAGAAAGACAGGGAGAAGAGACGAGAGACAAGAGACAGAGATAGGGGAGACAAGCAGACAGAGAGACAGATGGAGTGACAGAGAGAGAGAGAGAGAGAGAGAGAGAGAGAGAGAGAGAGAGAGAGACAGAGACAGAGACATGGGGGGGGGAGATAAGCAGTTAGAGAGAGAACAAGGAGAGGGGAGAGAGATAGGAGGGACAAAGGAGGGATGGAAAAATAAAAAGTCACAGGTGAGCATGAGCCCACAAGCCCTGCCCCACCCCAATTCAGCCTCGCCCTCGCCCTCGCCCTCACCCTCACCTGCCCAGGGTCGGGTTGTCCTCATTCCCGCACCAGCCACACTCATGGCTCTGTAGGCAATCATGGCAGGAGAGGAAACGTGCACAGCTCATACATCGTGGCTCCGAGTGGACACTGGGCCAGGTAGGGGGCATCCGTCAGCATGGAAGACCCACCTCTTAGCCCCCCAACTCTCACTTGGGACCCCAGTCAAAAGTGATGGAGACCACAAAGGCTTGCAAATCACTTTCCAATACTATCTGGGAGAGAGGCACTATCATTATCCCTAGTTTACAGAGGAGGGAACCGAGGCACTCATGAGTGACTTGCCCAGGATCACTTAGACTGTGTCAGAGGTCAGATCTGAACCCAGATCTTCCTGACTCCAGGAAGGGACCCTATAACCCGAACCCCCTAATTCCTTCCCTCCTCCTCTCCCCATCCTGCCCACCTGTCATCCCAACCCCTGCAGCCCCCATGAGGATAGCGGGCGAGGTAGGCAGCAAAAAGGAAGCAGGTCTGTGTGGACTGGCACCAGGCACACTGGCTGGAGTTGGCCAGGCAGGTCTCACAGGAGTGTCGCCTAAAGGAGGGAGCCGGGGGGGGGGGGGGCAGATGTTGGATCTGGCCAGCCCCCCCAGTCTTGGGCTTCCCTCTCCCCACTCCATCCATGAAGCCAGTCCATCCCCCCAGGGCCCTGGACCAGGCCTTACTGGTTACAGAGTGGGGGGCAGTTTGAGGGGCTCCTCACAGCTGACCCAGCCCGGCCCCGGCGGCTGCAGGTGGCGTCACCCTTCCGACTCAGACTCTGCTGCCACTCACAAAAAGGATCCTGAGGGAGGGAGCAGGGAGGGAGGGAGGTTCACAAGCGCTGGCTCCAGCCTCCCTGACACCCCCCAGACCTGGCCTCATCTTCACCCTCCCCAGTGTTTCTGCCTGGAGCACAGCCCCCTCCCATCTAAGCCCTCCATCCCACCCCCCATCTTTTCAGTCTCACAGAATCCTGATAAATACTAGGAGAGGGTCTCAAAGATTACCTGGCTTGGTCCTTCCCCTTTACCCTCTTCTCCTCAGAGACCACAGGGTCAGAAAGTACCCCCCCAGCCCAGCCCCCCCCAGGGGTCTCCCATGCTCCTGGTTTGCCCCGGGGCCTGTCAGAACCTGGGCACAGGCGTGGCAGTCCCTGTGCTCCTCGCAGAGTGGGCAGAGGGCCGGGGCCAGCACCAGCAGGGCCCCACCCCCGCTGCAGCGCGCACCATCTTGGCGAAGGATGCAGGAAGCGCTGAGTGGGCACCAGCCGCAGCCCTGGTCCGCCAGGCAGCCCAGGCAGGAGGTGTAGGAGGTGCAGGCGGATGAGCGAAATGGCTCCAAGAAGAAGAAGGAGATCTCCTGGGGGAACAATTGAGGTCAGCAGGCTGGGCCTCAGGGGCAGCACCTGACCCATGGGCCTCAGGGGCAGGGCTGGGGAGGGCTGAGCTGATCACTCACACTGCCCCCCGGCACACCGGTCCGGTCCCACAGCAGGGTCAGCTCACTATTCCCAGACCCCGCCGAGCTATTCAGCTGGCCCTGGATCTCCACGGCATATTTGTGGCCACGGCCTGGGAGGGGGAAGAGGCGGGCCGAGCCGGGGCGCTGGAGCCTGCGGATCTCCTTGTCCTGCTGGGCCACCCAGCGCCCCACTTCTTCCTAGAGAGGGTGAAAGACAAGGAAGAAATACCATGACAAAGACTCAGACCCACCATAAGCCTGCTCTTCCCCCAGGCCTCCACCCCTCCCATGGGTCACCCCAAACATTCATCCAGTCCCATGGACGCCCACCCCTCCCCTCTGGCAGACCCCTGCTCCAGACCTGGCCCCATCACATCCCATTCCCCTTTCCAGACTCCCAGATCCAAGCTCCCCATCCCCCAGGATGCAATGGTCCCTCTTTGGGACTCTCTGAAAGTACTGCCCCTGCCCACAAGCCCCTTCCCCACTAACCCTGGGGGCCACAGGACCCCCTTCAATGCCTCTGGGGTCTCTGCCAAGCCTGACCCCACCAGGAACAATGGGAAGGCGACGTAGGCTGTCTGTGGGCAAGACCCTTCCCTGCTGCCTAAATCCTGTACGATCACCCCTCTCAATGTCCCTCCTAGAGAAACAGGGGTGACTCTGTGAAGGCAGCTCAGCTCTCAGGGGCCAGCCTCTTCTCCCTCTTAGGGAGGCAACCCCCCCAGCCACCCCCCCCCTCCAGTGGTCCAAGCCTTCTGTCCTGAGCCACTGGCCAGGATGGCCACTAGGCCCTGGGGCTCTCCGAGATGGCAGAGGGGTCACGTGCCCCAACTTCCACAGCCACCCACCTCCACCCCCACAACTCCTCCCAGGGGCCTAACTGAAACTGCAGAGATGCCCCAGCTCTGGCAGATCATTCCCCGGCCTCCTTCAGGCTGCCCACCACCCTCACCATGTGCTGGCTATCAGGTCCCCGGGCCATCCGAGCCAGGACCCTCAACCTCTGGGCCCGGGCCCACACAATAACATCATCAGCCCCTGAGCCTCCAGGCCCCCCAGGCAACAGCGGATGGATGAAGCCCCGGTAGACAAGAGACACATCTGTCTCTGTGTTGGACGTCTGTGATAGGGTGATGGTTGTGCTCCGGACAATCGACACCTGCCAGGAATGGAGGAGGGGGCAGCAGTGAGCGAGGGCCAGCGGGGGGCCCTCTCACCTCCCGAGCCCAGACTCCTGGGGGTTTGCTCTCAGAACCAGCAGGGACCCCTAGAGTTCTGCTCTCCCAGGCACATGGAGGAAGGGGGCCTAGGACATGCCTGTGTGGGCAGAGCCAAGGCTGGCACAGGCCTGGGCTGTCCCTCCCCACCACCAGACCCCTGACCTTGTCAGGCTGGGAGGCATTGGGGGGCTGCTGGAAGGTGAGCAGGTGGAGGCCAGGCAAGAAACTCTGAGTAACACAGGCATCAAGAGTTGTGACAAAGACAGGGGCTGCCCCCCACCAGCCCACGGTGCCAGAAATCTGTTCCCCTCGACACCGAGCCTGCTCTGGGGGAAGAGGAAGATGATCAGCCGGATACCCCTCCCACCCAACCTCATCCCTGGCCTGACCCCCAGCCCTTTGTCCTCTTGTTCTACTGTCCACACCCCTGGCAGCCCAGGGCAGGGAAGCCAAGCCCACCCTCCCCAATGCTGCAGAGCAGCCACGCTCATCACTCACCAGGCCGGGGAAGGCAGCTCTCATTGTGGACGCACCAGCCCAGGGCACCAGGCCCACGAGGCGGGGGAACGGCACCGCTGAATGCCAGGCAGGCCTGGCAGTCACCCAGCAGGCGGGCCAGGCCTAGGCAGCCAGCTGCTGGGCACTACAGAGAGGGAAAGGAGAACATGTCAGGGGTTGGGGGGAGGCTCCAGGCATGCAAGGGGAGCAAGGAGAAGCAGGACCACAGAAAAGGGGGCAGGGGGTCACTCACAGCTCCAGGGGGGCTCCCAGGAGGCGGGGCAGCCTGGCAGGCTCCTTGGCACCAGCTGCACTCAGGGTCCCTGGCACAGACACTGTGCTCTGTGTACATGGAACAGTAATCCAGGTGGTACTGGTGGTGGTGATGGGTCAGGAGGGGGAAGGAAGTGAAGGGCTAAGCCTTGGGCCTGCACCCCGGGCCAGGCTCCTCCTGAAACCCTCCTCATCTCCCCACAAACCCCCAGCCCTTCCATAAGAGCCCCGACCCCCATGTCCTCCCAGACTCCTCCTAAGGGCCCCCTACCCCACTGTCCCCTAGCTCAGCCCCAGCCCCAGGCCCCCACCCCCTCATCTGTGAGTCTGTCGTGACTCAAGTCACCTGGAGTCCCAAGTCATCCCTGGCCTCGCCTGTCTCTGGCCGCCCAAGGCCCCTCCCCTCATAATCATGCCCCTTCTCCGTCCCCCACAGGAGCTCACATCAGGGGCTGGAGCCTGGAATACGAAGGGGGGCACTTTGTAGGCCATCAGGTCCCCTCGCGGCCGCCCACTGTACCCACCAGCCACCAGCAGGACACTGCCCCCCAGCACAGCTGCCACATGGGAGTACCGGCCCCCGGGAGGCGCTGCCCGGCCTGGGGGGGGACAGGAAGAGATCCCAGCTGACCCCCTCACCTCCTCCAGGGCAGGGCCCCAGCCTCCCCCTCTAAGGAGCCCTGGCCTGGTGCGCTCAGCACAAACAGGGTGTGGGGAGATCAGACTGAGTGCATGGGGAGAAGGCTCTGAAAAGCTCAGCTACCTTCAGGGGTCCCTGGAGGGGCCAGCTCAGCTCCTGACACCCACTGGTGGCAGCCAAGATGGTAGAAGAAGATGCCATCCTCATAACACTTTTCCTCCTGGTAGTGAGTATGTACATTGCCACCTGAAAACCAAGGGGAGGAGAGATGAGACACACCTGGGGAGGGGGAGGGGCCAGGCACACCTGGAGAGAGTGGGGAGGGGCCAGGAGTTCTCCCACACCTGGAGGGGATTAGGCAAGAAGGACGTGAGAAGTTGGGGAGACAATCACTGAGGGAGCACCCAGTCCAGCCACAAGCCGGAATGCAGGAAGGGTGGGGGGGATACCCTTACCATAGACCACCATGTAGTTGCCAAGAACGCTGGCTGTGTGGAAGGCTCGCTCCCGGGGCCCCCGCTGACCGTCCCGGCCACGCAAGGAGGTCCACACCCGCAGGTCCACATGGAAGAGCTCGGTAGAATTCACTCGTACAGAGAACCTAGAAGGTGGAAGACGGTAAGAATAAGGCAGGATCTCAAGGGGATGCCCGTGAGGCCAAGAGGGTGGAAAGGGGGCACCACCCGGGCCACTCACCGAGCCGTGGAAGGCCTGTGGCCTCCATAGATGAGCAGAGCCCGAGACGGCGGGTGGAAGATCATGGAATGGCCAGTGGCCGCGGGGGGCCGGCCACCCGCTGGCCGCACCTCCTCCCAGTGGCCCCGGCCCCCACCAGGGCCCTCCAGACGGAAGCGGAAGAGGCCAGAAGAGAAAAGGTCGTGCTGTGTGCGCCCCCCAAAGATGTAGAGCCAGGAGTCGTCCACTAAGGCAGCAGCGTGTCCGGCCAGGCCTGGGGGCCCCGGGGCCCCTGAGGAGGGGGGAGCCAGCAGTTCCCAGTGACCCCCAGCACGTGGAGTGAAGGCCCACACGTCACTTGTCAGAGAGCCGTCAGCCAGCTCCCCCCCCATGAGCACCAGGGAACCAGCCCAGGCCACGGCCACATGAGAATGACGGGCAGCCTGGTGGGGAGACAAGGTCTGGCCTCAGACACCAGCCCGCTTGGAGGAACGAGGAGAAAAGGGCAGGGAGACAGGGGAAAAGAGACAGGTGGGCTGAGACGAGGAGAGGGTGAGGGCACCCCACCATCAGAGAAGCCATGGGGACCCGACCAACCCCACGGGGGTGGGGGGTTGGAGGGAGGGTTGGGCAGGGCAGGGGGAGCACACCCACTCGGTCCTCACCGGGCCAGGGCTCAGGTCCCATCGCTCCCAAGCGTTGGCAGAGAAGTTGTACAGAACGAGATCACCCAGGGCCGAGTTCAGGTCCTGCCCTAGGAGGGGAGGGGTGGGGGACAGGTTGGGAACAGGCCTGCGTACCCCTGCCCCCACCCACCCACTGCTCCCAGATGTCCCCTGCACCTCCAAAGACAGCAAGCAGCCCCGGAGGTGAGAGGAAGGCGCCGGCGGCCCCGACACGGGCCGGGAAGGCGGCATCCTCGGAGCTCACGTTGTGCCACCAGCCGGCCCCCTGGTTCTCCCATAGCCTCAAGTCACAGGCACGGCCCAGAAAGCCCGGCTCACAGCGGCAGGGGCCCGCCTCCTGGGGGGGAGACCCAAGTCAGAGGATGAGGCAGCTGGGGGTCAAAGGTCAGAAGTCAGGGTCCTAGGGTTAGGGGGCTCAAGGACCAGGGTCAAAGATCAGCCTCTCTAAAGCCAGGGAAGGTCCTCACCGAGGCACAGGTGCCGTGCTCGCGGCAGTAGGTGGAGCAGTCCTGGCGGGCACAGGCAGGGCCGCCCCAACCGGGGTCACAGGTACACAGGCCCGAAGGCTCACACAGGCCCCGGCCAGAACAGCCGCCGGCACAGAGCGAGAAGGTGAATGAGGCATTGAAGCCCAACAGGTTGTAGTTGGCGTCAGAGAAGAGGTGAAGCAGCATCTGCCAGGAGACCAGAGGAGTCAAGCTGGGAGGAGTGGGCACCCACCGAGGACAGGAACAAGGATGGGGAAGGGGACAAGGATGGGAAGGGGGACCAGGGCAGAAGGACCAGGAGGGGAAGGGGGGTCCAGCAGGGAGGAGTAGGGTTGAGGGAGGCAGAAGAGACAGGGAAAGCCTCACCTTGCCAGAGGAGGCCTCAATGCGTGGGGGTCGGGTGCTGCCGCTGAGACTGGCTAGAAGGGGTCCCCGAGGTGAGTCCCCATCATACACAAAGAGGTAGTCATAGGTACACTCCGTATCCAGGAAGAGGAAATCCAGGAGGATGCGGTGGCGCGAGCTAGGGGCTGGGGGCACAAGCCAGGGTACCCTCTTGGATTTCTGCCCACCCTAAGACCTCCCAGGGCTCCCTCCTGCCCATTCTCATACCAGGGGCTGGCCCAGGGCCCCCCAGACTCACCCTCGATGAGCCACTCGCAGTTTCCATTGACGCTGTAGTTTCCTGCCCCATCAGACACATAGCCTGGAGCCTCACGCAGCACCTGCCTCTGGCCCTTGCAGTCACCAGCCTGGACCCGGTGAACCAGCAGCTGCAGTAGGGCCACTGCCACCAGGGCCACCAGGGCCCAGGAGCCATGGTGGCCCTGGATGGAGGCCATGGCCGAGCCCGGAGGCAGAGGTCACTCAGAGGAGGGGTCCTGGATCATGAGGCCTGGGTGCAGAGAGAGGATGGATGAACCCCAGCAGCAGCATCGGGGCAGCTCTCCAGATGTGCCAGGTCCTGTGCCAGAACACGAGAGGCCTTGCCCAGCTCTGGACTGGTGTCCGTCATCGGGTCCCTGGGCACGTCTGCTCACCCCTGGATATCCAGAGCTCCAGGCCCACAGCTGGACAGCCCAAGGTCACCCAATATCTGGACATTTAAGCCTCAAGGATTTAAGCAGCCAGAGTGTTGGAGAATAGATTCCTGAGTGACGTGGGTTGAGGAGGGAGGAGGGTATCTGTCTGCCTCAGTTTCCCCCAACACAACAGATCTTTCCTGCCAGGATTGGTAGGAAGAAATGAGCCCCAGCGACAGGGCCAGGCCCATGGAGGGATTCCCAGAAAACCTTCCTGAGCCAGAGGAAGGGGCAATCCTGGCGAGTAGCAGCACCCTCCTCCAAGATCATTAAGTGCCTGCCTGTGGTAAGGGGCTGCCCTACAAAGGAGGAAGGACCCCTCTACTAGGGAAATCCTCTCAAGAGAAGACAAGATGGGGGTCCTGGGCTGGCAGTTCAATGTTCAACCTTCTTGGTGTCATGGACCCCGTGGCCCTTGGGAGGAGAAAGCTGGCTGACCCCTTCTCAGGACCGTGTTTTTAAATAAATAAAGAAAATGATGCATTTCAGTAAAAGGCCAGTTCAAAACATATGGCTAAGTAGGTGGCACTGTAGTGGCACAGTCTCCAGGACTGAAGTCAGAAAGACATATCTTCCTGAGTTCAAATCAGGCTTCAGACCTACCAGCTGGGAGACCCTGGACAAGTCATTACACTCTGTGTGCCTCAAGTTTCCTTATCTGTCAAATGAGCTGGAGAAGAAAATGGCAAAAACCACTCCAGGATCTGGGCCAAGAAAACCCCAAAAGGGGTCACAGAGGGTCAGAAACAACTGGAAAAAACCCAACCTCCTAGTTTACAGACCCCCTGAAATTGGGGGGATGTGGAGCTCACGTTAAGAACCCTCACTATGGAAGGGGGGCAGTCCCCTCCATGCTCGTTTGCACACACACACACACACAAACACAGACACACATGCACAGACACAGATACAGACATACACGCTCACACAGGCACACTCATACACAGACACACATACATAGACACACACATGTAGTAGACACACAGACTCACACAGGCACACACATACACACACAGGCACAGACACATACACTCACACACACTTAGACACACACACACGCAAGTACACACACCCTTCTATATTCTGTGTTGTCACAGCCGACTCTAGATAAGATTCCCCACAAAACAGACAAAGGAGCCCTGTAGGGAAACCTGATCATCTCCACGTCCCCAAAGAGAGGAAGGACCTCTCCATAGAAGAATGAATGACAGAAATTTAGGGTCGGGGTCCTCGGCAGCCTTCCAGGCCTCTAGAGGGGATCACAGCCTCAGTGGACAGAGCTCTGGAGGCAAAAGATCTGGGTTCAAATTCATCCTCAGACACTGAGGAGCCATGTGACCCTAGCCAAGTCACTTCCTCTCGGCCCCACTTTCCCCAGTGGGGATAATTAGAAGCCCTTCCCCCAGGGCTGTTGAGCTGAGAGCAGTTCCTAGAAATGCTTGTTCCATCCCTCTCTAGCTCAAGCTATACAAAAAGAAATCCTTCTATAGCCCCCTCCCCAAATGGTCATTCAGCCTCTACTCAAAGCCCCCTCGTGTCCCCCTCATGCTATGGCCACCCTTCTCAGGATGCTCCTGGCTCATCCATGGCCTGCTTTATAGGGGGTCCCCAAAAGTAGGGGGGTGCCCACCAGAAGCAGCACAGTCAAATGATACATCCTGATTTGTGTGCAGTGTTGGCCCCCATAGCCCATCACTTGCTTCCTCTCACAACATCCTCCTCCCCACCCCCCCCAAGGGTCCAGACTTCCCCGGTAACCCACCTAAGGGGGGGCATGAAGAACAGAGAACTCCATACAGAGGGAGACTCTCCTCTCAATAGAAAAAGAGTCAGGGGAGACTTCTCTTGGGGTCCCCTCCAAGCTAGAAGGTCCTCTCCTGGAGATGGGGGGGTGGTGAAGTCCCCTGTATGTGAAAAGGATCCCTTGCATTTAAGGGGAAGTCCGCTACATGTGAAAGGGATCCCCGGCACTTAAGGGGGGGGGTCCCCTGCTGTGAAAGGGATCCTTGCATTTAAGGGGGTCTTCTGCATGTCCTGCATTTAATGGGGCCCCCAGCGGTGAAAAGGATCCTTGTATTTAAGGGGAACCCCTCCCTGAACATGAAAAGGGATCCCCATATTTAATGAGATCCCCGGCATATGAAAGAGATCCCAGTATCTAAGGGGGGTCTCTAAGGATCTCCAGGGTGGGGGCCCTGCACATGAAAGGGATCTGCTGCTTTATGGGGTCCTCTGCCTATGCAAGGGAGCCAGGGATCTAAGGGGGGCCCTGCTTTATTGGGTCCTCATTAGCATCTAAAGGGGGGCCCCTGCTTTATGGGGTCCTCATGGGCATCTAAGGGGAGCCCCTGCTTTAATGGGCATCTAAGGGGGCCCCGCTTTATGGGGTCCTCTGCCTATGCAAGGGAGCCCTGCATGGGGGGCCTGCAGAGGGGAAGGGGCTGTGGGAGGGCGGGGGCCAGGGTCACCCCCACGGCAGGGCCCCCGGCATGCAGGGCCGGCCTCCTGTGCAAGGGGAGGGTCGGGGGAGGAGGGGGCAGGGCGGGCCGGGCCCCGGCAGGGCCCCCGCGGGCCCCCGTAGCCGGCGCGCGCACTCACCGCCTCCTCCCGGAGCCGACCCGACCCGACGAGAACCAGCGAGACGGCGGGGGAGCGGGAGAGAGCGGCCCCGGGGCGGCAGCGGCAGCGAGAAGCGGCGGCCAGAGGGGCCCGGAGGACCGCGCCGGCCCCGCCCCCGGCCTCAGGCCCCGCCCGCCCCGCACATGCGTAGTCCGCTGCCTGCCTCTGGCTCGGCTCCGGCCCCGCCCCCGGCCTCAGGCCCCGCCCGCCCCGCACATGCGTAGTCCGCCGCCTGCCTCTGGCTCGGCTCCGGCCCCGCCCCCGGCCTCAGGCCCCGCCCCGCCCCGCACATGCGTAGTCCGCCGCCTGCCTCTGGCTCGGCTCCGGCCCCGCCCCCGGCCTCAGGCCCCGCCCGCCCCGCACATGCGTAGTCCGCTGCCTGCCTCTGGCTCGGCTCCGGCCCCGCCCCCGGCCTCAGGCCCCGCCCCGCCCCGCACATGCGTAGTCCGCTGCCTGCCTCTGGCTCGGCTCCGGCCCCGCCCCCGGCCTCAGGCCCCGCCCGCCCCGCACATGCGTAGTCCGCTGCCTGCCTCTGGCTCGGCTCCGGCCCCGCCCCCGGCCTCAGGCCCCGCCCTCCCCGCACATGCGTAGTCCGCCGCCTGCCTCTGGCTCGGCTCCGGCCCCGTCCCCGGCCTCAGGCCCCGCCCTCCCCGCACATGCGTAGTCCGCTGCCTGCCTCTGGCTCGGCTCCGGCCCCGCCCCCGGCCTCAGGCCCCGCCCCGCCCCGCACATGCGTAGTCCGCCGCCTGCCTCTGGCTCGGCTCCCGGTGACTTCATCCTGGCCCCCACTGGTCGTCTCTGGCCGTGCACGGCGCCGCGCGTGCCCTTCGGGCCCAAGTGCGAACAGCAAAGCAGTCCTTCCTCCCAAGAAACCTCCCTGCCCTCGGAAGGGACAAGAAAGGGAAAATGCATGCAGCCTAGGGAAGACATTTCAAAATGTCTATGTGCGACCTAATTCCTCTACAGAATGGAATAGGGGCTAGCCTGGGAAGGGGGGCTGGGAGCTGGGCAGGACGGGAGGGCCTCAGGCAGAGGATGGGGCTGGACCTGCGTCTCTTGGAAGGGGGGATTCTGGAGCTAGGGTGGCAGAGGCAGCGCCCCAGGACTGAGTCAAGGCCAGAGCAAAGGCCCCGTCAGCGTGTTTGTCCTTCCTTCTGGAAGAAAAAGACCATGACGTCAGGGAGGTGACACCTGCCAAGCACAAGTCAATTGGATTCCAGGGAGGGGATGAAAAACCTGTAAACCGTAAAAATAGAAGGTTAACAGAACATAACAGAAAACTGTAGATTAGGTATGAAGTTTTATTCTCTGGGATTTGCCATCTAACCCATAAGTGACCATCTGTCCAAGGTGGTCACCTCGAACTGGGGAAAAAACTTCGACTTTGTACAGAAACAAAGAATAGGGGAGATCATTCACTGTCCTCGGTGGCCTAACCATGAGAGCTGTACAATATCTAGAAACTGCTCCGCAAAGATTATCCTCTTTGAACGATATCATCTGAACTCTGGTTGTCTCTTCCCAGGAGGATGGTCTCAGCATCCTGCTCATTGTCTTCCTAAGTTGGCAATTCACATAGGCAGAGATGCCTTGGAGTCTTCATTTCTAACTAGGTTTGGCAAGGTGACTGATATAGTATCCTCTAAAGAAATCAATCTGGGGTGTCTAGGTGGCTGGTGGATAGAGCACTGCCCCTGGAGTCAGGAGTACCTGGGTTCAAATCTAGTCTCAGACACTTAATAATTACCTAGCTGTGTGGCCTTGGGCAAGCCACTTAACCCCGTTTACCTTGCAAAACCTAAAAAAAAAAAGAAATCAATCTTTTACCAGGATTTGATAAATTCATTTTCTTTCATAGTCACCAGCCTCACTTTCTCCTCTGGAGTCATCTGGGTCCAGTAGCCAGATAATGAATCAGGATGACTAGAAAGGGCCCTGGATGGGAGGAAATCAAGGTTAAGTGACTTGTCCAAGGTCACACACCTAATAAGTGTATGAGATGGGATTTAAACTCAGCCACTCCTGATTTCAGGGCTGGCTCTCTACCCATTGTACCAAAGGTATGGAAACTGGAGACAGGGTACCCTGGGTAGAGAAGGCCAGATTAGTTGAATTGCAGAGTGCAGAGTTGGGAATGAGAGGGTAAAGCAAAATGAGTCTGGAAAGATAGATTGAGACCAAAAGGTCTAAGACTTTAAAAGCTAAAAGCTCTATAGTTTACCCATAACCTCTGGATATGGTTGAAGAGGGGAGTCACATGGTCAGATCTTCAGTTAAGGGAAATTCATTTTGGCCAAATTGAATAGAATGAACTGGAGTGGAGGAACTTGAGGAAGGAAGACCAGTAAGCTGGGAGTGAAAGATGATAAAATCCTGAACTAAGATATGTATGTAGAAGGGGGGCTGGCTGCAGAGTTATTCTCATATATAACAACTGGCTCACCCCTTCAAAAAAAAATAAGCAAGACAAGTTCATAAGTTTATTTTGCATTATTAGCATTTTCTCCATCTCTTTTAAAAATCCTATTCAATCACCAAAGCAACAAAGCAAGTCTTGGTTTGTAGAGTTCACTGATTCTCAAAGTTTAAATGCTCACATGGAAAATTTAACAATTAGCTCTGGGAGCTGGTAAGAGCTGGCTCCAGCACACCTCTGGTTGGAAGTGAATGATTTTTTTGGAGGTTGAAATAGCAAGATTAAGCAACTGATTGTTCAGAAAGAATAAGACTAATGTCAGAAGCCTGGAAGACTAGGAGGATGGTGGTGCCTTTGACAAAAATAAGAAAGTTTTGGAAGGGAGGAGGAGAAATTATAATGAGTTAAATTCTAGACATATTGAGTTTGAGATGTTTCTGGAATATCCAGTTTGAAATGTCCAATAGTCAAGCATTTAAGGGATGTTAAGCATAATAAAAGTCTCAAAACTATAATCTTGATAAAAAAAAAAAGATTGAATTCTTTAGAGTCTTCACATATCACTCAGCTTGGTAACTTAGTAAGGAATTAAAGAGCCCTAAGTAACTTCCCCTGGGTTAATTACAAGCCTAGGAAGACAATGATCAGGATGCTGGGAGACTTGTCCTGCCAGGAAGAGACAAGAGATCAGATAGTATTGGTCAAGGATAATAGTCTTTGAGGAGAGTTGTGGGCAGAGATATTGTGCAACCTTCATTGTCAAGTCACACAAGGGAGGTTAATAATTTTCCCTGTCATCTGTTTTTGCATAAAAGATCAACTCCCAGTTGAAGTGAGGTCATTTTTGTAATGGCCTCAGCCTTAAGGTTGAGATGGTAAATCCCAGAGAATAAAACTTCATGTCTAATCTATGCTTTCTGACAGTTTTGTTTTAACCCTATATATTTTTAAGGTTTTTACAGTTTTAGGGTTCACAGTGCTTACTATCACATACAAGCACACAACCACATTTATTAGGCATCTGTTATATGCCAGACCATCCTCATAGAGCTGATAGTTAAACCCAAGGAAAACAGACAAGATTAGGAAGATGGGGAGTACACCAGAAGAAAAAGGAACCTAGGACAGAAGTTTAGGGGAAACCCTCAGTTCGGGCACTTGATGTAGATGATGAGCAAGCAAAAGAATGAGAGCATGCAGTCAGAGAGAGACAGATGATAGAAGATTAGGAAGGAAATAGGTATTTATTAAGGTCGGGCACTGCGAGGGAGGTATTATTATGATTCCCATTTTACAGTTGGGGAAACTGAGACAGACAGACATCAAGTGATTTGCCCAGGGTCATACATATTGTAAGTGTCTGGGGCTGGATTTAAACTCAGGTTTTCCTGACTCCAAGCCTTGTGTTCTACTCACTGTATCACTTAGCTAAATATGCCAAAGGAGGAATAGAACCAGAGCTAACAACCTGAGGAAAGTACTAAGGGGTAGTAGGATTGTAGGACAAATAAAACTTTGATAAGATCTAATGTATGAGTCTTGTGTGTGGAAAAAAGGAATAGATCATGGGACATGAGAAGATCAAGCAATTGTGAAGCTGAGGAATTTGAGGGAGGGTTGCTGTATATTTTAAAGTCCCCCAGTCTAAGAGCAAGAATTGGGGAAGAGAAAAAGGGGGTGAGACAGATGCTGAGGTTCTTGAGCAAAGAGGAGGAGTGCCCTGGGGCCAGTAGATTTACAGCCACCATGATTTGGAAATTGTTGATAGAGTGACCTTTAAATGAGGAATGTTTGCTGAGGGAAGTAGGCAAAGATTGAAAGGCTGGTAATGTTGGAGAGAAAGAATTATTCTGACTCCTCCTTGACTAGAATGTGGTGTGGGCAGTGGGGAGGAGAAGGTCCCAGTGGCAGGGAACCCAGCCAAGGATACAGTGTTATCAAAAGAGGGATCTTGTATCAGATATACAGAAACATAAGATATACACAGAGTGGATGGAAGGCACTAGCAGCTCAGAGGACCTAGGAAGACCTCCTGCTGGAAATAGGATTGGAACTGAGTCTTGAAGGAAGTCAGGGAAACTAAGAGACAGTGATGAGGATGGAAAGCATTCTAGCTGTGGGAAAATAGGCAGTGCAGAGGCAAGGAAGTAGGAGATGGGGGTGATGTGGGAAGAATCACAGATTGGCCAGATGACTGAATCATAGAGGACAGGGAGAGAAAGTCTAAGAATATGGGAAAAGTAGAAGGGGCTCAAGTTGTGAAAAACTATTAACACCCAACAGAGACCTTTCTATTCAGACCTGGAGATAATAGGGAGCCACTGAAATGTGTGAGTAGGAAAGGTAATATGGTTAGACCTATATTTTAGGAAACTCACTTTAGTAGCTGAGTAGAATATAGATTGGAGTGAAAAGAGACTCAAGGCAGGGTTGATGTTTATCTTTTGTTATCAAAGAGGACCAAGACATCAGGGAGGTGATGCCTTGTCATGCCAGTGAATTGGATTTAAATGAGGGAGGGATGTAAGGGAGACCAATAATCTGAAGTCTTCCCAAGTCCCCTGAGCAGCTGGTGCCTCACATCCACTCCACATATTTCTTAGGTTTCTTTACATCTGATACAAGGTTCCTCCTTTGATAACATTGTATCCTTGGCTAAGTTCCCTGACACTGGGACCTTCTTTCACACCTTCTCCTCCCCATGATTCAATGTGAGGTGATAACCTGAACTAGGGTGGTGGCCATGGGAATAGAGGGAAGGGGACCCATAAGAAATGTACTGTGAAAGGGAAAATGGGGAATGTGATCATTGGATTGGGTATGCAGCATAAGGGAGACTGAGGAGTTAAGGTGGTTAACCAGAGGAGGAGGCAATTGGAACATAGTGCCAACTTCAGCAATACAGCAGTGTGGGGGCAGCTTGGTGGGCCAGTGGACAGAGCACCGGCCCTGGAGTCAGGAGGACTTGAGTTCAAATTCAGCCTCAGACACTTAATGATTACCTAGCTGTGTGGCCTTGGGCAAGTCGCTTAACTCCATTGACTTGCAAAAAATGAATAAATAAACCAATACAGCAATGGGACTATCTTAGAGAGAACCTAGGGTTAGCTGAATAGATGACAGAACTATCTCCATAAAAACAATAATTGAACCAAACCCATGGGAGCTGATGAGGTCATTAAATAAGATCATATAAAAGGAAGAGATGATGATGATGTTTGTCCTTCTTTCTCAAAGAGGACCAAGGCATCAGGGAAGTGATGCCTTGTAATGCCAGTGAATTGGATTTAAATGAGAGAAGACTGTGAGGGAGACCAATAATCTGAAGACTTCCCAAGTCCCCTGAGCTGCTAGTGCCTTCCATCTATTCTGTGTATATCTTATGTTTCTATACATCCATAGAGATAATAATTGAACCAAACCCATGGGAGCCGATGAGGCCATCAGGTAAGATCATATAAAAGGAAGAGATGATGATGATGTTTGTCCTTCTTTCTTGAAGAAGACTATGACATCAGGGAAGTGATGCCATGACATACACATGAACTGGATTTGAGGAGAGGGGGTGGCCCTGTGCTAAGTCATCAACCTCATTTTATCCTCCAGAGAGAAAATGAAGGGGAAAGAGGGGAGACAAACAAGGAAGAAGAGAGGAGAAAGAGAAAGAAAGAAAGAATGGGAGAGAGTAAAAGGAAAAGGGAATAAGAGAGAAAGAATGAGAGAAAAAGGTATTAAGAGAAAGAGAAAAGGAGTACAAAAGAATAAGAGTGAGAAAAAGAATGAGAGTAAGAAAGAGAAAAAGAATAAGAGACAGAAATGGAGTGAGAGAGAAAATGAGAAAGAATAAGAGTAAGAGAGGAAAAAGGAAGTAAGAAAAAGAGAGGAGATGGAATAAGAGAGAATGAGAGATGGGGCAACTGGGTGGCACAGTGGATAGAGCACAGGCCCTGGAGTCAGGAGTATCTGAGTTCAAACCCGGCCTCAGACAATAATTACCTAGCTGTGTGGCCTTGGGTAAGCAACTTAATCCCATTTGCCTTGCAAAAACCTTAAAGAGAGAGAGAGAGAGAGAGAGAGAGAGAGAGAGAGAGAGAGAGAAGAGAAAGAATGAAAGCAAGTAAGAGAGAGAATGAGGAGAGAGGAAGAATGAGAAGGAAAAAGAGAGAGAGAACCCAGGATAGAGTCTGAAGGAGGGAGCAGGAAAGGTTGTGGCCTGAGAGCCCCAGTACAGAAACTTCTTGTTAGTTCCACAGAAAAATGTGATTGGACCAGCTGAGTCTCATGGAGGATAAGAAGCTGCACTGACCAGGAGAGAGGAGACCAGACAACCTATAAAATAAAAGATTGGGGAATAACAGCAGGTGATTGAACCAGATCTAAAATGATTCAGATGAGAGCAAATGCAGACAAATTCAAAGTTTTCTATTATAAAAATAAAGGCAGCTAGGTAGCACAACGAAAAAAAGGGCTGAACTTGGATCAGGAAGTCCTGAGTTAAAATCTAGCCTGAGATACATCCTAGCTGTGTGTCCCTGCGCAAATCATTTTTACCTGTCTCTGCCTCAGTTTCCTCAACCATGAAATGGAGGTCATAACAGCACCTACAACTCTTGGGTGTGGATCAAAGGATATGCTGCTCTTTGAAAAGTGCTTTGCAAACCTTAAATTACTACCTAAACACCGTCTATTATTAACCATCATTAGAAGGCTATCATCAAGGGAATCTGGTGGAGTTTGCCAAGGAGATGATTGGAAGGACAATGCAGAGAACAGACTGGTGGCTTAGAAAGTTGTTACTGATAGTGAAAGTTTTTGCTTACTATGCCTGCTGTCTCCCAAATTTTTTCATATTGTACAAGAAAGGAAGTTAGGGCAGCCAGGTGGCTCCATATCAGGGAGAGCACCAGACCTGGAGTCAGGAAGACTTATCTTCTCAATCCTCAGATACACTAGCTGTGTGATCCTGGGCAAGGCACTGTACCTTGCTTGCCTCAGTTTCCTCACCTGCAAAAGGAGCTGGAGAAGGAAATGGCAAACCATTCCAGTATCTTTTCCAAGTAAACCCTAAATGGGGTCACAAAAGAATCAGGCACAACTAAAAAACAACAAACATTGATTCTGGACAGGATGTCTTTCAATTGACTCACTTATGACCTATCTCACCATTCCTATTATTTCCAGACCAAAACGCCCTTCCCTTGCTACCTCTTCTCTATCTCCCTCTATTGGACTACACAGAGAATCTCAATTCAAATTCCTATTGCCAAGGTTTAATACATAACAAACACTTACAAAAAGTTGACCATCAAATCATTCAAAGATTGCACAAATATCAGCTTACACTCTTGCTAGATTAGGAGTAACTTCAAAGGTGAGGAACTCTCCTCTAAATCTTCATTTTCTATGTCTTCCTCAACCCAACCTGGCACCATGTATACCTAGAGGAGCATATGATCTCCTTCTGGGTATTGAGCTCTCTCCAGAGATTACTTTTGACATTTGAGATTTAGGTTTGGTTTATTAAAGCTTAACATTCATTTCATCTAGTAAAAACCACACAGAGTCTGTGTCTATGACGCCATTCAGAAATGCACTTCTAATTAAAGGCTTCTGGGCACTGGTCCTAGAATCAGCAAGACCTGAATTCAAATCCAACCTTAGACTTTAATTTGCTGTGACCCCGGATAAGTCATCTCACCTCTGTTTGCCTCGATTTCTTCAACTATGATATTACAGTGATAACAGCCAAGTTATTATGAGGATCAATATCAATGAGATAATATTTATAAAGATACATGATGCTAACCAACTCTTCCTGCTCCCATTTCTTGGCAAAGATACTGCTTTTCCAGTTCATTTGATAGATGAGGAAACTGTATTAAGTGACTTTCCCAGATTCACACAGCCATTAAGTTGTTGAGGCCAGATTAAAACTTAGAAAGATGACTCTTATCAATGGTATTAGCTTTGATTTGATGATGGTTCCCAGAGAAAGAGATAGGTAGTGTAGCATGAAGGGGGATGGCAGCTGTATAGTAAATGGAATAAGGCCTGGTCTGGAGTCAGTTGAATCGGTTATGGAAGCTTTTCTACTCCCTCACCAGTCCTACTGTCACTCCC
This sequence comes from Macrotis lagotis, assembly GCF_037893015.1. Classification (NCBI taxonomy): domain Eukaryota; kingdom Metazoa; phylum Chordata; class Mammalia; order Peramelemorphia; family Peramelidae; genus Macrotis; species Macrotis lagotis. The sequence continues at coordinate 908,078,059 of NC_133658.1, forward strand.
CTGTACCCACACTTCTACCCTGAAAGCCTTCCATCTCTAAAAGAAAATCATTAAGATAATTCTCATTTTCTTTCTCTGTAAAATGGGGAAAACACAGAATGCCAGAGCTAGGGGAGACACATAGTACATGGAAAGCCAGAGCTGGGTGGGCCTTTAGAACAGGGAATGTCAGAGCTGGGGGAATGAAGTGTCTTAGAAAATGGAATGTCAGGGGCGGCTAGGTGGCACAGTGGATAAAGCACTGGCCCTGGAGTCAGGAGTACCTGGGTTCAAATCCAACCTCAGACACTTAATAATTACCTAGCTGTGTGGCCTTGGGCAAGCCACTTAACCCCATTTGCCTTGCAAAAAAAAAAAGAAAAGAAAATGGAATGTCAGAGTTGGGAGGGATCTTTAAACAGGGTATGTCAATGTCAGAGCCACCACACATTAAACTGGATTTTAAGAGATGGAAGTTATTAAAAATCCCTTCTACAAGTATTATGGAGTGTGGTGTGGAGTGTTGGTTTAGTTTCTGCCAGATCTCTTACCTTTATCCCCAGCAGTTTTTATCATATAGAGATTTTTCTCTTAGATAACTTATGTTTTCCAACTGAGTTATTGAGTTCTAGTCTTTCTGAACATCCCCTATCTAGGCTATTCCATGGATTCATCTTCCTATTTTTTTTTAAGTCAAATGGTTTTGATGACTTTTGCTTTATAGTGTGATTTAAGGTCAGGAAGTACTATTTCCCCTTCTTTTCATCATTTCTCTTCATTTTCTATATGTTCTGTTTTTCTAAATGACTTTTGGCAAGTTCTGTAAAGTATCCTCTTGGTAACTTAATTAGGATAACATTAAAAGTATAAATTGGAAAAAAAATCCCCTCTTCAATTCTGAGAGGCAATCATACATTCTTTGATACAAAATCTCCAGTGATGGGAAACCCCCTCCATTTCCCTTTTGGGCAGTTCTAATGTTGAGGAAGTTTTCTCCTCCATCAATCTACAATTTCTCTCCCTGCAACTTGGACCCAGGGCAGTTAGATAGTACAGTGGATAGGTCAGTTGATCTGGAGTCAAGGAGATTCATCTTCCTGAGTTCAAATCCAGCCTCAGACACTTATTAGCTGTGTGACCCTGGGCAAGTCATTTCACCCCTTTGCCTCAGTTTCCTCATCTGTAAAATGAGTTGCAGAAGGAAATGGCAAACCACTAGCTGTGTGAACCTGGGCAAGTCACTTAATCCTGTTTGCCTCATTGTCATGAATAAAATGATCTCAGGAGTAAATTGCCAACCACTCCAGCATCTCTGCCAATTAAATCCCAAACAGGGACATCATGACATGACTAAAACAATTCAACAATAACAACTCCCCCCCCTTTTTCCTAGTTATGTTTACTTGAAATGAAATTAAACACTCTGTTCTTTCCTCTCCAACATGAGGCTGGGAATATATTGGAGTTTTTCCAACTCTCTCCATAGGTCTTCTCTCCCCCAGGATAAACAGTTCTTCCTGTAGGGCACAGCTCCCAGTGCCCTCCCTATCCTCGTTGACTTCCCTCCCTCTGTTGATTCTTTCCAATTCAATGTTTTTCCCTTACTTATACATAGTTGTTTTCATGTTGTCTTCCCCATTAGACCAAGTCCTTGGCACATAAGAAGGGCTTGCTAAATGTTTATTGACTGACCCTTATCTGATCCCACTGCAGTTTGTCAATGCAACTTCCCTAAAATGGAGTGCTGAGAACTCTGGAGCAGTTAGCTCATCTCTCTCAGTCTTAGTTTCCTCCTCCATAAAATATAGATAATATCAGCATTCAGAGGGCTGTAGTGAGGAGAATAGGATCTTGGACTAAGAGCAGAAAAGACTAGATCATTGAGTCCAAGCTGCTGATGTTTACAGATGAGAAAACTGAGGCTTACAGATTTGCCCACTGTTGCACTGATAAGTGTCAGAGGTGAGAGTTGAACCTTCCTGACTTAGCCCTGCCCTCTCTCCACTAAAATACATCCATCTCTCCAATAAGGTGCCCTGGGTAAAAGTCTGCAAACCAGAAGGTTCTTTCTAAATGTTAGCTATTGTGAAATGTTGCTTGATAATGGTTTTAAATGTTAAGCCCCAAGATGGGAAGGAAAAGCCAGGCAAGTACTAGTTGAGGTCAGGGAGAACCTCTCAGGCCGAGTTCAGAGATGCAGACCAGCCCCAAAGGGACAAAACTGTCTGGAAGAGGTCTGAATCGATGGAACAAGCTCAGATCACCATCTTGTGGCCAATGCTAGGATCACACTCGAGGCTGACAATCTCAGCTACATCTTTGGGCCACACCTAGGTATGGATGCCCACCCATCTATCTGTCTTCCCTTTTCCAGTGCCCTTGTAACAGACAGATGCTTTGGAAAACAGGAAAACTACCTGTATAGGAACCCGAAAAACTAATCCTTCAAGTTTGCAATGGCCATCTTGGTTCCAGAGAATAGGTAGGTCATAGTTCAAAAGCTGGGTCATTGACAGCCTATTTTACAGATGAAGAAACTGAGTCTCAGGTTGATGATGTGACTTGTGCATAGGTCACATAGATATTAATCGTAAGCAGTGGAATTTGAATTCAGATCTGCTCCCAGTAGTACCACATTGTCCCCAGAGCTGTAGCACTATATAGCTGAGAAAGACAGAACATATTTCCCTTCTCATGGTAGAGAGGCACAGGACTATGGGTATGAAAATTCCCCTTCTCTGAGCTAGAACATACTACTGCTATGATGGAACAAGTTTCTTCCCTCAATGCAAAAAGGCCTAAGATGGTGGGTATGGAAATGTGCATATTTGATCAGTTACTATATGGTTAAATTGCATTAAACTGTTTTTCCTTTGGGAGTAATTTTGGAAGGTCTTAAGAAAGAAAAGATAGGGGGCAGCTAGGTGGCACAATGGATAGAGCACCAGCCCTGGAGTCAGGAGTACCTGAGTTCAAATCTGGCTTCAGACACTTAATAATTACTTAGCTGTGTGGCCTTGGGCAAGCCACTTAACCCCATTGCTTTGTGAAAACCTAAAAAAAAAAACAAAAAAGGAAGGAAAAGATAATTTTTTTAAAAAACATCAATGGGACAACTAGGTAGCTCAGTGGATAGAGCACCAGCCCTGGAGTCAAGAGAACCTGAATTCAAATCCAACCTCAGACACTTAATAATTACCTAGCTATGTGACCTTGGGCAAGTCACTTAACCCCATTGCCTTGCCAAAAAAAAAACATACCAATGAAACATTAAAAGAAAAAAAATCCTCACTACAATTCCAGTAGTTATAAACTGACCTATTTAAATAATCTATTGATTCTAAATCTGATAAAGAAGAAAAATGAATGTTGTCTAAAGAGTACTGTGTGGATGCCCAAGCAACTCAAAATCATTTTTTAAGTAAAAAAAAAAAAGAACTACTATAAAAAATTTTGTATAAATAAGTCTTTTTCTACTTTTTTCCTAATGTCTCTGGAACTTAGACCCAGAAGTGGTGTTGTTGGATCAAAGGTTATAGACCGTTTTATAATCCTTTGGGCTTAGTTCCAAATTGCTCTCTAGAATGGTTCCCAACTACAACAACTGCATTAGTTTCCCAGTTTTCCCACATCCCATTCAATAATCATCATTCCTTTTTTATAGTATCCAATCTGATAGGTGTGAGGTAGTACCTCAGAGTTGTTTTAATTTGCATTTCTCTAATCAATAAAGATTTAGAGCATTTTTAATATGATTATTTATAGCTTTGATTTTTTTGTCTGAAAACTGACTGTTCATAACCTTTGACCATTTATCAATTAGGGAGTGACTTGTGTTCTTATAAATTTGACTCAGTTCTCTATTTGAGAAATGAGGCCTTTATCAGATACTGCTTTCCTTTAAATTTTGGTTGCATTTGTTTTGTTTGGGCAAAACATTTTAATTACATATTATCAAAATTATCTATTTTACATTTTGCTTTGTTCTCTATATTTTCTTTGTCCTAAATTCTTCCCATAGCCAAAGATCTGACAAACTAGTCGATGCTCTCTAAATTTGCTTACAGTATTATTTTTTTATGTGCAAATCATGTACCTATCCTGGTATAACTGTGTGAGATGTTGGTCTATAACTAGTTTCTCCATGCTATTTTCCAGTAGATTTATCAAATAATGAGTTTTTGTTCCAAAAAACTTAGATCTTTGGGTTTATCTTATACTATATTAATATGATCATTCACTATAATATATTGTGTACCTAATCTATTCCATACCCATCATTCTATTTCTTAGTCAGTACCAGATTGCTTTGATAATTACCACTGTATAATAAAGTTTGAGATCTGGTATGGCTAGACCACCTTCTTGCACATTGTTTTCATTGATTCCTATGATTTACTTGACCTTAAGTTCTTCTTGAAGAATTTTGTTATTAGTTTTTCTAGCTCTATAATTTTTTGATAGTTTAATCAGTATGGCACTGAATAAATAGATTCATTTAGGTAGAATTATCATTTTATATTTATATTTTATTTTTATATTATCATTTTTATTATATTTATATTTATATATTTATATATAATAGATTAGGTATACATTACATTGTAATAAATAGGTTCATTTAGGTAGAATTATCAATTTTATATTTATATTTAAATATAAAATTGTCATTTTTATATATTGACTCAGCCTATCCATGAGTAATATTTTTTCCCAGTTGTTCAGAAATGACTTTATCTGTGTGAAAAATGTTTTGTAGTTATGATAATATAGGTCCTGGGTTGTCTTGACAAAAAGACTACCAAGGGGGGGCTAGGTGGCATAGTGAATAGAGCACTGGCCTTGGAGTCAGGAATACCTGAGTTCAAATCTGATCTCAGACACTTCATAATTACCTAGCTGTGTGGCCTTGGGTAAGCCACTTAACCCCATTTGCATTGCAAAAACCTAAAAAAACAAAAACAAACAAACAAAAAGACTCCCAGGTGTTTTATGTCTACAGTTATGTCTACAGTTATTTTAAGTGCGATTTCTCTATTTCTTGCTGTTGGACTTTGCTGGTAATATATATAGAAATGTTGATGATTTGTGTGGGTTTATTTTGTATCCTGCAACTTTGTTAAAATTATTACTTCAAGTAGATTTACATATATATATGTATATAAGTATAACATCATATCATCTACAAAAGTGATTTGCTCATTGTCAGTTCTTATTCCTTTGATTTCTTTTTCTTCCCTTATTGCTACAGCTAATATTTCTAGTATAATATTGAATAATAGAAGTTATCTTGCCTCACCCCTGATTGTAATGGGAAGGCTTCCAGCTTATACCCAGGATAGATAATGTTTGCTGATAGTTTTAGATAAACACTATTTAGGGGGCAGCTAGGTGACCCAGTGGATAAAGTGCTGGCCCTGGAGTCAAGTCAAATTCAGCCTTAGACACTTAATAATTACTTAGCTGTGTGACCTTGGGCAAGTCACTTAACCCCATTGCCAAGTCAAAAAAAAGATAAATACTATTTAGGGTTTTAAGATAAGCTCCATTTATTCTTAAGCTCTCTAGTGATTTTCATTGGAATAAGTACTATATTTTGTCAAAAGTTTTTTCTGTTTCACCAACTAATTTTTAAAGGACATGAACAAAAGATGGGATCAAATTATGGGTAACACAAGATGAATACAGAAATATGTCTTGATCCTAAAAAAAATAATATCAGAAGTCCTAAAGCTTGTAATGAGCTGAACCTGATGAAACACCAAAAACAATTTTACAAGGGGGTTGTTATCTTGCTTGTTTAAGAAGAGATAAGATCATCTGCTAGGGTGAATGGAACAATGAAAACTGGCAAAAGAGAGAAAGTAGAGCTGCTCTATGTTTATGAAAAACTTCTGATTCCTCCTTCCCTTCCTCCAAAAATGTTTCTTCCACTAGAACAAAAAGGGAGATAGTAGAGGGAGAGAAACTTCTTGGGGCACAATATCTGATCAGATCACCAGGGGGTGCTCTAAACCTGAGCTTTAATGACTTCACCCAACTGGGCATGTTGGAATACTTACCATCTTCTTCTCCTTGGGCTACAGACTCCTTTCCCCTTTCTCATGCTCTAGTTATATGAAATTCCCTATATTACCTAGAACTTTTTGAGATCTTTTCTAAGGGTATGTTTACTCCACTAATAATTCACAAATCTCTGAGAGTGAACTGGCTGCCTCTGCTTCTCCCTCCTCATCTCACCCTCATCCTCAAATTCACTCAACTGGCCTTTAGACTAAAACATTTTTATTGTAATTGGAAAATGATGAGTATAACTGCTTTAGATCTGAGAAGTGAGAGTAGCCACAATTGAATTTCCCCATCTTTTTCCATGTCATATCCTTTGAATTTTCATAAGAAGGGAAGACAAATGAATCTAAAGACCTTCGTTGAGAAATGCTTCTCAATATACCCTTTAATATCAGAATTATAGAGAAAACTCCTTCTCTCCCAAGCTCATTTCCCAACTAGAATTTGAAATCAAACCCCTGACACTAGGTACGTCTACAGCTTGGCTCAACCTTCCAGAAGGCTTCCTGGTACTTTTCCACGGCCCTCACCAAAAGTATCTAATCATACGTAATCAGTTCCTTTTCCAAGGCTTCCCCCTAATGTGACTGACAAATCTACAAGTCCAAGGCTTCAATTCTTTCATCAATTGTTCTCTGGGTCACTCGCATGATCAGTTTTATACATCTTCTCTCAGATCTTCTCAGGTCTTCCAGTTCCAAGAATAGCACTGTATATAATGTACCTTCAGCTGCATAAGAATGTTTGGCCTAGTTTCTTTTTTTATTTTGCTCTATGTAAAGTGATCATAGTATTTTAATGTTATGAATCTATGAATGAAGTAGGAAATGACCTGAGGGTGCAGAAGATTCCTGTGGGATGGGGGATATGAATTGAATACCAATAGAAAATATCTTATCTTAATTCCGAGCAATATTCCACTTCATCCCTATATTAAATCAGAACCCAGTCAGCAACTAATGCCTCTTTTTACACTTTGTCGGCTAACCTTGTTGAAAGAAAGAAATATAGGTATTTTCAAGCAGAGAATTTTCTAGTTGCATTCAATATAAAGCTATATTTGCATTTTAAACTATGTACCATAATAAACTCAAATGAATCTATTACTTTAATATGAAAGGTCATACCATAACATTATTGGAAGAGAATGAAATGATGAGCAGAAACAGAAGAACATTGTACATGTTAACAACAGCATGGGGTGATGATCAACCTTGATGGACATGCTCATTCCATCAGTGCGATGAACAGGGACAATTTTAGGGGATCCATGATAGAGAATACCATCTGTATCCAGAGAAGGAATCAAGGAAGTTTAAATGAAAACCAAAGATTATTATCTTCAATTTTTAAAAAGTCATATATATTGGAAAATTTTTCTGTCTCTAATATTTTCTTCCTTATAGATATGTTTTTTTCTCTTAAAACATTCAAGCTTTATCTATCCATAACATGGAAAAAATGTAAAGACTATATCAGATTGCTTTCTTTGGGGGGGAGGGGGGGAGGGGGGAGGGGGGAGGGGGAGGGAAAGGAAGGAGGGAGGGAGAGGGAAAAATTGTAAAATTCAAAACCTTGCAAAAAATTATTGGTAGAAATTACTATTGTATATAATTGGAAAACAAATAAAATATTTATGTATTTCTTTTTAAAAGATGAGAATGAGATCAGGCATATTTCACACTTATGACTAGGGAGAGAATTCTTAGGCAAACAAGGGATAAAAGGGAGATCACAAAAGACATATATAATTTCAAATACATTTTCTGAAATGCTTCTCCTTGAACAAAATCAATGAGTGAGACCGGATTTGAACTCAGGTACTCCTGACTCCAGGGCCAGTGCTTTATCCACTGTGCCACCTAGCCACCCCAAAAGGTAACTTGTTAATCGAGGGAGGAGGACCTGCTTTCATCAAGTATCTCTGAAAAACTTCTCATATCCAAGATGTATTTAGGAAATTGACAATATACATATACAACACCAATTTCTCACTGAAAAAAAAAATGTCAATGTATATGAACAAACCATTCTCAAAAGAAGAAATTCAAACTATTAGCAACCATATGAAAGACTGTTGCAAATCATCTGTTCTAAAAGACACTGCCAGGTCCACCATGGGAAGATAAAAAGTCTAAAAACCTTCAGACGTTTCCAAGCTCACAAGGTCCTCCTCTGATCAAGGTAGGGGAAACCTGAGGCTGAGTCTAAAAATCTTTCTCAGTCCCCCTCCCAAAAGGGATTCCTCAGTATTTTTAAATGATTCACGGGTTATAACCATATTTCCTTAGCCAATCTGAACATCCTTCCTATCATTCTAGTTCCTCTGATAGCACTCAAAGATTTTTGCAATTAATCTAAGGTCATTAATTGATTGATTGATGCATATTCTCCTGGTTAAAGTATCAGAGCATCTTATCACTCACTTTAAGTGGAGTGTAGTGATTGATCCACAGAGTCAATGACCCAATACACTTACAACAGAACTAAAGTCTTATGTATACCAAAATATTCATAGTAGCACTTTTTTGGTACCAGAGGACTAGGAAAAAAGTTGTAATATTTTTACAGAATATTATGGTGCTGTAGGAAGTGACTAACCTGAAGAATTTTAAAAGACTCATGCAAAATGATATGGATTGAAATAAATAGAGCCAAGAAAGAGTAGAAAACTTAGTTAAACTGACACAAAGTGATGTAAGTAGAATCAGGAGAGACATGTTGTAATCGTAACATTCTGCAGAGAGACAGAGACAAAGCCACTCCAACACTCAAAAAAGTCTCTCTTTGCATTAAGCCATTTCAGAGCATTCTCAGATAAAATTCCACAGTGAAATAAATATTCACACTGCACTTTGCTTAGTAAAAATAACCATTAACTTTACCAATTTTAATAAAGAAAGCAGTACAACTGTGGGCACACCCTTGGAGAATCATTTTCCTTAAGTCATTCAATGCATCTTTATGGGTTCTCCTTTCCAGAAGGTCAAAGGTGAACCTAAGAGATACTTCCATTAAAAGAAGGCATCAACCTAATCTCTTCAGGGAGTCAAGAGGATTGGAGTTCAAATCCAGACTCAGACACATGACACTATGTGACCTTGGGCAAGTCACTTAGCCCAGATTTCCTTGCATCCAGGGTCAGCTCCAGTCATCCAGATTAATATTTGACTACTGACCTCTAGAGGGGAAAATGAGACTGGTGGCTTAGAACAGCACTGCCCCCCCCCCCAAATTCTTGTGGCATCACCTCCCTGATGTCTTGGTCTTCTTTGAGAATGAAGAATAAATACAACAATCTCTTCAGGGAATAGGGAAAGAAGTTAAAGGCCCTTTGCCCTAGTCCAGTCTTCTGTCTACTTGCTGGATGGACTCTGGGAGGAGTCCTTTCCTGGGCTGATAAGGAGAACTGGACATTGTTTCAGAATTGATAAAAACTGATAAAGCTTTTCTTTCAGACCAGTCCAAAAACTTCAGGCTAGGATAATTTCAAAATGCTTTCTTTATCTGGGTAATGGGAGGTAAGGGAGAGGGTTAGTATGCTTCCACACACCAGGGATCTCAATTCCCACTTCTTTCTCAGTTTCCAAGTTTCTGTTGCCCTTGAGCACCCTTCTCCAGGATGCTGTCTCTCCTCTGGGGTTTTCATAATTCACATTACTCTCTCTCTCTCTCTCTCTCTCTCTCTCTCTCTCTCTCTCTCTCTCTCTCTCTCTCTCTCTCTCCTTTACCGATCCTTTCATGCTGGTGAATTCTCTCTGTTGATTATCTCCAATTAATCCTGTATAGATCTTGTTTGTGCATGTTGTCTCCCACTTTAGACCAGGAGCTCCTCAGGAGGTGTGACGGGGGTTTTTTTTGGGGGGGGGCACTTTCTTTGTATGCCTCCCACTTAGTGCCTGTACTTAATAAATTCCAGCCAACATCTCATGTTTCCTTAAGACTTTGGTAGATAGAATACTAGGTCTCGAGTCAGAAAGACCTTGAGTTCAAGCCTTAGACACTTAAACGCTGGGTGACTCCAGTCAAGTCACTTGACCAAAGTCTGCTTCAGTTTTCTCCTCTGTAAAATGGGGATAATAATGTCTACCTCCCAGGATTATAATAAAGATCAAATTTGTAAAAAACCACTTCACTCAGGCTCAGTATTGTAAATACTTATTCCCTTCCATTCCCTTCAACCATCTTCACCCAATATACCACAATTCAAGCCTTCGTGGCTTTTCCTCTTGATGGCTTGCTTATTCTTTCTCTAATCTATCCTCCACAAAGTTGCCTAAGTGATACTTCTAAGAAGAGGTCTCACTTCTTATTTTCCCCCTAAAGAAGTTTCAGTGACTCCCTTCTGTCTCTTGGGGAAAATATAATAAAATAACAATACAATAAATATACAACAATATAGCAATATTCTATTGATGATATGCTAATTATATTAATAGCTATAATGTTGATAAATAATAAGAATAAAATCATAAATTATAGCCTTTCACAGTTTGCCTCCACACAATCTTACCAAACGTATTTTATGTTATTCCCCTTCACACATTTAACATTACTGCTCAAGATGACCTGCTCACTATTCCACATAAAGGGTCTTCCATCTCTTGCCTCTGGGCTTTTATCCAAGTTGTACCCATCCCTGAAACACCCTTCGTCTTCACCCATATCTTTTGATAACCCTGGCTCCCTTTAAGATAACCCAGGTGTTCAGTCCTCACCCACAGGGCCTTTCTTGCCACAAAATGTTTGTTTCTCATCATAAAAAAATATTTTAATACACTTGAACATTATGGTTGGTACATGGCCTTTTTCCATGGAATAAAATGAATCTATGTATCTGCCAATCCTCAATATATGAATGAAGTAGGAGAGAGGCAGCATTATCCTCATTTGACAGATAAGAAAACCATAGAAATGATTAAACAACTTTCCCAAAGATATGTCAAAAAGCCTATGGTAGGAGCTAAGATCAGAGTTCAGGTGGCCTTCTCAGGCTCGTCTCCCAGGTTTTCTGTTCTTGATAAAAATAATAATAGCCACCGTTTATGTAACAATTTAAGGCTTACAAAGCACTTTAATTGATCCTCATAACAGCCCTAGGATGTAGGTGCTACTATTATTTCCATTTTACAGATGAAGAAACTATCATACAGAGATGAAATGACTTCCCAAAGTCACACAGTTAGTAAGTGTCTGAATCAGGATTCCAACTCAGGTCTTCCTAAATCTAACTCCCCACTACAACACTACTCATCTATCAAAATTAACAGTTGAAACCTGTGTGTAAGACAGTTCATAATTTCAAATACAATCCACCTTTGTGCTTCTCTTTGGATATTGAAATATGCATGTTTATAGATGCCTGTTAAATTCAGAGTAAAAAGGAAGTATTTCTGCAAAGAAAAAAATCAATTATTGGAAGAATAACAACCCAAAGACATCTGCTGGCAGAGACTCAGAAGGTTCCAAATAAAATTGGACAGGTGGGTGGTGCAGTGGCTAAAGCTGATGATGATCATCATAATTGTTGTTTATGTTAAAATAATACGAAAATGTGGAATTTTATTTTACAAAAAAAAATCACATCTAAGAGTTTTTAGTGTTCACCACCTCAAAATTACACCATGGAAGTATAACCTGTTGCATCCCTCACTGTTCTATCTCTGTGAAGACCCTGAAACATTCCAGGAAGTGATTCATAGAGAGAGATTATTGGAGCAGAAATTATGAGACTTTCTATAGGAAATGAGATTACTCCTAGATAGAGAGAATCCTGCAAGGGAGTCCTGACCCAAGTTCTGTCTGAGGCAAAGAGTCATATGATAGAATAAAAGATTGCAATCTATGCTCACTTTCACTTCTTTCCTCTTAGAATTTGCGATTGGAATTTCTGGATGATGCCAATGGAGACCAGGACAGAAGGCTCAGAACCTTGGACAGTAAGTGCAAGCAAGATGAGGACAGGACCCAGTCAACATGGACAATGAGAGTCAGCACACCAAGGTGCAACAGCCATTAGGATTTCTATTTGCCTGAAGACTGGTGAACTATAGGTGAACTAATTTCCCTGCTTCTTCTTTTGAGCCCATGAGCTAGAGAGTGAATGCTCCTCACAACTTCTCTCTTTTCATTATCTCAGGGAGTATAGGCAGTTGGAACTTCCCACTTCCACCATCTTCACCCAAATATCTGGGAGAGGGCAAGAAGAATTAGGAGAGGGAATTCTTGGTGACTATTTCTACTCAGGACTAATTAGTCTAATTTCTTTTTACTTTATTCTATGAACAGTAATCTGCATTATCACAACATGGGAAGGATCTGAATGCAGTAAGAAGGGACCTGAGAGAGTGGAAAACCCACAATGGGGTGGGGGCTCTGAATCTGCTGGATAATGGATTTCATTTTCTCTATCACATGGACTATTTATATGTAAACTGTGGTAGAGTATTCCAGTCTGGTCAACCACAACCAAACGTACTATAACTCACCTCTAATATAGTGATGTCATTTTGTTCCTCTTCAGGAATGAAGGACAGCTAACTAACCAAGAATCAATGGGATCCCAGATAGCAAGGGGTACACACAAAAACTGTCTAGCACTGAAATGGCAGCCCAGGCATTTGTAGACTTAGGCCCTTCCTAGAAGCCAACAAGCATTATGCAGTCTTTCAGAAAGTGGCCAAGCTATATCACTGTTCAAGTAGAAGGCAGCCTGAGAGACTAATTTAGAAACTGCCTTCCATTAATTTAATTTTGGCAGGATAATTCACAGAGTGAATAATGTCTCTGTAAAGATGAGGGAGACAGTTGTGAATCCAAAAGAATAATATTTTTTTTCTTTGTACTTGTTTCTCTCAGCTTCATGTGCACATAGTAGGTACTTGACAGAGGCTTGTTGATTATAATGAACACCCGTTAAGCTTTGGCCCTAAAACTTTGCTTGGTCCAGAAGCCACACTGCCCCACTGCTGCTGTCACTGGGACTGGCAGGATCCCAGAGATTGGGTGGTGGGCTTGCATGAGCCTCCAGCAAACCTCATGGAGGACTCAAATCCCCTCTTGTGGGTAGTCCTGCTTCCTTCTTTCCTTCCTCTGTTTCCTGGTCCTTCTTTTAGGTTCTCTGTGTAAGGGAATTACACACCTGTCTTCATTACACTTAAATCGCTATTTCTTCAAATATCCCCATGAAGTAGATGGTATATTAATATTCCTGTTTTATAGATGAGGAATTGAAAGCCTGCAGAGCCTAGATGAAGTCATCTAGCAAGTGCCCAGGATCTCAGAGCTGATAAGTATGTAAAGCTGAAATTGAACTTGGAATCTTTAGAATGTAAGTTTGTTGAGGGCAGGAAAGAAAGAAAGAAAGAAAGAAAGAAAGAAAGAAAGAAAGAAAGAAAGAAAGAAAGAAAGAAACAAACAAACAAACAAACAAACAAACAAACAAACAAAGAAACAAAGAAAGAAACAAAGAAAGAAACAAAGAAAGAAACAAAGAAACAAAGAGAGAAACAAAGAGAGAAACAAAGAGAGAAACAAAGAGAGAAACAAAGAAACAGAATGGGAAGGAAGGAAGGAAGGAAGGAAGGAAGGAAGGAAGGAAGGAAGGAAGGAAGGAAGGAAAAGAAAGGAAGAAAGAAACAAGCAAAGAAAAAGAAAGAAAGAAAGAGAGAAAGACAGAGAGAGAAAGAGAGAAACAAAGAAACAAAGAAAAGGAAGGGAGGAAGGAAGGAAGAAAAAGAAAGGAAGAAAGAAACAAGCAAAGAAAAAGAAAGAAAGAAAGAAAGAAAGAAAGAAAGAGAGAAAGAAAGAAAGAAAGAAAGAAAGAAAGAAAGAGAAAGAAATCATGAGCAGCCAGACTTCAGAAAAGCCCGGAAAAACCTACATGAACTAATGCTAAGGAAAGTGAGCAGAACCAGGAGAACATTATTAGCAACATTATGGATGATCAACAATGATGGATGTATCTCCTTTCAGCAGTTCAGGGATCAAGGACAATCTGGAGAGACCTGATTTGGAAAATGACATCCACATCCATAGGAAAAATATATGTAATCTGAATATAGAGTACAATATACTATGTTCTTTTTGAAAAAAAAATTGTTTTTTCTTTCTTTTTCAAGGTTTTTCACCTTTAGTTCTAATTCTTTTACAATACAACTAATATGGAAATATATTAAACACAATTGTGTTGTTCTGTATCAGATTATTTGCTGCGATGGGGAAGGAGGAGGGAAGGGAGAGGTAGAAAAATGTGGAACTCAAAAGTTTGTTATAAAATGAATGTTGAAAACTATCTTTGCATGTAATTGCAAAAAAATTAAATATTACCTAGAGGAAAAAAAAAGACACCAGACTCCTGGCTCTGAACATTACAAACCAAGAATGGTAGAATGGATAGAGATTTAGCCTCAGAATCAGGGAGACCTGGCTTTAAATTCCATCTCTGGCACAGGACAGCTGAATTGCCTTGGCCAGGATACTTGCAACTCTCTAGGAATTGAATGGACAAAGAAGGTGCCATTCTGCCCAGGGAATAGGAATTTCTTCACTGGGCATTGTTTACACCAATGAAATTGCATGTCAAGATAAAAAAAAGTTTATTATTATTCTATTGACATTACTGGCATCTTCTCTCTTCTTTCTCTGTCTCCCCTTGGAAGCTGGGCTGATCAGTATATGTGACGTAACATTATATTCTTGATATTTAATCGCTGGGCCCAGACCATCCTGTCTGCCAGGAAGAAGATTGCTAGGAAGAAGGAATCACTCTGTTTGAAACACTATTCTTTCTCCTCTAAGGCCAATGGAAGCCATCACCAGGCATAGGAGAGAGGAGCAAGGAAGGGAAAACAGTAATTGGTTCCTGACTCCTTGATCTTGGTGTATAAGATAGAAACCTCTATATCTTTGTTCAGGGTGATTCTCCCAACCTTTTATTACCTTCGTCTCCACCTCTCCTCTGCAGTCAAATGTCAAAATACAACCTACCCATCCTCCAAGACCCAGCTGCCTCCTCTATGGGGCCTTTCTTGGTCTCTAAATAGAAGTCACAAAATGTAGTGTGGGGGAGATGGGAAGGAGGGAGAAACATCATAATCACAGCCAGGGTCTATAGGGACAGTCTCATTCAATCCTACCTCTTCATTTCACAGAAGAGGAAACCATCAAATGGAGAGAGGTCTTTGTCAAGGTTTCACCTGGCAAAAGCAGGACTAGAATCCAGACCTTTCAACTCCAAGATGAATCCTCTTTTCACTTAAATACACTGAACTTTCCTTCCTCAGAGACTCAACAGGTTGTGGGCCTCTCTTAGAAACTTCATCCCATCATGCCTAGTATTGGAGTTCTCTGGTTCTTATTCCCTCAATGAATAAAAAGAGAGGCAGCTGGGGTGCAGGCAATAGCATTCTGGGGTTGAAATAAGGGAGTTCTAATCTGAATTCAGATACTTACAAACTTATGACCCTCGAGAAATCATTTAACATGTTTGCCTCAGTTTCCTCATCTGTAAAATAAGTTGGAGACAGAAACAGCAAACTGCTCCAGTATCTTTGCCAAGAAGACCCCAAATGAGGGCATCTAGGTGGCACAGTGAATTGAGGAGTCAGGAAGATCTGAGTTCAAATTTGGCCTCAGATACTTAATAGTGATTTAGCTGTGTGACCTTAGGCAAGTCACTTAACCCCACTGCCTTGCAAAAAAAAAAAAGGAGGACCCCAAATGGATTCATGAAGAGTCAGACACAGTTGAACAACAACAATAATAAAAATAACTAGAATTTACACAGTTTTTCATATCTTCTCTCATTTGGTCTCCACAACAGCCCTGGGAGGTAGGTGCTATTATATTAATCCTACTTTAGAGATAAGGAAACTGAGGAAGGATGAAATTAAGTGACTTGCTGAGGGAGACTCAACTAGGCAGGATTTGAACTTGGGTCTTTGTGACTCTAAATCAGTACTCCATCCACTATAAAACCAGTCATCTTTGTAACCAGACTGTGGCATCAGAAAAGGCAGGAACCAAATGTCATATGTAGCTGTATTCTCATGTGGCCCCAAACTTAGGGTCCAGCACACAGTACACAACAAGGGAGGTTTTGTAGATGAATGAAGGAACCAGACCCTGCTCTCAGAGAGCCCCAAGTTTGACTGGGAAGCTAGTTCTCTTCCCCGGGGAAAAGATGTTGACTGGCCTTGAGTTCAGAGTCAAAGGAAAAGGCTTAGAGTGGAAGCTGCTCAGAAGAAGGAAGAGAATTCTAGAGATTGGAGCAGCCCCAAGGAGTTGCCTAGAGGATGTGGCTCATCTTCTGGCAGGCTCTGAATGACATAGAGGATATGTGAGTGGATGGAACAGAAACCCAGGATATGATCCTTTGGCCCTTCTGCTGACCATGGTTGCTCTGTGATGGTGTGCCCCCACCCCCCCACCCCGGGCCTGTTCCAGGAAAAAGAGACAGAGAGTGGAGGAGAGGAAGAAAGGAGGAGGGACAGATAAAGAGGGAGAAAGGAAATTGGAGAACATCATGTGTCCAGGTGCCCTGGTTATCTCACCTCAGACCTTGGCACCTGGCCCAGAAGCTACTCATCTAGCTAGCCTCCATCACTAGACTCTGCTTTCCCTTGAGTAAATTGGCTCTGTGGTTACAGTATAAAAAAAAAAAAAAAAAGGAACTGTATCCTGGAGCTGCTGTCCCTCTTCCCCTTCCTCCCCTGTCTGCTGCCTACTCTCATCCTAGAGGACACTCAACCCAACTTAGGGTCTCAGGACTCCTCCTAGGTGTTCTCCCTGCCCACTCTCAGTCTTGGGATGGGGTAACCATATCTCCTCCCACCCTATCCCTATTTCTTAGTCTCCCAGACTCTCTTCCCTCAATTTCAACCTAGCTCTGAACAGGATTCTACTCTCACAACCTCCCCCAAATGGTCAAATCTCTTCAAGTGATGGAAATGCACCTCTCAAGGCAACCCATTCCACTATGGGGCACCACTGACAGTTTGGAAGTTTTTTCCTTATATTGAACCTCAACCTACCTCTTTGTGCTTTCAATCCAATGATCCTATCTTCAGAGACCAATCAAAATAATATTATGAAAGCAATCCTATATGCCACAAAATAATACTAATAACTAACATTTATATGGCAATTTAAGGTTTGTAAAGTGTTGTACATAGGTTATCATAATTGATATGAATTAATATTATTTCTATTTCTACTATTATTAATAATAATGATAGATAAGCAGTCTAAGCTCACATACAGTCCTTCAAATACTTAAAGACAGTCATGTATGTCTGTAAGTCTTATCTTGTCCTGACTAAATCTCCCTAGTTCCATCAATTCATGCTTGAACTGTTGTGGTGGTGGTGATTGTAGCAATGGTTGCTTGTTTTTGAAGAGGACCAGTGACATTACAGGCAATGCTTTGACTTGCCCATTAAATAGATTACAGAGCTACCCAAAGGGTAGTTAAGTAGGGGTACAACTCACTAGCACCTAACCATGGAGGTGGAGGAAAGAGTCAAGACTGATGGGAGTTCCCTCTCACAATGGCATTAGAGAAAAGACCCTCTGAATCTCTCAGGGTACTTTGAAAACCCTGAATAGGAGGAATAGAAGCCTGGCCAAAACATATTCACTACATCATAATCATATTTTTAAATGCAATAAAGACATTAAGTTCAAAAATAAATTAATCATATTGAATTCCAGTTCTTACAACTAAAACACTTCTTAGAAACACCTTCCCTCTCAGATTAAGAAACCTTGATATAGGAGAAAAGAAAAGGGCCTGGGTCTGCTTCTTGGGAGGCTGAAGGAGGAATATGAAGCAATGGAAAGTGGACTGAGCAGTGGTCCCTTGCCAGCAGAGTGGAACAAGCCACAGAAACACAGAGCAAGCCCATCCTGGAGCCATCAGAATAGTGAGAGTGTTGAGGGGTATTGTCTGAAGAGATCGAAACAGAGGAAAGGTCATTGATAAGTCAGCAATAATTAACAACCCACATTGCTCCTTCCTCACCTCTGAATAAGAATAATCTAACATATTGTCAGGGCATGAGAAGGGAACACACAGGTCTTCACAAACTTTACAATGAACCACATTATGGTCATACAACAATCCGAAAGATGTAGCGATCTCTGTTGGTTGACTACAAAAAAAGCATTGGATGTGGTTGAGCAAGGGGCTAGATGGCACAGAGCACAGAGTACCATGCCTGGAGTCAGAAGGGGCTAAATTCAAATATGGTCTCAGACTTTTAGTAGCTGTGTGAACCTGGGCAAATCACTTCACCCTGTTTACCTCAGTTTCCTCTTCTACAAAAATATGCTGGAGGAGGAAATGGTAAACTACTCTAGAAACTCTTTTGCCAAGAAAATCCCAGTCACAAAAACCAATGGACTGAACAAAATGGTGGAGCAAAATATTGCTATATTCAAATGAGTAAAGACCCAAGCATAAAGATAATTCTGTTCTATGACCTTTTGATGATTAATATGAAGCAAAGTATATAATGGGGAAGCGTATGTTCCTCAAAAGTACCTGAGGTTGCCATTAAAGATTGGTCAGAGTGGTAGCTAGTGACACAGTGGATAGAGAACTGGCCCTGGAGTCAGGAAGACCTGAGTTCAAATCCGCCCTTAGACACTTAATAATTACCTAGCTGTGTGATCTTGGGCAAATCACTTAATTCCATTGCCTTGTGAAAAAAAAAAAAAAAAGATTAGTCAGAATTCAAATTGCAAGAGGGATGCTCTGCACCCCCTGATAGATGGTAAGCTCCTTGAGGTCAAGGACTGATCCATGTTTGTCTTTATATATCAGCACCACAGAGAGCATCCAGCAACCAAGGGCTTTATAAAAGTTTATGAAGTGAAGGAATCCATTTGTGCTAATTATATCCATGCTGGATGACAGTCCATTGATTTCTGCACAAGATTTATATTCACTTGGGAGTTCAGCCTAATTATTCATACAGAAAAATAAAGAAAGTGAAGAATGCCTGTTATCTAGTCTTATATGCAGTTGAATGGACAGCTCATGGAGCAGGTCCATCAGTGCATGTATTTGGGGCAGATTTTGGAGGTAAACAGTTAGTCACTCAACTAGAATTTATTAAGTGCCTACTATGTGCTATAGGATACAGAGTAAGGTAAAGGACAGTCTGTTTTTCAGGGACAACAAAAATGAAAATGACTAGATTGCATTTGAAAAATTGGACAATGATGCTAAAATTTCCACATTGAATCAAATCCAACTTTTAAAAATTGTTATTCTTTGTGAGAATGATGGAATACCATACTCTCCAAAAAAGTCAAGGTCTGGTGAGTGTTCTCAGGCTTCCATACACTATATCAACAACCATTCTCCATCTTGGCCATAAGGATATTTAGTATGGTCAGAGATTTAGAGGGGCAAAGGTTTCTATGTTTTCAGAGTAAGAAACAGAGACCCAGGTGAGCAAAAAAATGATTTGCCCAAGACAATGATAATGTGTTAGCATCAATTCAAAAGTCACAAAGAGCCTTATATGTTCTCTCACTTGATATAGATCAGCTATCTCATTCAGTAATATTTATTACCAATGCTACATTAGTCACCTCATTTTACATTATTATTAATGGCTAGTATTTCTAGGGTTCCTTGAGATTTGCAAAGCCTTCCTGCACGTTGTCTCATTTAATAATATTATCATCATTATTATCATTAATGGTTAGCATTTACATGGTGCTTTGAAGTTGGCAAAGCCTTTATAAATGTCTCATTTCAGATGATGATGATGATGAATGATTAGCATTTACATAGTGCTTTAGCAATGTTGTCTCATTTCATATCATCATCATTATTATTTTATCATTTCATATTATGTTTATCATTGCATATATTATTTTATTCATCATTTCCTATTATTATTTTTATCAATTCATGTTATTATTTTTATCATTTCATAGTATTATATTATCATTTCATATTATATTTTTATCATTCATATTATTATGTTTTTATCATTTCATAGTATTATATTGTTTTATCATTTCATATTATATTTTTATCATTCATATTATTATGTTTTTATCATTTCATATTATATTTTTATCATTCATATTATTATGTTTTTATCATTTCATAGTATTATATTGTTTTATCATTTCATATTATATTTTTATCATTCATATTATTATGTTTTTATCATTTCATATTATATTTTTATCATTCATATTATTATGTTTTTATCATTTCATAGTATTTTTATCATTTCGTGTTATTTTTATTATTTTTACCATCGGCGGCTGCATTTACACGGTGCTTTGAAGCCTGCAAAGCCTTCCTCACACGTGTTTTTTCACTGGGGAGAGTGTCAGCACTCATTTTACGGAGGAGGAAACTGAGGCCCGGAGCCAGCGGGGTCCCTGGCAGCATCGGCACGGCGGCCTCTGCCCTCCTCGGGAGCGGGCAGGCCTCTGCCCTCCTCGGGAGCGGGCAGGCCTCCCTCCGGGCCACGCCCCGCAGCAGGAGGGCGGCCGAGGCTCCACCCCAAGGGGGCTGTGGGGGTGGGGCGGCGGGGCTGCTGGGCCTCGTGCCCCCGGCGCCTCGTGCTCGCCCGCCCCCGCACTGCGCCTGCGTGCCCGAGGCCCCGCCCCCACACGCCTGCGCAGAGGGGCGCGAGCACATGGCGGGGGCGGGAGAGCGGCCCCGCCCCCCGAGTCACGTGGAGAGGGAGGGGGGTCGGTTGGGGAGGTAGGAACGGCCTGTGGGGAGGGGAAGAGCCCGGGCCTCGGCACCCTGGCTCTCTGAACCTCCCCCCCGGCCCACCCCTCCTCCTCCCCGGACCCCCAAACTCTGACCTCCTTTGCCCTTGGCCCCGCAAGGCCGACTCCCGACCCGAACCTCCCCGTAACTACCCCAAATTCGGAGCTCCCCAGCCCAGAGTCCTGACCTCTGACCCCTACACGCTGACCTCCCCTTGTGTCAGATTCCCTAGCCCATGACCTTGGCCCTCCTCCCTGACCTTAACTCCCACCCCTCAGCCTCTAAGCCCTGACCCCCTTCTATTCCCCCCCCCCCCCCCCCGTGACCTCTGCCCCCTCCTGGGTGCCCCTGGCCCAGGCCTGGTCAGTCTCTGGCCTTGCCACCCTCGCCTTTCACCTCTGTGGCCCCTGCCCTATGGGATCTTCCCTGCCCCCTCTTGCTCCAGTTCCCCCTTCATCCCCAGACAGATAAAGGGGTGGTCCCAAGAGTTCCCGTCTCCATGAGCATGCTGTCCCTGCTCTGTCACAGGCTGCCATGGAGCCCCGGGGGCTGGACCCCCGACCAGTGCAGCCGGCTGATCGGTTGACCCGCATCCCGCACCGCAGGACCAAGCGGGAGCGGAACCAGGCGAGGGCCAGCCGAGGCCTCGGTCCTGGGGGGCCCCCGGCGTCCCGGGCTCGGCCTCGGTGCCCACTGGCCCACGGGGACCCCACTCTGGGGCCCCCCGCAGTCCAGCCAGTGATCATCACCCAGGGCCGGCTGAGCCGGACACACAGGGGCCTCCTGAGCAACGAGGTAAAATCCCTGAATGTGGACAGGCTGCTGAGTGGCCTGACCCAGGAGGCGAGCAGCCCCCCACCTGGGGAGGCCCCAGCCCTTGAAGCAGCGGTAGCGGCAGCAGCAGCAGTGCCATCCCCAAATCCCACCTGGGCGGAGGAAGCCACCCCTCTGCCACCCAAGGGCAAAGAGAACGAAGTTCCCAGAGGGCCCACCCCGGGACCCCCCAGCCCTCGCACACTGCTGGAGGAGCTTCAAGTTCAGCTGCACCTTCCTGGGGCCTTCCCCAGGCGCAACCTGGTCCAGGAGGCCCGAACAGAGATCATCAGGGCCCTGCTGGCTCACTATGGGGAACTGCCTGACCTTAGCCAAGTCCTCAGGAGCCTGCCGGAGCCGGGAGCAGGTGAGAAGGGGCCCCCCTCCCTATCCCTCCCCCCCCCGCCCCCGTCCAACCACCCATGCTTGGTCCAGGCCTGGCCACCCAGCCAGTCTCCTTTACTCCCTTTGGTCTGGGTTGGGACAGGGGACCCTCAGCTGCTTGATGCTCATGCTCCTCCTGCCAGGCCCAGAGCCTAGAAGCCCGGAGGAGTGGAGGATGGTGCCCCCGAGTCAAGACCACCCTGATCCATCAGCCCTGGTGGAGAGCAGCAGCAGCAGGAGGAGGAGGAGCAAAGGGAAAAAGGAACTTGTGTTTACCTTGGGGGCCACCCCAAGCCCACCTTCCACTGAGAAGGTAAGACCCTCTCACCTGAGGGACATGGGAGGTTGCTGGCTAAAGTGTTTTAAGGGTATACATAGAAGAGGCAAGGCTGGTTACTGAATGCCCACCATTTTCCCCTATATTCCTACTCACAGAGCCTGGTGCTGCCCTCGGACCTGTGGGTACCCTCCCCCTCACCCCCACCCCCACCCCTTGGACCTGAGCGTGGAGAGATGACTTGGGGCCCCCAGACATCATTTGATGTCCTGAAGAGCATCTGGCTGCCTGCTACCCCACCAACATGTGCCCCACCCTGGCAGTGGGGAGCTGGAGGAGCTCCCCACCCACCTGCTTGCTTCCCCAACTCTGAAGCCCTGGACTGGAGCCCCAGCCCCCCTGCCCCAATGCCTGGAGTGCCCTGGTTTGTGTCCAGGAGCAGCCCAGAGCCCTGGACCTTCCCCCGAATGCGGCTCTACTGAGGGCAGGAGCCCTCCCCCAACGTGCCCCCTCCATAAAGGACATTGTTGAGAGGATTCTCATTTCTGGGAGATGGCAGCGAACAGGGGAAATTAGCTCCCATTCCCTCTTGGTGCTTTCATGTTCAATAATTTCAATAAAAATATGCAAAGAGCCCGCCATGTGGAAGACTGGGGGGGGGGGGATGGAGAGACAGCAATGCCAGCATACCCATTCCCAGGAGCACTGGGATCTGAGGGATTCAGGGCAGGGTCAGGGCTAGTGGCCCACTGGTATTCACCCTTGAGCAGAGTTGGGGTGGGGGGGAACATAGGCATTTGGAGAAGGAAGAGCAGATGGAATGAGGAACTGAGGAGAAGAGCAAGCAACTGGCTTTAACTGGGCACAGAATGGAGGACCTGAGTCTGGAGGGAGATGGCAAAGGACCCAAAATCATCCCCAGGAGGAGGAGGTGGCATTGAATTCAAAGGGTCTGAAGCCAGCTTCCAGGGCCTGAGGCTGGCAACTCCATCAATTGTCTTGTTCCCAGTCTTCAAGCAGCTCAGAGTCTACTGGTGGGGGGCTATAACAATTGTGTACCTATGAGCCATATCAAGATAAATTAGGGTGATCAAAAGAGGGCAGGCCCTAGAATGAAAGGGGATTGGGAACAACCTCTGGTGAATGGTGAGATTTTATCTGGGACTTAGGGAGAGTCAGTAGTTGGGAGAGAAGTCAATGGGGGAGAATACCCAGGGCCAAGAGACAGAGAGGCTCCTGTTCATGGACAGCCAGGAAGCTGTTATCACTGAATCCAGAAGAACGAGTTGAGAAGTGTGAGAGGACTGGAAAGGTAGGAAGTGGTTAGGTTCTGAAGGACTCTGAATGTCTGACAGGATTTTGTATTTGGTGCTAGTGATAATAGGGAGCCCCAAAAGTTTACTAAGGAATGATATGGTCAGACCTTCATTTTAGGGAAATCACTTTAGTGGCTGAACAGAGAAAAGACAGGAGTGGGAAAGCGAGGCAGCTATTGCAGGGTCCAGGGGTGAGATGATAAGGGCCTTGGTAACAACCTGGATAGTGGGGTAGGAGGAATTCAGGATGACTCCTGGGAGTGTGGAAGGTGAGGCAGGGAAAAGAAAGTTTGGGACATGTTGAGTTGAAAGGGTCTTTGAGTCATCTCATTTGAGATAGGTAGTGGTAGTTGCAAGATGTGAGTCCAGAGGAATAAGATCTGGGAATCCCCCCATCGTCTTTGGGCAGGCAACTCAAGTGATCACCAAGTGAAATGGCGGGAACAGCAGAGGGCTCAAGGCAGAGCCTTGGGGGCACCGAGGGTCTGAGGTGTGCTTGAGGGGGGGATCTAGCAAGGGAAACAGGAAATGATTGGAGAGGGAAAATCAAGAGAGAGAGGGAGGGAAGGTGGCCAGCAAACCTAGAGAGGAGGATGAGGAGTGACCCACAGTGTCGGAGGCTGCAGAGAGGGCGAGAATGAGGATTGAGAAAAAGTTGTTGAATTTGGCCACTAGGATCATTGGTAACTTGGGAGAGAACAACTTTGGTGGAATAAAGTCAGAAACTGGATTGTAAGTGGTTAGGAAGTGAGAGGAAAGCAAGGGAAGGCACCAGTTAATCCACAGACTTCTCAAGGAGTTTCACCACAAAAAGGAGAGGAAATGGGACTATAGCTAACAGATCAACTGAGGACAGGAAAAACATGGGTGTGTTTGTAGCCAATAGGAAAGCCATCAATGGAGAGAGATTGGGGTGAAATGATAGTGATGGAGAGGGGCAGCCTGCTGGAGTAGGTAAGAGGGTTTGCCTGGGCCAGAAGAGCCATACCTTAATGTGATACAAGAGGAAGGCAGAAGTAGTGGGGAAAGGCATCTGAATGGCGGAAGATGAGGGGGAAAGGGAACTGAGCTAACAGCCTCCATTTTTTCCCAGTAATTTATGAAGCAAGGGTCTTGGTGGAAAGGGTAAGCTGGAGAAGGAACCATGGGAGGTTTGGAAAAGCTGCTCTGAAGAAGGGGGTGGCGAACTAATTAGGGCAGTGTGAGAGGATTGGCTGACAGCCCGGAGGGCCAGGTGAGCTTACATAAGGAACATCTGTAGGGAACCTACTCAGCAGGGCAACAGGCCAAGGTCAGAAGCAGAGCAGGTGAAAGCTCCAGTGCCAGGAGTGGGCCTGGGCCCAGGATTGGTCCCTCAAATGCAGCCTGGAGTTAAAATGTGGAGCAAAGGAGTGACATGGAAAACAGTCCTGGGTGTGGGAGGGTCTGGAAACTAAGCCCAACCGAAATCATTTGTTCTTGTCCCGAGGAGAGGGCCGAACCATGGGAATGTGACCTGAGGCCAGAAGAGAGGCTTGTGGGGTCTGAGGCCGGGTGAACTTTGCAGAGGCAGCCGGCTGTGCTGGCGATTTTGTGCATATTTGGCTCAGCTTCTGGCTTACTGGCCCTGCCCAGAGTCCTGTAGTCCATAGCAGGGAACAGAATCTCAGAGGAGGACTTGAGGAAAAGAGGGCAGGAGAGGATGCTGGCAATTGTTTTGTGTCAGGGGGTGCTGCTGACAATCCAGCCTGATGAGGTAACTGGGGCTGAGACGGGTATCTCTAGTTTACAGAGAGGTTAAGTTACCTGCCCAACATCACACAGCCCGCTGGCAGTAGAACTGGGGTTCCTGTGCAGCTGGGTCAAATGTTCCAACGATCATTTGTGTAAGCTTTTGAGGTGCCCATTTTTCTCCCTTCTTCCCTTTGGTCCCCCCTCCCCCAACTTCTGTATACAATCCGTATACGACTATGTTAAACATAGCCGTGTTAATCAGGTTGTGAAGAAGGAATCAAATCAAAAGGGAGGAAAAAAGCCAGGAGATGGGGGCCCCAAAATACGTGAAATAGTTTTGAAATTGAGAACAGTAGGCTTTGGCCTCATTCAGAATCTGTAGCTCCCTCTGTGGCCGCGGATGCCCCCACCGTCACAAGTGCTTCCCGCCTGGCCTGGCCGGGCCGGGCCGGGCCGCCGCTGAGGGCAGGTGGGCCAGGGCCCGTGTGCGGGGCTGCGGCCCGGCTCTGGTTCCGCTCCGGGCGCTCGGCCGGCCCATGGAAGCCTCGCCCTGAGGGCCCAGGCGGCCGCCGCGGGCCCCAGGGGCGCAGCCCCGCGGTTTCCAGTGCTCTGCCGCCGCGGAAAAGCCGCTCAAGTTGGTTTGGTGTATGTGGCTTTTTCCCTTTCGGTGTGCTCTTCGGGAGCTGACCGTGGCCTGACGCCCGCCCCCGGCCCCCGGGCCCCCGGGCCCCCCGGCCAACGTTGCCCCTTTTTGTCCGGTCGGCCGCCGGCAGCTGGGGGAAACGTCGGGTGCTCGGATTCCGCCCCGGAGCGCTTGTCCGTGGCCTCGGCCCATTCGCAGGAGCCGCGTCGGGGCGCCCCTCCGCCGCGGCCCCCCGAGCCGGGGCTCACTGTCCCGGGGGGGGGGGCGCCTGGTCCGCCGAGGGCGGTGCCTGCCCGGAGCCGAGCGAGCCCGGGGGCCGGGGGGCCGGGGGGCCGGGAGGCGAGCCCGGGGGGCCGGGGGGCCGGGCTGCGGCGGGGGCGGGGCCGGGGCGGGGCGGAGGCGGGGCCGGGCTACGGCGGGGGCGGGGGCGGGGAGGGGGCGGGGCCGGGCGGCGGCGGGGGCGGGGCGGAGGCGGGGCCGGGCTACGGCGGGGGCGGGGAGGGGGCGGGGCCGGGCGGCGGCGGGGGCGGGGCGGCGGCCCGGGCGCGGGGGCGCGCGCGCGCTCGGCCCCGCCGGAGCCTCCGGAGCGGGAGCAGGATGGAGCCCCCGCGCGCGCCCGCGCTGCTGCTGCTGCTGCTGCCGCCGCTGCTGCTGCCGCTGCCCCCCGGCGCCCGGGGCAAGTACGTGCGGGGCAACCTCAGCTCCAAGGAGGTGAGCGCCGGGGCGGCCCCCCAGCCGCGGGCGCGGCCCCTCCCCCGCCCCGCCGGCCCCGCCCCCCGCCCCGGGCCGCCGAGCCGCCGAGCCCCCGGGGGCGGGGCGGGGCCGGGGCGGGGCGCGCAGGCACCCCGGGACTGACCCTCTCCCCCCAGGACTGGGTGTTCCTGACCAGGTTCTGCTTCCTCTCGGACTACGGCCGCCTGGACTTCAGGTTCCGCTACCCCGAGGTGAGCCCCCCGGCCTTCTCCCCAAGCCGGGGTGCCCGCGGGCCCCGGCCCGGGCCCGGCCTCCCCAGCCCCCTCTCTCCCCAGGCCCAGTGCTGTGAGAACATCCTCCTCTACTTCGACGACCCCTCCCAGTGGCCCGCCGTGTACAAGGCCCGAGACAAGGTGGGAGCCCGGGGGGCGGGGAGGGGGCCGGGAGGGGGGCGGCGGGGCGGCGGGGGGGGGGGGGCGGCGGCCGCGTCACCGGTCCCCCCCGGCCCCCAGGACTGCCTGGCCAAGGAGGCGGTGATTCGGCCCGAGAACAACCAGGTGATCAACCTGACCACCCAGTACCCCTGGTCCGGCTGCCAGGTGAGTGATGGGGCCCGGGCCGGGGAGGCGCAGAGCCAGAGCCAAGCCGCGCGTCCCAGGAAAGCAGAGGCGCCCCCGCCCTCGGGGGGCTCCCCTCAGCTAGTTGGCCAGAAGGGGGGCAGGGAGGCAGACTGGGGCCCCCCCATCCCTGAGCCTCCCCTCGGCAGGTGGTGTCCGAAGAGGGGGTCCGCTCCCTCAGCTGCTCCAGCGGCCGCAGCTTCCGCTCAGTGCGCGAGAGATGGTGGTACATCGCCCTCAGCAAGTGCGGGGTAAGGCCGCCCTGCCCGCCCCGGCCCCCCGGCTCGTCCCCTCACCTGCTGGGCCCCTGGCTCAGGCCCCTCTGTCCCCCGCAGGGGGATGGGCTGCAGCTGGAGTACGAGATGGTGCTGACCAACGGCAAGTCCTTCTGGACCCGGCACTTTTCAGCTGATGAATTTGGTGCGTCTGGAGACCTGGACCCCTTGGGTCTGGGAGGGCAGCAGGAGCCCCCCCACCCGCTGCAGCCTGACCTGATCCCCCTTCTCTCCAGGAATCCTGGAAACTGATGTGACCTTCCTCCTCATCTTCACCTTCATCTTCCTCCTCTCCTGCTATTTTGGCTGTAAGTCACCAAACACGGGGTGGGGGGGGAGGGAGACCTCAGAGGATGAGGTGGCCTTAGGGGGGGTGCTCCACAGACACCTCTCCCCCTCCCCCCTGCCCCCAGACTTGCTGAAAGGCCGACAGCTGCTTCACACGACCTACAAGATGTTCATGGCAGCGGCAGGAGTAGAAGGTGAGAGAGACGGGAGTGGACCTTGACTGACAAGGTCTCCTCAGGACCCCAAGGACCGATTCCCCATTTCTAGAAGAGGCAAGGCTCTGCATGGCCTCAGCATGCCGGCAGAGCTTAATAAATGCACATCGACTGACTTGGCTCTGCCTTTTGCAGTCCTCAGCCTCCTGTTTTTCTGCATATACTGGGGTCAATATGCCAGCAATGGCATTGGCAACGAAAGCCTGAAGATCGTGGGTGAGGATGGAACTGGCCAGGGCTGGGCACCCAGGGGTAGCCCGGGAGATCCCTCTCTGAGGGAGCCCTTTTCTCCCTTCTCTCCCTCTCAGCCAAACTGCTGTTTTCTGTCAGCTTCCTCATCTTCTTACTGATGCTGATCCTGCTGGGAAAAGGCTTCACAGTGACACGGTGCCTGGGAGGGGAAGAGAGCAGGCCCCCTGGGGTTGGGGGTGGGGGACATCTGGGGCCTGGAAGCCAGGCTTGGGGGGCTGGGGGGGCTGGCCAGGGCCCTTTTTCCTGATGGTCTCTTCTCCATCCCCCACATTCTTCTCCCTGTCTCTGTGACTGTCTCTTCTTTCTCTTCTGTCTGTCTCTGTGTTTCTGCCCATCTCTATCTCTCTATGTCTCCCTGTCTCTGTGTCTTTGTCTCTGTCTCGGTCTCCTTTTCTCCCTCCCCCGCAGGGGCCGGATCAGCCATTCAGGCTCAGTGAAGCTCTCAGTCTACATGACACTTTATACACTCACCCATGTGGTTCTCCTTATCTACGAGGCAGAGGTAAGAGGCCGTTCTGCCCCCCTCCCAGGTCCCCTCTCTTCTCTGTTCCTTCTCCTGGCCCGAGCTTCTCAGGCTCTACTTTCTTCCTCTCTCTAACTCTCTCTGCTTCTGCCTCTCATTATCAGGTTTGATTTGGGGGATTTTGGGGGAGGGAGGGCACTTGTCTTTCTGCAACTCACTGTGAAGGCAGACTGACCTAAGGAAACATCATAGTGGACTGGGGGCTTCTGCCTTGACCTGGCCCTTGGGAGGTAGCTAATCCTGGCTTGCCTGTCCATTAGTTGTGACTTGGCACTGGTCCCTGCCCCCTTCAATTCATGGAGCCCAGTGTCCACCCCCTTAGGGTTGAGGACAGTGCCCCCAGAGCCTGACATTTTGTGACTGGCAACTGGATTGGGTCTTGCAGTGGGGTTAAGTGATTTGCTTATGCACAGCTGGTAATTATTAAGTGTCTGAGCTGAGGTCAGATTTGAACTTAGGTCCTCCTGACTCCATCCAGGGCTGGTGCTCTATCCACTGCACCATCTAGTTACCCCCCCCCCCCCCCCCCCGCCACTTGGGTCTTCTCATCTCTCTGACCACTACTTGTTTCTGTCATTGTATCTGACTAAGAACACTGGATTTGGAGGCTCTCTTTGACTTTTGGCTCCCCAGTGATCTTGGGAGAATCCCCTCGGGCTTCTGGACTTCGGTGCCTCAGTTTCCTCATCTGTAACATTCAGAGGGGGGCCCTGAAGTCCAGTGTCTCATCAGCCTCTCCCTGTCCCCTTCCTCGGGGGCCAGTTCTTTGACCCAGGCCAGGTGCTGTACACCTACGAATCTCCGGCGGGTTACGGGCTGATCGGCCTCCAGGTGGCCGCCTATGTGTGGTTCTGTTATGCCGTGCTGGTCTCCCTGAGGCACTTCCCTGAGAAACAACCATTCTATGGGCCCTTTTTTGCTGCCTACACGCTCTGGTGAGATGTCTAACAGGGTCCTATAGCTTCAAGGGAGGTCTGGACCTCAGCAGCCTGACCTCTGCAAGCCCTGAGCCCTCACCTCCAATCCCCTCTGTCCCCTTGACCTCTAACTCCCTCTGATTCCTGTTTATGGCTGTGTTCCCTGACCTTTGCTCCAAACTCCCCCTCCTGACCTCTGACCTCTCCTAATCCAGGCACCTTCTCTGCCTCTGACATCTTCTGGTGAGACCATAGCCCTGGCCTGGCCTGGGAGGCCCTGACTGGGGGTGGGGGGGACCTTGGGCACTGTGCTGGGGGACGGGCGCAGGACTTGGGGCCAGGGAACGGGAGGTAGGCAGAGGTCAGGGTTCACTCCCATGTTCATACACCCCCCCCACCAGGTTCTTTGCTGTTCCTGTCATGGCCCTCATTGCTAACTTTGGCATCCCCAAATGGGCTCGGGAGAAGATCGTCAATGGGATTCAGTTGGGGATCCACCTCTATGCCCATGGGGTATTTCTGGTGAGGACAGAAACAGGAGAGGGGATGGGGAGTGGCATTGTATTCTGTCTGCCAGTCATTTCTATCTCTTCTCCCTCACCCTTCTGTCCCCCATCCCTCTGCCATCCATTTCTCTGCCCCCCATCCTTCTGTCCCCCATTCCTCTATCCCCCAACCTTCTG
Organism: Macrotis lagotis; assembly: GCF_037893015.1. Lineage (NCBI taxonomy): Eukaryota > Metazoa > Chordata > Mammalia > Peramelemorphia > Peramelidae > Macrotis > Macrotis lagotis. Next base: position 908,108,468 of record NC_133658.1, read on the forward strand.
TCCCCATCCCTCTGCTCCCCATCTCTCTACCCCCATCCTTCTGTCCCCATCCCTCTGCCATCTATCTCTCTGCCCCCATCCCTCTGTCATCTCTTTCTGCCCTCCATCCTTCTGCCTTCCATCTCTCTGCCCTCTGTCCCTCTGCTCCCCATCTCTTTGTTACCGATTTCTCTCTCTGCTCCCCCATCATCTACTCTCTCTCTCTCATCACCCTTCCCAGATCATGACAAGGCCCTCAGCTGCCAACAAGAACTTCCCCTACCATGTGCGAACCTCCCAGATCGCCTCAGCTGGGGGCCCTGGGCCAGAAGGGGCCCCTGCAGACAAGTCCTTCCCCCAGCATGTCTATGGAAACGTGACTTTCATCAGTGACTCGGTCCCCAACTTCACGGAGCTCTTCTCCATCCCATCAGCATCAGGGGCCAGCGTAAGCTCTGCCATCCGGGTCCCAGCTACTCCCCCTGGGAGCTGGCTCCACCCCCTGAGGACCTGGCTGCTCACTCAGACCCCCCTCCCAGGCCCTGAGGATGCCCCCCTCCCCTCCCAGCTCCTGGCCCCACCCCTAGAGTACCTCACCCCAGTCCCTGCCCCACCCCCACAGACCTCTGACCACCTCACACGCAGGACCCCACTGACTCCCCCCCTAGGCTTCAGGAGCCCACCTCCACCCCTCCCATCCTGGGTCCTGGCCTTGCTTCGGACCCCACCCCCAGCTCCACGAGTCCCTCCTCCCCCAGCCTTCCAAGTACCCCCTCCACCTCCCCGTTCCCCAGTCCTGGCCCCTAGACCCCTAACCCCACCCCCTGAATTCATCACCCATGACTTAACCATGCCCTTAGAATACTTGGCCCCTCTCCCCTCTCGCCAGGGGCACTTCCTCACACTCCCAGACTGAGCCACTGGGGTGGGGGGGGGAGGGATCTTTCCTAGGGAGGGGGGAGAGGAGACTTTGGGGACCATATCCTCCCCCCCTCTTGTGAGTTCCCACCATCAACTGATCATCCCCCTCCCCTCCCCGAACCTTCCCCTCCCCCTCCCCCCAGGCTGGGAAGCAGGTGGAGGAGACAGCGGCAGCAGAGCCTCCAAGGGGCCGGGTGGTGACCAGGGCCAAGCAGGCCTCTCCACCCCCCGCCCCCGCTGGGGAGGGCCTGCCGCCCCCTTACCAACTCCACAGGCCCCACCCTGGCTTTCCTGAGTACTTCAGCGTGCATACCAGTGCGGGGGCTGTGCCCCCCATCTGAGAGCTGGCACCCATATACACATGCAGCCCAGCAAAGTTTTGGGGGGGGTGGGAGTTGACCCAGACTGAATCCTGGGACCCAACGGGCCTTGATGGCCAGCAGCTTCCCTACCCCACCCCCACCCAATTCCACACCCCCAAACCCTTCATTTTGTGCCAAATGGCCCCAGTGGGAGCCTCTCTCCCCCCACCCCTCCCTCCCCTCAGCCCCTACCCCGAAGGTCACCGAGGGACCCCAGCCTCCTCCTGCTCCGGGATCTCCGACCTCCTTCAAGCCTACATGGATACTGAGGTACTTCCTCAAGAAACCCCAGGATCCAAGCCCCAGGTTCCTCCTCGACCCTTCAAGATGCCATGACCTCTGGCCTTCCGGCCCTCACGGTCTCCTGCCGTAGGCTCTGACCCCTGCCCTCAGACGGATGTTCAGCTGGATTCTGACCCGGTGACCCCCTTGGGGTGGTACTCAGCCAGCAGACGGCTTTTTTGTGGGGTGCCCAGGGTAGGGGGATCTTTTCTTGCCAAAATAAAAGATGAGAACTATGATGACCAGTGTGGCCTCCACAAGACTCTAGCCTTGTTTATGTGGGATAGGAATCAGTCCTCATGGGTTAGGGGGAGATGTAGAGAAGATGTTATTGGACCACGGCCCTTAGGCCCTGCCTCAGATCCTCTCCCAGCTCTCCTCCAGTTCAGAGACATTTTCAGGTTCTGGTGCAGCAGAAAGCATGTTGGGCTTAAAACTAGAGGCCTGGGGTTCAGGGTGCCAGCCCTGCCCCATTGCGGGTCCTGCCTGGCCCCAGACAGCTCAGCTCTGCTCTCTGGGCCTCCACTGGTCATCCTTGACCAATTGTTGCAAGGCCAACATTTTGTGAGCCAAGGTACCTGCTCTTGTAGGAGGACCTGTCAACAGAGGGTAGCAGAGTCTGAGTCTTGGAGTCAGCTGAGGGAGAGGACTGACTGGGCCAACACCTTATATCAGTGTGTGGAACATCTGAATGACAAAATTGAAGAGGGGATGTCAGGACTGGGAGGCCCCCAGAAGAGGGGACATCACAGCTGGGAGGGCCCCCAGAAGAGGAGCTGTCAGGGCTAGGAGGGTCATTAGAAGAGGAGGATATCAGGGCTGAGAGGGTCCCCAAAAGAGGGGATGTCGGGGCTGGGAGGGGCCTTCGAACAGGAAATGGCAGCACTAGGAAGAAAGAACAATGCAAAGAACAGTATTTGGGGGTGGAGAGTCTGGATACTTATTACCTGTGGCCTTTGCACTCTTTTTTGTTTGTTTTTGGTGGGATTGCAAAGCAATGAGGTTAAGTGACTTGCCCAGGGTCACACAGCTATGTAATTATTAAGTGTTTGAGGTCACATTTGAATTCAGGTCTCCTGACTCCAGGGCTACCTGTGGCCTTTGGAAAGTAAGTCAACCTCTCTGGGCCTCAGTTTTCTCTTGTGTAGAATTGCCTCTGAGATCCCCTCTGTTTTTAAATCTGTAATACTATGACCCTATCTTGTAAAAATAAAAATGGTCCATCTTCAAGGAGCTTACTAGGGATTAAAACACATATTCTGAGGAATAAATCCAAAGCAGGTAAGTGGCTCACTTTCTGGAGTCAGGAAGACCTGAGTTCAAACCTGCCCTCAAAGACTTTCTAGCTGTGTGACCCTGAGCAAATCACTTCACCCTATTTGCCTCAATTTTCTCATCTGTTAAATGAAAGAAACAGCAAAGCACTCTGGTAGCTCTGCCATGAAAATCCCAATTGGGGCCACCATGGGTCAAGCACCACTGGAAAACGAGTGAACAAAAATCTGAAGACAGAAACGGAATCAGCAATTTGGGGGAGGAGGGGGAGACATTTTGAGTGTGGAAAGGCAAAGACAAGGAAGGCTTCGTGGAAGAAGCAGCTCCTGAGCTGAGGCTCAAAGGAAGGGAAGGATTCTAAAAGGCTGAAATGAGGAGAAAAAGATTCTGGATGTGGGAATAGGCTGAGCAAAGTCCGTGAAGGAGAGGTTATTGGATCATGATTCAGAACTAGTCATTTTAACCTAAAGGCAACAGGATCTGGTGAAAAGAGTTTGAATCTGCCATCAGTGGAGCCTATAGGGCAAACTGACACAGTGTCTTAGGCTCTGGTGACTCTGACAGCCTAGATTCTAATTAGTTCCTTCCAGCTATGGCCTGTTTGAGTTTGGGGAACTGACATAACTTCTCTGGGTCTCAATTCTTTCTCTCCCTCTCCTCCCCCTCCTCCTCCTCCCCCCTCTCCTCCCCCTTCTCCTCATCTCCCTCTCCCTCTCCTTCTCCTTTTCCTTCTCCTTTCTCCCCTTCTCCTTTTACCTGTCTCCCTCTCCTCCTTCCTCTTCCTCTTCTCCCTCTCCCCCCTCCCTTCTCCCCTTCCCCTTCTCCTCCTCCTCCTTCTCTTTCTCCTTCTCCTCCCTTTCTCCCCCTTCTCCTTCTCCCTCTCCCTCTCCTCTCTCTCCCTCTCTTTCCTCCTTCTCCCTCTGCTTGTCCCTGTCCTCCTTCTTCTCCTTCTCCTTCCCCTTTTTGGCAACAGGAGTTAAATGACATGGCCAGATTTCTGAGGCCAAATTTAAACTCAAGTCTTCCTGAGTCCAGGGCTGATGCCCTATAGACTGCACCACCCATCTGCTCCCTTAATTCTTTCTTCTAAAAAGTGAGAGGGGGTTGAACTAGATGATCCCTAAAGTCACAACCAACTCATAAAAGTTCATGAGAGCTGATTGTTCAATTTTCAGTGTGAGACATTAGCCTCAGAAATTAGCAAATGCTATAAATCAGGCTTTGATTTATTGTTTTGTTGATTGGCAAGATATAAAGAAAGGAATGGAGAGAAAATGAAGAAAGTAAATTCAACTTTTCTGTCCAGTTCCCCCCTCCACCAAAATCATTTGTTAAATGTTTATCAAAAAATCCTTACTTCCAACTATAGGTCTATGATCCAATGAAGGAACCAATGAGAATCTGTGAGTAGTGGTGTAACATCATCATATTTTGGCCATGTTATGGGGACAGATTAGAGAAGGGAAAGATTGGAAAAGAGAGACATCCGTCAGAAACCAACTAGAGCAGTTCTGGTGAGAGATGATGAGGGGCTGGTTGCAGGTGGTTGCTATGTCAGTGAAGAGGAGGGGATGGCTGTGAGCTGGGCCGTGGAAGTAGAATCACCAACTTGTGGCAAGAATGGGAAACTAAATTGGGAAGGTTAGTGGAAGAAGGAAATCAAAGATCATTCAGGGGATGGACTTGGGTGATTGGGGGGAAACACCCCCCCCTTAAAAATTAGGTATGGTGGGATTGACTAGTTGGTTAGTGCAGGAAGAAAAGAAAGAAAATCCCCGCTCTATCCTGCCCTTCTGTCTTTGTAAGTAAAGTTCCCAGAGGATGATTGGCATGGAGAGGCAAGGGGAATGATGGGAATGAAAATTTGTCCAGGTTAACTAAAGCATTGCCAGCCAAGCTGTAAATTGTTACAATCATTCTGATGAGTAATTTGGAATTGTGTAACTACATTAGCTAAAATATCCATACACTTAATAATGACCTAGCTGTGTGGCCTTGGGCAGGCCACTTAACCCTACTGCCTTGCAAAAATCTAAACACAAAAAACCAAAAGAATAAAATATCCATACACTCTGACCCAAAGATTCCATTACTCCTTAAACCAAGGAAATCAATAAGGAAGAAAGGAAGGAGGGAAGAATGGAAGAAAAGAAAGAAAGAGAGAGAGAGGAAGAAACAAAGAAAGAGAAAAAGAGATAGAATGGAAGGAAGGAAGGAAGAAACACGAAGAAACAGAAAGAAAGGAAAAAAGAAAAGAAGAAAGGAAAGAAGTAAGAAGAAAAGAAGAAAAAGAGGGATGGCTAGGTGTCACAGTAGCCCTGGAATCAGATGTACCCGAGTTCAAATCCAGCCTCAAACACTTAATAATTACCTAGCTGTGTGGCCTTGGGCAAGCCACTTAACCCCATTTGTCTTGCAAAAAAAAAAACCCTAAAAAAATAGAGAAAAGAAGAAAAGGGAAGAGAAGTAAAAGAAAAAATTTATAGTCTATTTCCCATCATTCCCCCTTTCTACATCATTTATACCAAAATATTTATAACAACATTCTTTGTGGTAGCGAAGAACAAGAAATAAAATATGTGTCCATTGATTGAGAAATAGCTAACAAATTGTGGTATATGAATGGAATGGAATATCACTGTGCTTTTAAAAATGTTCAATATGATGAATATAGAGAACCTAAGAATGATATGAGCTCATGGAAATGACATAAACCAGAAACACAATATAACCACTGACTGCAGCAATGTAAATAGAAAGAACATTAGTTACAAAATAGCTGGAACTGAATGTCACATAATAATGAAGAAGAAGCTTGTAGCCAAAAGAGAGATATGCAAAAATACTTCCATCATTCTCCTTTGCAGAGGTCAGTGTCCAAGAGAGTGGAATATTTAATTGTCAAGGTTTTTTTTTTTTAAATATGTTGAAAAGTTTGACAGAATTTTATCTCTTCTTCCTTTTTTTTGTCTTTTAAAAATTCTTTTTTCTAAAGCGGGGTTGGTAACTTTTTTTTGATCATTTGAGTATTTATAACATCATTCTCAGGCCATACGAAATTTTCAACTTAGAAATCAGCCTGCTATATTTGGTCAAATGCTACTCCTAGATTTATTGAATTCCAAATCCCACCTGTAGTTTCATGGCAGTGCCAGACCAAATGATATTGAAGACCTTATTCAGCCTGAGTATTAGACGTTCCCCCCACCCCTGTTCTAAAGTCTGGGAGCAGAAGGAAAAGTATACATAAGATAATACAGGTAATGGAAAAAAAAACAAAGGGATAAATAGAAATTCACTTTTTTTTAAAAAAAAAGGAATTTTTCTCATTTTAACTCAAGGAATTCACTGAATTCAAATAATTGCAGCTGACCCAGAAGAAAGACAGTTCAAAAGGCAGACACTGTCTCAGGCCTTATTTTTGGTTAAATTATAAAAGAATTTACAACCTTCAGGACTACCAAAGGGATAGGCCTTCTTGGGGAGTCCGCAAATGGCAGCAACAGAGTGTCATCAGAGAGCAGCTTGGACCAAATAGTGACAGGTGGCAATATAGCAAAGGGAACAGATCAACAGTGGGGTCCAAGTAGTGGCAATATCAGCATGAAGTCAGAGCCTATCACCAGAGCAGCAGATGGCAGCAGGAGCATTGGAAGTTTGGAGACTAAGAGATATTCTAGGAGGAATATGGTTATTGTCTTTTCTATCCACATGAATTTAGTGTGAGGTACCTGGCCACATATATTCCCTTTATGTGTTCCCTCCTCTTAACCCTGACTGCCTCACACCCAGGGCCATCTCCAGTTGTCCATTGGACCCAGATGGCTCTGGAGGAAAAAGTGAGGTTGGCGATTTAGCATAGTACCCCTTCACTCCAATCCAATTCACTTGCTTGTCATGGCATCACCATTATCTTCCAGAATGAAGGACAAACATCATCATCATTATCCCTCTCCTATCACTGGTACCACCATCTATCAGAAAGAGTGCCTCCCACCCCCATTAATATGATCGATTTTCTTTATTTTACTTTATTTTACTTTATGATCGATTTTCTTTATTTTACTGTTTTGGTTAATACCATGTACTCTGGGCTAATGTGCTCCATCGTTGGTCTGATGTAAGAAACATCTATTGGGGCTCATGAGTTATGGTTCTGAGTAGATGCCAGCCCCAGCCATTCCTTAAACCTGGAGTAATTTTCTAGGAGCCAAAAGTTGAAATGTGCCTGAGGTTTGTAGGGAAGAATTGAGAAAGAGCAATAGCATATGAAATTTATATAAAACTTTAAGATTTTATCTCATTTGGGGGCTAGATATTACAGTTAATCTGAGAAAACTAAAGTTCAGAGAAATTTAGTGACACAGTGTAGTCACTCAGTTTGGAAGGAAGGAAACAAGAATTTATTAAGTAGGTCAGAAACCGTGAAAAGTGCTTTATAGATATTACCTCATTTGATCCTGGAAAGTAAGGTTATTATTATCTCTGTTTTCAATTAAGTAAACTGAGGCAGGCAGAGGTTAAATCACTTGTTCAAGGTCATATAGCTACTCCACTGTGCTACCTAGCTGCCTCTGAGGAACAAGTATCAGATGGAGAATTTGAACTTAAATCTGATTCCAGATCCAGTCTTTCCATCATTTGTACTTGTCTATTTTGAACACTGGGTTTGAGAAGCCTATAGGCTACTCAACAGATGTTCTGCAGTCGGCCAGCAATGGGGGACTGGGCCTGAAGAGAGATTAAGTTTGGAGAAATCCAGACTAGTTGGCGGGGGGAGGGGAGGCAGGAGGCAAGTAGAGGAATCATAGAGAAGCATGTTCTAGTAAAAGTTCCTGAGGAGGAATCATTGGAGGGGGCGGGGGGGGGGGGGGTGCTTAGGTTCCTCCCATCTCTTCTTCCTATCTGCTAGCTGGAGGAGGATCTTTTGAGTCTGAAAGTCTGAAAGGTCTAGGAAGATTTCATGAAAGGTCTGCAGGATTTTATATTTTCCATCTTCCATTAGTTGTCCCAACAATACCCCAATCAGCCAATGGCAGGGTTTGAATTGGGCACCAAGGATGCTCCAGTAGTTCCTTCCTCCCATGGGTGAGCCCCTCCTGAGACTTCCATCTGGACAACCCAGGTTGACCATGCTCACCCCTTCCACCTTCTCCCATTTCTGCCCAGATTCGCCAGCCTCCTCCTCGAGGTCCCTATGTGGGCACCTTTTCCTTCAGCATCATCTCCATACACACTTGTGTTTGTGTGTTCCCCTTCCAAATGTAAGCTTCCTGAAGACTGCTCTCTTTGAAGAGAACAGGGAGGGAGAGAAAAAGAAAAGGAGAGGAGAAGGGAGAAGAGAATAGACGAGAGAGAGGAAGGGACAGAGGAACACATATAAAAATGAGGCCATTGCCTCAAAGAAAAACAAAACAGAAAACCAACAACAGCAGGGACAGCTAGATGGTACTAGATAGTGCACCAGCCCTGAAATCAGAGAGACCAGATTTCAAATCTAACCACAAATACTAACTAGCTGCATGACCCTGGACAAGTCACAAACCCATTTGCTTCAAATGACCTCAGACAATACACACACACACACACACACACACACACACTACATCATTGATTAACCATTTCAGTGACACCTTTGCTCTGACCATCTATATGACATTTACTCCTCCTAAATCCACTATCTGGAAGAAGAGAGCTTTTCGACACCAGCAGAGATATCTGGTTCCATGAAAGAAAAAACAGCAAAGGGTGATGTTAGTTCTCACTTCTCATCCACTTTGTAAATAATTTAAGCGCAGTAAGACCAAGGGAAGTAGAAGAGCCCTGGGCTGAAGGCTTGATTCTGTCCTTAGTTCCTTGTGTGAACCTGGGCAGGTGACATGTCTATGAACTAGTTGAAGCAGATTGTCGTTGGTGGACCTCCTGGGAGGCTCTACTAAAAGGTCTCTCCCAGCTTCAACATTCTATCATTCTAATTTGGAAGCACCACAGTCCCACAAATAAGTGCCCCTTATGGGGCAATAAAGCCTAGGGCCTCAGATGTTCATAAACAAATTTTTTTAAAATATGGGTAATTTCTGAAATGGCCCAGCCATCTTGAAAATCAATTGGGAACAACTGTGCTTACCCATGCTTATCACTACTAGACTCATTATCCCCAGAGAGATCAAAGAAAGAGAAAAAGGACCCATATGTTCAAAAATATTTATAGCAGTTCTTTTTGTGGTGGCAAAGAATTGGAAATTGAAGGAGTGCCCGTCAATTGGGAACAGCCAAACAAACTGTGGCATATGATGCAATTAGGCTGGAAGAGATGATGAAAAGATGTAATTTTTGAGAAACCTGGAAAAGTATTCATGAAATGATAAAGAGTAAAGTGAACAGAACCAGGAGAAGTTTATAAAATAACTGTATATTTTTTTAGGTTTTTGCAAGGCAAATAGGGTTAAGTGGCTTGCCCAAGGCCACACAGCTAGGTCATTATTAAGTGTCTGAGACCAGATTTGAACCCAGGTACTCCTGACTCCAAAGCCAGTGCTTTATCCACTATGCCACCTAGCCGCCCTAAAATAACTATATTTTAAAGACAATTTGGAAAGACTTCAGAACTGATCAGCACAAGGACCATAATTCCAAAGGAATCACCAGTGATGAAACATATCACTTCTCTCCTTACAGAGAGTTGATGGATTCAAGAAGATATTTATGGATATGATCAATAAAGACATTTATTTTACTTAACTATGGAGACTTGTTATAAGACTTTTGGTGGTATTTTTTTTCTCTTCCAGTGGTTAGGGTGGTAGAGGGGAAAGGGAGATAAAATAAATTCTTGTTAATGGGAAAAAATGTAATTTAAAAATATAGTTAAGAACCAAAAACTTTTTTAAAGTGTTAAAATTGTTTTTACATGTGACTTTGAAAAAAATATTTTTAAAAATAAGAATATGCTTAATTAACAAGATGAAACAAAGATATTCCTCCATACAAGGAGAAAAATTATCCTCAAAGGTGTCACTGAGATTTGTTGGAATGGAAGGTTATACCTGAATCCAAGGAGCATAGAGGTAGCATGACTTTTTCAATCAAATAACAATCAACAAACATTTATTAAGTCCCTATTATGTCCCTGGTTCTGTGCTAAGATAAAGACAAAAGTCCTTTTCCAAGGAGAAAGGAGGAAGGAATGGATCCATATTTTCAATGGTGAAGGGAGTTCCCTCTTAAAAAATCTCTACCAAGGAAGGCTGGTACCTTTTCTGTACCAATGGTCACCAAGAGGCTAAATGATTCACTACAATAAAATAGCTAGTGTTTGGGGTCTCATTTGAACTCAGATCTTCCTGGTGATCTATGGACTGCACCAGCAGCTGCAAGAGGTGCCAAGAGCTTCAACTAGATGGTGGCTACGTGAGTGGAGAGGATGGTTGTGTCAGAGAGGCTGTGGCTCATAAAATCTATTAGACAACATATAGGGTGAGTGGGAGGATGGAGTCAAGAATGGCCAAGGGTATTAACCTGAGTGACTAGGGGACTGACAGCTGTGCTCCTGATAATAATAGGGAAGTTTGGAAGACTGGAGAGTTGGGGGTAGGGGGGTGGGAGTGGAGATAATAGACTCTGTTTGGGCTTGTACTGTTTGAGATGCTCAAAGGGAAGCTGTGTAGTCTGTAGTGGATAGAGCACCACCCATGGAGTCTGGAGGACTTGAGTTCAAATTTGACCTCAGATAATTACTAGCTGTTCTGGAGCAAGTCACTGAACTCTGATCGCCCAAAACAAACAAACAAAAATAAATACTTTTGGAATATCTAGTTTGAAATGTTCAATAGACAGTTGATGTGAGATTATAGATAGCTCAGGAGAGAAATTAGAACTGGCTATGCATACAGACTTGAGAATCATCTCCATAAGAGTTGACAATTGGAATTGGAATAGTTTAATTTAATGCTTGGATGATCACCAAGTAAGAAATAATAGAGAAAGAGAGGAGAGGAACAGGATAGATATTTGGTGGGGCACAGGGAGGTGCTGGAGTCAGTTCTTTGTCTCTATGTTGTGAAAGCCAATACTTATTTTTTCTTTGAGCATTTACACCTGATAAATTAGGAAATGCTACAAATTAGAGCTTGGCTTATTGTTGGGTTGGTCGTCTAGACTTAAGAAAGTGATTCAGATTTAACTTGTTAAAGTCCTGGATTCTCAGAGAGTCAGTTGTTTAATATTTATCAGCACCCCCAGTGGGAGAACACAATGACAATAACAAAGTTCATCAAAGGAGCCTAAGAAAGAGCAGTTAGACAAATGGGAAGAGAATCTTGTGATAGAATATCACAGAGAAGTAAGAGATAGAGGAGAACATTAGGGTGGAGACCAAGGGAGGGAAAGACAAAAGCAACTTGGGCTTGGGACCAATGATAGACCACTAGGCCAGAAGAATACACATATTTAAAATTCTCATGTAAGTAAGGAGATAATGAAAGAGATCCCAGTTACCTTTTATGAGTCCAAGGCACAAAGTTGAAATGAATTATACCTTCAGCAGACCTTGTTGTTTCTCTACTCATCCAGTTCCAATGGCTTCTGCTATTAGGTATATTCCCGCAAGGAGGTCATTGATAAGAAAAAGGTTCAACAAATGCCAAAATATTTATAGCAGCACTTTTCGAATTAGCAAAGAATTGAAAATAAAATGGATATCTACCAAATGGGGAATGAATAAACAAATTATAGTACATGAATTAAACAGAATTTGCTATGCGGTAAGAATGACCAATATGATAAATATAGAGAAAAATGGAATCATTTACATATATTGATGCAAAATGAATTAATCTGAGCCCACAAAACAATGGATAAAATTTTATTTTAAATTTTTATATTTTGTTTATTTTTTCCAATTATATGCAAAAAACAAATTTTAATATTTTTTTAAATTTGAGTTCCAAATTCTTTCTCTTTTTCCCTCCCTTCATCCCTCATTGAGAAGGCAAGGAAGAAAGGAAGGGAATAAAAGATAGAAAAGAAAGAAGCAAGGAAGGAAAAAGAAAGCAAAGAAGGAAGAGGGGTAGCTAGGTGGTGCAGTGGATAGAGCACTGGCCTTGGAGTCAGGAGTACCTGAATTCAAATCCGACCTCAGACACTTAATAATTACCTAGCTGTGTGGCCTTGGGCAAGCCACTTAACCCCATTGCCTTGAAAAATCTAAAAAAAAAAAAATTAGGAAGAAGGAAGAGAGAAAAAAGAAAAAAGAAAGGAAAGAAGGAAGAAAAAGAAAGATATAAAATAAGGAAGAGAAAAAAGAAAAGAAGGAAGGAAGGAATGGACAAAAGGAGAGTAAAGAAGAAAGGAAGGAAGAAAGAGAAAAGAGGAAGGAAGGAAAAGAAAGCAAGAATGGAAGGAAAGAAGGAAGAGAAAAGGGAAGGAAAGAAAGTAGGAAATAAAAAAGGAAGAGAAAAAGAAAGGAAATAAGGAAGACAAAATGAAAGAAAAAAGGAAGGACAGAAGAAAGAGAAAGGAAGAGAAAATAGAAAGGAAGAAATAAAAAAGAAGAAAGAGAGAGAGAAGGAAGGAAAAAAGAAAAAGAGAAAAAGAAAGATCAACAAAAATTTATCTTAAAAATTCAATGTTAAAATTTTTTAATATAATTGGGAAATATATACATACACACATATACATATATATATATATATATATATATTTAAATTCAATTACTGCTAGGTTTCTCAACTCCTTCTTGCTTATTTTTCCAGCTTTCATGATTCCTCTGAGCCAAACTGACTTACTTCTCATGCAGGAGAACCCCTTATTTCCCATGTCTTTGTGTTTGCCCTATCTAACCCTCTAGTCTGGAATACCCTCTCCCCTTACCTTGCCTTTAGCATCCCTATTCTCCTACAAGGTGAAACTCAAGCACCATCATTTACTTGAGGCTTCTTCTGATTTCCCCCCAGCTAAAGGACCCCTCACCTCTAACATTCCATACACCCTCCTCTCAAAACCATCTCATGATTTTGAATGTATTTTGTATACATTTATACATGTTCATCAGGTTTCCCCCATAGAATGGTTTACATTCATTTTTACGCTTTGAGTATATTACATTCAGGCGATCCTCAAAAATCCCCCATGAGATAGGTGCTGTTTTTATCATCCCCATTATAAGAATAAGGAAACTGAGGCAGACAGAGGCTAAATGACTTATCCAGGGTCACACAGCTAATAAGTATCTGAGGTAGATGATTTGAATTCAGCTCTTGCTAACTCCAAAAATCAGGACTCTATCCATTTAGCGGTTTCTAGCTACATTAGCCAAAAGCTGTTTCCCTTTTATCTTCATGTAGCCAGACTTTGAATAGTGCCTGGGGTATAAGCAGGCAATTACTAAATGGTTGCTCATTGGTGAGATGGATAGTTGAATGTCATTTTGAAAGATCCCTAGTGACTTGTTCCATTTTTACAAATGACTAATACACTTGTCAGATTTGCAGATAGTACAAAGTGGAAAGGACCCCTTAGCACATTAGGAAGGAAAGTCAAGATCTAAAAAGATTTTTTTGGGGGGAAGCATGGGATTAAATGAATAAATTGAAATCTTTAAAAGGACTTACCCTTGGCAGAGGTTCTCTGGCTCTCCCATGATCACATATCCCAGGTCTATAATCAGGTGGTGGTTTAGAGGGACAGAAAATGAGTCAGCAAGGTGCCCCTAAATAATGTCCCTGCCCCTTTCCTCTGGACCTGACTTTCCAGGGAACCAACATCTACTTTGAGACAAGTACCCAGGAGACAGAATTGTGGCTAAATTAAGCTCAAATGTCCTTCCTCTCATTTCCCTTGTAAGATCCAGACATTTCATCTTCCCCGAGGAGGGCAAGAAGGGGAAGACAAGGTAAGCTTGGAAAGGAGGACAACAGACCCAGGCAGGTGGGTGGACAGCAACCAAAGGTGGGAATTTGGCTTGGTAGGCTATGGTAGCCACCCTGATCACAGTTCAGGATAGATGAGGGTCCAAGGAATGTCAGAGTTGGGTCAGAGAATATCAGAGCTGAGAGGGACCTTAGAACAGAAAGTCAGAGCTGTGGAGGGAATTAGAACAAGGAAAGTTAGGGTTGGAAGAGATCTTAGAACAGAATGTCAGAGTTGGGAGGGTCTTAGAACGTGGAAAGTGGAAGGGCAGAGATGGAAGGGATCTTAGAACAGACAATCTCAGAGTTGGGAGGGTCTTAGAACATGGAATGCCAAGAACTGGACCAGTGGTCTCCTTTGACAAGCATTGACAGCTTATCAATGTCCTTGCTACAAGTACATTATGTTTGGTAAAAGGATGCTCCCACAAAAAAGTCCACTACCTGGAGATCCATTTTCCACATAGAGGGTTGAATATAGAATAAAAAATGCTCCACAATTTGGGTGCAAGCTACAACATCCTAATAATTTGGGACATTTCTATGCCACTTTTGATTCCTTCAGAACCCCAGACTCTAAAAGGGTTTCTCTGGATCAGCTCTTAGAAAGCTTGGCCACAATGGTGGACCAGTGGGATAGATTAGGTACAAAAGAAAGAGTAGCAAATGACTATAGTTATCTCCTGTTTCATAAATCCAAAGACACCAGCTTCTGGGACAAGAACTCACTCTTCATTTTTTATTAACATTTTATTTGTTTTCCAATTATATACAATAATATTTTTGCAAGGTTTTTTTGTAAGGTTTCAAATTTTACAATTTTTCCCCCACTCTCCCTTCCCTCACTTGCTCTCCCATAGAAGGCAGTCTTTACATTGTTTCCATGCTATACATTGATCAAAATTGAATATGTTGAGAGAGAAATCAAATCCTTGAGGAGTAAATAAAATATTAGAGATAGCAAAATTATGTTGAACATGAAACTTTAAAAAAAAAAAGGAAGGTAATAGACTTTGGTCTTTTGTTTAAACTCCACATTTCTTTCTCTGGATACAGATGGTATTCTCCATCAGAGATACTCTACAATTGTACCCGATTGTTGCACTGATGGAATGAGCAAGTCCATCAAGGTTGATCATCGCCCCTATGTTGCTGTTAGGGTGTACAGTGTTCTCCTGGTTCTACTCATCTTGCTCAGCATCAGTTCATGCAAATCCCTCCAGGCTTCCCTGAATTCCCGTCCCTCCTGGTTTCTAATAGAACAATAGTGTTCCATGACATACACATTACCACAGTTTGCTAAGACATTCCCCAACTAATGGACATTCACTCAATTTCCAATTCTTTGCTATCACAAACAGGGCTGTTATGAATATTTTTGTACCTGAGGTTTTTACCTTTTTCATGATCTCTTCAGGGTATAGACCCAGTAGTGACATTGCTGGTTCAAAAGGTAGGCACAATTTTGTTGTCCTTTGGGCATCATTTTAGATTGCTCTCCAGAAAGGTTGGATGAGTTAAGAACTCACTCTTTGGGGCAGCTAGGTGGCACAGTGGATAGAGCACCGGCCCTGGGGTCAGGAGTACCTGAGTTCAAATCCAGCCTCAGACACTTAATAATTACCTAGCCATGTGGCTTTGGGCAAGCCACTTAACCCCATTGCCTTGCAAAAAACTAAAAAAAAAAAAAAACAAAAAACCCAAACCTCACTTTAACAAAAATTGCTGGGGAAAACTGGAAAATTCTATGGCAGAAATTAGGCATAGACCAACACCTCAATATACCTATACCAAGATAAAGTCAAAATGGGCATAAAAGGTGATGATATAATCCAGTTAGGAGAACAAAGAATAATTAATCTGTCAGATCTATGCAAATATCTATGGAAAGTTTATGAGCAATGGGATAGAAAACATTATAAAATGCAAAATGGATAATTTTGATTACATTAAATTTTAAAAAGTTTTGCAGAAATAAAACCAATGCAATCAAGACTAAAAGGAATGCAGTAAGCTGGGAAACAACTAGCATTTCCAATAAAGGACTCATTTCTAAAATAGATAAAGAACTCAAATTGTAAGAATATACTCCATTCTTCAATTGGTAAGTGGTCAAAGGATATGAACAGATAGTTCTCATAAGAAATTAAAGTTATCTATAGCCATATGATAAAATGCTCTAAATCATTTTTGATTAGAGAAATGCAGATTAAAACAACTCTGAGGTATCACCTCACACCTATCAGATTGGACAATATGACAAAAAAGAAAAATGATCAATATTGGAGGGGATGTGGAACAATTGCAACACTAATGCATTGGTGTTGGAGTTATAATCAGATGCAACCTTTTAGTAGAGCAGTTTGAACTACTCCCAAAGACCAAAAGATCTCTGTATGTCTTTTGATCCAGGAATTCCACTACTTGGTCTGTATCCCAAAGCGATCACAAGAAAAGGTAAAAGCAGATGACACAATGGATGGAGAACCGGCCTTGGAGTCAGGAGGAACTGAGTTCAAATTTGGCCTCAGACACTTAATAATTACTTAGCTGCGTGACCTTGGGAAGTCACTTAACCCCACTGTGTTGCAAAACAAAACAAAACAAAAAAAGGTAAAACACCCACATGTATAAAAAAAATATTTATAGCAGTCTATAGCAAAGAACTGGAAATTGAGGAGATGCCCATCAATTGGGGAATGGCTGAACAATCGTGGTGTATGAATGTGATGGAATATTATTGTTCTGTGAGAAATTATGAGGAATAGGACTTCAGAAAAATCTGGAAAGACTTACATGAACTGATGTTGAGTGAAATGAGCAGAACCAGAAGAAGACTGTTCACATTAACAGTGACGACATTGTGATGACCAACTATGATGGACTTAATGATCAAAGACAATTCTAAAGGACTTGTGATAGAAAATACCATCCACATCCAGAGAAGGAACTAGAGTCTGAATGCAGACCAACTTACTATTTTGAATTTCTTTTATGCTTTATAGGTTTTTCCCTTTCCATGGCTTTTTCTTTTTATTCTGATTCTTCTTTCACAACATGATTAATATGGAAAAGTGTTTAAAATAGTTATATGTGTATAACCTATATTAGATTGTTTTTTGTCAAGGGGAGGGGGAAGGGAAAGAAGGTAGGGAGAGAAATGTTAAAATCCACACCTTACAAAAAAAAAAGATTGTTGAAAACAATTTTAGCATGTAGTTGAAAAAATAAGTTAATATTATTTTCTTTAAGGTAAGAAAGAAAGAGGCAACTAGGCAGTGCAGTGGATAGAGCATGGGCCCTGGAGTTCAAATCCAGACTCCGATACTTAATAATAACTTAGCTGTGTGATCTTGGGCAAGTCACTTAACTCCATCGCCTTGAAAAAAAAAGTAAGAAACGAAGCTTGGCTAGTCTCAGGTGTTGGAGAGTGGACCCGGGAGATCTTCTGCCCACATATTCAAGTCGACTGGGCTGGCAGCTGACACCACCGAAAATGATATTTTCTTGTTGCTTAATGATCAAGTGATCCCAGGATGCTCTTGTTCCTAAAGTACCATATTGGTGACTTTGCACACTCTCCCAATGTGTGAGTGGCCTACAGTGCTGTCATTGCACTGTCTTAGTCTTAGGTTAAAAAACAAAACAAAACAAAACAAAAGCAACAACAACAACAAAAACCAACAAACCAACTTCCTAAGTAGCTAAACAAAATTTTCTGATGAAAATCTTGCAGTCTTAGTGGCCTATAAGTTCATCACAGAGTCAACCCAATGATAGGGAAGCCAAAATGGGACTTTAGATTGTATTAAAAGAGATGAGGTATCCAGGAAGGGGGGAACAGGTAGGCCCACCACAAGCCTGAAGAGGCTAAGGACAGAGAAATAACTAGAAGCTCCCCATGAGGAAAGCTCTGCAATCTTGGGCCAAATTCTCATTTTTGAGATGTATGGTTTGTTGAACTGGATTTTCCCCCTTTATAATAAAGAAGTAAAAAGATGGAAAAAATAAGCCCAGTTCAGTTAATCAACCAACCTATGTAAAAGTTGGAATTTCACTGTATTTACTTACACCAGATATCCCTCGTCTCCCAAGGAGAGTGAGGCTTTTTATGTCACTTCTCTGGGCCAGCATTCATTTTCAGGGCCTCTGGTACGGTTCTCATCTTCATCTTGTCTTCTTTCATTGTTCTATGTTCTAGCTTGGTTTACTTCATTTCCTAGTCATTGTTAATAAGATTCTTGCCAGAGTCCTCCTTAATAGTCTGATTCTTCACCTGAAAGACGGTCATTGACCTGAGAGTCATGTGGTTTCAGAAGGCTCAGAAATAGTCAATACTCTATTTGCTTATTGACAACTCCAGGAGAATGGCCAAGAGTAGAAGAGAGGTCTGTATACAGTATTGTAGATCTGACTAAGGTCTTTATCTGATACCATCAGTTGTGAGAGTTTTTGGAAAATGATGTCTAAATTTGGTCTCCTGTATAAGTTCATCAGTATTGTACATCATTTCCATGATGGCCCACGTGCACAGGTTCTGGAGAGTGGACAATGCTCTTGAGAGTTCCCAGTCATCAATGGAGTGAAACAAGGATGTGTCCTTGCTCCCATACTTTTGAGCGTGATGTTTTCAGCCGTGTTATCAAATGCCTTCGCAGTGGATGAACACAGCCTCAAGGTCAACTACTGCAGTGATGGTAGATGGTAGTCAATTCTTCAACTTCAAAAGGCTACAAAAGGGGTGGCTAGGTGGTGCAGTGGATAGAGCACCAGCCCTGGAGTCAGGAGTACCTGAGTTCAATTCTGGCTTCAGACACTTAATAATTACCTGGCTGTGAGACCTTGGGCAAACCACTTAACCCCATTTGCCTTACAAAAAAAAAAAAAAAAAACGCTTAAAAAAAAGACTACAAGCCAAGACCAAAGTGGAGGGAGTGTTGGTACAGGATCTTCTGTTTGCATAAGATTGTGCCTCAAGTCAGTCTCTGAAGCTGAGATGCAACAAAGTATGGATCGATTCTCTGCTGTTTGTGCTCACTTTGGCCTAATGATGAACATCAAGAAAACACAGGTGCTGCATCAGCCAGCACCACCCCATCCATAGGTGGAACCATCAATGACAGTAAATGGAGAAGTTTTGAGGACTGTGGACAAGTTCACTTACCTTGACAGTGTCCTTTCCAGGGAGGTCCACATTGATGATGAGGCTGACACTCGCATTGCCAGAGCTAGTTCAGTATTTGGGAGATTCTGAAATAAAGTGGGAGAGAAGTGTTAGATTGACTTCCAAACTGAAGGCTGTTGTGCTGACCTCGTTGCTACATGCCTGTGACACCTGTATGGTCTCCCAGTGCCATGTCAGGAAACTGAATCTCTTCCATTTAAATTGTCTAGGAAGATTCTGACTATCACCGATCACCCAGCAGGAGAAGGGGCCAGACACTGAGGTCCTGTTTTGAAGCAGCCTGCCTAGCTTCTGCCATTACTACAGAGAGTGCAACTGCCACGGGCCGGACACCTTGCTAGAATGTCAAACATAGGCTTGCCAGAAAGACCATTTCAGGGAGAACTCACAGAGGGCAAACACTATCAGGGGTGGGTCAGAAAAACCATACAGGGACATTCTTAAGGTCGCCCTTAAGACCCTGGCATGGGACCACCTAGGACGGCAGGCCCTTATCAGAGAGGGGGCTGTGTTCTATGAGCAAGGCCGAATAGAAGCAACTCAAAGGACACATGGGAGGCTCAGGTGTAGGGAAGGCACCCGAGGGGTTCTCATGCACTATCTGTGCCCCACCTGTGGTAGAGCAAACTTGTCTCTAACAGAGTGACCTCGTTCACTTCCTATTTTACCTGTGCCAGTCACGCTTCTTATATGTGCCATTTCTCTCCCAAAGCCACATCAGCCTGTTGGGCCTTTCTCTTTACCAACAGCCTACTTGGGTCATTTGCCCAACAGTGGGTGGAAGGGTCTGGACGTTGGCATCCCTCTCCACAAATGGCCTTCCAGAACGTTCCCACGATTCCCGGGGCCCCCACGGGGCATCCCGTGCCCGCCTCTTCTGCCATCTTGGCGGAGTCCACAGCAGCGGCGCCCGGGCCAGTGCGGCTGACGCCCATTTGCCAACACAAGGCAACAAGGGGGCGGCGGGCACCGGGGGTCTCCGAGGGAGAGTGGCGGCCGGGTTGCTGTGGGCGATCCCGGGAGGTGGGGGTCTTGGGGGGAGGGCCCTTCGGGAGGATGAGGATGAGGATGGGCAGAGACCCCGACAGGCTGGAGTCACCGGCTGAGTGGGGGGAGAGAAGCAGGGAGAGCCCCCGGATGTGCCCCCACCCCAGGTGCGCCCCTGCCCGGCCTGGCCCCGGGGGGCGCAGGGAGGCTCCGGGCCGCACAGGAGGGGGCCAGAGGAGGGGCCCGGGTGGGGGACTTGACTGTGGCCCCCAGAAGGGGCCGGGGTTTGGAGTCGGAGAGATCTGAATTCCAGCCCTTTGCAGACGCCATGGCTGTGTGACCCTGGACAAGTCACTTCCCCGCCGTCTGCCTCAGTTTCCCCACCTGTAAAATGAAAAGAACGCCATGCGGGATGTGTGGCAGGGGGAGGGGTCTCCGGGAAGCGCTCCGGCAGTGCCTGGCACACAGCAGGCTTACTCCCTCTTCGGAATGCGGGTTCTTCCCCCGCCCCACCCGAGCCTGGCATCCCCCGGTCTCATCCTCCCCGTGGCGCGAGTGCTTTGCGCTCCCCACCTCCCCCTCGGGCCAGTGGTTTCGT
The DNA here is from genome assembly GCF_037893015.1 of Macrotis lagotis. Classification (NCBI taxonomy): domain Eukaryota; kingdom Metazoa; phylum Chordata; class Mammalia; order Peramelemorphia; family Peramelidae; genus Macrotis; species Macrotis lagotis. The sequence goes on from NC_133658.1 coordinate 908,128,964, forward strand.
CCCGCTCCCCTCCGCCTGGTGTGAGATGGTCTCACCCTCCAGCCACCACCACCCCCCCCACTCCGCGCCGCCTGGGCGCCGGGAGCCGGATCCGGGAGGCGGACGCGTCCATCGCGCCCCGCTGCAGGGGGGACGGCGCCTCCCCCTCCCCGGGCGCAGTGGGCGCGCCCAGCCTGAGTCTGGGGCGGGGCGGCCCATCGTCCGCCGCGGGCGGGGGTCGGCCCATTGTCCCGGCGGCGGGCGGGACCATCGGGCCGGCGCGGAGGGGGAGCGCAGGGCGGGCCGCCGAGCGGAGCGAGGAGGAGCCCGGGGCCGGGGCCGGGGCCGGGGCCGGGGCCGGGGCCGGGGCGGGCAGGGCCGGGGCGGGCAGGGCCGGGGCCGGGGCCGGGGCCGGCAGGGCCGAGCTAGCGCCGCCATGAGCGGGAGCCGCAACCCGGCCAGCGCGCCCACGCCGGTCCAGGACGTGCAGGGCGACGGGCGCTGGATGTCCCTGGTGAGGCCCCGAGCCGGGGGGAGGGGCCCGGGGGGGGAGGGGAGGGGGCCGGGGGAGGGGGCCCGAGCCGCGGGCCGTGCTCACCCCCCGCCCCCCGCAGCACCACCGCTTCGTGGCCGACAGCAAGGACAAGGAGCCCGAGGTGGTCTTCATCGGGGACTCGCTGGTGCAGCTGCTGCACCAGTGCGAGGTGAGGCGGGGACACTGAGGCAGCCGGGCAGGGGCGCCCCGAAATGGGGGCCGCGGACATGACCCTGGGGGGCCGCCGAGATGACCCTGGGGGGCCACGGACATGACCCTGGGGGGCCCCCCGAGATGACCCTGGGCGCCTAGAAATGCAGGGCTGAACGATGACCACGCATGAGCCGTGGGCGCTGGGCCGGTGCGTCCGGCATCCGCCAGCCCTTCCCCGACCACGGTGAAGGGGTCAGTCAGGCCCCGCCGGTGTTTGGGTGTTTGGTGAGTAGGGGGGTGGGGGGGCTAGTAAAGGACAGCTCTTTGGGGGGGTGCGGCAGAGAGCCAGGAGGGGTGTCCACCTGTCTTCCCAGGAGACCCTCCCCTTCCCTCTGACCTCTTCAGCTCCCCCGCCCTCCCATCACAGCAGCTCATCAAAAATTGAACCTCAAAGCCCGAAGCTTTGGGGAAGAATCCGGTATTTTCTAGAGCACTTGCCAAAATGAAATGTTTGGGGTTTGGTTGGTCTTTTTAGCAGCAGGTTCGGGGCTGTTTAAAGGAAATTGGGAAATGGGATGGAAAAGGAAATCCATAGGCAGAGATCATTTATTTCATGAAATCAGAAACCTTACATCAAAGTACAATTGAGTCAACTTTGGAAAACTTTTATGGGGGAGGGGGGTTGGTCGTCAAAAGCGTAGTTAATTTTTTTTATTGTTACAATTCTTCAAACAATAAAAAGCAAATCCTGGTGGGTCTCTCATGCTTAGAATCTGAGCCCCTTCTCGTAGGCACCAACCTTGAAGCGCACTTTATGTTGTGTTTTCATGGAGCAGGTTTTCCATTAAAAAAGGCTGGGGGATCAGATCTATAATGAAGGTTGGGTCCCAGGACAGGAAGGGCCATTTAGATACTTGTAACACTCTTCTAGGATTGTATTCGGTCAAATGTGTTAATTCATCCCTAAAAAGCTCCTAGATTTATTGAATTTCAAGTCCTGCCCTGGCAGAGCCCCGGAGCCAGAGGCACCTCACCCCTGTTCTAGGGCAACACTTTCCTGGGGGCCCCCATGGCACTGACACGTTCAGCAGCAAGATGGACTGGGGTTACCACCTGAGAGCACTGGCTTCAGTTCTTTGGAAGGCTTTGCCAGCCTGGCCTGAGAATCGTCCATGTCTGGGGGTTGGGGGGGGGGTCTTACCTGAAGGAGGGCTGAGTTCCAGGCCCTCCCCTTCTGTCCTGGCAGCTCTGGAGGGAGCTCTTCTCCCCTCTTCACGCTCTCAACTTTGGGATCAGTGGGGACGGCACCCAACACGTCCTGTGGAGGCTGGAGAATGGGGAGCTGGAGCACATCCGCCCCAAGGTGAGAGGGAGGGGGTCTGGTGGGCCCCGGGGGGGGGGTGGCACCATGCCCATGCAGCCCCAGGTCTCTTGAGGCCCTATTTGATCGTGGTCTTGCCACCTTTCTCACAGATTGTGGTGGTCTGGGTGGGGACCAACAATCACGGGCACACGGCGGAGCAGGTCGCAGCTGGCATCGAGGCGATCGTGGGCCTGGTGAACCAACGGCAGTCCCAGGCCCGTGTGGTTGTGCTGGTGAGAGGGGCCGGGCCCGGGACAGTTGGACAGAGGGAGGGACAGCGGGAGACTCTCACCCACTAGACCATCTTGTCTTCCTGCCCTTTTTCCTGTACCCCTGGGGGCAGGTCCTAGGGCTAGGAGGTCTCCAGGAGTGTCCTTGGCACCCCTACTCCCATTTGACAGGGGAAAGAAATGGAGGTTCAGAGAGGGAAGGGGGTCTTGGCAAGGTCACCGAAAACAGGGTTGTGAAGAGGAAGCAAGGCTGGAGAGGAAAAGGCTTTGCCCATGCTGTGCCAAGCTGAGCCTCCCCTGTACCCAAGCCTTCCTGCCCCGCTCTGGGGAACCTTTCTCATTCATGTAATTCCCCAGGAGGGTTTGGGCTGAAAGAACATTCCAGTATCACGTAGGTCAAGCCCCTTGGAGAAGTGGAGGCGCTGGCCTCCATTTCTGGGGGGGAGGTGCCTGCCTTCTCTCTTCAGCCATGCCCCCTCCCCAGGCCCTGCTCCCCAGGGGCCAGCACCCCAACCCTCTGAGGGAGAAGAACCGCCGTGTTAACGAGCTGGTGCGAGCGGCCCTGGCCGGTCGGCCCCGTGCCCACTTCCTGGATGCCGACCCCGGCTTCGTGCACTCAGATGGCACCATCAGCCACCATGACATGTATGACTACCTGCATCTGACCCGCCTGGGTTACACGCCCGTGTGCAGGGCTTTGCATGCCCTGCTGCTGCGCCTGCTCACCGCGGGCCAGGGCCCCCCACAGCTGGAACCCAGCCCCTGAACAGCCTCCCTCCCCATTAAAATCAACCTCTTTCCCTAGTCCAGCCTTCAGCCTCTTTTGTCTCTTTGTGATTTTTGGCCCCCTCCCCATCTTACAGAAACCATAGACCCCTGGGGAGGCAGCTGGAGGGGATCAGGCCTGTGGCAGGGAAGGCCTGATAGGTCCATGGTGGGGAGGGGTTTCCTCAGCATATGAAGTGAGGCCTGGTCTGACCCAGCTCTCTGGGGGGCATCTTTTCACTTGGGGGATGGGGGTATCCAGAACCCCCATACTTAAGCTCTCCCTCTTAACCGGTGCCTGGAATGAGGGGGATCGGCCTAGACAAGGGTCCTTCTACATGGGACTCTGACCCCATACCCTGGGCACCAGGATGGCTACTGGGGAGCCTTGATAGGCAGGTCCAGCTGGTCCTTGCACTTCCCCTTGGGTCTCACAGTGGACCCCTCCCTTCTCTACTGATGGGGGGAGGTAACGAGGGGAGCGGCTGTTAGCCCTTAGGCCACGGGGTGGCAATAGGTACTGCCAGCAGGGGGAAGCCTCTACTGAACTGGCGGCAGCCCAGAGGTGCCAGAGGCAGGGGGCTTCTCCAGCGCTGGTGACAGTCCCCCCCCCCCACCCGGGCCCAGGCCGCCAGACACGTGTGTTAAAACAGCTTTAATCTTAGTCTTTGAGGCTTCTCGGCACAGTAAGAAATATTGCACATGATCAACATGTATTGTTCCGGGGGTGGGGGGGCGGGGAAATTGCCTTCTTAGAAAGTACAGCCTGGTGGGGGAGCAGGTAAGGAGGAAAGGGGTGCACCTGCCCTGCCCCCCCAACCTAGGACCAAAGTGCAGGAGGCCCCCCCCATCCTCCACCCCTACCCCCAAACTAACCTGAGTCCAGCCCCTTGAGGGAGGGGAGAGAGGGAAGTGGGCGCCACCCCCTCAGTCCTGGGCTATGTCCCCAGTCCCCCCCATGGGGGGGGCTCCCATCTTTCCCTCCTTCGGTCCTGCCCTCGGGAGCCTTTTTGCATAAAGTCGAGTGAAAAGATTCGATGGGTAACAAACTCCAGGTTATGTACAGGGGCTCCGCGGGGGCCAGAGCCCCCCTCCAGGGACGGAAGCCATGGGAGGAGGGAACCCCATTCCTCCTTTGCCTGGAGGGGCTGCCCCCCCCCCTTCCCCACACAGCTTCCTGCCCCTGACGCCACCATGCCCAGGGCCAGCTCAGGGCCTTCGGTCTCCTCGATGGGGCGCTACAGGCCCTTGGGGATGCCGCTCCCCAGAGAACACCTCACCTGCCCCCTGGGGAAGGTCCAGGGGGTGGGGGGGAAGGCTGGGGGGCCCCTTCCCAGCCGGCTTCGCCGGGCACCGGTTCTGAGGGCTGGGGCGGGGCAGCCGAGGAGAGGGAGGAGGAAGAGTCCGGAGCGGGAGGGGGCGAGTCCGGGCCCTCGGTGGGGGGTGGGGGAGCAGCCCCCACACTGGCAGCTGGGGGCCCCGGGCCGGGGGCCTCCCCGCCAGGCTGCTGCTCTGTGGGGGTGGCCGCCTGCATGATCTTCTGCCGGACCTCTCGGATCTTCAGCTGGAGACAAACTTTGGAGGGGAAGATGTCTGCGTAGCGGGCCTGGAATGCCGCTGTGGCCTGGGCTGCGGAATGAGGGAGGGCATCTTGAGTGACTGGGGGCGGTGTGGGGGGTTCAAGGGGGGAACCCCCCCCCCAGCCAGTGGGTCCCCTGCTCACCGGAGGGGAAGAAGCCGTGGTCCTGGAAGAGCTGCATGACCAGGGCGCGCCGCTGGTCCAGGGTGCGGCGCAGAGACGAGTAGGGCACCTTCTCGTACTCCAGTTCCCCCAACACATCCTCTGCCTCGGCGCCTGTGGCCAGGGAGGGTGGGTGAGGAGGCTGCCCCCCACCCCCTCAGCAGCCCCCGCCCCCAGCCATGCCCGGGCCTCACCGGTGCGGTCAAAGGTGAAGATGTCGCCCTCACACTTGGCGCTCTTCGGTGTGTTGGGCTCAGAGCTACAGCTTGAGCGGCGCCTCATTTTGCGCTTGGGGGAGGTGGGGTCCTCTGGGGCCGAGTCCAGGTCTGAGGGAGAGGCAAGAGGTATCAGGGGAGCTCCAGCCACCCCACCCCGGGGCCAGGCAGCCCAGGCTCCTCACCTGTCGAGTTCTTCCTCTTCTTCCGGTAGGAGCCCAGGATGGCGCGGGGCGAGGTGGCCAATGACTGCAGCGTGGGTGAGGGCAGCACCTCCTCCGGCCGGAACTCAGGCAGCTCTGCGAAGCGCTCCTCAAAGTCCACCTCAGAGAGGACCCTGCTGGGGGACAGCTGGCATCAAGCCCCAGTCCAGAGCACGTCCCACAGCCCGCCCGCCCCCCCCCCCCCAGCCCGGGCTACGCTCACTTGTCCACTGAGTCAAAAGTCTTCTTCAGGGGAGGAGGCCGGACCTTCACCTTCTTGCTGGGGGCTTCCTTCCTCTCTGGGGTATCCCCGGCCCCTGGAGGCCGCCCACCTCCCCCTTCACTGCCCCCAGGGGCAGGGGCCGGGCTGGGTGGAGCTGGGGGCTCCCCACGACTCTCCAGTGCCACGGCCGGAATCCTCCAATCAGGGGAGCTTGGGATCTTGCTGGCCTGGGGTCAGGAGCGGAGAGAGGAAGGTGGGGGTTCAGATCTGCCCCAAGGGATGAGACAGCAAAGGGATGTGAAGAACCCCCAGCTCCCGACCCCCCAGCTCCCTCACCGTCTCTGGAGCCTTGACCTCTGCCAGCGGGGCTGGGGGTGGGCTGGCCCGCGCAGTCTCTCGGCCAGGGGGGGCCCAATTATCCGCTGAAGATGTGGGGGCCGGCGTGGCAGGCTGGCCATCAGCCTCTGCCTCTGGGACTGCCTCCCTGGTGGGGCCCTGCTCGGGGGCCTGCCGGGCGGGACCGGGCCGGGCAGGTACCCCAGACTCATATGAGCCCACGGGGATGCTGGCAATGGCCGCCTTCACTTTCTGTGGGGGCTTGGGCGGAGGACGCTGGGCTTTCGGGGTCACCAAGCTATACGCCACAGAACCTGTCGAGAAAAAAGTGGTGCCTGGATGCTGCCGCTGAAACTCAGCCCCTTCTCTTCCCACATTCCCTCCCAGGGTTGGCGGACCCGCTCAAGTTCACCAGGGGCATCCCCCACTCGCCAGGGTAACCCCCACAGCAGTCACTTCCCGTCTGTGAAATCCCCATTCCCGCTTCCAAGCACCAGGACCCCGACCCAGGGTCATCACCCACCTGTGGCACTGGGAAAAGGGCTGGTTGGGGCCTGAGAGGCGGCAGGGGCCGGAGGACCAGGTGCCCCACCCTTGGGCAGGATGGCAGCAGGGGGGGCAGCGCTGGTGGCCACAGTATAGACGAGCCCCGGAGGGGCTGGGGTTGGTGGAGTTGGTTGAGGGAGGGGCATGGCTGAGGGGCCCCCTGGCCCGCCAGGGTAGAAGGCTGTGATGACAGGACCCCCAGCACAAGCAGGCGGCAGCTGGGGGCTGGGGACTGGGGACACGCCAACCTGGCCCGGGGCCAGCAGAGGAGCTTGGCCTGGAGAGGAAGGAGGAAGCAGGAAGCATGATCAGGCCTCGGGATGGTCATAACTTGCACCCCTAACTGGACTCTGGTGAGCCCATCTCCCAATAGCCAAGCCCCACCCCCCTCCCCCAACCCCTCCTCACCTGAGATCAGGGGTTGCACTATGGCTGGGCCGCTGGGTCCGATGGTGGTGAAGCCCAGGGCCACAGAGCTGGCAGGCCCATAGCTGGCCGGCGTGCCGGGAGCTCCACTCTGGCTGGAGGAGGGGCTGGGGCCCAGGGGAAGGGCGTGACCCGCAGCTGACTGGACGTAGGTTATTCTGACCAAGAGCAAGCATGAGGGGGTCAGCTAGGGCCTCAAAGGCCCCCCCCATGCCCATGCCCATGCCCGTGCCGGCTCACTGAATTACCTGGTGGAAGAGGGCAAGATGACCTTCTGAGACTGGGAGGCAGGGCTGGGCAGGGTGGCTGGGCTGAGGGGGGGGACCAGGCTGCCAGGGGTGGTCACTGGCACAGGGGTGAGCTGGATGATCTAGAGAAGGGAAGAGAGTGGGCAGTGCCTTTGGCTCAAGACCATGCCGCTGGTGCCACCCAAGGCCCCGGTCACTTACTTTGCTGGATGGCTGGGCTCCATTCTGCACTGGGACAGAGAACGGGGGGCTCACCAAGGGCAGAGGCTGGCTGGCCCCCCCTCCTCGGACTGCGACGCTAGGGGCTGCCAGGGGCACCAGGACCTTGCCGGGCAGCAGCTGGGCAGGGCCCGTGGAGGGCTGAGCCTGTACTGGAGACACTGATTGGGCTGGAAGAGAAGAAAGGGAGGGGGCGGCTAAGACTCCCGGCCAGCTCCCCATATCCCACCCTGTCCCCTCCACTCACCCCGAGCTCGCTGCCCTCTCCCAAGCCTCTGCTCTGTTGACACATCCTTCCCACAGGCACCAAACCCACTGCCTGCCGTGGCACCTTATGGGCTGAGCTGTCACCTGCCTCACTAGGGGCCCCGGGTCCCATCCCTGGTGCACTGAGGCCCAGCTGCCCTCCTCTAGATCATCCTGTCAGTCTGGTCCAGACCCTGGGCCCCAGCGGACGCTCTATTATTAAATCTCGTGCCCCATTCAGATTCCTGGATCTTTATCAAAAGTGGCCGGCTGTCTAGCCTCACCTTCACCACCCTCGACGGGAACCAGGGATGAACCTAAGGGCTGGCCTTCCCCCATTGGCGCTGCCCACCTGTGCCTCAGCCCGCCTGATCCCACATCTCGGGAGCACTGCCATCAAGTCCAGTGACGCTCTCGTTGCCCACCTCCCCCTCCTCACCTTTGGGGGGTGCGGCAGAGGGTACTGGTTGCAGGATGGGAATCCCAGGGGCCGGGGTGGCGGGTGCCAGGACCTTCCCATTGGTGGTAGTCCCTGGCGGCAGGGCAAAGCGGATGCTGGCCGTGGGGCCTGACCCCCCAACAGCTGCAGCTTTGGGGCCGGGTGCTGCTGGAGCCGGGGCCACTTGCAGCTGCTGGGGCAGGGTGGGCAGGATGTACTGCACTTGGGTGATGCCCCCAGGCTTGCCTAGAGGGGTGGGTTGCAGGATGCCCAGGGGCACAGGGCCATTGGGGCCACTGCTACTAGGAGGCCCTGCTGTGCCTGGGGCCCCCCCTCCACCAGGTGGGCCCTGGGCAATGAACTGTACGGCCGGAGGGGCAGAGGCTCCGTAGCCCGGGGTGCCCACAAGGAGGTTAGTCACAGTAGCGGGGGCTTTACCCACCCCCAGGAGGGGTCCTGCCACCAGATGCGGGGCAGTAGGGGCTGCCTGCTTTTTATCAGCGTAGACTAGACCGATTCCAAGAGGGGAGCCCCCTGGTGCTCGAGGACCAGCCCCCACCTCTCCTTTGGCACCTCCTTCAGCCGGCGACCCATCACCTCGCCCCGTGCCAGGGAAGGGTTTGGAAGCAATGGGTACGGGTGTGCTGCTGACCGGCCGTACCACGTTGGTCACCACAGTTGGAGCGGGGCGTGGGGGGCCTGGGGGGGCTCCGTAGGCGAGTCCTCCAGTTCCCAGGGAGGCGGGGGCCGTCACCAGCACCGTGGCTGACGGCAGGCGGGCAGTTGCACTGCTGCCGTCGCGCTCTGGGGGTTCCTTGGCCGGGTACAGGCCGCCCCCAGGAGGCAGCACTAAGGCTTGCAAGACACCCCCTCCTGGGGGTGAGGCAATGACCGAGGGACTGGGGAAGGGCTGGGGCGTGGGGGGCTCAGGCCCTCCCGTGCTCTCTGGCCGCTTGCGCCGATAGGCATTAGGGTCCACGGGAGGAAAGCGGGCTTTGGGGGGCAGTGGGCCTCCTCCGACCGGGTGCTGAGCACGCAGAGACCCTCCAGTAGCCCCTCGACTGGGCTCTTGGCTCTTGAAGGTCCCGGGGGCCAACTGGAAGGAGGAAGAGGAGGAGGCCGTAGGGCCATAGCCCTTGGGAAAGGCTGAAGTTGGGTCAGGGGCTCCGGGGGGCTCGGACTCCAGGGGGGGGCGGCAGTGAGTGAAGGCGGCAGATAGAGAGGATGAACGGATCACGGGCGAAAACAACTTCCTGCCAAAGCCCTAGGGGAGAAGGCACCAGGGTGAAGGGAGGCCCTGCAGCTTGGGGCTCCCCGCTTTCCCAGGCCTGGCCCAGCCCCTCACCTTGGCACCCTCAGGGTCCTCCCCAGAGCTGGCCTCACTGTCGCTGTCCGTCACCCGCTCCTTGCACTTTAGGTCGATGTCTGCGGTGCCAAAACTGTCGTCCGCTTGGGAGACCAAGAGGCAGAAAATCCACCAGTGAGCCCTCACCCCAGAGTCCCTCGGAAGTCAGTCCCTCTTCTGCCTCGGTGGGGACATGCTCCCCACCAAAGCCCAGGCTTTCCCCTGCTTCTGTTAGCTTTGTACTCAGGCTCAGGATGATCAGGAAAAGGCACCCATGGGATGTGAACAGCCCGACTCCTCTCTCAAACAAGGGCCAAGCCTGGGGGGGGGCAGGGGCTTGTGACAACGAACATGGGGCTCACCACACCTTTGGTGAGGGACGTGGGGGGGGGGGCAACGACTGGCCGTGTCCTCACCTATGACGTCGTCATCTCCTTCTTCCTCACAAATGACCATCCGCTCCTCATCACTGGTCATGTCCTCGCTGGCTGTGCGCTGGGAGCGGGAGGGCCGGGCAGGCAGCATCGGGGGCCGCCCCCCTGCCAAGGTGCCCCCTTCGCTGGGAGTGGCAAAGGGTCCGGGGCCTCCATATTGAGGCGGAGGCTTCGGCCCTGTGTAGGGAGCTGGGCCCGACACCATCTGTGAAGAGGGTGGAAATGCAGAGTTGGCTGATGGAGTACTAAGGACCCCTACCCTCAAAGAGTCCTCCCTTCAGCTCCACCTGGGTGAGCTCCTGCAGCGCCTGGCTATCTGGCTCGCTGCCGTCTAAGCCGTGCACGCCACTGTGGGAGAAAGCTCGAGGCCTGGTGGGGCCGGACCCCGCAGGGTGCAGCCGCTCAGTGGCGCCAGGGCCCGAAGCCGGAGTCTTGACGTCGGTGCTCAGTAGGGTCTGGGCCGCCGCCGACAGTAACTCTGAGGAAACTGTAGGAAAGAAAGTAAGTGGGGCAGGTGAGGGGCCAGACCCGGTGTCAGCCCAGGCTATAAACCAAAGTCTGCGGGCCCCCGGTGGGGGTGTCCCCAGAAAGAAGCCCATCCCTCTTCTTCCCGCTTGTCCCGTCACCCGCACGCACAAGATCTCTTCTGAGTTAAAGGTCCCCAACCGGGTGGTGCGGTGAGAAAGCTCAGCCCTGGAGTCAAGAGGACTCGGATACAAATCCAGCCTCAGATGCTTACTAGCTGTGTGAACCCTGACAACCCAGCGAAGGCCCTCCTGAACCGACAAATAAACGTGACCCTATTCCCAGGGAAAGGAGACAATCAGAGACCTCTAGTTTGCTACTTTTGAGACTAAGTAAGTGCTTCCCACTCAAGGGCAAGGCCCCACAATCTTCCACTGGGGACCAGGCTGGAACTCAGAAAATCACCTCTCTCGTCCTCTTGAACCTAACTCCCCCCGCCCCCACATCTTGGGACTCGGAGAAAAAAACCAAAGCTTCTGCCCAAAGTGAGGGCGAGAAAAGGGGTGTTTGATGAGAGAGCTCAGAGGGAGACTGGGGTGGACAGGAAGCCTGGGAAGCGGGGCCCTCTACGAGGAAACCCCTCGGCAGGCTTCCCCATCTCCACGTAGAAGGTGACACGCTCGGGGTTCCGGGTCTCCACGTCGCTCACCTCCAGGTGCGGCTGCCGTGCCGGTCTCTGACATGCTGCGCTCCCGCATCTCTTTGGGTCCTCCCGCCAGACCCAGGGCCACGGGTTTGGTGTCTGAGCTCGACTTCTTCCGGTCCTTGTTGCACCATTTCCAGTCTGGGTGGGCCTTGAAGTGGGCCTCCTTCACCTGGTGGGGTGAGGGACGCGGAGCTCCGGTGGGCCGGAGGCCAGGAGGCCCAGGCAGGAGAGCCCCAGAGGAGCCCGAGCCTGGGAGGAGCGGGGAGAGGAAGTGGGCGGGGGTGGGAGGGACAGGGACTCCCGAGCAGGTTCTGGGCCCCCAGCCTGGGCTCGGGTGGAGCCTCCTCGGCCAGAGGTATTTCCTGCCCGCCTGGGGGAGCTGGTGCCGCACTTCCTCTCGATCTTTACCGGGGAAGGGGTGAGCGCAGGGGGTTACCTGAAAGGCCAGATCGTGGTACTTCTGCTTCTCCTTGGGCCCCAGCGCGTACCACCACTCGCCCAAGATCTTGCTGACGGTCCGATTATCCTGGTTCGGGTGGCGCTGGTGCACCAGGGCCCGGTGCCGCTTGCTGAAGATCATGAAGGCGTTCATGGGGCGCCGAATGTGGTCCTTCTCCCTCTGGGGGCAGACAACAAAGAGGGCGCCGTCAGGCCCCGGGGAGTCAGTGGGGGGGAGGCAGAGGCGGGCGAGGGGAGGCCTAGAGGACCTTGTTGGGGCTGCGCCCGTCCTTCTCCGAAGACGAGTCCCTCTCCTTGGGCAAGGCGCTGAGGGACTGTGTCCGGCGCTTCCCCGGCGGGAGCGGCAGCTGGATCTCCGGGGACATGATAGAGAGGAACCTGTGGAGCGGGGCAGCGCGGGTGAGGGTCCGAGGGTCCGAGGGTCCCAGGGTCCCGCCCCCCCCACCCCCCGCCCCGCCCGCCCCCGCCCCCCGGACTCACGCATCGTCGTGGTCACTCTCGGTCTCGCTGTCCAGCCGGCTCTCCCCGGTGGGGCCCGGCCCTTCCTCCTCGGGATGCTGAGGGGGGCCCTTGCCGCCTTCCGAGCCCCCCGGGGCCTGCGGGGGGCCCGGGGCGGGGCTGGCGGCGCAGGTGGCCCCGGGCGGCCGGCCGGACTCGGGGGCCTGCTCGTGGGCTCCGGCCGCCGACTCCGCCGGCTCTGAGGGGGGGACACAGGGCGGTGAGGCGGCGCGGGCCCGGCCCGGGGCGCCCCGGCCCGCGAAGCGCGCCTCACCTCTGCTCTGGCCCGAGGACACGGGGTGGCCGGCCGGCTGCTGGGCCTCGCTGGGCTGCACCGACGGGTCAGGCTGGCTGGGCGCCAGGAAGGGCACGAGCGAGTGCCAGGGGAACACGGCCACGGAGCGCGGCTCCACGTTCGTCCACACTGCGGGCGGAGGGCGCGGGGTGAGCGGGCGCTGCCCGGGGGCAGACAATGGGAGGCGCCGCGCCGTGGGGGAGGGGCGCCCCCGGCCCAGGCCCGGCCGCCCCCGGCGCTCCCCGCCGCCCAGGCCGCCCGCCCCGCGCCGGGCCCGGGGGAGGCACTGACCGAACATGCCGAGGCCGCGGGGGGCGGCGGCGCCGGGCGCGGGCAGCGGCCGGGGGGCCGCGTACATGGTCCCGCGCGGGCTTCGGGCCGCTCACCGCCCGCCGCCTCCTGCTGGCTCTCGGCGCCGCCTCCGCCGCCTCCGCCGCCGCCGCCGCCGCCGCCCGGGCCCGGGGGGAGCGGGAGGCCGCCGCCGCATGCCCCCCCTCCCCCGCCCGGCCCGCCCCGCGCGGGGGGTCTCGGCCGGGCGCGCGCCTGCGCTCTCCGGGGAGGGAGGGGGGGAGGGGGCGGGGCCCGGCGCGAGCGAGCGAGCGCGCGCCGGTCCCGCCCCCTCCCGTGCCCCCCTCCCCCCGCGCGGGGGCCGTCACGGGGCCGGGGGCATCGCGCACCGCCCCCGCCCGCGCTGACAGGCGCGCGCACGCGCACTGACGGCCGCCCCCCCCCCCCCGGAGCCGCCGCCTGGAGCCGCCGCCGCCTCTTCCCTCTGGCGGCCTGGAACCGCGGCTAACGGGCGCCCTCGGCCCGCGGGGAGGGCGCGGCGCCGGCCGCCGCTCGAGCCTGCCGCTGCCTCGCCCGCCCTCCCGCCGGCCCTGCCCTTCCTCGGGCTGGCTCGCGACGTCCGCGCGAACAAGAAAGCGAGCGAGCAAAAGCAGCCGCTGCCGCCTTCTCCCCGCCCCGCCACTACTACTCACTCACTCACTCCCCCTCGGCCCCCCCCCCCGGCCCCCGCCCGCCCCGAGGGGCCTTCCGCGCAGGCCCGGCCCCCGAGCGGCGCGCCCATTGGCCGCCGCCGCCGCGCGCGGGTCAGGCCCCACCGCGCCCACCCCCATTGGGTGGAGAGGAGGAGGGACGTCAGTCACATGCAAATGAGGGCAGGGCGGGTGGATCCCGATTGGGCCGGGCGGGGCCGGGGGGTGGGGAGGGCGCACTGCAGCAAAGGCAGGGAGCCAGGCGGGGCGGGGCCCGGCGGGGCGGGGCCGGGCTGCGGCGGGGCCGGGCCGGCCGGGCCCACGGAGGCCCCCTCCCCCCGCCCGTCCGTGCGTACGCACGCACGCACGCACGCAAACAAACACACACGCACATGGGCGGCCGGCCGGGGAGCACGCACGCACGAGCGGCGTGGACCGCGGGGGGGGGGGGGGGGGCCCGCGGGGACCTCCACAAGTCGGATTCTCCGAAATCCGCCCCCCACCTCTGTGGGGGGGCTCGCGGCCCCGAGGCCCCCCACCTGGACCATGCCACGTCCTTGCGGCCCCGGCGGCCTGTGGTTGTGCCAGGGGCCACGAGCACGGGCATCCCCCGGGGGGGGGGCAGCTCGGCGGCACCAGACACCCCTCGTTCCACCCCGGCCCAGAGGCCACACCAAAGCCTCCTGGCCGGGGCTGCCCCCGGCCGCGGGCAGAGGTGGGCACAGGTGGGCGAGGGCCCGCGGAGCAGCCCGGGCGCCCCTCCCCCCGCGGGCGCCGCCCCTCCCCCGCCTCCCCCACTCCCCAGTCGCATTACCTCACCGCCCCCGGGACCCGCAGCCCCACAAATCGATGTGTCCGGCTGCCTCTCCCGCAGCCCCCTCCCCACGGTGACTCACCCACCTGGCGCTTAACCTCTTCCTGACTGCCCAGGTCTCCAACGCGGGCCTGCCCCCTGCCCCCTGCCCCCCTGCCCTTGCACCGTGCCTAACCCCCCAAGGCCTCTGTTTTCTCATCTGGACAGTGTTGGGGGGCTGTCTGGTCTCCACGGCCCTCCCGCCTCTTAGGCCCGGGCCACCAGGGGGCAACCCCCCCCATATCTCCCACTTGGCTCCAAAGGGGAGTCCCTCTGTGGAACATCTGGAAGTACAGATGGGGGCAGGGAGGGTAGGAGGCCTTCCCCAACCCTGGATGGAGGAGGGTTTGGAATCTGGGCGGGAAGGCCCCCCCCCTTCCCCTGGGCACAGTGCCAGACCTATACTTAGCAGTCATTGTTCTAGGGGGAAAGAGGGGAGGCATCAGAACCTGAGCTAATCCTCCCCCTCCTCCTCTGCTCCAGGCTAGGAGAGCCTCGTCCCCTCACCCCCCCAACAACCAACAAGTCTTTGGAGAGAGGCTCCGGAGGCCAGAACAAGGGCCCCACCTGGAGGGGTGTGTGCGTGTGTCTGTTAGGGTGTCACCACTGAGAGAGGAAAGGGGAACCTGGGTCTCCTCCCCTACTAATCTACCCCCACCCCACTCCAGACACAGGCAGAGACCTGCCCTCCAACTCCCAGGAACACAGTCCAGTCTGCATGCATCAAACACCCTTCCTTGGCAGCCTGCCTGGTCCGGGGCTTCTCTTCTACTCCGTGCCCCCAATCACAAAATGAGCAGAGTCAGAGAGCTGGCTCTGGGTTCAAATCCTAACTCTGGCTTTCTTCTCTCTGGGCCTCAGTTTCCTGATCTGTAACCTGCGAGAAGCTGGTCTACATTCTTTGACCTTGAACGGATCCCTCTCCCTCTGGGAGGCTCCGTCTCTTCACCTGCCCCACTTCCCTCACTGGGCTCAGATCAAGCCTCCACAGCCATCTACCTAATGGGCAGGTGTGGAAGGCCACTTTTCCACATCAATCACAGTGCATTCCCTGAGTATGGGGCTCTTAGGCCCTTTCTGAATCCCATTTCTGTAGGGCCTCAGTGGGTTTACAAAGACCATTCCTCGACCAGTCCCGGGAAGCGGGCCATTTGAGAGACAGGCATACCCGGGCCCTGGCAGATCTTGTTCCCAGTTACTGGGCAGATCAGGGCTTTCTCCAGGGTGGGCTGCCTTGCCCAATCACTCCCAAGCAGGACCACGAGCTACACCAGACGTCCTTAAGGGAGATGCCCGACTTTCCCTGCACCAAGGGAGTGCCACTCCACCCCCAGACTCCCCTGAAATAAGCTGAGTATCCCCATTTCTGTAGACACGCTGCAGCCTCCCCTCCCCTGTACACAGCGGGCCAAGGTTACCCGGGGAACTGCAGGAGGATTGGTGGAGCTGGGAAGGGATGGGGGGCGGGGGCTAAAAATAGCTTGGGTGGGGGTGAGTCAGTGGAACTCAGGGAGAAGGGATGGAGGAGGGATGGGGAGGAGGGAGGACCGAGGAGGGGGTAGATGATGGGGACCCGAGGGGTGGGGATGCAGGGATGGGAGAGACACCCAAGACCAGGGGAAAGGAAAGAGAAATGGGGGTGATGGGGGGATGGGCTTCCACAGAGGGGAAGGGAGGTAAGAGATGGAAGAGAAAGTTATGTAATCCCGAGGGGGGGCCGGGAGGAGGGAAGTGAGAAATGTGGGGAAAGAGAAGGGGGGAAGGGTGCCCCAGCCCCCCCACATCATCATCATCGGGGCTCCTGCCCCCGGGCAGGGGCTGCTTGCTCACGAGATTTTCCACTCCCGGCCTGGCCCTGGGCCAGCCCCCGCCCCCCGCGGGCCCACAAAGCAGCTTTGTCCGGGAGGCCCCACACCCACGCGGGGGAGCGGGCCAGCTGGCACGAGGGGCCGGGGGCGCCTCCGCCTGGGACCCTGTTGGGCCAAGGATGTGGGGAGCCCGGTCCCCCAAGCAAGGATGGGGCAGGGGGCACCTGGGTTTGGGCAGCGGACCACCAGGGGGCAGCGTGAGCCTGAGAGCCTGGGGGCTGGGGGGGGCTGCTGTCACTCAAACCCGGGGCCCCATCCAGCAGGGTCACCCCCCCCCACTGAAGCCCTTGCTGGGTCCCACCTCTAGACCAGCTTTCTTCCTCTGGAGGAGTGGGGGGATGGGGAGGTGTCCCCATGGGTTGTCCATGGCTTCCTCCATTTGAGGGCTCTGGGGCTGATCCCAGAAGCTAAGTATGGAGCTCGGAAGTGTGGGGGCCCAGCAGGGTAAGGGGCATTTTAATGCCACCCACCAGCCCGGATCTCCTGGCCCCCAGACTGAGGGTCACAGGTGCAACCCCCCCACCCCGGGTGAGGAGGTCAAGGGGAAGAGAAGCCTACTCATCGGGCAGGCCCCCACCTTCCTGCTACAAAAGGAAAACAGGTGTGGGTTGGAAGAGGGGTCTGGTGACAGAAAGCTCAAAGCATATTTCTGACCATGGAAAGGGAGAAACTGAGGCCCAGAAGGAGGGAAAAGAAAGATACTGAGAAGCCCCAGGCCTAGAGAAGGAGACCCACCCAGGCAGGCAGGAGAAGTCCAGAGAGCCAGAGTTAGGCAAAGAGAAACAGAAAATCAGTGGTGATGAGAGAAACAGAGAGAAAAAGGGGCAGGGGACAGAGAGAGACAGAGTTATGGAGGAGGGAGAGGGACAGAGAGGAACACTGAGGCAGAGTGAAAGAGAGACAGAGAGAACAAAAAGGGGTAGAGAGAGAGAGACAGAAGAAGAGAGGGACATAGACAGAGAAACGGGAGGTGGGGGGGGCAGACACACACAAAGCCTGGCTAAGGGCCACTGGCAGGAGCCAGGTCCAGAGAGATTAGGAGGAGACAAGGTGCCACCAGGTCAAGGGGCAGAGCTAGCTGGGCAGGGCCTTCCCAGGTCTCCAAGGGGACAGCTCCCAGCCCGAAGGGGCTTGCAGTGTCTGCGCCAGGCTCTGTCCAGGGTCCAACCCAGATGATGTGTGTTGAAGACTTGCAGATTCCGGGATATCAGGCAAAATATGGATAAGAAGAGACTTAAAGGATTGATGGAACTTTTCAGGACTGAGAGCGAATTGGGAAAGTGCAAAGGAGGAGCCAGAGCTGGGGAGACCAAGGGGAGATGGAGCTCTAGTCTAAAAAGAAAGAGACTGAGGCCCAGGGAGAGAAAACCTCGCAGAGTGAGAAGCAGCAGACCCAAGGGAGAGCCAGACCCAGGCAGAGAGAGACCCCTGGGGGCCCAAGGCCATAGAAGGACCCTGAGGCCTTAAAGATGCCAAGACTTGGGCAGATGAAAACCTAGGTAGGGTCAGAAACAGAGACCCAAGTGAAAGAGACCCTGTGGGAGCTGGCAATGAGGCTGGGACCTGTTGGAGGTCAAGGACCCCTATCCCTGGGCTCCTGGTGCTTTGACGGGGGGAGTGGGGGAGGCAGCGGCAGCAGCTGCCTGAATCGGGCCGGGCCCAGAATGCACAGAATGTGGGGGCGCCTGCTGCCTGCCCGGGCCCATCCCAGAGCGGAAGCAAATGCTTGCTGGCTTTGGCAGGGAGGGAGAGGGTCAGGATGCCCTGGCTCTGCCCTCACACCTGCCAGGTTTCTGAGGGTCACAACTCTGGTGACTCGGTTGGGGCCTCATCCGTATACACACACACACACACACACACAGACATCTCAAGGGCTTGGAGGTCACCTGGCCTTCCTGCTAACTTACTTTGGGCAAGTCATTAAACTTATTCAAACCCGCATCTCACAACAAACCCTAGCATCTCAGAGGTGGAAAGGGCCTGATCTCATCCGACTCCTGGCTGAAAAGAATTCAGCCTCAGTGGAAGACATCATCCATGAAATGGGTGAAGGTCCCCCTCCCTGCCCCTGCCTCCTGTGGCCTAGCCCACAGTCTGGGACCTGGGGTCGAGGCTGAGCAGGGGGACCTTGGGGAAGAGCCTTCCCTCCTCAAGAAGCTGATAGTGGCACTGGGCTTGGAGTCTGAGAGCCATGAGTTCAAACCCAGCCTCAGACTCTTCCTGACTAAGTCACTTCAACTCTACCTCAGTATCCTCAGCTGTAAAATGGGAATCCCAACAGCACCTCTCTCACAGAGTGGCCTTGAGGGTCCTATTGGATAATGGACGTCCACAAAGCTCTTTGCAGTCCTCCAAAGCCCATGGAAACATTGGCTGACTCTCCTTCTCTGGTTCTCGATCATGTCTAAGGTGCCTCCCCGCCCTGATAAGAGCTTGCTTCATCTCAAAGGGGCCTTTTTCTGCACATTCAGGTTATGCTCATCCCAATCTTGGCCCTCCACCTTAGGACCCTTGCTCAACCCCCAAAAGCATCACCTTCACAGCCCACCTTCTGCGGAGGCTGCTTACCTGTCCCAGGCCGGCCCATAATGACCTCCTTCTTGGGGGCAGGGTGCCCAGGATAGCTGCTGGGCACGAGGACTGGCAGCAGAGCAGCAGGTGAAGGGTGGAAGGCGACCGGCTGGAACGGTGAGGAGGCCAATCCAAAAGCCGGCCCTGGTTGAGCCATAGCAGATGGCCCGGCCGGGGGGACGCTGATAGGGACGGGGGCGGGCAGTGGCGGAGGTGGGCCCGGCTTCCCGCTGTTCGGCACGGGCGGCCCTGGGTGCTCTCGCCCAGCCCTGCTGGGCTGGCCACCGCCACGGGCCTCTCCGCCTGTGGCTACCTCCCCAGGGAACTTGGAAGGCAGCGGGACATCGGGGTTTCGGACAATTACGGGAGAATCCCGCTGGACAGCTGGCACCCGCCTCACCGAGGGGCCGGGATCTGATGTTAGGCCGGCTGGGGGGGGTAGCAGCAGTAGTGGGGACGGCTGGCGGGACCGAGGGAAGGGCGCAGCCGGTGACACAGCCCGGAAACCAGCCGGAGCGGAGGGGGTAGGTGTGTGGGAGACAGAGTCCACTCCCGAGTCCAGGCTGTCGCTCTTCTGAAAGTCCGGGCCCCCCCCACCGCCAGGGCCCCCGAGGCCTCCAGGGTGTGGCAGGAGCTCTGGCTTCCGTCGGCCAGGGCTCATGGGCACGGTGAAGGTCAAATTGGTCTGGAAGGTAGGCAGGATGCCTGAGGAATGGCGCTCCCGGGGGGCAGGGGGAGGCGGGTGGGGGCCCAGGTCTGGTGGGGTCAACACCCCGGCCTTCGGAGTGCTGGCGCTCAGGTGACGGCTCCGGACGGCCGTGCGCTGAATCACGGGTGAGGCATTGATGGGGCTGAAGTTGGCAGGCCGGAAGCCAAAGAGGGGTGAGGGGGAAGGAGAGGGGGCCGGCGAGAAGGGAGACTGGGTGGAGACAGGTGAGAAGGAAGGTGTTCCGGAGCGGGAGCTGCCTAGGGACACCAGCATGACCGCAGCCTCACACTCGTCAAACTCGAAGCGGGACAGGTCAGCGGGCGCCACCAGGCGGGGCCGAGAGTCCCCTCGGGCCGCCACACTGCTGGCCTCACTGTCCCTCGAGGTCTCGTCAGCCCAGTCAAACTCTGCACTGCCCTCTCGGGCGGCCTGGCGACCGGCCCCCCCCGCCCCTGGTCCGGCCCCCGCCTCGGCCAGGCCTTCCATCTCCTTGGTGCGCATGGACAGGTGACGGGAGCAGTAGCCTCGACGCTGGGACTCCTTCATACAGCCATCGCGGGAGCACAGGCGCCGCCACTGCTTGCCGTTGAACTTCTTCCGGATGCCATTGGGCGTGCAAACCACATCACCTTTCTTGTATTTCTGCTGGGCAGCTGTGAGGGGCGTCCGGGCCCGAGCTGGAGGGGCCGCCCCCCTTTCCAGGGAGGTCACGCTGCTGCTGCGACTGCCCCCAGCTCCATCCTGACCAGGGGAGGGCTGCTCGGCTGCCCGGCCAGGTCCAGCAAAAGCCGGGGACTTAGGGGGCGGAGAGAGCAGCTGGGGTGGGGGCAGCGGCAGCAGAGGCTGGGGGACAACAGAGGTGGCAGTGACAGTGGTGGTGGGGGGCCGTTTTTCCTCCTCTTCCTCTGGAGCAGCCTGGCCAAAGCTGATCTTGGAGACCTCGGCGTCCTCTGGTTGTTTGGCCTCCAGGCCAGGAGGGCAGGGGCCCAGCTGGAGGGGAGGCTGGGGAGGCGGCTGGACGGGTGGGCTCTCTCTCTGCATCCCCTCGTCTCCTTGTTCCCCTTGGGTGGCTTCCAGCGGCAGCTTCCTTCTCTCCTCGGGGTCCCAGGGAGGGCGCAGGAGGCGCAAGCTAGAGCGAGCCACCCAGACAGCTTCCCTGTCCCTGCGGGGTGGGTTAAGTGGGAGCCCAGGTGGAGGCCCATGGCTGAGACGCACCTTGTATGAAGCCGGCTTGGCATTGACCTCTACCACCACGCCCTCGCGATAGGCCGTCTCGCCAGGGTCCACACAAGTACAGACAGCCGTACCCACCGCGAGGGCCCCAGGGGGTGGGGTGGCATCCAGGACCACATCCACGCTGCCGGCCAGCGCCCCCTCATAGTAGGTGAGGGCCCGGTCTCCAGGGAACTGGACTCCAAGGTCTTGGCTGCGCCGGACCTGCTTTACTACTGCAGGCACGAAGAGTCCGTCCCGCCGGGCCAAGACCTTCTGGGAGCGCAGGAGACGCAGGTCACAGGTCCCGGCACCTGTGGAACCGGGGGGCCAGGGAGTTGGGGGGCCGGGCTCAGGCAGCTCCTCCTCCAGGTCGGCCGAGTGCTCACTGGCTGTGTCTGTGGAGGATGAGCGAGCAGAGGCAGGCAGCTGGACCGGCAGGGCGCAGGCCCTGACCTCCTCGGGGGTGGCTGGGGGCTCCTCTGGCCCACTGCCACCACCAGCACCATGCTCCTCTACGTACTTCTTTTTGGGAGCCCTTGACTTGAAGGTAGCAGTCTTTCGGCTCAAGGAAGGTTCCCATCGCCCAGGCTCCCCCTCGCCCTTAGGGTCCTCCGCGGGGGGTAAAGACTGAATGGAGTCCTCTGTGGGGCCTGAAGGGGGCAGCTGCAGCGGGACAGCCTCCGCATCTGGGACCCTCCCTTCCTCCTCTCGTTCACCTTCCTCCTCCTCCTCGGGAGCAGTCTCTTCCTGCTGCTGCTGCTGCTGCTGCTGCTGCTCCTCCTCCTCTTCTTCCTTGCCCCCCTCGCCCATTGCCCGGCGTTTCTGGGCTTTGGCCCTGGTAGCTGGGGGGGACTTGCTGTTGCCGCCATGGCCAGGAAGTCCACCTGCTTTTTTCATGGGTTTCATTCTTGTCTTCTTCCTTGGCCTGTCTTTACAGAGACCTGCAGGGAGGGAAGAGAGGCAAGGTGAGCTTCCTGTGGAACTCAGGCAGGAGCATTGGGGAATGAGCCCCGATGCGGGCGGAAGAGGGAGACGCTAACCCAGACCAGCCCCTTACTCTCTCTGTCACCTTGGCCAGTCGGCCCCCAGCGTAGGCCCCAGGCCTCTCAATGGGCCCTGGCCCCTGCAGCGGGGCAGCTGCGCAGGCCTTCCAGTTCCTGGGCAACTCGAGGTGAAAAGGTCCATAAGGGTTTACCAAAGCTTTTAGTTATATTTTGTAAATATACACCAATAGCTAATGTTTACCTCACTTGACACATGTGTAAACTGAGGCTAGACGGGAAAAGTGAATTGCTCAGTCTCCAGCAGCCAGTCAGTGACAGAGTTCTGCAGCAAGCCCAGTTTTTCTAATAGGCCACCCACCCTCCAGGGTTCTATCTCACAGCTCTTGCATTGATTTTCGGGGGTCCAGACTCTTTCCCTAGTTCCTAAACTTCCTGACACACCTTCCCATCATTCCTGGCTCCCCCAGGCCCTGCTCAGCCATGCTCCCCTCACCCCTGGGCAGGCACCACCCCTTTTGTGGGGAGGGCCAGTTGCTCTGCCCAATCTGCTCTCTGGTTCTGCTTGTACCCTCCCTACCACCAGTCCTCCTTCATTCCTGTCCTAGGAAAGAGCAGGCCATGGCGTGTCTAGGGCAGAAGTTCATAACCAGCTGGGAGGTGGCTTACTGGGTGTGCATGCACCCCCCCATGATATGAGGAAGACTGAACACACCCATCATGGACAGGGCCCGTAAACAGACCCCTTGCTCACCCCCTCCCCTAGGTAGACAGCTCACTCATAACAACAAGACCCTGAGAGATGGCTCAGATCCCACAGCCCTGTGCTGAACAGAACTCACAGTGGGCCGGGTGCGCGTGCGCGTGCACACACACACACACACACACGTGCGCGCGCACATGCACACTCTCTGTGTCTCTCTGTGTCTCTCTCTCTCTGTGTCTCTCTCTCTCTCTGTCTCTCTCTCTGTCTCTCTCTCTGTCTCTCTCTCTGTCTCTCTCTCTCTCTCTCTCTCTCTCTCTCTCTCTCTCTCTCTCTCCCTCTCAGGCCTGCCTGCTGCTTGCAGCCCTCTCTCCAGCCCCCACCCCCACCCCTGCGCCGGGCTCTTGGGTTCCAGGTTAGGAAGGAGTTCTGGGCCAGGCAGGCAAAGAGAAGAGATGAAAGCCA
Source organism: Macrotis lagotis (assembly GCF_037893015.1). NCBI lineage: Eukaryota > Metazoa > Chordata > Mammalia > Peramelemorphia > Peramelidae > Macrotis > Macrotis lagotis. Next base: position 908,151,395 of record NC_133658.1, read on the forward strand.
GGAACACACTGGGACAGACAGGCCCAGCCGCCCAACCTCACCCACACTTCCTGAATGTTCACTTTGGCCCGCCCCCTTTTGAACTGTCTTAAAAAAATAAAAATAAAAACTTTACTCTGAACTGAAAGAAGCAGGCAGAGCGAGGCCTAAGAAAGCCCGCCAGGAGCTGGGTGTGAGGGAGGCCGGGCCACCAGCTGCCCAAATCCTCAGGGAGAGAGGAGGGCTCTCGCCTCTCCCTAGAAGGGCCTTCTGTGGGCTGCCCCCTTCCCTCCCTGCCAAGGCTCTGCTGAGGCCCCCAGGTGAACGTCCTCTGACTAGGGACTCCCAACCTCACCGAAGTCAGCATTTTCCCCTTGGCATGGGCCCCTCTCCAGAAATCTCAGACCTGGGGAGAAAGCACCTGGGGCCTCATCCCTGGATTCAGGAGATGGTCTGATGGCCTTCTGGGGGGCACAGCCCAGCTCCCCTTCATGCCAGGGCCATCCTTCCCCAACTCTGTGCCCATTTCATGGGCACTGCTCCCCCATTCTCTCCCTGATTGCTGGAAGGGTCCTGCCAGTCTCAGGCCCTCCTGCAGCCCTAGTCCCAACCTCCTCCTCCTCCACAGGGCATCCACCTCTGGATGCTGCCAAGGCTTCTTGCCATTCACACCAGCCACAGACATTCACTGGCCCTGAAGTCAGCCCCTTAGTCTTGGCCTTGACATCAGTCTTGCCCTCTGTCCTGTACCCACACCCCCTGCCCCTATTGTCTCAGACCCCTCCTCCTTGGCTCTGCTTGTCCCTGATTACTACTCCCATCTCCATCCTCTCCCCAATCTCCACCTTGTCACCCCTCTTCCTTTAGGGAGGCCAACCCCTCTCCCTTTCACTCTTTCCTTAGACTTTTATGACCATATACCACTCCCTTCCCATATATCCTAGTGACCCCACTGTCAGCTAAATTCTCCCATTTTCAACTTGGTTATCCTTTCCCCTTCGTTTTGTCCTCATCTCTCTCCCCTCTCTCTCTCTGCCCCCCCCACCCCTGGGTCCCCTTTCTTTGTTTCCCCCTGCCCATTCCTGGATATTCTCTCTCTGTTTCTCTGTCTCTCTCTCTCTCTCTGTCTGTCTGTCTCTCTCTCTCTCTCTGCAGTCCCCTGCTCATTCCTGGGTCCCTCTTCTTCCAGGCCCCTCCCTATCTCTGAATTCTCTCTCCTCCTGTAGCCCCCTGGCCACCCCAGGTCCCTTTTCTCTGCATCCCTCTTCCCATCCCTGGGTTCCCTCTCTCTCCCCCTGCAGGCCCCTGCCCATCCCTAGGACCCTTCTCCTTCTGCATTCTGTAGCCATCCCTGGATCCCCTTTCCCTGCAGCCCCCTCCTCCCCAGCTCTGGGTTCTCTCTCTCTCTCTCTCTCTCTCTCTCTCTCTCTCTCTCTCTCTCTCTGCAGTCCCCTACCTATCTGTGCTAGACCCCTCTCCCTGCAGCCCACCCCCCATCCTTGGGTTCTCTCTCCCTGCAGCCCCCTTCCCATCTATATCCCTTCTTCCTCTTGCCCTCTCTCCATCTCTGGGCCTTGTCTTTGAAGTCCCCTCCCATCCCTGGGACCCCTCTCCCTGCAGCAACCCCTCCCCATCCTGGGTTCTCTCTCCCTGCTGCAACTTCCTTCCCAACCCTACGTGCCCTCTTTCTGCAGCAGGCTCTCTTCTCTCCTGGGTGCAGCCCCCTCCCCATCTCTGGGCCTCCTCTCTGCAGCCCCTTTTTCATTTCCCCACCTCCTGCAGCCCTCTCCCCATCTCTTTTCCCGTCTCCCTGCAGCCCCCTCCCTGAGTCCCCTTTCCCTGCAGCCCCCTCCCCATCCTTGGGTGCCCTTTCCCTGCAGCAGCCCCCTCCCCATCCCTGGATGTTCTCTCCCTACAGCTGTTTCCCTGCCACAGCCCCTTGCCCGTCCCAGGGTGCCCCCTCCCCACGCAGTGCCCATGTCATCCTCGTCCCCCAACTCCCCCCGCCGCAGCAGCTCGCCCCGTCACCTGGGCGGGGGTCCGGGCCGGACTCCCTGGGCTCCGCGGGGCCAGGCTGGGCCGGGCCGGGCCGGGCCGGGCTGGGCTTGCTGGGCTCGGTTGGGTTCGCCTCGGCCCGTTCCCCTCCTCCCTCCCGCCCGCCCACCCCCCCCCCTCCGGTTCCTCTCTCCCCCTCTCTCAGCTCCCCCCGTTTTTGTTTTTTTTTTTTACTCCAACACACAAAATGGTGAATGGACCTGCAACAGCTGGCAGCGCTGGCCAATCGGCGGCCACAACCCCGCTGACCGGCGCCGAGAAAGACCAATGAGAGCCGGCCGCCCCGCCGGCCCCGCCCCTACCAGGGCAGCCGTCAATCGCGGCCGCCGCCTCAGACCCGCCCCCTCCCCGGCCCGAGCGACGGCAGGGCCCGCCAATCCCCGCAGCTGCACTAACTGCCCCGCCCCCAATCCGCGGAGCGACGTCAACTTTACACCTCCTTCTCACCTCCCCCCATACAGTAACCAGTGGATGGTCGAGCGACCCCCGTGCGGGACAGTAGCCAATGACTATGAAGAGGTGGGGCTAAAGTAGGAGCCGACCAATGGAAACCTGAAGAAGGCGTGGCTCCGGAAGCTTGTTGCCGGGCCGGCCGTACTGTGCCTCCTGGGAGTTGTAGTCCTCAGTGGCGCCCTGCGCGTACATGGCAGCTGGGTCTGGACTACAACTCCCATCAGGCAGCGCGGTGCGGGCTCTGAGGAGCCGGGCTAAGGGAGGGCGAGCGAGGGGAGGGGAACAAGACTGGGGAGGGGAATGGGGAAAGAATCCGAAAGAACAGTTCCCGATGGGGACCCTACCGGACGCAGGCACCCTGGACTCACCCGATTTTCCGGCTTCGGCGTCGCCCGGCGGCTCCTTTCCGCGGCGGCGGCGGCGGCGGCGGCGCGAGGGGAGGCGCGAGGACGCGGCCAACCAACCGCCGCCCGCGAGCTGCCGCGGCCAATCAGCGGCGGAGGGGCGGTGCGATGACCTCACCGTGTTCGTCGTCGTAGGCCCCGCCCCCTCCAGGCGGCTGTGGTGGCTGAGAGTGGGGAAGTTCCAAGAGGAGGGGAGGAGAGAGAAAAAGGTGATGTCACCTTTCCGCCTTTCCATTGGCTGTGAGGCCCTTCTACCGGGCCAATCGGCGGCCTCTAAGAAGTCAGCGCGCCCGCGCAGAGGGCCCTGTTGCCACCAGGAGGGGATATGGGGAAGAGGGAAGTAGAGGCCACGCATGCGTACTAGATGGGGGGGCAGGGAGGCTGTTCTTGTTCCCCCTTTCCAGACGGTCCAGAAGATTCCTTCTCATTCCACCTTTGAACCCTGAAAGGAAGAAGTCGGAATGTGGGAGAGCTCCCAGCAACCCTGTCCCTGGGGGTTTCACACTGCTCCACAGAATGGGGGGGGGGGATATTCACAGTTACCATGATGACATCCCCTCCCCCCTTTTGAGTGGAATTCTTGAGATTTCATTGGTTTAATGAACCTGAGGGTGAGTGATTGTAAAGGTCCTAGTGACCCGGGGTCCTCCAGAGAGTGCAGTCTGGCTGCTCCCACCTTCCTCAGGGATGCCTTTCTAGTGTCAGGGGATCTCTGGAATGTTCATCCTACTGCCCCCCCCTCCTGCCACTATAGGTGTTCACACCACCCAGGAGGCCTGGAGCATGGCCAGGGCCGTGGAGAGTCCACACTGTCCCTGGGAGCTGGGTGTCCACTGGAGAGCCATCATCTTGTTGAAACGACCCCAGTGGTGCAGGATTCTGTTGGATTCTACCCTCTATTCACACCATCACTTCTGCCTTTGGAAGGCTCCCAGGCCCTAGAGGGATCACAATGGGGGAGTCAAAGCATTCCTGGAGGGGTCCAACTGTCCTTGGGATGAGACTATCCAAGGAAATTCAGACTATGAAATGTCCACACTCTCCATAGGTAATGAAATGATCCATACGTTTTATACTATGTCTGCAATCACAGGGCCTCTTAAGGGGTTCATCAAGTCTTCCATTGGGGTCACACAGTCCTTGGAGGACTTAACATTATTGAGAGAGTAGAGTGACAGTGCTGACCACTGAGTCACACTCTCTCTGGAAGTCAAACTGTCCTTGGGGTAGTCATGGTTTTCATGTGATTCTAAATTCCTTTGGGGCTTCATTCAGTTTATTGATGCTTCACATTGTCCATTGGTGGGAATCAAAGTTGAGTAGTATTCATGCTCTCCATAATATTAACTGGGGCAGAAAGGTCTGTGGCCAGAAACAGGGCCCCTGCTGATTATAGGGAGTCACACAATGGTACCTTCTGTCAATAAGGGTGTCACTTTCAGATATAAGGAGCCTATTTTAATTATGGGTTCACACTGTCCAAAAGGCTTCACAAAGTTCACTGAGCATATACATTGTCGATAAGAGGTACAGTTCAATTCCATTTAAAAAAAAAGGATTAAACTTTTTCCTCTGTTCAAGACACTGTTGCAGAATGATTTGTCCTGACTATCACAGAGTGAGTATACATGGGTTCACACTGTTCTTGAAACTGATTATAATGTATGTGAAGGGAGACAATGTCCTCCTTGGAGATGATCATACTTTATTTGATATGTATATGGTTAATGAATGCGTCACACATAAAGAAAATTACATTAACTGTTGGCCTAATTTGTTGATGGTGGGAGAGTTTGTGTGTGTGTGTGTGTGTGTGTGTGTGTGTGTGTGTGTGTGTGTGAATATACACATATACACTGCAGATGGGTCACATTGCTTTGTTTTTTGCTTAGTTTTACAATTTGTGATGAGATTATTATTAATAATAATTATATCAGAATTGATGAGAGGGGGAACACTTAATGTTCATGAAATCATTTGCATTGTGGTGGGGGGATGTGAACATTAACTAAAGTAAGGTAGGTTACACTGACTTGGCATAGTTTTACTGGGTTCCAGTAATGTGTGAAGAGCTACTGTATCCAAGGGTAACCTCAGCGCATCAGAAATGTGAATGGCTATTCTCAGATTCACCGAATCTCAGAGCCAGATAGGACCTTGCTGACCATCTTAGTCCAACCCAGAGTTGAATAATCCCTTATGAGTCCAAATGGCCAACCCTAAGGGATCATCTGGCTTTTGAAGACCTTTGAGGAGGGAGAGCCCATTACCTCCTAAGGTTGCTAATTCCCACTTCCATACAGCCCTGTTAGTTTTTCTTTACCTTCTGTCTAAAATTTCTTTCTCCCCCACTCACTGAATCTAGTTCTGTCCTCTGAGGTCAGTCAGAAAAAAATAAATCTTCCTCCCTCCTTCCCCCTACCATGAAAGCCTTTCAGATACTTGAAGACAAATAGAAGTCGTCTCTTCTCTAGATATTTTGTGAAACTAAATGACGCACTTTTTAGGAGGAGGGAAAAGATTGCACTGTCTTGGTGGAGTGGGTTCTAGCATCTTTGGTGGGGGACATCCTTTATTGAAGACAAGAGATAACATTGTCTGTGGGAGCCTAAAGGGGATTGTCTATGACTTAGTTATACTTCTATGGGATGTTACAATATGCATCCAAAGCTCATTCTGTTTGTGGGCTGTATGTACTGTCCAAGAAGGTAGGGGTCAATACTCTAGCCTTGAGCTTGACTTTGTCACTCACGGTGTTACATTATCCATTGAGAAGGAAACAGTGTGCAGAGGAGTTCATATCTTCAGTGGAGGAGTTCTACCATCAACAAAGAAAAGTCATTAGATTGTCTAGAGCAAAAGTCATACTATCCAGGGGACCCACAGTTCCTTTATAAGCCTTCATCTGTCCCTGGAGCTTTAGAAAAATCAATGGGATTGCTTTCTGGGGGCTTGAATTGCCCCCTGGGGAAGAGAAGACAGGATCATTAGCTTCCTGTAATATTCATAATATGGGAAGTTTTAATTGTCTTGAAAAAAGTTTTTCATTCTTAGGGTTTTAGATTCTGAGAGGGTGGTCTACTCCTCACAAATGGTTCATATTTTTATAGAGAGTTCACACTATCCATGGAGAGTATTCACACTTTTAATGAGGGATTTATTTAGTTCAATGGAGTGGGCAGTGTAATTCTGGGGAGAATTACACTCCCCTTGAATATTCCAATGTTGGAGGGATTGGGTGGGGGAAGCATAGCCTATATATGTGGAGAGTCCACACCATCTATGAAAAATGAGCTTCCTGTAGTTCACAAAAACAGTTATTAGCATTGTTCCTATGCACTATGACAAATGCAACATTCTCCTCTGGATATGACTTTTTTAAAATGTTGGTCAATTAATTCCCAAAAAAGAATATTTTCAAGAAGATTCAAACTGTAGACTATCAGTATTTATGCTGGTCTTTCTATTAAGATAGATTGAGGGGCAGCTAGGTGGTGCAGTGGATAGAGCACCTGGCCCTGGAGTCAGGAGGACCTGAGTTCAAATGTGATCTCAGACACTCAATAATTACTTAGCTGTGTGATCCTGGGTAAGCCACTTAGCTCCATTGCCATGCACAAAAACAAAACAAAACAAAAAAGGTAAATTGAGGTGTACATATGTGTTCACACTCATATTCCACTATATGCTAGACATTGGGAATAGATACAAGCAAAAATAAAGCTTTTAACCCTGCCATATGGAGAGTAGGTTTAGGATTGGAATAAGGTGTTTGAGATTTTATATATATATATATATATATATATATATATATATATATATATATATATATATATATGTACACATATACATATATGTATATATGTATGTATATCACAAGGCCTGAAATGCTTTAGAGTTCTGGACTTGAGAGTCAGGAAAACCTGGGTTCTAATTTTGTCTCTGAACTAGAACATGACCATATTGGAGCCTTGGGTCAGGGTTGATGGGAGAGAGAGACAATTGGTTTTCCTGTCATTAACATGGTGGTAATATGGTGGTAATAATACTTTTTTGTTGTCTATTCACCAGGGATGTTGTGAGTTTCAAATGAGATAGAGACTTTGAAAACATTAAAGGGGCTTATAAAGGTGATTTCTTATTGGTGTTATTTTTGAACTCTTCCAAGTCTCAGTGATTGTCTTCAAGCTTTTCTGTTTCTATCTGCCTATATCCAAAGTTCTCTAATTTCCAGGTCTGTTTCTTGGTATTTCTCTGTACCCAGTGGTCTCTTTTGGCACTTTCAAATCTCAGCTAAAATTCTACCTCCCAAAGGAAGGCTTTTTTCAATCTCTTTTACTTACAGTGCCTTCTATGATCATCTCCAATGTAGTGAGATCGTTCCTCATTAGATTGAGTAAGAGCAGTCTTTTGGCCTTTCTTTGTATGTCCAACAGTTAACACAGTCTGGTGCAAAGTTGGCACATTAGCATAGGCAAATAGGCTTGTAAATGCTCGTGGATTGTCAATCTTGAGTCTCCATTTCTCTCTTTCTGGGTTTCTTTGTCTCATAATTTGTCACCTTTGGATGGTTCTCCTTTTCCTCTAGTCCTTGTTGCTTCATTCATCTGCAAGGATAAAGCTTACTTGGTCCTAAGACCCCAGCTCCACTTCTCTTTGTGGATGAAATTGCCCCTTGTCTGCCCCATATCTGTCTGCCTTGGTGTCTTTCTTCTGGTTTCCTGCCTTATGGGGCCAAGCAAGGTTCATCTGGTTGCTTTTCCTCCCTTCTTCCCTCCTTCCATGCAACAAGACAGAGGGAATCCCCCTGCCTCTTCTAAGCTTGGGCCCTTCTCCACTTCTCTGGTACTCCCTAACCCGGTTCAAACCCTTACTGCCCAACTCCCATTCTCCAAGGATCTGAATCTAGACCTGTTCTAAAGTTCTCGGGTTCCTTAACCCCTACAGTTTCCTTCCTTAGGGACCCAGGTATCCTGATTCTTCAATTCCTCAGGCTGTAGATCTCATTTAAAAAAAGGCTTTCAAAAATCCTTTTCTTGGGGACTCAAGAGACGTCTCTCCTTCCTCCTGTCGGGACTCAAGTATCTAGGTTGTTGGATCTCCAAGTTCCTCCAGATCTAATCATCCTGACTCCTGCTTCTTCCCTTCCCCAGATCCTCCTCTGCCCTACCCTGGTTCCCTTTAGGGACCCAGAAGCCTTTGTTTCAGAATTTCTTGGAGACCCCTATGTCCATATCCTACTTTTTTAGGAACCCAAGCACCTGGGTCCCCAGTCCTTCCGTTCCTCTGTCTCAATCCCCCACCCACCATCCAGCTGCTCTGGCTCAGGGGTCCGGACCCACCCCCTCTCTACAACAGCTGCAGGCCCAGGCCGGATGCCCCTGAATGAGGCCTTACAATGACCTCTCTGGTCACTTCCTTCCCCAGTCAGTTGCCCCCCCCCCCCCCATCACTTGGCCAGGATGGGCTGAATGCCCCATCCAAAGGTGGAAGGAGGGGAAGAGCTGTAGCCTCCCCCAAGTTCCGACCCTGGCCTGGGGCCCAGGCCTCCCACCCTAGCCTACCCCAGCTGTCTGACCCTTTAGTGGTGGTGGTGGGAAGATGGATCCTAGCCCTTTTGATCCAGTATTAGTCTTTGCATCCTCTGCCTGAGGGCATGATGCATGATGTGATGGATACAAGTTAGCTAAGTGACCTTCCCCTCCTTGGGACTCAGTGTCTGCTTTTGGAAAATGTGAGGCCTGGGCTAGATATTCCCCAAGATTCCTCCCAAATCTTACATTCTGTACTTCACTGCCCCTTTAGCTGACATCCTTTTCCCCTAAGCCTCCCTCCCAATCAAATTCTGATATTCCCTGGGTTTTTTTTAGGTTTTTGCCAGGCAAATGGGGTTAAAGTGGCCTGCCCAAGGCCACACAGCTAGGTCATTATTAAGTGTCTGAGGCCGGATTTGAACTCAGGTACTCCTGACTCCAGGGCCGGTGCTTTATCCACTGCGCCACCTAGCCACCCCTTGATATTCCCTGTTCTAAGGGTCCTCTTGGCTCTCTGACATTCCCTGTTCTAAAAAAAATAAGGAATTAATTTTTTTAAATGTATTGGTTTTTTTTTGTTGTTGTTGTTGAAGGAATCAGGGTTGAGTGATTTTCCCAGGGTCACTGAGCTAGTCCAGACCAGTGCTCTATCCACTGTACCACCACTCTTTTTTCTGTTTTGTTTTTTCACAAGGCAATAGGGCTAGGTGACTTGCTCAAGGTCACACAGTCAGGTGGATTATTAAGTGTCTGAGGCTGGATTTGAACTCAAATTCTCTGGACTCCAGGGCCAGTGCTCTAATCCACTCTACCACCCATTATAAAGTATCGAATTTATATAACATCTATTAAATTAGGATGACAAGATTGATATTTTAAAAAAATGTAGAATTCATTTAAAAGAAAAAATGATCGTAGCCATTAAAGTTTAATAGTGGACGAAGGTGCCTCCCAGCTCTGACATGCCCCTGTCCTCGGGCCCCTCCAGCCCTTGCCTTCGGGCGCCTCCAGCCCTGACAACCCCTCCAGCCCCTCCAGCCCCGCGCCCCTGTCCTCGGGCCCCTCCAGCCCCTGTCCTCGGGCCCCTCCAGCCCCACGCCCCTGTCCTCGGGCCCCTGTCCTCGGGCCCCTGTCCTCGGGCCCCTCCAGCCCCTGTCCTCGGGCCCCTGTCCTCGGGCCCCTCCAGCCCCTGTCCTCGGGCCCCTCCAGCCCCGCGCCCCTGTCCTCGGGCCCCTCCTCCACCCTCTCAGTTCTCGGGTTCTCCAGGATCTCAGGCCCGCACTCCGGCGGCCTCCTGGGCCCCGAGCCCGTGTCCCGAGGCTCCAGGCCCTGCTGCAGCCTCAGTTGCTTCCTAAGGGCCGCTGTGGGGGCGCGGGGTCATTCCCATTCTGCAGAAGGGGCTACTGAGGCCCGGCGGGGCCGGGCCGCGGCTCTTGCTCCGTCCGGCCCGGCTCAAGGTCACCCTGCGGGGGGCGGGGGCGCGCTCTAGAATCCAGGACTTGGGCCTGGGGCGGGCGGGGCCGCCGGGGCGGGGGGGGGGGGGGGGGGAGGATGCACAAGTTCCCAGCCGGCCTCCCGCGGGGGGGGGGGCTGGGGGGGGCGCCCTGCCCTTCCCGGCCGCTCCGCGGCTCCTTTAAGCCCCGGCCCCCCCCCCGCGCCCCCCCCGCCCCAGCCCCCCCCCCCCCGCCCGCGCCGGCGCGCGCGTGTCTGGGTGTGAGTCCGGGGGGAGGGCGCGGGGGGAGGAGGAGGGGCGGGCGCAGCGTCTCCATGGCGACGCGGCGGTGACGTCGCCGCCCGGGGGGCGTGGGCGTCCCGGGCCCGAGTGCGATATTAACCCGGGAGGCGGCGGGCGGGGAAGGGGAGAGGCGCGGAGGCCGGGGCCGAGCGGGACGGGCAGCCCGGGCTGGGGCCGGGGAGCCGCGGCGCGGCCAGCACCCGGGCCCGGGGCAGCCTCCCGGCCAGCCGCCCCCCAGCCGCCCCCCAGCCATGAAGACCCCGGCGGACACAGGTGCGGGCGGGGGCCGGGCGGCGGGGGCGGCACGTGGGGGGCCGCCGGCACGTGCGGGGCCCCCCCTCCCCCGGAGCCCACAAAGTTTCCCGGCGGGGAGGGGGCGCCGGCCGCCGCCACGCCGCGGCGCGGGGGGCGGGGGGCGCGCGGGGACCTGTTGCTCGGGGGCCGGCGGCGGCCCCGGGCCGGAGGGCCGCGGCGGGGGGCCGGGCCCCGGGGGGCGCAGCGCCCCCCCCCCACCCCGCTCTTCCCGCCTCTCGGGCCGCGGGGTCCGCGCCGGCCCCGGGGGGCGCCCCGGCGCGCGGCCGCCCCGTCCCCGGGGGGGGGGGCGGCGCGGCCCGGCCCGTGACCTTCAGGGCGGCGGGGCGCGGGCGGGGGGCCCGGCCGGGGGGCCCCGGGGGGCCCGCGCCCGCGCCCCTCCCCCGCCCGGCCGCCGCGCGGCCGCCACAAAGTTGCGGAGCTCGGGCCGAGCGGGCGAAAAAGGAACTTTTTGTTTCCGACGAGCAACGCGCGGCTGAAGGTGGCGCCGGGAGGGGGAGGGGAGGCCCGGAGGGGCCGCGGCGGACCCTCCCCCGGGCCGCGGGGGCTGGGCGGGGACGCGGGGGGGGGCGCGCCCCCTCCCCCCGCCGGGCCGGCCCCTCCCCCCGCGGCCCGGGGCCCGGACTTTGCGCGGGGGGAGGGGGCGCCGGGCCCGTCGGAATCCGGGCCGGGGCGGGGACGCGGGAGGGGAGGGGGCGCCGCGCTGTTCGAACTTGTTTCCTTCCCCGAGAACTTGTGCCGACTCCCCTCCCCCTCCCTCCGCGCCTCTTAAAGGGCCCGCGCCGCGCGCCGCTCGGGCCGCCGACCCGGGCCGCGGGGGAGGGGCGGGGGCGCGGGGGGGGGCCGGCCGCCTCCCGAGGGGCCGGGCCCGGGCGCGCCCCCACCCGTGAGCGCGGCCAGGCGTGGCTCCCGGCCCCCGGCCCCCCGGCTCTCCATCCTCTCCCTCTTCCCACTTCCTGTTTTTCTCGGCTCCTGCCCTGGCGCCGGGCTCAGCCTGAGGAGGGGGCGGGGGGCCGGCGCCCCCCACCTCCCCACGTCCCCGGGCCGGGCCCCCCCCCCCCCGCCATTGTCCGCCCCGGCCCCGGGGCCCGGAGGGGGGGGACCTTCCCCTGACTCGGCCTCCCCCACCCTCCCCGGGGATGGAGGCAGCCCCGGCTCCGCCGCGGGGGGTCCCCTCCGGGGCGGCTGCGGAGCTCCTGAGTGGGCGCCGGGCCCGGGCCCCCCGGCCGGGCTCCCCCCTGCGCGGGGCCCCGGCAGCGGCCGCCGACGGACGCCCCGACGGACTCACAGACACTCTCGTGCCTGGCTCCGGGGGCCTGGCGAACAGAGCCCCATTGAGAGCCCCTGACGTCACCCTCCCCGGGAACAGGCCCTCGTGTATGTCTGTCTGGTCTGCCGCGGAGGGCCAGACGGACGGGCCGGGGGGCGGGGGCGCCCCGGGGGGCTCGGGCCGGGCCGCCCCCCGCGCGCCCCTCCCCGCCCGGCTCCCTTTGTGTGTCTCCCTTCCTCACTTCTTCTCTTCTCCGCAAAGTTTATTTTTAGCTCCCCTGCTCCCCCGCTCCCCGGCCCCATCTCTGAGCTGGTTGCCTGGTTACAGGGACATGGAAGCTTGGGGGGTAGGAGAAGAGGTGTGTACGGGGGAGGTGGGGGAAGCGTGCCTCCAGCCGCGGCCCCCTCCCCCTGCGCCCCGCGGCCCGTGGGGGTGACCGCGGCCCGTGGGGGTGGGCGGCGCACCTGGGCTCCTGGGCCTCGGGCAGCCGGGAGGGTCGGGGCCGCGGGGGCTCCCGGGGCCCGGCCCCGCTGGCCCCGCTCCCCAGCTCCTCGCTGCCTTTCTGCCTGCCCTTGGCGGCCCCTGCCCTCCCCCTTCCTCCTCCTTCCCCCTCAATTACCGGCTACATCGGTGCTGAATTATTGATGGACTCTGGTTGGCCCAGGGTTTGGGAGATGTGAGCGACCACAGGCCCCCCCCTCCCCCCCAGGGGACCGGCCAGCCCACCACCAACCTCTGCCCAAGGTTAATGCTGCCCGCCCCTGCTTCGGGAGTGGCTGAGAGCTGGGACCCCCAGGGCTCGGGGAGGAGGCTCTGGGTGCCCCCCCCACCCCAAGTTCTCAGACAGTCTGGCTTTCTCTCTCCTGGGGAAGACAGAGGCCCCTGTGTGTGCGCTGACCTCATCGGCTACCATCCACCCCACCCCTCTCTTCGTTTTTTCCAGACGCTTTTCCCCCTAAGGGTGTGGGGGGGCCAGGGCTGGGGTACAGGGGGCTCATCCTCAGATGGTGGAGGGGGGGCCCGAGGTGCTAAGTGCCACAAGCCTCCAGAAGGAATGGGTGGGGGCGAGTGAATCTGTGTGTGGGGGCCAGTCCTCTGCGCCCCAGCCTCGTGTCTCGTGTAGGTCTGTCCGCCACCTCTTCCTGCCCCTCCCCCTCGCTGGCAGCCCTGCCCGGAGCTGGCCGGCCGCCCGGCCCCCTGGCACCGGCCCCGGGACACGGCAGCCTCCGGTTTCCTGTTTCTGCCGGTGTCGCCCCAAGCCGCCGGCTCCACATCTCGGGCTGTCTCTGTCTCCCTCTGAATCCGGTTTTCCTGCCTTCATTTCCCCTCGGCCCCTGATAGACTCACTCGAGACCCCTGCCCATCTCCCGGATCCCTGGTGCCCGTCGCAAAGGGGTCCTGGAGGGCCGGGTTTCAGAGGGTGGGTGGGGATTGCAGGAGAAGGGGGCTGGGAGGCTCTGGATTCCGAGTTCAAACCCCTTGTTACCTGTGTGACCTTGGGAAAGTTCCTTTTCTCGTTGGCAACCAGAGGACATCAGCCCAGGAGATCTTTCAGGGTCCTGATGGGAGAAGAAAGGGAGGGTCCCGGTGCCACAGGCCTTGCCTGGGTGGGGAAGGGCATTCCCTGGGTTCTAGTCCCCCCCCCCCCATAAAGCGGCCCCACAGCTGCTTTGGCTTTCCGCCCTCCGGACCTTCGACTTGCTGATCCTTCTGGGGAAGGGCTCTGCTCCTGACCCTTGGCCCTGCCTCCTCTGCCCCCTCCCCAGGCTTTGCCTTCCCAGACTGGGCTTACAAGCCCGAGTCGTCCCCGGGCTCTCGTCAGATCCAGCTGTGGCATTTCATCCTGGAGCTGCTCCGCAAGGAAGAGTATCAGGATGTCATCGCCTGGCAGGGGGACTACGGGGAGTTTGTCATCAAGGACCCCGATGAGGTGGCGCGCCTGTGGGGCGTCCGCAAGTGCAAGCCCCAGATGAACTATGACAAGCTGAGCCGGGCCCTGCGGTGAGTGGAGGGTTCCAGGGGGGATTGGACTGGGAGGGGCCTGGAGGCTCAGGTGGGCATCATGGGGGCATGGGGTCCTGCCTGGCCAGCGGCGCCGTCATAGTCCTCTTCTGCCTGTCCCTTCAGCTATTACTACAACAAGCGCATCCTTCACAAGACCAAGGGCAAGAGGTTCACCTACAAGTTCAACTTCAACAAGCTCGTGCTGGTGAATTACCCATTCATCGATGTGGGACTGGCTGGTAAGTGGGGCTTTGCGGGAGGAGTTGGAGGCCGTCCCTGGGCTCCCTGCGGTCTCTCTCTGACTGGTGCCCCGCCTTCCCCCTCGCAGGTGGGGCAGTGCCTCAGAGCGCCCCGCCGGTGCCCTCTGGGGGAGGCCACTTCCGCTTCCCCCCCTCAACGCCCTCTGAGGTGCTCTCCCCCACGGAGGACCCTCGCTCGCCTCCGGCCTGCTCGGCCTCCTCGTCGGCCTCTTCCCTCTTCTCCGCCGTGGTGGCCCGACGTTTGGGCAGAGGCTCTGTCAGCGATTGCAGCGATGGCACCTCAGAGCTGGAGGAGGCCCTGGTGGAAGACCCCAGGGCCCGCCCCCCGGGCCCCCCAGAGCTGGGAGCCTTTCGGGGACCCCCTCTAACCCGACTGGCCCCCGATGCGGGTGTCTTCCGGGTCTACCCCCGGCCCCGCGGGGGGCCCGAGCCCTTGAGCCCTTTCCCCGTCTCCCCCCTGGCTGGTCCCGGCTCCCTGCTCCCCCCCCAGCTCTCCCCAGCCATGCCTGTGACCCCCACCCACCTGGCCTACAGTCCGTCGCCCACGCTGAGCCCCATGTACCCTGGTGGGGGTGGCAGTTCTGGGGGGGGCTCCCATTTCTCTTTCAGCCCGGAGGACATGAAGCGGTACCTCCAGGCCCACACGCAGAGCGTCTACAATTACCACCTCAGCCCTCGGGCTTTTCTGCACTATCCGGGGCTGGTGGTCCCTCAGCCCCAGCGCCCAGACAAGTGTCCGCTGCCACCCCTGGCCCCCGAGACGCCGCCCGCTCCCTCCTCGGCGTCTTCCTCGTCCTCGTCCTCCTCGTCTTCCCCCTTCAAGTTCAAGCTGCAGCCCCCTCCTCTAGGCCGTCGCCAGAGAGAGCGGGAGAAGCCCCCGGCGGGGGCCGAGAAGGGCACTGGGGCCCCCGCTGGGGAGGCCCCTCCAGCGCCTGGCCCAGCCCCCCCCCAGATCAAGGTGGAGCCCATCTCCGAGGGAGAGTCAGAGGAGGTGGAGGTGACCGACATCAGCGACGAAGAGGACGACGAGGACGGGGAAGTGTTTAAGGCTCCTCGGGTGCCCCCCCCGCCCCCCAAGGTGGAACCTGGGGAGGGCCCCGGCTCTGCCCAGTGCATGCCCCTCAAACTTCGGTTCAAGCGGCGCTGGAGTGAGGATTGCCGCCTGGAGGGAGGAGGTGGTGGCGGCGGCGGTGGGGGGCAGGAGGAGGAGGACAAGAAGGTCAGGGCTGGGACCCCCTTGGCCCCCAGGCGGGTTAGCGCCGACCTCCAGCATGCCACTGCCCAGCTCTCCTTGGAGCACCGAGATTCCTGAGGGGGCTTCCCTGGATCTCCCCAAGCCCCATGCCCCCCCCCCCCATCCTTTACTTCTCTGCTGCCTTAATTCTGCCCTCTCCCTGGTCATCCGAGGCGGGAGGCCGGCCAGTGGGGGGAGGGGGGAGCAGACAGCTCTTGGGGGTCCTTCCCCCAGGCCAGGGGACATTCCTGGTTCCCTCTTCTGGACCCTTGCCTTCTTCCTCCTGCCCTCTCCTCTTTTGTATAAAACTTTGGTTTTTTCTTTTTTTAAAAAATGGGTGGGATTGGGGGGGGAACGCCAGGGTCTCCATCTCTGTATTTAGGCCCTGGGGAGGGAGGGGGGGGTTCCTATTCCAGGGGAGTGGGTCGACCTCTTTGGGGCAATTTTTATTTGAACTGAGGTTTCCCCTTACCCTGATTCAGAAGTGCACAGGAATTTAAAAAAAAAATAACTACAGCTTAGGAAATGAAGCCTTGATCGCCCTCCCCGCTCCCCCCCCCTTTGGGGGCCATAGCACAGTCTCTCAGTCCTTTCCCCCCAGCCTGTTTGTCCTTTCTTCCCTGCCCCTCCTTTGTGTAGGGGAGGTGGGGGTCCGTGCCTGGGGCTGGCCTTGCCCACCAGGTCTGGGGTGGGGTGGGGAATTGGAGGGGATAACTTTGTACTTAACCAAAAACTTCTTGGGGTGGGGAGGGAGGTGGCATTGCCCTCCTGGGGGCCACAAGTCTCTCTCTCTCTCTACAAGTGCCTACTGCCCCCCTCCCTCTTGCCCTTCCCCAATAGTCTTGACCCAGCCTTCCCTCACCCCTCCTTCCTGCCCCCCCCCCCGCAACATACATGCTCCCTGGGTGAGGGGGCCCAAACCAAACAGAACTGGAACTCTTGGGGTGGGGTGGGGGGACTCAATCAGCCTTATTCTGTATAGCAGGGGTGGGGAGGGTGGGAGGGAGGGACCTGGAGAATGTATCAAAAACAATAAAATTTTGGGATCTTTACAGTGTGTCTGCCTGCCTTCCCTTCTCTCCCCACCCCACCACCCCATGTTGGAAGAACCCTTTAAATTAGGTTCTTTTGGTTGTGTGGGGCCTGGTTAGGGACTAGACTAAGGTCACCACTGCAGGAGTCTTCTGGCAGACAAATTGAGGCTGGCTCAAAGGGCCAGAGGAGTCAGTGCTTTCAGGACTTGTGGATATTGACCCTGGTTTGCCACCCCAGCCTCCATTTTACAGATGGAGGGAATCCAAAGGGAAGGGCCCAGAGCTGAGGTTGGAAGCCCACCTGGCTCCTGCCTCATAGAGGGCTCTTTCCTAAGACTCCTGTGTCCTAGTGCCATCGTCTCACTGAGGAAGAGGTATGTTGGCACCAATACTCCTGTCTCAGTGCCAACCTCTCAATGAGAAAGGTATGATGACAAATCCTTGCAGGAACCTTCCTCTGAAAGGAAGGTGGTTAGGGTGAATTGGATAGGCTGCTCCAGAGAGAAGGATCAGGTGAGAGGGGGCTCATTTGTCACCTCCAGCTGCCCTCCCCCACTTGCAAGGAGTGCCCATTGTGCCCATATGAAGAGGGGGTTGCACCCTGGATTTGGGCACTCCTGCAAACCTCTTGTCAGCTCCAGGCCCATCTGTATTCTCCCTATCCTTCCAGCCCCACTTGCTCTGAAGCTTTCTGAACACCCCCTTCATAGGGACCCCTCCTTCCAAGGGTGATGCTGTGTGACCTTGGATCAGGGAGCAATCTGGACCTGCTTCCTTTTCCTGGAAATGAGGGTAGTCATGTTTGCATTATCGATTCAATGAACGAGGGAAAGCACTTTGTGAGTCTTAAAATATATAAGCATATATATATATATATATATATATATATATATATATATATATATATATATATATATATATATACATATATATCAGGGAAACGTTTATTGGAAGGGACCAAGAGAATAATTTGGTAGGGCAAGGTCCTGATGAGGAAACTCCCCCCAGGCAATGCCAAGTCAGCACTGCCTTTGCGATTTCTGACCGGGCCTGGGGTAAGTGACTTAGTCACCATCTCCTAGCCAGGCTAGGGGAGAGCACATCTCTGCAACTGAACCAAGCTTTCTCTACCATGTTGCCAATGATCTGGGTTTGAGTTCAGGTTCTATTAATTTCTTACCTCTGTCCCTTTCCCTTTCTAGGTCTGTTATTTTGTCTATAAAAATGGGCATATCTGCATCATTAATTATACTGGGTTCTTGTATGGAGAAACCTTGGAGTCAGGGCTTTCATCTCAGGAGACACCCCCCCCCCCAAGTTTTCTAGATGTGTGAGCTAGGGTCATCACCTCAGAGCTGGCTTCCTTGAACTTCGGGGGGTTTGGAGAGGTCTAAGTGCGTAACAGAAGTTAATAAACAGCTTTTTAGCTATACTCGGGGACATGCTATTGAAGGAAATCATGGAGAAGAGAAGATGCACAAATAGAGGGAACATTGGCAAGAGACAGGAAGGATGGCTAAGATCAAAGTAGGAAGAGAAAGGGAGCTGGCTGATGGAGGAAACTGAGGCATAAGGTTGACAGGGCCAGGGCAGTCTCCTGGGTGATGTAAGTCACTCCCTGGGGTGGGGGCCGCTGGGGGTGGAGGCGCCAGGCTATTTCGGGAAGCTGTCACCAGGCAACGCAGATGCTGCTGGGAGGGTGGTGGTAGTGGGGGGGGGGGCGCTGGAGGGAAGGATGTCGTCACCTCCAGGAGGGGGCTGGGACCCTGTGGGGTAGAGACCATGGTTCCCACAAATTCTCATTCCCCACTGAAGAGTGGTCCTGACCCCAGCCCCAAGGGATCCCCAAGATCTCTCTGAGATGGTGCTGACCCTGGCCAGGACACCCAAACAAGCGGGGAGGTGACGACCCTTAGAGTTTAACACATTTCTCCTTGCCCTAAAGAAGCTAGCTACCCCTATCCTTTCCTTCCTTGAGCTCTGCATCCCCTTCAGTTGAGGACTATATCTGGTAAGTGAGCCTTTCCATCCTCATTAGTCATCCTTCCCCCATCTCCATCCCTCTCATCTCCCTCCCTGACCCCCATCTCCACTTAGCACTCTTCCATTCCTCCTAATATGAACCCATCCCTTTCTGAATCCCTATTATCCCGGGTCCCCACCTTCTCTCCTAGAACAAAACATCCTTTCTAACGGAGTCTCTAAATACGCCCTTGTCCCTTCTCCCTGCTGCAAGCATCCCCTCCTCGCCGAGCCCCTAACTCCTTAATGCAAGCATCCCCTCTTCACTGAACCCTTAACTCCTTGGTGCAAGCATCCCCTCATCACCGAACCCCTAACTCCTTGGTGCAAGCATCCCCTCATCACCGAGCCCCTAACTCCTTGGTGCAAGCATCCCTCATCACCGAACCCCTAACTCCTTGGTGCAAACATCCCCTCATCACCGAACCCCTAACTCCTTAATGCAAGCATCCCTCATCACCGAACCCTAACTCCTTGGTGCAAGCATCCCCTCATCACCGAGCCCCTAACTCCTTGGTGCAAGCATCCCCTCATCACCGAACCCCTAACTCCTTGGTGCAAACATCCCCTCATCACCGAACCCCTAACTCCTTGGTGCAAGCATCCCCTCATCACCGAACCCCTAACTCCTTGGTGCAAGCATCCCCTCATCACCGAGCCCCTAACTCCTTGGTGCAAGCATCTCTCATCACCGAACCCCTAACTCCTTAATGCAAGCATCCCTCATCACCGAACCCCTAACTCCTTAATGCAAGCATCCCTCATCACCGAACCCCTAACTCCTTAATGCAAGCATCCCTCATCACCGAACCCTAACTCCTTGGTGCAAGCATCCCCTCATCACCGAGCCCCTAACTCCTTGGTGCAAGCATCCCCTCATCACCGAACCCCTAACTCCTTGGTGCAAGCATCCCCTCATCACCGAACCCCTAACTCCTTGGTGCAAGCATCCCCTCATCACCGAACCCCTAACTCCTTGGTGCAAGCATCCCCTCATCACCGAACCCCTAACTCCTTGGTGCAAACATCCCCTCATCACCGAACCCCTAACTCCTTGGTGCAAGCATCCCCTCATCACCGAACCCCTAACTCCTTGGTGCAAGCATCCCCTCATCACCTAACCCCTAACTCCTTGGTGCAAGCATCCCCTTATCACCGAACCCCTTTTAGGACCTGCCCCCGCACCCCCCAGCAAAGAACCGGAGCAGAATGCTTCGGCAGGGCCCCGCCCCCTCCTAGACCTCCGGGGATAACGGCAGCTCTTCTCCGAGCCTCGCCCCGCCCGCGCCCCGCCCCCAGGGGTGGAGCTTTCAGAAGGAGCCGCGTGGTTCCCGTCGGAACATGCGCATTTCCTCTTTCGGGCTGACGGCCGGCAGGGGGCAGCGCGGTCCTGCCTAGGTCGGGAACTACAGCTCCCAGGAGCGCGGGGCGCGCAAATCTCAGTTTGGGACTTCGTCATTTTCTACGTCCCGCTGAAAAATGACAGAGATTTCTTCAATACCTCTGCTATCCGCTAGGAGCGCCGTCCCGCATCAGCTTGGCGACCTACAGGTCCCAGCCAATGTGGCTCCGACTGAGCTCTGTCCCTTACGCCCTCAGTCTGCCCATCCGCTAAAACTACAAATCCCAGAAACCTTCACGACGGGGGTGGGCATGTATGTGGACGGGGACCCACGTGAGGACTCCAATATAGAGATTCCTTGGCTTTAGGAAGTCCCCAGCATTTCCGGAGACACAGGTGAATGTGTCCCAGAGGACTGCATTTCCCTTCAGCACCGAGAGTGAGTGTTGGTGCACGCGGAACCGTAAGCTTGTCGGGAAGAGTGGCAAGAGTTCGCTTCCCAGCATTCCACGGGTGCGCGGGGAGGAATGAGAACGAAGTGCCGGAGGGGAAAAACGGGGACTGCATTTCCCAGCATTCCTGCAGTGGGGGAGGAGCTGGGAGGACGGGAGCGTTCCTTTTCCCGGCGGTCGTTGCGCCAGGGCGTTGGCTCCCGGCTCTTATCGGTTAAAGGAAGACTCCGTTTCCCAGAATGCTTTGTTGCTCGCTAACCCCACCCCCACGACGAGGGTGTGTCCGTGACGTACGCGCAGCTTTCTCTCCACGATCCCCGTCACTGAGTTCACTGCCCCCTCTCCCTGGCAACTAGCTTGCGGAAGGAGAGTGGAGGCGGGGGTGGGGCGGGGGAGGAGACATCTTTTCCCTTCACGGTCTGCATAGTATCCTCACTTTTAGATCCGGAGTTTGACAGGAGGGGGCGGTCTGGAACTCCATCTCCCAGGATCCTCTGTGGCTTAAGGCAGCCAAATGCTACAATGAAGTCTGTTTCCCGGCGTCCCTCGGCGTCGCGGTCCGTGACGCCAAAGGAGGTAGTTGGGAGTCTCTGCGAAGGAACTACGTCTCCCGATATCCCTTAGAAACCTCTTCTCCCTTCTTCCGGCCCCCCCCCTTCCTCCCAAGAGCAAGGACGCTACTTCCCCGCCTTCCTTGGCCTCCCTCCGCCCTCCCAGTGCTCTTCAGGGACCCGGACTTTCCAGACGTTCTCGGCGCTCCTCGGTCCGCCCAGCGCGTGGATGCTGTTTCCCAGGCATTCCTGGGCTTCTCTGTGGTGCCGGCGCCCCGAGGGCGCGCGCAGACTGCATTTCCCGACATCCTCCAGGGCCGGGCCCTTCGGAGCCAATGACGTTTCTTCTGCGGCAGAGCGAGGACTCCATTTCCCGGCATGCGCTCTGGGCCGCGCCCTCCCTCGTTCCCGGCGCCGAGCGGCCGCTGACTCCATTTCCCGGTACGCTCCGCGGGGCCGGGCCGGCGGTGTGAGCGTGCGCGAACTGCATTTCCCGGCGAGCCCCGCGGCGCGGAGCCGGAGCCGCAGCCGCAGCCGGAGCCGGAGCCGGAGCCGGAGCGGCCGCGGCCTGGAGCGGAGCCGGAGCCCAGCCCAGCCCGGCCCGGCCGGGGCGCCGGGGAGCAGCGCGGCGGCCCCTGAGGCGCCATGAGCGGCGGAGCCCCGGCGGGCGGCGGCGGCGGCGGCGGGAGCAGCGACAGCAGCGACAGCCTCTCGGGCCGAGCCCGGACCAGCTCCTTCCTAGACGCGGGGCCGGCGGGGCCGGGGTCGGGCTCGAGCGGAAGCGGATCGGGCCCCGGGACCGCCGCCTCCAGGATCCTCGGCCCGGCCCCGGCCCCGTCGGGGGTGTCCGGGCCCGGCCCCGGCCCCGCTGCCGGCCCCGGCCCCGGCCCCGGCCCGGGCGGCTCGGGACCCGCGGGCGGCGGCGGCGGCGGCTCGGGGGCCGTGAACGTGGCCCTGGCCTCGGGCTCCGGAGGCGGCGGCGGCGGCAGTGGAGGAGGCGGAGGCGCAGGAGGGGGCGGCGGCTCGAGCTTCCCGCCGCCGGCCGTGAAGCTGGGCCGTGAGTAGGGGTCCGGCGGGGCCGGGGCCGGGGCGCTCGAGGCCCCCCATGGACGTGGCGGGCCCGGGGGGGGTTCAGCCTCCTCCTCAGTAACCGGCCTCCCTGGAGATGGACAGCAGCCCCTACCTCTCCCGGGGACACCCCCCCCCCCCCAGCCGGGAGGAGCGGCAGAGACCCTGGGCCCCAGGACTCCACCCCGTCAGGCTGCCCCCCTTCCTGATATTGGGTGGTCGTGGTGGTCACACGGTGCCTCTTCTTCCCCCAACCCCCACAGGTACCTCTAAGGGGGCTGAAGCTGTAGAGGTCAAAAGCCACCGGTCAGCAGTCTTGTATCAGCCTTTCCCCCCCAACAGTAAGGTGGCCCTAGGGGCTGGAGGTCAAAGGTCAGGGGCCCTCCCCCTCCTCCTCCTCCTCCTCCTCCTCCCAGCTGAGGAGGGATGCTGAGATCAGCTCCTCCTCTCCCCCTTCCACAGACCCACAGGTCCCCTTTTCCCCCCCGAGGCAGCTCCCTGTCACTAGCCACAGCGCAGAGGGGGCGGGCCCAAGGTCAGGACCTGGCCACCTCCTAGCCCTTCCACTTGTGGGCCGGCGGAGCAGGGAATTACCACGTTCCTCTTCTTCAGGCGACTCTGGGAAAGTGACCACGGTGATGGCAACCCTAGGGCAGGGGCCCGAGCGCTCCCAGGAAGTAGCCTACACCGACATCAAGGTGATCGGCAACGGTTCGTTTGGCGTCGTCTATCAGGCCCGCCTGGCAGAGACGGGGGAGCTGGTGGCCATCAAGAAGGTGCTGCAGGATAAGAGATTTAAGGTACCCAGCTGGGGATGGGTGCTGCGCCTTTGGTCTCTGAGTCACCAGCTGAATGAGAGGGAGTGGAGATGGGCGACCTCTCTGGGTCTGGTACTGTTGGGGAACATGGGAAAATCTGCCAAAACAGGAGCCAGAGACCAGAATAAAGAAGAAAATTCTTTTGGAGCATGAAGCCTGGTCCCCCAAGTAGAGAGAGGCAGGGGACAAGGTGGAAGCTGTAGGGTTGGGGGGATGAGGAGAGCCAGGCTCAAGGATGGGCTAGGCTGGGGGTTCCTTTCTTTGGCTTGGAGGTCAGAACAAGGACAGGTCCTAGAAAGGAGCCCAAGCTTCTGTTGTAACATGTCCTAAGGGATTTGAGGGATGGGAGAGCTGAGGCCTGAGGAGAAAGAAGGAACTGGGGTCTGGGGGATGATGAGAGGGAATCTAGGACAGACATAGAGAAGGGGCTTCTGTAGATCTGGACCAGATTGGAGAGGAAGTCAAGAAGTATCTGAGCCACAGCTGGTAGATGAGAGCCCTGAGCGTTGGAAGGGATCACAGGATTTGGAGGTTCCTTCCCAGAGCGGAAAAAGGGAGAACTGCTTTCTGTGGATGGCTCCAAGGGGCTGCTCCTTGGGAGTGAGAAATGAAGATGTGATGGGGTGGGACTGGTTTCAGGGGGATCTGAGCTGAAATGAGGCTGGAACCTGGGAGACCTGGGAAGAGAAGAGCTTGAAGAAAAGACTCCTTGTTGAGATTCAGGAGCACGAGAGGAAGTGGGGAAGCACAGCGCAGTTGGCCTGAGGTCTCTTTTGGGGAATGGGGTATTTGGTGCTTGAGAAGAGGAGGGGGACCTCTTCAAGACTTAGGGTCCCACTAGCATCTGGACCATAGTCTAGTTCCTAAAAAGAATTGGGTAGAGGCAGTTTGACCTAGTGAAAAGTGAAGTGGATTTGACCTGAGAAGATCTGGGTTCAAATCCTGTTTGGGCCACTGTTTGTGTGGCTTTGGCTGTCACTTGTCCTTGGGCCTCCCCTTCACTGAGGGAGTCAGACTGGCTGTCTTCAGACCTATGAGCTCTAAGGTCCCTTTTACTGCTAAGCCTTATAATTTCTGATATTTGGGGAAGAGAAGAGTGAGCATCAGAGGATTCGTAGGGAAAGAGAAAAGTGGCACAAATGAGATGGGGGTCCTAAGGTGGGCTTGAGAAATGGTGGACAGACGAAGGGAGCAAGAGAAAGGAGGGAGGGAAGGTTGGGGCCTAGAAGTCAGCAGGGAGGTTTGGCGCCCCAGGGACAGGACAGAGCGTCTGAGGCGAGGACCCAGGGAGGAAACGGAGGTTGGGTAAGAGGGGCCTGAGACCACAAAAGGAGAAAACCAGACTGGGGTGGGGAAGAGAGGCATGCCACTGCTGACGCCCCCCCCCCCCCCCCCCCCCCCCCCGTGCTGGGGCTCAGCTCTGCCTCTCTCCCCCCTCAGAACCGGGAGCTGCAGATCATGAGGAAACTGGACCATTGCAACATCGTACGACTTCGCTATTTCTTCTACTCCAGTGGAGAGAAGGTGAGGCCTGGAGGCCCAGCAGACTCCTCCCTCTTGGCACGTCTGGCCCTGGGCAGGGCCTGGACCCCCCTCCTCACCCTCTTCCCCTTTCTTACGGCAGAAGGACGAGCTCTACCTGAATCTGGTGCTGGACTTTGTGCCTGAGACCGTCTACCGGGTGGCAAGGCATTTCACCAAGGCCAAGCTGACCATCCCCTCCATCTATGTCAAGGTGAGACCAGGCCCTGGGTGGGTCCTGCTCTCTGAGCCTTGGCATGCCTGACAAGGCCTGGGTTGGGGAGCTTGTTGGTTCCTGTAGCCCCTTGAGATGGGGAGGGCGAGGCCACAGGCCTCTTGGGCAGCCTGGCGAGGCCTGCCCAGCCCTTCCCAGGATCCTGTTTTTAAATAATTGGAGGAAATGCTCAATTTCAGTCGAAGGTTATTGCAAACAGAATGACTGCCCCTCCCCCAAGGGCCCAGCTCTTTGAATTGGAGCTGGGGTGAGGGGCCGTTTTTCTGCCCAGGGCCATTTGGATATTTGTAGCTTCATTCACCTGCTGTATTTGGGCAAATGTTTAATTCATTCCCTCCTCCCCCCCACCATAGGCTAGATTTATTGAATTTTGAGTCCCACCTGTGATTGCTGTGGCAGCACCATACCAATAAGGCCCAAGGACCCAGATTTAGAAGATGTTTCTTCCTGATCTGGTCATGAGCCCCAGGGCTCGAGAGAGAAAGCAGAGGGAGTCAGCGTGGGCAAGCACAGGCCATTGGAATGGGATGAGGACCGTGGGGTGAGAGTCAGGTGGGGGCTAAGAAATCCTGGGGACTTTGTGTGTAGGAATTTCTAGAATCTGGTATTGTAGCTGCCCTTCCCTGAGCTAGAATCCCTTTTGGTATTTCTGAAGTTTGATTCTTCATGGAGGCTTGGAGACCGCCTTGATGGGGAGCTCATTACTCTTTAAGGCAGCCCACCCCACCAGTTCTGTTTGCTTTTCTTTGACTTGAGTCACATTTCATTTTTCCTGTAATTCTGTCCATCACTGCCAGTCACAGAATAATCCTAGATTTGGAAGGTGGAAGGACCCTTGAAGGGTGCACGTGGGCCTGGTCACTCTTGTCCAGCAGATGGCAGAGCCCAGCCCCCCCTGCCAATTTCTTTTCCCTCCATGGTGCATCCTCCTGGCGCCAAACCTGGCCACCTTCCACTGCATGTGCCACTCACAAACACAGCCCCCACCCCATGTTTGGGCTTGGTGGAACAGGCAGGGGCTCAAGCAGCTGGGTCGCCTCTCTGCCAGGGCCCCTCACACAATAAGGGCTTTAGCCAACAGGAGCCCCACTCTGGTTCTGTGGTCCAGCCAGAGGGTGGCTTGGTGCTGGAAGTGGCCAGCCTGGACCAGAATCCCCTCGACCACATTCTCAACATGCTCTGCTGGAGGACCCCCGGTGATGGGGGCCTTACTGCCTGTTCTTTTGGGGGCCTGGTTCTGACATCATGATGCCCTGGTACCCATCAGAAGAGCCTTTGCTCCCTGGACCTTGTGACAGGTGAAGGTGTCCAGCTTGGAGAACTCCCTTGACCCTTCGCAGGAGGAGTGCTGCTGTGCTGTCTCTGCTTCTCTTCACGCTCCGGGCTGGCTGTCTTGCCCCAAGGGTGACCGCAGCGTGTTCCCTTACCCCCAGGTCTACATGTACCAGCTTTTCCGGAGCTTGGCCTATATCCACTCGCAGGGCGTGTGCCACAGAGACATCAAGCCCCAGAACCTTCTGGTGGACCCAGACACCGCTGTCCTCAAGCTCTGTGACTTTGGCAGGTGGGCAGAGCTGGGACCCAGGGCTCACAAAAATGTGGGGAGCGGGTCTGTACCTCCCCAGTCTTCATTTCCCCCCTCCTGCTCATTGACAGTGCTAAGCAGCTGGTTCGGGGAGAGCCCAACGTCTCCTACATCTGTTCGAGGTACTACCGAGCCCCTGAGCTCATCTTCGGAGCCACCGACTATACCTCGTCCATCGGTCAGAACTGCCAGGAGGCTGGGGTCATGGTGGGCTGGCAGCCCCCTGGTCCTCCCTGTCCCTCCTGCTTTTTGGTTGGGGGTCGGGTCAGGGAGGAATGATGGGGATGGTTGGTGACCGTGGCGGGGTCAGGGCCAGGAGATCAAGGTAGGGCATGGGACTGGGGCATCACCAGACCAGGCCTTCATTCACGGGACTGGCCTCTAGATGATGGCAAAGTGCTCGAATGCCCTGATAGCTTGTGACCTGCTCAGGCCAGCCATCTCTCCTCCCCACCGGACATGGTCCAAAAGGGAGGTGAAGGTCCCCCGAGAAGCAGGTCTCTTTGGCCTTCTGATGCCCTTTCTGTCTGCAGATGTGTGGTCTGCCGGCTGTGTCCTCGCCGAACTCCTCCTCGGCCAGCCCATCTTTCCTGGGGACAGTGGGGTGGACCAACTGGTAGAAATTATCAAGGTGAGTGAGGAGGGGTCCGGGAGATGTGTGAATGAGGAGTGCTAGGGGAGACCGAGCCCTTCATGGAGGTCACTGTGTTTCCTGCAGGTATTGGGGACACCAACACGGGAACAAATCCGGGAGATGAACCCAAATTACACCGAGTTTAAGTTCCCCCAGATTAAGGCCCATCCGTGGGCAAAGGTTTGGCCAGATTTTGTTTTGGTTTGGTGGGAGTTGTGGCTCTGGGCCCCAAGACCCTGCCTCCGGCCCTTTGGCCTGGCAAGATGGGCTTCACCCCTTCCTGTGTGCCCTCCTGTGCCTGCAGGTCTTTAAGTCACGGACCCCACCAGAGGCCATCGCACTATGCTCCCATCTACTGGAGTACACCCCTGCCACCAGGCTGTCCCCCTTGGAGGCCTGCGCCCATAGCTTCTTCGATGACCTCCGCAGTCCTGGGGCCCAGCTCCCCAACAGTCGGCAGCTGCCCCCCCTCTTCAACTTTAGCCCTGGTGGTAAGTTGGGGGAGGTGGTTTGTGGGTGGGAACAGAAGAAGAAGAAGATTTGAAGCAGGGGGTGTGGGGGTGGGGTGGGATTTAAAGGTAGAGATTAGAGCTGTGTGTGGGGAGGAGAAAGGCAATGGAGCTGGGTTGGGGGGCATGGAAGTGCATTGCTCCCTCTCTCTCACCTCATCTGTCTTTCCCTCCCTTTTCCCATTCCCCCATCTGTCTCTTCCTCTTCCCCACCCCCACCCATCTGCCTCCCCTCCTCCTGGCTGCCCTTCCCTAGAACTCTCCATCCAGCCAAATCTCAATGGTATCCTCATCCCTTCCCACCTGAGGAGCCCATCGTCAGCTTCTGTCTCCTGCCCTTCATCCTCACATGGTGAGTTGGGGAATTCCTGGTCACAGGAAGACAAAGGGTGACCTTGGCTGGCAGCAGGTCAACGGGAGGGGCTTGGCCTTGACCTTTTCCTGTGTTGCCTCAGTTTTAGGGGAGACCCAGGAGCGGCCAGGCCAGGAACCTTCCACATCTGTAGCCAACTCCTCCTGAGGGCCTCAAGGATACCCTTCCCGCTCTCCATCCTGGAAGCCCTGGGGTGGAGGCCGGGGTCCTCCAGCCTGCCTTCTCTCCATTCCTGGCTGGGTTCACTTTTTAGCTGGGGGGGCAAGGAAAGGGGAAAAGACAGCTGAGGCCCAGGCCCCTCCTACCTCACAGAGGCCAGAGCCTGTTAGGGGAAATGGGGGAGAGGCACCCCTTCTCCCCATGTTCCTCCCCCCCTCCCCCTGCACTGAGCTGGCTGGCCGAGCTAGCTTTTTAACAGAGGATTTTAACTGGGTGTTGGGGGGGTGGTGGAGAGAGAAGGAAGAGGCTCTGGGCTTGGCCTCTGGGATTTGAGCACTACCCCCCCCCCCCCCAACCCTGCCTTGGTCCCTTCCCTACCACCTCCCATTTGTCCCTTGTAAATAGGACCAGACCCTGCCTCAGGCCCCTCTTTCTTCCGGACCCCTTCCCTGTTCTTCCCTCTCCCCCCCCCCGGGTGTAAATAGATTGTTATAATTTTTTCTTAAAGAAAATGTTGCAATGATTCGCGCCGCCCATTTCCCCACCCCCAGCTGTGTTCCCATCCTCCCTCACCACTGTCCCCCTCAGCCCCCCTCCCCTTGCCCCCCAGCCCCCAGGGACCGGGAGGGAGGGGGGCTGGGGGGGTCCTGATGTCTTAGTTCCCAAAGTAGGGTTTGCCTGTGTACAGAACTTTCCGTTCAATAAATTATTGGCATGAGAAAGGAGCTGCCTCTGCCCCTGGTTTCCCTTGGGGCAAGCTGAGGAGGGGGGTGTGGGCTGCTGGTCCCTCACCCTGACTCTGCCAGGGGCTCTTTCCCTCCTGGACCTCCCTCTCCCTGTTGGCCTCCATGTTTCCTTTAGGCCCTTCCAAGCTGGGATTCCATGCCAGACCTCATTCCTCTAGGCTAACTTAGGGTTGGAAAACATTTATCCCCACAAATAAAGGCTCTGGGTAGGCAGCATGTGGACATGTGTTTATTGCCATTTTAGAGAGAAGGAAACCGAGGGCAGTGATTGGGATGAAGGCCTAGAAAGCAAGCTTGTCATGGACCAGGGCAGAATGAAGGGCTGGGCTTGTGTATTTGGGAAGATAGAGGAGAAACAGCCAGATGGGTCTGTGGGACGGTGACGTCAGCCACGAGAGCTGAGAAGGTCCCAGGGTTCTCGAGGGGGAGACTTGGGTGGGCCTGGGTCCTTGAGATCCTGCCAGGATATGGTGAAAGTCCTGGCTGCACAGAAGATCATCTCCTGTTGGTGTCCTGCACCTACTGTGGGCCTGGCTTTTATCTCACATGGTCCTCACAACAAAGCTGCAAGGGAGGCCCAGTTCTATCCTCCTTTTACAGAGGAGGAAACTGAGGCAGGCCTGCCCAGTCCCACAGCTAATAGGTGTCTGAGGCCAGATTTGAAAGACTGCTGTGGGAGAGGGGAACACCGGCTTGGTTTGAGAGCAGAACCCGGCCCCTGGCAGAGCAGAGTTTTGTTCATTGTTGAGTAATTCCTGAGAACTGCCAGGAGGTGAAGGAAGGTCTTCACAAGGTAGGGGGTTGAATCCCCCTAACAAATGTGACATATCGAGTTTGCTCAGCATCTGCCGGTATTCAGACAGAGACCACACAACCATTTGTTAGGGAAACACCTAACTCAGCCTAGAGAGCAGGCTTCTACTATATAGGCCTCAGTGCAGCCCAAACCAGAGCACACCACTAAGGTGCTAAGACATGGGAGTAATGTGGTAGCCCCCCACCCCACCCCTGGAGCTGGATCCTACCGGCCTCTGACTGCCAAGGCCGCCTGGCCACCTCACCAGGGTGTCCTGCAGGCTTCATTCCTGGTCATCCCTTCTGAACCAGAACCTGACTGCCATCACCAGCCTGGGGTTTATGGCCAAGTCTTGCAGTCTTCCACTGAAATGGCCTTGGGCAACTTGAACTGATAGTTGGATTGTGGGCCACATATTGGGCACTACAAGCCTGCAGACCACTGGTGGCTGGGGCAGGCACCCCAAGGCGCCCCTAGGGCTGAGATGACCTCTCCCTCCTCTCATTTAGCCTCTGGCTGGGGACCCTGACTTCCCTGGGCTTTCCTCATCCTCTCCTGACTCAGCCTCCTCCAAAGTCATGCATGGGTCCCCCAAGGCCTTGTCCCTAGTCCTTCCTCTATCATCATCAGCTCCCCAAATTTTAACTAAATCTGCTCTATAGCCGATTCCCAGATTGGTTTGTCCAAGTCTAACCTGGTATGTTCCAAACTGACTTCATCAGCACCCTACTCCCACTCCCACCCCCTAAGCCCCCTCCTAACTTCTATCACTGTCCCCACCCTGGTACAGGTCAGACTTGCAGCCACTGGGCCTCCAGATGGAACTTATAGTCATTCCCCTCTCCAACTTTTAAATGGAACACTTCCCTACCCTAGCCCCTGCTCCATTTTCCAGTCATGATCCAGTGACCATGCCCACACCTGGTCCCTCTCAGCTTCCCAGCTCTTTGACAGTGCCAGTGTCTTATTACCTGCCCCTACCCCCCAATTATCCAGAAGTGCTGTTTCTATGGTGTTGTGAACCTGAGCAGCTTGGGAGCAGGGGCTGCCATTTGCCTTTTTCTCTTTCAGTGCTGGGCTCACTGTAGGTGTTTGGCAAATGTTGGTGACTGATGAGGTGAGATTTAGGTTTTTTCCCTCCATCCAGTGGTGTCGCCAGGACACTGCTAGGTGCCCAAGGAAGTCCCTCTGGTCAGGCTTGGCCTGCCCCTCTGGTCCTCCTGGGAAAGTGGGCTAAAGCGTGTGCATGGAACAAATCTGTCCAGGAGCCAGTGGGTTCCTTCTGGTCCCTTCTGGCTTGGCGACATGAGGGGAATTCTCAGGGTTGGCTAGTGGGCTTCTGCCCTGGAGGGGTAAGGGTAAGGGGTAAGACTTATTCCTCTTCTAGAAAGTGGGAATGCCATTTTCCCTTTACCTCCCATGGGCCTGCTGAGGCCAGGGCTTCATCCTGGGGTTCCCCCTTCCCAGGCAGAGACTCTTGGCAGCTCCCCTTTAGGGCTCAGTCTCTCCCTCTGCGCTTGTGAGCTGGTGGCCCCAAGGGCCCTGGATTGGCTAGCTGGCCTCTCATCAGGGAGGTGAGGGGGTGGAATCGTGTTTCTGATTGTCCTGCTAAGCCTGGGGTAGTGGGGGAATGGGCTGCTCTGGCTGACCACTAGTCCGTGGCTGCTCAAATACCCAGCTGGCAAGAGGAATTAGCACAGAGATTCTCTGTGGGTCAAGGCAGATGCCTTTTGGAATCCTGATTCACCGTGCCCAGGGAGGGGCCTTAGAAAGCAGGAGTCCGGGGCAGCCAGGAGACGCCCACCCGACCTCCAGGCACATTCTCCTTTGTCCCCATATGAGTAAGGAAGAGGCCAGTTCTGCAGCTGGAGGCCGGAGGCAGACAAGGGCAGCTCACTTTGGCTCCCCTAAATCACTGGATTCTGGGGCCCTTAATTTCCTGATCTATAAAGGGTCGGCCAGTCGCCTGTCCTCGATCTAGGGTACATAGCTACGTCCACTGCAAACTCATTTATTAAGAGCCGGGCTCCCCCACCCGTCTGGGTCTTTCACACGAAAGCAGCATCTAGGTGCAACAACCCCCCAGCCCCACCCGTACCCCCCAGGTGCAGCCCCCCAGCTCCCAGTGCCACCTGGCACAGCTGCAACGTGTCCACCAGGGCGAGAGGCTGCGAAGTCTCGATGATGGCGATGGTCTCGCCCAGCTCCGTGCACATGATGGTCTGCTGCGGGACGGAAGCCGGCGGGGTGGGGGGTGCGGCGGGGCTGGGAGGGGCTTTGGGCTCCTCGTGCCCCACGCGGCCCCGCTGCTGGTGCCGCAGCCCGGCTCTGCCGGCCGCCCCCTTCCCGTACAGGGTCCGGACCGTGGCCAGACGGGCCTGGAGGCGGGAGGTCCGGGAGAAGGCCCCGGAGCGGCCGTGCAGCTGCCGGTGCTGCTGCAGGTTGGAGCTCTGGGTGAACCGCTTGCCGCAGTCGGGGCAGGGGTAGGGCCGGGCGCCCGTGTGGGTCAGCTGGTGGCGGCTGAGGTTGGCCAGGGAGGCGAAGGTCTTCCCGCAGGCGTGGCACTGGAAGGGCCGCTCGCCGGTGTGCGTGCGCAGGTGGTTGCGCACGTGGACCAGCTTCTTGAAGCCTTTGCCGCAGACCCCACAGCGGTGCCGCCTCTCGGGTGGGGAGTGCACGGCGCGCCTGTGCCTGGCCAGCCGGGCAGCCGAGGGAAAGGACTTGGCGCAGTGCGGGCAGGGCAGGGCGGCGGGGGGCAGCGGCGGCGGCGGGGCGGGGGCCGGCGGGGGCGCCCCGCTCTTGCCCGCGTGGGTCCTCCGGTGGTAGAGGAATTTCGTCATGTTGCTGAACGTCTTGCCGCAGGGGCAGCGGTGCAGGGGGTTGGCCGTGTGGGCCCGGCGGTGGGCGACCAGGGTGAGCTCGGTCCCGAAGCCCCGGCCGCAGTCCACGCACAGGTAGCGGGCCTCGCCCCGGTGGAGCCGGAGGTGCTGCTCCAGGGAGGCGGCTTTCTTGAAGACCTTGGAGCAGGCCGGGCACTCGTGGGTGCCCCCGACGTGGGCGCGGCCGTGGGCCAGCAGGCGGTTGGCGGAGCTGAAGCCCCGCTGGCACTGCGCGCAGCGGTGGAGGGCGGCCGCCGGGGCCGGGGGCCCCCTCCGGGGCGGCCGGGGCTCCTCGGCCGCGCCCCAGGCCCCCGGGCCGTCCCCGCACGGGCGGCCCCGGGGCGCTCCCTCGTCCTCGGGCGCCGGCGGCCCCTCCTCGTCCTCCGCGCCGTCCGCCTGCTCCTTCTCCAGGGAGGCGAAGTGGGTGCCCTGGTGCTCCAGGAACTCCTCGGGCGTGTCCAGCAGCTGCGCGCACTCGGGGCACTCGTAGGGCTCCATGGGCGCGGGCTCCGGGGGCGCGGGGCAGGCCTGGCAGTGCGCCAGCCAGAGGTCGGGCGACAGGAAGAGCCGCGCGCAGCCGCCGCAGTGGTACTGGACCTGGCCCTGGCCCTGCAGCGGCCCGCAGGGCGGCCCGGGCTCGGGGCCCGGCAGCGGCGGCTCGGGGCCCGGCAGCGGCGCCTCGGGGGCCGGCGGGGCGCCGCGGGGCGCGGCGGGCGCGGGGTGCAGCCGCTGGTGCGCCAGCACCGCCTCCAGCGAGTCGTCCAGCAGGCCGCAGGCCGAGCAGATGTACTGGGGCCGCAGCAGCGCGGCGCCCCCGTCCGCCATGGCCCGGGGGCCGGGGGGCGCCGGGGCTGAGGCGGGGGCCCGGGGCCCGCCGGTGTCTCTGGTCCCCCCGCCCCGCCTCCCGCGGCCCCGGGCGCCCCTCACCGGCCCGCCGCCGCCGCCGCCGCTCCCGTTATGCCCGCCGCCGCCGCCGCCGCCGCTGCCGGAGCGCACCCCGCACCATCGCCGCTTCCTATTGGGCGCCGCCGAGCCCAATAGGCGCCGGGGGCGGGGCCAACGGGAGCTCAGGCGGGTGCAAGGCGCAAGCGCGGGCCGAGGGGGCGGGCCGAGGGAGGGGCTGGGCGGGAGGCGCGGCGAGCCGGCTGCCCGCGGGGCTCAGGTACAGCGCCCCCAGCGGCGAGCCTATTCGGAAACGCGCCGCCCCCCCAAGAGCCCGGCGGGGAAGGGGCTGGGTTCGAATCCTGCCCTTCCCCGGGGCCGCCTGGGAAAGCCCCTGGTCCCCTCGGGCTCCCCGCGCCCCTGCCCCCCAGCCCCGCCCGGGGAGGATTAGCTAAGCTTCCCGGGGCCTCCTCCGCCCTCCTGCCCCTCCCTCCTCTGTCCCCCCCACCCCCGCACCGTGACCGTGACCGTGGCCGGGCCGTCCGGCTCCGCCTTTGCTGGGCCTCCCCTGGGAAGGCCCGGTACACAGCAAGCGCTAAATAAATGCTGGGGGCCGGGGCGCCGGGGCGCGGCTGGCGGGGGCGGGGGCAGCCCGGGTCAGGGAGGAAGTTTGTGTTTGGGGAGGCTGGGGCCCAGCGCCCCGCCCTGAGACCGACGCCCGGCCCCGGGACCCGCGGGGGGGCCCCTGCCCCGCTGGGGGTGAGTCAGGGTGGGCGGGTCCCCGGAGCCCCTCCCCTCCCTCCGCCCGGGGCAGCTGCACCCCAGAAGCCGCCGGCCGGCCCCACATCCGGAGCCAGGACAGGTAGGGGGGAACCCCCCCCGCAGCCGGGGGCCCCAGATGGTGGGGGCAGGGCGGAGGAGACTGGGGCTTCCGCGGGGGGGGGCGTCCTCTCAGGGTCCCCCGGGTCGCGGATGCTCCGCCCGCCCCCCCTCCCTCTTTCTCCCTTGGCCTCGCTCTGCCCACTGGGGAGGCCCCGGGTCTCGGGGGGTCTCGGGGTTCACCGGGTCCCTGGGCACCTCCGGGGCCCGGGGCGGTCGGGCTCCCCATCACTACTCTCGCTCTAGCCTCAGTTTCGCCCTCTGACCGGGGGCCACCTGTCCCGGTTGGGGGGTGATGGGCACCCCGAGGCCGGGCCCAGCCGGCAGGCGCAGACCCGGAGGGGGGGCGGGGACAGCCCCCTTTTACCGAGCAGAAGCTGAGGGCGGATTCGAACTCGGGTCTTTCTTTTTCCGCTCCCACCTGCAAGGGTTCCCGGGGCCCGCGGGGGGCGGTCAGGCAGGGGTCGGGGTGGTCCGGGCCCCGCGGGGGGGGGGGGCGGTCAGGCAGGGGTCGGGGTGGTCCGGGCCCCGCGGGGGGGGCGGTCAGGGAGGGGTCGGGGTGGTCCGGGCCCCGCGGGGGGGGGCGGTCAGGCAGGGCTCGGGGTGGTCCGGGCCCCGGGGCCCAGCATCGGGCTCAGTTTCCGGCTGGGGGGGCGCTGGGCGGGGCGGCTGCGACCTCAGGTGAGCTCGGGTGCACAGGTGCGGGACGTCTCCCCTCCTTCCCGACTCCTCCCCCCGCCCCCGCCCTCGCCGGCGTGGGAAGGGGCGGGGGGGCAGGTGCGAAGGGAGGCCGCCCTCGGCGCCTGCGCAGAGCCGGGCGGCGCGCTCGCACCTGCGCGGGTGCGTGGCCTCGCTGGGCGGGGGCGGGGCGGGGCGCTCGCGGCGCAGGCGCAGTGGCAGAGAAGGTGCGAGAAGCCGCCCGGCCGCCGCCAGTCCCGGAGGCCCCCGGGTGGACGCGACCCCCGGGCGGGCGGCCGAGGCCGCGGAGCGTCGGGCCTGCGCCATCGGGCGGGGGGCGGGGGGCCCCCCCGCGCCTGGGGAGGGGCCGTTCGTCCGGACCCCGCGCCCCGGGCCGGGCAGGTAGCAAGCGGCCTCCGCGGAGGGGCCGCGGGCGCGCCGTGACGCCGCCTTCCTGCCGCCCCCAGGCGCCGGCCGCCGCAGCCCCCGCCGGCCCCATGGTGGGGCCCCGCGCCCCGGGCGGCCCCCGCGGCCCCGGCTGGGAGGAGGACGCGGGCCTGGCCCGCCACGGGCTGCAGCCGCTGCACCGCATGTTCCAGGTGGTGGGCGCGCAGCTGAGCCAGCAGGAGCTGTCCGTGCTGGCCTTCCTGCTCAGCGAGGCGCTGCCGGCCCCCGAGCGCGGCCCCGGCCCGGCCCCGGCCCCGGCCCCGGCCCCGGCCCCCGCGCGCTCCGGCCCGGAGCTGCTGCTGGAGCTGGAGCGCCGGGGCCAGTGCGACGAGGCCCGCCTGGGCCCGCTGCGCCAGCTGCTGCGCGTGCTGGCCCGCCAGGACCTGCTGCCGCGCCTGGCGCTCAAGCGCCCCCGCCCAGGTACGCGGGGCCCCGGGCCGGGGAGGGCGGCCCGGGCCGGGCCCCGCAGTCCGGGTTGGGTGCCTGGCAGGGAGGGCCACGGAGGGGCCTGGCGGGAAGAGAAGAAAATGGGAAGGGGGGCCGAGGGCCGGACCTCTCGGGATTGCAGGGGCCTCCGGGCCCTCTGGGGTAGAGATGCAGCTTGTGTTGGAAAGGGGAGCTGCGGAGGTGCCACATGGGGAAGCCCACGGTGGGCATGGAACTAGAAGCCGGAGGCGAGATAATCGCTTAGATTGGTTTAGATTATCCCTGGGTCCTGGGATTCTAGGGCTTGGAGCTGGAAGGCACGGCAGTGAATGTCCTCATTCTGTAGATGAAGAGCCTGGGGTCCCCAGAGGCGACACAGCAAGTTGGGGGCAGCGCCAGGGTCTAAACCCAAGGCCCCCGACTCACTCCAGTGTTCTTCATAATATAACCAAGGCCAGGCCCACATCCCAGAGCCCGGCCCCTTCTCTTCCCCCTCCATTATCTCTAAATCGCTGACCCCCCTCCCTATTCTATGGGGGTATGCAATAGCCCCAGCTGCCTTCCTGGCCTGGAAATAGGAGACTTCAGGTCTTTACTTAGGGCTTGGACCACCCTAAAAGGATGGCTATCATTCTAGGAATGGAGAAAGTCAGGCACCTCATGGATAAAGGGTGTAACCTGGGAAGAGGGACAGGCAGAGCTTGGGACTTGATGGGATGGGGGAGACTTGGCATCTGGGCTGGAATTGCCCAACGACTCCATTCTTTTTTTCTTCCTCAGTATCCCCTGAGCGCTACATCTGCAGTCCCTCAGGGTCAAATGTGGAGAGGCCACAGGGTAGCTCCTTGGGCTCAGCCAATACAACTTCCCCTCGGGCTCAATGGGAGGCAGGTAAGCCCAATGGAGTAACTATCTATCTGTCTGCAACCTTTAATGAAGCCATGCAGTATGACAAGCAAGGTTTATTTATTGAAAAACCAAAATTTGAAAAGTGGTATGGCTTAGTGAGTAAAAGACCTGGGTGTGAGTCCTTCCTTACATTTTTAAGGCATTGGTGACCCTGGAGAAATCCCTGAAGGCCTGTATAAAAGGAAGGGATTCAATTTTGCCCCTAAAGTGCCTCCTAGCCCTACCTCAACAGTCCCAGGAATGTTTCTGGGTTTACAACAGGAATAGAGGAACCTTTTTTCTGCCAAAGGCAATTTGGATATCTAGAAATCATTCACAGGCCATATCAAATTATCAGCTTCAAAATTAGGCTGCTGTAGTTTGGCCAAACAATCAATTCATCCCTTAAGTGTGAGATTTATTGAATTTTGAGCCCGGCTTGCAGTTGTGACAGTGCCGGTCAAATGATTTCACAGGTGGGTGGGACATTTAGATCAAATTCCAACTCTAAAACAGATCCTAGATTACTTCTTTCTCTGCAATTGCGCCCACTTATGGGTAGCACAGCCCCTTCTTGCAAGTATCAAAAAAAATAGTTTTTAGATTTAGGATTGCAGGGACAGCAGTGAGATGCAGTGATAGAGGCCTGGGCCTGGACTCTTCTGAGTTCAAATCCAGCCTCAGGTGCTCACCAGCTGTTTGGCCCTGGACAAGTCACTTCATCCTATTTGCCTTGGTTTCCTCATCTGTCAAATGACCTGGAGAAGGAAAGGGTGAACCATTCTAGTATTTCTACCAAGGAAACACCAAATGGGGTCATAGAGAATTGTACATGATTGAAAAACTGAACAAAAAAGGAAGCTTCTTCTCCCCCCCCCCCCCATTGCCCAGTTCATTTTCAAGGCCCTTATTCTCCTACCAACTCAAATTTCCCGATTTTGATTTTTCATATATCATTCCTGCCCCTTCCCTAGTCCCTCAGGATCCTTTTCAGTTGATGCACTAGTAATGATAATCTCAATTTCTCTAGATTTCCCTTAGAACATTTGTGAGAATGTGACCCACTATTCCCTGTGTGGGATCCTCTAGTAATAAATCGAAGATTCCAAGAAGCTATCCAGTCCAATGCTCATTTACAGTGAGAAAACTGAGGCCCCCAGAGAGGCTAGGTCCAAAGTCACAGAGGCAGTAGAAGTCTGCAACAGGATTTGAATTTTACTCAAAGCCCTTTGTCTGACAGGTTCACCTCCTGGGAAGAGGCAGAGGAAAAGTCTGAGCCGCTCCAGCCCCGGGGGAAGGCGGCGGAGGGGTCCCCAGGGAGCTTCAAGGGCCAGGAATCCCATAGCGGCTCCCACTGCAAACAGAGTGACCTGTGGTGAGTGGAGGTTCTGTGAGGTCCAGCCTGAATCAGGGTACGGTGTAGGGGAGGAAGACTGGGCCTCACCTGTTGGCCTGGGTGATTTAGGAAGGCCATTGATAGAAGCCAGGGGAAGGTGGCCAGTGATAACAGCCAGGTCGGGGATAGAGGCCCCAAGTCAGGCCTTAGGTCCCTTCAAGGAAGGAGGAACTAGGAACGTCTGACCTGGGGAAATGTGGGAGCATCAGAGCTGTCTGTGAACATGTGAAAGCCTGGCCTGTGGCCCTTTTCTGTTTGATACCACAGGGCAGAGGCAGAGGCAGTGGGGGAAGTTACAAAGAGAGAGATGATCATTTGTCCCTTAAATAAGTGATCTTAAGGGCCTCAGAGGGCAGCACCTGGATGAGAATTGGCTCTGAGAAAGCTTGGGTTCTAGGCCCTACCTCATCCCTGGCTTGCTCTGTGACCTTGAGGGGCGTTCATCTGCCTTCTCTGACCCTTACTTTGCTCATCTGTAAAGGGAATTGTGTGGATCAGGTGCTTCTAATATCCTTTCTAGACCTGATGGGTCAGTCACCAGCATTTGCAAAGGGTCCACTCTGTGCTAAGCATTGGGGTTACAAAGAAAGACAAAAGGCAGTCTCTGCCCCAAAGTCTGCCTACAATCTACAAATAGCTGCATGCCAACAAGCTAGAGTCAGGGTCAAGAGAGAATGATCTCTAGAGGGAGGACCCTAGAATAAAGAGGAAGTGGAGAGATCTCTTAGAGAAGGTGGGACTCTGACTGGGACTTGAAGGAAGCCAGGAGGTGGGAGAGAAAGTGTCCCTGACAGAGGACAGCCAGAGAAAATGCCCAGAGATGGAGGGTCTTGTTGGTGGAATAGCCAGGAGGGCAGTGTCACTGGATCAAGGAGAATATTTTGGGGAGGAAGGTGAGAGAAGGTGGAAAGGTCAGAAGGGGGAAAGTTATGAAGAACTTTGGTGCCAAAGAGAGCATTTTGTTTTTGCCCCTGGAGCAATAAGGAGCCACTGGAGTTTAAAGAGTAGGAGGTGACTTGGTTGGACCTGTCCTTTAAGAACATCATTCCGGTGGCTGAATGGGGGAAGGATTGGAGTGGGAGAGACTTGAGGCAGGCAGACACTCTCCATCCTCCCCCAAACAGGTTATTGCAATAGTGCTGGTGTGAAGTGACGAGGGTCTGCGCCAAGGTGGAAGCAGTGTATTCAAGGGATGTTGTAGAGGTGAAGTTGACGGGTCTTGGCACCATATTGATTATGGGATGGTGGTGTGAGAGATGGTGAAGAATCTAAGAGGATGGTGTTGCCCCCTACAGTAATGGGTAGCAGAACGGGCAGAATTTAGTGGACAAAGATGATGAGTTCAGACGTCTGCGGCCCATCCGGTTCCTCATGTCAAATTGACAGTGGGAGATATGAGACTGGTGCTCAGTAGAGAGGTCAGGACTAGAGAATTCTCAGTATGGAGATAATTGATTTCATGGGAGCTGAGAGGCGTAGAGGCAGAGAAGGCACCCAGGACAGAGCCGTGGGGGCCATCCAGGGTCAGAAGTTGTAATCTGGAGAAGGAACCAGCCAAGGAGAAGGAGCAGTCAGAGAGATGGAGTGAACCAGGAGAAAAAAGAGGGGTTGTGCTGAAAACCTAGAGGAGAGAAGGAACAATGATGTCAAAGGCTATAGAAGGGGCAAGGAACAGGTGGATTGAGAAGAGTCTGTTGGGTTTGGCAGTTAAGATATCATTGTAACTGGAGAGAAGAGTTTCAAATGAAAAGAGATCAGATGCTGGAGAGTCGAGAGCAAAGGAAGTAGAGGCACCTCTTGTAGATGGTGTTTTCAAGGACTAGCTACAAAGAGAAGAAGACATATGGGAGGATGCTTAGTGGGGATGAAGAGGATCAAGTGAGGGTTTTTTCAGGGTGGGGGAGAGGGGGCACATTTGTAAGCAGGACAGAATGTCAGTGGAGAGGAAGAGATTAAAGGAGTGAGGGGGTGGGGGGTCTGTCTGATCTAGGAATGGGATGGAATGGGATCACTGGAACAAGTAGAGGGATTGGCTTGGTAAAAGGAGTAAGTTCATCATGTGAGGTGGGAGTAATGGAGGAGAGAGGTACAGAAGGCACCTGAAAGAGAGGAAGCTTATGGAGAATGGCTTCCAAAAATGAGACAAAAAGTCCTTAGCTGAGAAAGTGGGGAGAGGAAGAACCATGGAAGGTTTGAGGAAGGACTGAAAACGTTGGAAAGGTCAAAGTGAAGAGTGGGAGAGAGTTGATTCGGGAGGTACAGCAGGATCATCCAGCAGCAGTGAGGGTCAGCCCGAGATCATGTAAAATAAATTGGTAGTGGATCCAGGCAGTGGCATGTTTTTTCCATCTTGGTCAGCCTTATGTGTGTAGGAGTGTGGGAGTAATTCAAGGCTTAGACTTGGTTGGGCAAGATTATAGGATAAGAGGAGGAGACCATTTCACCAAGGGGAGATGGGGAAAAGAGGAGAAGGAAGAGGACAGGTCGGGTTTTTTGGTTCAGTCTTGTTTTGTTTTTTTTTATTAGGTTTTTTATTAGGGTTTTTTTTTTTTTTTGCAAGGCAAACAGGGTTAAGTGGCTTGCCTAAGGCCACACAACTAGGTAATTATTAAGTGTCTGAAACCAGATTTGAACCCAGGTACTCCTGACTCCAGGGCTGGTGCTTTATCCACTACGCCACCTAGCTGCCCCTTTGTTTTGTTTTAATGGAGGAAACCTGGGTTTGTAGGTAGCAGGGAAAGAAGCTTGGAGATTGGGAGAGAGTGACGATGAGGCGATGGGGTGAGATCCAAGACCAAAGGATCTCTACGGCTAGGGGAAGGGGCCGCTGTCCCTTTGAACCTGGAGCCAAGGAGGAGATGACAGGGAAAGAAACAGTGAAGAGAGGGCGATTGGGGTATAGTGTAAGGGAGATGAAGGCATTCCCCATAAAGGAGATGAGGTCATGAGAGGAGAGCCGCTAGGAAAGTTGGGATAGAGAATCCATCAGGGAGGAGGAAAAGCATTTGCATGCTGTGGGGAAGGGCCAATTGAAATGAGGTAGCAGGATTTTGAGGTGGGCCTGGCCACTGCAGGTAGCGGTGGAGAAGGCAGATGGTGGGGGGTAACCCAAGTTTCAAGATGGGTGAAGCATGACAGAAGGGCAAGGGTTGAATTGAGTAACTGTTGGGTCAAGATTAGGAAGGAAGGAAAGTGAGAGGTTAGGGGAAGAGTGATAGCCTGGAAACCATTGAGAGCCAGGAGACCCTGGAGAACCGGGTCCAAGCTGGATGAGAAGAGAATCTGGTGGCCTGGGTAGGAAAGGGAGGAGCAGGGGATGGAGGAACCAAGGCTGAGGCAGAAGAGGAGGTGATTGAAAGTAGGTGGACAGGCTCCGGATTCCAGCCTCATCCAAGACCCTCCCTTCCTTCCCTGTAGACATCCGCCTCCGAGTCCGAGCCGAGTACTGCGAGCACGGGGCAGCCCTGGCCCAGGGGGTGGTGTCCCGGCGACCCCAGTCGGTGGCCCGCCAACTGGACCTGTTTGGGCAGGCCATGGCCGTGCTGAAGTCCAGGGACCTGGGTTCCGTGGTGTGTGACATCAAGTTCTCTGAGCTTTCTTACCTGGATGCTTTTTGGGGGGACTACCTGAGCGGGGCCCTGCTCCAGGCTCTGCGGGGTGTCTTCCTGACCGAGGCCCTTCGGGAGGCT
Organism: Macrotis lagotis; assembly: GCF_037893015.1. Taxonomy (NCBI): domain Eukaryota; kingdom Metazoa; phylum Chordata; class Mammalia; order Peramelemorphia; family Peramelidae; genus Macrotis; species Macrotis lagotis. The sequence continues at coordinate 908,192,644 of NC_133658.1, forward strand.
GTGGGCCGGGAGCCTATTCGCCTGCTGGTCAGCGTGGATGAGGGTGATTATGAAGCTGGTCGCCGCCGCCTGCTACTGCTGGGGGGTCGCCCTCCCGGGGGGCCGCAAGCCCTGCCACCCCGCTGACTCTGGACACCTCCAGGGCACTGCTGGCTGCTGCCCTTGGACACCCGGGGAGAGGGCCCTGCTGCCCTCCCCCAGATACCATCCTTATCTGACTCCTTTCTGGGCCACCAGGATGTCTAAAGGAGAACCTCTCCCTGCTGTGGGTGGGTTTGTGAGACCCATGATGCTGGAACCTAGCTAGCTGGGGTGGGAGGCGATGGGGCAGGGGGAGGAGGAGGAGGTGGCGGTGGCATCTGCCCTTTGTATTCCCTCCTCTCATCAAACCTGGGCTATCTCTACTAGAGACAGGAGAGTTGATGCAGAAGTAACTCAGAGACCTTTATTCCTCAGCCCACACTGCCCCAAGCTTTAGCCCTCACGCCTTTGTAGACCTGTTCCCCCCACTCCGACTGAATCCTGACTGGGCCTAGAGTGCACCTGCACCTAAAGACAAGAACACCCTTTCCCCAGCCTGCATCCCTTCCCCTGCAGACTCCATGCCTCCCGCGGTAATTCCCGGATAGGCTATTTATTTCCATGGCCATCTCTACACACGAGCACAGAGCTGGTGGGGACTTTGGAGACCATCTGGTCGAGCTTCCACATTTTATAGATGGGAAAATTGAGGCCCAGAGAGTGGCAGGGAGCACCGGATCAAGGGGCCAGGGATTGAGGGATAGATCAGCTGGAGCAGGGATTTCTTCTCCATTGTCCTTTAGGAGGCAGTGTGGAGTCCTAGTTAGATCTCTGGCCTTGGGTCCACTGACCCCTGATCCTTAACCCTTCTCCCAAGCCTCAGTTTTCCCATCTGTAGAAGAAGGGCCTAGTGGTGCCAGAGTTGGAAGTGACTTTCAAGGCTCTTTTGTGCAGTCCTCTCTTTGTGAGGAAGAGAAGAAGGAACTTGCTCAAGATCACCCATTTTCTACTGATTTGGGGGTTTGTGACAGGCTATGTGACCTTGGGCAAGTCCTGCCCCATACCCAGGGAAACAACACCAATGATGTCCCACGTAAGCTGTTTAGAGGGCTGGCAGTGGTGGGTCAGGAATTGGCCTGCAGGCTCAGGGAGGAGAGGGTGGAAGGCTGGAAATGTTGAATGGTGACTTGGAAGACCCCCAGAAAATCCAGGATCCTAGTCTAGGCTGCTGTTTCTGATCTGAAAAAATGGGTTCTTACTCTGTGATGAACTTGAGCTGCTGAGGGTCAGGCTGGGGCTGTGCATTCAGCCTGCTCTGGCCACTCACCCGATGGGTGGTCTGGGCACAGCTTCACTTAACCTCTTGGAGTTTGGCATCTTGGTAGAGGGCCTCAAAGCCAGCCTAGCCCAGTCTGTGACCCCAGCCTCAGTGAAACCCCAGGTCTAGTTCTCCCCATCTCTACCTGCAGGGAAGTTTTGGTGGGTCTGCAACCTCTAGGGCTTCTGGAGGAGGGAGGCACAGAAGCCCCTCTGGCACATCCATGAATAGAAGGTAGTTTTGTTTAACACCCCCTTGGCCCGTCCCCCCTCCCAAGCATCCAGCTAGCCTCTGTGTGTGGAAGGGAAGGGGAGGGAATGATTGCCCCTGGGCCTCAGTGGGCTCTTGGGAGTATGGTTGGGGAACCTGGCAGATGGAAGAAGCGTCTACCTGATATCAATAAAGAGGCCTGGCAGAGGCCAAACTAGCAATGAACCTTGCATCTGGGCCTGTTTCTTTTGTGGGGGGGGTATGGAGAGGGAATAGTAAAACGTTGGCTGTCGGCCATGGAAGGGTTCTGAATATATAAGCATATGAGAAGTCGGGGACTTTAGAACAGGGGTGGTTAGAGCTGGGAGGGGCCTTGGAACAGGGGGTGTCAGAGCTGGGAGGGGCCTTAGAGGAGGGCATGTCAGAGCTGGGAGGGGCCTTGGAACAGGGGGTGTCAGAGCTGGGAGGGGCCTTAAACCAGGGGATGTCAAGGCTGGGAAGGGCCCCAGACCAGGGGATGTCAACTCTAATCCAGGACTTCTGGGTTTTTTTTGTCAGCTCCTGACTTTAATGATCGTTTGTTCCTCAAACAAATGATCTCAGAGGGCAGCATGTGGATGAGAAGCTCCTGGACCCTGAGTCAGAAGGCTTGGGTTCTAGGCCCTACCTCACCCTGGCTTGCTCTGTGACCTTGTTCTCTGACCCTCACTTTGCTCATCTGTAAAGGGAATCGTGTGGATCAGATGCTTCTAATGTCCTTTCTAGACCTGATAGGCCAGTCACCAATATCTGCAAAGGGTCCGCTCTGTGCTAAGCATTGGGGTTACAAAGAAAGGCATTCCACAGGGAGCCCTTAGTCTAGTGGAGACAACCTGCAAACAGCTAAGAGTCAGTAATCAATAGAGGGCAGGCCCTAGAATGAAGAGGAGCTGGGGAGATCTGGAGGAGCTAGGACTCCGGCTGGCACTTGAAGGAGTCCAGGTAGTGGGAGAGAAAGTGTCCCCCGACAGAGAGGCCAGCCGGAGAAAATGCTCCAGAGCAGAAATATAGAATATTTAATTCACGAAACAGCCAGGAGGCCACTGGAGTAGAGGGGCATGTGGGTCCGGTATAAGACTAGGAAGGGGCCGGATAATAGACTTCAAAAACCAAATAGAGGATTTTATATTTGCTCCTGGAGCTAGGGAATGCTTTTGAAAGACCACTGTGGTGGCTGAATGGTGGACTGAGGTGCTGGCAGGCCCTCCGGGGCTGGGTTTCAAGTGTGAGGTGAGGAGGCCTTACCCCAGGTGGTGGCAGTCAGAGGAAAGAATGGACTGGAGAGGAAATGGAAGGTGTTAGCCATCGATTCAACATGGCAGAGGGGGTGAGGGTGAGAATCCCTGGGCGACTGGGGGAGGGTGTTGCCCTCTATGGTAACAGGGAAGTTATTTGTCCTTCAGTCTCCATGAGGACCAGCACCTCAGGGATTGGGGCCATTAGGAAGAGGCAGGGGAGAGTTAGCAAGAGGGTGTAGGGGAAGACCATGAGCTAGATTTTGGAAATGCTGAGTTTGAGACGTCTAGAAAGCAGTTGGAGATGCAAGATTTTAGGTCAGGGAGAGGTTAGGGTCAGATGAGTTGGTTGGAGAGTCATAAACAGAGATGTTTGTAGGTGGTGGAAAAGTGTGGACGGTAAACAAGCCGACTTGTCATTTTGCTGCAGTCCCAGCGGTGGCCACCAGGTGACGCGTGACACATGAGAATGTTGAATGCTGGGGTCCTTGGAGAGAAGCTGCAAAGAAGTCAGTCCAAGGGATCTCAAAGGGGGCAGACCGGATTTGAACCCTGGTCCTCTGACTCCAAATCCACGCCTAATGATCTAACTCCAGTCAGAATCCAGTCGGTTCTCTTTAAGCAGAAGCTTGGGGGAGGAGAGAAGACAGAATTTTTCATTTTACAGAGTAGAAAACTAAAGGAAGTTCAGAGAAGGGAAGGGATTGATCCAAGGTCATACTGGAATACACGTGTGTGTATGTGTATACTGGGTTACATACATGTAGAGTATATATTTGGTTCTAAAGTATTCATTTGAACCCAGTTCTTTTGACTCCCAAACCTCCCTTTCACGGCCACTACATCTCACTGTCTCTTCATTGGAATTGGAAGCCATCTCATCCATCCCCTTCATTTCACAGATGAGGACAGCAAACTCCAGAGAAGTGAGATGTCTTCCCCCAAGCCCTAAAGATCAGAACTGGGGTCAACTAATTTCAATCCACGATTCATTCAGTCTAGCTGCCTTCATTTTTCAGACATGGAAACAAAGTTCCCAAAGAGGAAAGTGATTGGTGTCTGTCTTCCCACTGCTAACTCTGTGGGGCAGATGGAGCCAGCATTTGACCTTGAGGCTCTCAATGTTGACACGTCCCAGGCTCTTTGCTCGACTGCCTTCTCCCCTACTGGGCTCTAGTCACTCAGTTCTCTCCTTGTCTTTACACCAATGCCTTTTCCCATTTCTTTCCCACCTCCACTCCCCTGTCCTCAGTTGCCATGCCTGCATTAATGATTCTCCCCCCCCCATCAAATAATTGATTTGATGATCGGAAGACCTGGATTCTAGTTGCAACTCAAATGAGCTAATGTGCAATTTTTTCCAATCTTTTCTTTCTTTTTTGGACCCTCTCCTAAGACATTTGCCTTGCCAAGACCTCCTAGTCATGGAGAATTGCCTTTTAGTACAAGAAGTGAGGCTGTGAGTCGCTGTTGTAGGAGGCAGCCTTCCTGACTCTAAGGCTCAGGTCTGTGAACCTGAAAGTACTAAGTAAATGTTAGCACTGTGACTTCCAGCCACTCTGCTTGCCAGTCCAGAGAGCCTGGCTAAGTCACTTCTATCTGGGCCAGCGATTTCCAAAGTTCTTGATCTCCCTGGGCTGAGATGGGGAACCTGATTAATAAACCCAGGAGGAACAGCAGGAGCTGGCCTTACTATTTCTTTTCACTCTGCATTTTGGAATCTCCCAACACTTAGTATTTATCTTATATTTCTATAGCTTTTTATATGCTGTTTTCTTCTGGTAGAATGTAAGCTTCTTGAGGGCAGGAATTCCCTTATTTCCATTTTTGTTTTTGTTGTTTTAAAAATGTGTGTTGAAACCATCAAAGACAATTCTAAAAGTCCTGTGGTGGAAAAAACGATCCACATCCAGAGAACGATCTGTAGAGCCTAAATACAAACCAAAGCATACTATTTTCACTTTTCAAAATTTATGTTTTTTCTTTCTCACAGTTTTTCCCTTTTGTTTGATTTTTATTTCACAACCTGGCTAATATGGAAAAATAATATTGGGGGCAACTAGATGGTGCAATGGGTAAAGCTCCAAGTTGGGAGGACCCAAGTTCAAATTTGACCTCAGACACTTACTAGCTGTGTGACCAGTAGCAAGTCACTCTGATTCTCTTTTCCAGAGCCATCTCCAGTCCAGGTTCATATCTGGCCACTGGAACCAGAAGGCTCCAGAGGAGGCAGTGAGGCTGGTGACTTAGCACAGCACCCCCCCCCCCCCACCAAATGCAATCACTTACTTGTCATGGCATCACCTCCCTGAGGTCCTGATCTTTTACAAAAGAAAAGCATCATCACCAACATGGAGATATGTTTAACATAGTTGTATATACATAACCTATATCGGATTACTTGCTGTTGTTATGGGGAGGGAAAGGGAAGGGAAGAGGGGAGAAAAATGTGGAACGCAAAATCTAGCAAAAAGTAATTGTTGAAAGCTACCTTTACGTGTAATTAGAAAAAAAATAAAAATTAAAAAGTATTTCTAGGGGCAGCTAGGTGGTGCAGTGGATAGAACACTGACCCTGGAGTCAGGAGGACCTGAGTTCAAATGCAGCCTCAGATACTAGTTGGGTGACCTGGGCAAGTCACTTTACCCTGCCTGCCTCAGTTTCCTCATCTGAACATGAGCTGGAGCAGAGATGGCAAACCTCTCCAGAATCCCTGCCAAGAAAACCCCAAAGGGGGTTACAAAGAGTCAACACAACTGAACAACCTATTCTGGCCACTGCTGAAGCAGAGGCATAGAAGGATGCTGTCCCCAAGAAGCTCACTGCCCCATGGTATCATCCCATCATTTCCTTATTGCAATCGAGTCTTGTACCGTAGCCCTAACAGCTCTCCCTCCATCCTAATCCAGACCTGGACCATTGCTCTCCTTGGCTCTCCATTCTCCTACTTCATCTCTAAATCCTAGTCCTTCTGGTCATTATCCATCTCCTAGTTCCTGCCCCAAGCATGGGGCCAGCCGCTTTCTCTCCCAAGCTGGGCTGCCAGCCCCCAGTTGCACTCTGATAGCCAGAATCGTTTCTTACCTCCCAACATCCCCTCCCCATTCTCCCTGCCCCTTCGCCCCACCCAACTCCTGGCCACCTGAATGGTCTTGTCTGGCAGACTGCTACTAGTCTATAGAAATGTTGTCTATTATTAATAATTATTAATATTTATGCTCATTGATAATAACTAGCTTGAGATTGCATTTGTTTTTGTAGCTGCCCAATTACATTGTTGACTGATGGTGAGTTTATGAGCCAGGAAAACATCACAAAGTGCTGTATGTCCATGTATCCCCCTCCCCCATCTTCTATTTGTGAAGTTGATTTTTTAAACCCAAATGGAAGATTTTTACATTTATCTCTATTGAACTCTGGTCTGTCAGGATCTTTTTGGGTCCTGACCCTCATCATTCCATTTATTAATTGTCTTCTAGCTTGGTTCCGTGTGCAAACTTGCTAAGTCACTTCTATTTCCTTTATCAATAAGCTTTGGAGTCAGCAAGACAGGAGTTCACATCTACACTCAGATACTTGCCACTCCTAGCTGTGTGACCTTGGGCAAGTCACTTAACCCTGACTGCCTCCCATTCAGGGCCATCTCCAGGCATCCTGATCCATATCTGGTCACTGGACCCAGATGAATCCAGAGGAGAAAGTGAGGCTGGTGACTTAGCACAGCACCCCCCCATTCAAATCCAATTCATGGGTTTGTCCTTTTCATCACCTCCCTAATGTGGTGGTCTTCTTTAAGAATGAAGGACAAAACAATATCAACAAGCCTCAAAAAGGAAAGATAAGCAGCACAGGCCTTAATACAGATCCCTGGGGACCTCCCTAAATGACATCAAGTCACTCATGCCTAGTCTTTGGAAGCAGCCACTCTTCTGGTTCCAAATCCACCAACTGTAGTTTTGTTCAGCCCTTATCTCACCATCTTTTCCTTAATAGCATAAGAGACTATCCCTTTTGTGAGCTTGGACAGCATAGAGGGCTGGACCTGGAGTTAGGAAGACATCTTCAAGTCTAGTCTTAGACACTGGGCAAGTCACAAACAAAAGAAAATTTTAAAAAAACCCAAAGAGGGGCTTCTAGGTGGCACAGTGGATAGAGCACCAGCCCTGGAGTCAGGAGGACCTGAGTTCAAATCTATTTCCAGAGAAGGCAACCAAGGCTAAGAAAAAAGGGATTTGGCAGAAGTTACAGATGCACCAAGAATAATGGAAACTAGGAATGGTCTACCTGCTTCCTGCCTGACTCCCTCTCTTTTGACCACCTCCAAGCTTCTGATTCCAAATCTTCTGTGGTCCAGACATTTCCCAGGGGTTCTGCACACATATACATGTATTTGTTGGGGTTTTTTAAAAGGTTTTTGCAAGGCAATGGGGTTAAGTGGCTTGCCCAAGGCCTCACAGCTAGGTCATTATTAAGTGTCTGAGGACAGATTTGAACCCAGGTCCTCCTGACTCCAGGGCTGGTGCTCTATCCACTGTGCTACCTAGCTGCCCACATATATACATGTAAACTACTATATAGTCATTTGTTGTTCAGAAGTGTGTTGGAGCTGCAATTCCACCCCCCAAATATAGGCAGGTTGTGTCCAGAATCCTCCCCAATGGGAAATAAACTGGCAACTGGGGAAAACAGCCCTAGAGTTAGGAATTTCAAGTCCATCTCTGCCACTTACTACCTGTGACCTTGGGCAAGTCACCTCTCTGCCTCAGTTTATCTTATGTGTAAAATGAAGAGTTGGAAACATCTTGTATTCTTCCTGGGTAAATCCATTCCACCCCTGTTTCATCCTCAGTTTCATCATCTGGAAGATGACTTCAAAGACTTTCTAGTTTCCCAGCTCCCCAGGGGCCCAAGAGACATCTGTTGTGCCTTTGGATCAGTGAACCCCTTTCTTCACTAGGACCTCTCCTAAAGTCCCTGAGGGGGATGCCTTCCTTCCCACTCCTCCGCCCCAGCCCAGGCCCCCAGTCTACACCACCCTGTGCAGTCTGCCCTCCAGCCTGCCCCTCACTTGGCTCCCTTCCCTAAGGATGCCCATCCTTTCGAGGCTCTCCTTGACTCTCCCACTCAGCCCTCAGCCCTGTTTGCTCTACTTCCCCCTCCCTCTTCTCTCCATCCTCGCCCTCTCTCAGCTTCACGTCGGACTGTGAGTGGGGGACACCCTCTCCCCGCCACCTGCCTCTCCTTGCCCTTGGCTCTCCTCCGCCCCTCTTCACACCCTCACTCTAGCCTCCAGGGGGGCACAGCCCCACATCCACCTGTCCCCTCTTGTCCACTTGCCTCTTCCCTCTGGCGGACCCGGCTTTCTTTCCTCGGTTCCCCATCCTCGCCCCCTCTGAACTCCGCAGCTCCAGCCAGGAGGGGTTGCAGTGCCCTGCCCTCCCCCTGCCTCATAGGCGTCTCCACCTGCCCCCTCCTCTTGTCCGCTCGTGGTGCGGCTCCCCCCTTCCACCTGCCTCCCCGGGGCTCCCCCTGGCCGCCTCTCCAGCCTGCGCCCTTCCCCGATGGATCCTCGGGGGCGCACGCTCCCCTCCATCTGCTTCCCCGGGGTTCCCTCTGCTCGCTGCTGCCCGCCTCTCGGTGACTTTCTGCCCTCTTCAGTCGGCTCGCCCCATCCGCTCTTGTCCGCCGGCCCTCCTCTCCAGCCGGGCTGCCTGCTTCTGTCCTGGCTCTCCCCCGCCGCTCCCCAAGCTGTCCTTGTCCCCACCCCAGCACTTCCTCACGTGCCCTGCAGGGGGAACGGGGCCTTCCCTCTCCACCGGTTTTCTTGGGGTGCCATCTTCCCCTCGGGCTTCTTGGCTGGCCGGGATGCTTGGCTTTCTCGGCTGTGGTCCATCGGCGTCTTCCGCGCACTTCCCCACGCTTGCCTGCAGGGGGCGCAGCTCCACCTGCCTCCCTGAGACTTCACCTGCCTCTTCTCCAGCCCCCCTTCACTCCATCTTTGGTTCTCCCTCTCCCCCAGCTCCTGTCTTCGGGGGGTGCAGTACCCTGATCTCCACATACCTCCCTGGGGCTTCCGCCGCCCCCTCGTCCCTTGTCCCCTCCTGCCCACTGGCCCCTCTTGTCCACCTGCCTCCCCTATTCTGCTGCCCCCTCCTCGTCACTCCATCCTTGGTACTTATTCATCCCCCCTCTCCCGCCTTCGGGGGGGTATAATTCTGCCCTCCACGTACCTCCCCGGGGCTTTCACTTGCCCCTCCTGCCCATTTGCCTCTCCCTTTTCTATAGCCCCTTCCTCTTCACGCCATGCTCGGTCCTTACTCGCCTCTGTCCCTCCTGCCTTCAGGGGGTGCATCACCCTGCCTGCCACATACCTCCCTGGGGCTTCCCTTGCCCCCTCCTGTTCACGCCATCCTCGGTCCTTACCCCCCCCCCCCCAGCTCCTGCCTCCAGGGGGACGGTGCCCTGCTCTCCCCACACCTCCCTGGGATGGCCACCTGGCCCCTCCCGCCCCCCTGCCCCTCCTGCCCCTCCTGCCCACTTGCCCCCTCCTGTTCACGCCATCCTCGGTCCTTACCCCCCCCCAGCTCCTGCCTCCAGGGGGACGGTGCCCTGCTCTCCCCACACCTCCCTGGGATGGCCACCTGGCCCCTCCCGCCCCCCTGCCCCTCCTGCCCACTTGCCCCTTCCTGGCCAAATGCCTCCCTGAGAGGTCCACCTGTCTCTTCTACTGCCCTTTCCTCTTCGCTCCATCCTTGGTGCTCCTGCCTCCAGGGGGACGGTGCCCTGCTCTCCCCACACCTCCCTGGGATGGCCCCCTGCCCCCCGGCCCCCCGCCCCCCGCCCCTCCTCTTCGCGCCATCCTTGGCCCCCCCCTGCCCTCCCCCCACGTCCCCGGGGCTCCCCGCCCGCCCCGCCCCAGCCCCCGGGGGGGCGCCCGCCCCCCCCCCCCCCCGCCGCCGGCCGCCGCGGCTCCCCGGCGGCGCCCCCCTCTCCGGCCTGCAGGGGGCGCGCGGCGCTGCCCGGCCGCCCGCTCCCTCCCCGCCCCCCTCGGCCGCCTGCTCCTCCCCCCTCCCTGAGCATCCTTGGGCTCGGGGTTGCCATGGGGACAAGGTGGGGGAGAGCCGGGGATGGCGCGCGCCTGGGCTCGCGCCGCCGCCGAGCGGGGCCGGGCGAGGAGGAGCGAGGGCGGGCGCAGCAGCAGCAGCGGCAGCGGCAGAGGCGGGAGCAGCCCGAGGAGCAGGCAGCGAGCGGGAGCGGGAGCGGGGGGCCGGCGGCGGCGGCGGCTCAGCCAGCCCCTCTGAGCCGGGCAGCTGACGCGCATGGCGGAGACAGCGGCGCCTACCGATGGAGCTAGAGGTGAGGCGCGCCCTCCCCTCGCCGCGGCCCCCCTCCTCCGCCTCCTCCCCTCCGCCTGCTCCTCCTCCCCCTCCCGCGCCCCGGCGCCCCTGCCCGCGCGCCGCCCCCCCCCGCTCCAGTTAAAAATCTTTAAAACTTTGCATATTAATAGCGGCGCTTTGCATAATCTGCGCCGCGCTTTATTGATTGCCGCGCGGGCTTCGTGCGGCCGCGCGGCCCCGCGGCGGAGAGCCGAGCCGGGCGCCGGGCCGGGAGCCGGGCTCCGCCGCCCCCCGGCCCAGCCCGCGCGCCCCGGCCGGCCGCCGCGGGGGGCCCGGGGCCCGAGAGGCGGGCGGGGCCGGGGGGCAGAAGAAAGAGGCGCCGGGGGGAGGGGGCATCGGGGGCCGCCCCCCCCCCCCGGCCGGGCCGGGCTGGACGCCGCCGAGCCCGGGCCGGACCGGAGAAGAAAGAGATGGGGCCCCGGCCCCGGGGGCCCCGCGCCCGACTGCCCCCCGGCGGGGGGGCCCCGAGACCCCGATTCCCGAGGAATCCCGGGGTGAGGGCGAGGAGCCGGGGGGGGACGCGGAGAGCGGGGGCTGGGGGCGCCCCGGAATGGAGGGGGTCCGGGGGGAGGATGCGGGGGGGTCCGGGCTGCTCCCCGGCGGACTGAGCCGAGCCCCGAGCCCCCGGCCGGCCGCTCCCGGCGCGGGGGCCCCCGGACTGAGTGGGCGCTTAATAAATGCGTTTGGAATCCGACTGGGGGGGAATGTGGGTTTTTTTTTTAAATGAGAATATCAGAGGAGATGGAGGGGGCCGTCTGCCGTTCCCAGAAATGTGTGTGTGCGTGTGTGTGTGTGTGTGTGCATGTGTGTGTGTGTGTGTGTGTGTGTGTGTGTGTGTCATGGCCATCTGTGAGGGGGTGCTGCCTTGAAACAGGCACCAAGTCCCGAGGTATGTGTGTGTTTGGGGGGGCGGCCGCTGCTTTCTGTTGAACAGGAATATTCATGAGGGGGGATGTGTGGGACTTTTCCCCCCTTTTACCTGATGGATGAAAAGTATGAGGATGGCAGGGGAGGTGGGGGCTGGGTGAGTGTGCACTCGGGCTGTTCAGGGGTGTAGGAGGGGGTAGCAAGGTGTACAAGGGGTCAGTCGGAGCATAATGAAGGTGTTCCGAGGGGGTGGAGGTGTGCGAGGAAAGCTTGGGATTTGTGTGACCAAGGGTGTGTGAGGGGGAATGTGGGGAAGGCGAGGGGCAGGTGGGGTGCGACGTGAAGCCAGGTGTGTGGGGGGTGCCAGGGAGTTAGCCAGGGAGTAGGGGGTATCTGAGCCGCGTGTGAAGGGACGTTCCCAGGCTCTTCGGGCTGCGTCTGCCTCATCTCAGGGGCATCATGAATGTGTGGACATGTGTGTGTATGGGGGGCATTATCCGAGTCGGACTCGGAAGCCCTTTTAGGTGTGTTTGCTGATAGAGGAAAGGAGGGGGTGGGGACTGGAAAGAATGAGATGGAGGGGACAGGAAGGGGAGTTGTGGTAGCTGTGGGGAAAAATACAGGTGAAGGGGGAAAGAAAGGTTTCTGGAATTTGGGAGCCAGAGCAGTCTTGGTGGGGGGGGGGGGGGGGCTACCTATTAATGGAGGTGGTGTCTGGGGGAGGGAGTCCCTTTGTCCAGAAGAAGAAGTGAAAAGTTCTTGGTCAGCCTGGCCAGGGCCTGGTCACATTCCCTCCCCGACGGTTCTCCTCCCTCCTCTGCCTTGAGATCATCCCTTCTCGATCCCTCTTTGTGTCACCCCTTTTTCTTTAGCTTCGTTCTTAGCTCCGCTTTCTTCTCCCCATCCCCTTTCCTCTCTTCCTTACTGTTCCCACCACCTCCAATCACTGCAGTTTCCCCTCCTCTCCCCTATTCTCCTTTCCTCTTCTTTCCTCTCCTCTCCTCCCCTCTTCTTCCTTCCCCTTCTCTCCCCTCCCTTCCCCCTCTTTCCCTATCTCTTCTTCCTTTTCCTCCTCCTCCTCCTCCTCCTTCTTCCTCTCTCTCTTTCTCTCTCTCTCTCTCTCTCTCTCTCTCTCTCTCTCTCTCTCTCTCTCTCTCTCTCTCTCTCTCTCTCTCTCTCTCTCCATACACACACCCAAATCTCTTTTTTCCTCATTATTTCAAGCTCTTTCCTTTCTATCACTCAGCCTCTGTCTCCCTATTCTCATTTCCTCAGACTTTTTGTCTCTGTCTCTCTGTGTCTCTTCTCTCTTTCTCCCTCTCCCCTCCCTCCTGATGGTTAATCTCTTCCCCTTTTATTCCCCCTCTTTCTTCTCTCCTCTTTTCTCCTGTTTCCTCTCCCTCTGACCCCCCACCCCCACCTCAAACCATCTTGTGAGGGTGATTGATAGATAAAGCCCATGACATTGCCCTAGCCCTTCTCTGAATGTGCCCCAGGCTCTGTCATGCCTGCCCTTTGGACTGTTGCCGCCCTGGGCCTTGGACAAGAGGGCATAGCCCAAGACCCCACTTCCTTTGGGTAAGGACCACTTGCTCGGATCCTTTCCCTGGGGCATTTGTCTGATATTTATGGGAACTAGCTCATCCCCAATGAGAAACCAAGCTAGCCAGAAGGGGTTCCAGGAAAAAGCACCGGTTCCTCTTTAAACCAAGGCCAGGTGGCCTAAGAGAACACAGATTACAGAGGGGGTTCACATATACGGTATGAATTCAGGGTTTGGGGGATGAGGGGGCCATGAAGTTGCTCATTCTCTTCCAGAAGATGGGCTGGGCCACAGGGGTACAGGGAAAAGGGGATTCCCAGATACAGAGAAATCAGTTTAGGATTATGGGGCAGTGGCTGTGTCCTACTGGGGGTTTACAAATGAATTCTGCATCCCTTTCTAGAGGCTAAGATGAACCACAGGGGTCTGGGGCTATTCCCAGTCTGAATCTTAGTTGGGATGTGAGGAAATAAGGGGGTGGAGGCTCCCACTTAGGCATCAGTAGGGAAATGATCTCAGGGATTTGAGGCCAGAAGATTCACATACAAGTCGGCTTGTCACCCTTCAGCCGCTATGGCAGGCTTTGGGGTCATGGCGAAGAGAGAGAGATTCAAGAAGGGGTTCTTAGTCATATGGACTTAACCCTATCAAGAGCCTGGGGGGGGGGTGCTGATTCAAATGCAGGGCAGGCAGATATGCTAATGGGGTTCCGGGGGAAAGTTAGCTATCTCCAGGGGGCAAGTGGGTTAATTTGGAAAGAGCCAGCTAAGAGGCATTGTAAAGAGAGCTGTTATCTGGGGCCACTGAGCCTGTGTCAGCCAGCTCGGCTGGCTCCTCCAAAGGGACCCAGCTTTAATCCAAGGGTCTGCAGAGCCTTCCTCTCCAGAGGAAATGACTGGGTGTCCTGAGAAAGACCCAGTATTTGTGTAGGGATCACAGTACCCATCGGAAGACCTGTGAGTCTGAGGCCAGGATTCTAGGAGGCTCAGGAGAGTGGGTAGTGTGTGTGTGTGGTGGGGGATGAGAGGTGGGTCAGGAGGGGGGGAGGCTGCTGGCGGCTGTTGGTAGTTATAAACCAAGATCTCTGTTCTGTGGGCATGACGGGTCCAAGGGCAGGTTTTTCCACTGTGTTTGTGTGAAAGGAATGACGGGTATAGAGGAGGGACTTGGTGTATCTCTCTGAATGTGTGTGTATGTTTGAGAGACATACACAGACACAACATGTACTGCACACATGACTGCTTTTGAATCTCTGACAACCGATGAGTGTGTGTATCCTGTGTGTGTGTGTGTGTGTGTGTGTGTGTGTGTGTGTGTGTGTGTACATCTGTGTGTCTGGGTTGGGATTCTGGACATCTGGGCTGCATCTAAGGCTGAGTTTCCCCGAGAGCAAGTAAAAGAGGTGGACATACATGTGCCAGGCCTGCAAAAGTCACACATGTGCTTAATTTGGATCTGTGGACCCAGTGTATGTTCCCGTGTGTCCATGAGTGTGCCACACAAAGGTGTATTCCAAGCCCTTGGGCAGATGTAGCATCCTGCACAATTCTGGGGACTGCTGGTATACCCCAACTTCCCCCTGGTTCCCTGTTTCTGATGTGAAGAGAGATGCCTCTACTTTTGTTGACTCTCATGATATCTGCCCACACCAGTCCCCCTCTCTATCTCCTTTGTAAAATGTGGGAGATTCCCACCAAGCCTTGTTCTCAGGGGCACAATGAGAGCTGCCCAATCATCCTTTCCCATGGCTGCACCATCAAAATACAACAGGGCTTTGGAACTTCATTCCTGTGTGACCTTCCATCCAAGTTTTCTCCCAGCTCTCCCATTCCCTGATCTAAGGACCCTCCCATCTCTGCCATTCCCTGTTCTAAGATCCCTCTCAGCTCTCCCATTCCCTGATCTAAGGACCCTCCCAGCTCTCCCATTCCCTGATCTTAAGGTCCCTCTCAGCTCTGCCTTTCCCTGATCTGAGGTCCTTCCCGACTCTGCCATTCCCTGTTCTGAGACTCCTCAAAGTTCTACCATTCCCTGTTCTAAGGTCCTTTCCAGCTCTGCCTTTCCTTGATCTAAGATGTCTCCTATCTCTGACATTCTAAGTTTTGTGTTCTAATAATAGCTATAATATTATTGTTCTATGTTCTAAAGGCCCTTTCCAATTTGATGTTCTAGAATTCTCTGATGTTCAATGATTCTACAGGCCCTGCTTCAGGTCTGTCTTCTTCCCTGCTCTGCCTAGCCACCTTCTTTCCCCTGGGCTCGCTTTCAAAAGCCTTTCATCTCTATCCCATCTACTCTGTTTCTCGCCTGGCCCTGGAAGTAAGAGTGGGTGAGGACTTTTCTTCCAATTGTATAAATGGAGGAAAGTTGACTAAACCCCTGGCAGGGGCTTGTCCAATACCACATGGTTAGTTACTACAGCAATCTCAAGGCCAGTGAGAACCAGATTGAACCTGGATCCTTGCAATCTTCTGCCTTTTCCCCTCATCATCCAGGAAGGTGTGAGCTCCAGCTCCCCCTTAGCCAGCCAGCCACCTGCCCAAGACTTCACTCATGACTGGCACTAGCATATCTCTCTCTACTTGCCAAGAGATAACTTCCTTTAATTGTTTCCTGAGTTTATGTGCTCACAGAATCATGGGATTTAGTTACATTGCATCTCATTTGATCCAACCCCTCTGCTCAACTTGGGATCTCAGTTGAGATGGCTGAGGTCCAAAGCTAGGGGATTAATTTGTAGGTAGTCTTAAGCTGAATGGGAAGGGGAGAGGTTAGGCCTGGCTAGAAGTGTCCCTTATTTCTTCTACCTTCAAAATTTGGGGCCAGGGTTGGAGTACTTCTCTCCCATGTGACACCCTGTCCTCTCATCATCACCTCCACACTGATTCTATACTATCAGACACCAAGTCGAAAGGGAAACAGACCAGTGGGCCTGGTAAGGAACCCTAGGCTCAGGGCACTTTGACTTGTTCCCCACACCCCTACTTGACTAGGTCTATACCCCAGAATGTTTTAGAGTAAGGCAGAAAGAAGGAATCTTCTCTCCTTTGCCTCTCCAGCGCTTGTGTAGCCTTCTTATAGGGTAGGGGAGGCTGGTTTAATAAGACTATCCATTCCTCTTCTTTTGGGTTGAGGTTTCATTACAAATGGCCAAGATGTCTGTTGGTGCAGAAGTGCACCAGAACATTACGTCCACAGCCAGGAGATGAGGGCCTATCTAAGTAATATATATCTACTTCCCCCAGCAGAGCTGTTTCTCTTTTCTTTCTTTGTGTCTCTTGTCTCCTGGCTTCTTGGTTCTTTCTCTTCCTTCTCCCTCTTTTTCATATATCTCTGTTTGTCTCTCTATAGCCCTCTGTCTCCTGTTTCTTTCTTCCCTGTATTTCTCATTTTCTTCTCCCACTACCTCTCATCTCTTTCAGCTTCTGGTTCTATCTCTCTGTGCAATATGATTCATTAGAGAGAAGCTGGGCCTGGGGTTCAGTCTTGGGAGGTCCCTCTTCCTGCTTCAGGGTGAGGGAAGGGGTCAGAAGTGCCAGCCTTCATTTCCTACATATCTGGGTTACAGATTAATACAAGTGGGAGTAGAGAATAGTTCAGGCTGACCTAGGTCTGAGATTCCTCGGTGTGAGGGCAAGCCAGAGTTTTCTTTTATGCCTACCTTCAGGCCAACCCCCTAATATTCTCATTCAGCAGTCCTATCTGACAGAAAGTCCTTGCCTAAGTTGCCACAGGCCTCTGACTATTAGGACAACCTTCCTAAAGGAAGTTGCACTAGATCTGGGACTTTGGGATTTGGGTCAATTAAGAGAAAGGTGCTTGGGGGCAGAGATAGGCCCAGAAAAATTCAGGGAATTGGGAGGCTAGCTAGAAATGGACCATAGAGACCTCAAATGCTAGGGTGAAGAGTTTGGACTAAACCTGATGGTCAAGAGAGAGATATTATAGACTCTATATGGAATAAATAGACTCTGGTGGGCCTAGAGACCAGAGATTTGGGTTTGAATCCCAGCTTGGTCACTTGCTTCCTGGATGTCATTTCCCCCCACTGACCTTACTGTCTCAGTTTCCTTATTTGTAATATAAAGGTCCTTTCTCTGTCAATAAAGGACCTCATGGGATGGTTTCTAAGGTCCCCTTTACCCTGATATCCCACCATTTTAAACCCGTCTTCCATGTGCACTTGTGTTTGGAGTCAGAAGACTCAAAGTTATGTATTGGATCAATGTTTTCCTCTCTCAGGATCTGCCTTTCCTTTCCTGTACAATTAGGGATGGGACTAAGTAGTCTCTTAAGATCCTTTTGAAAGGTAGTGTGGTATAGTGGAGAGAATGTTGGACTTGTAAAGTCAGGAAGACTCCAACAGATTTAAGCTGAAGGTCAGAGTCATTTTTTTCAAGTGGAAGGAACGGGACTGGGTATGGAGCTCTTCAAGGAGAACAGGTCTCTTTCCCACCTGGGACCTTTCTTTTAAATCCTTCCTCATGCTACCTGTAAGACCCTGGGCCTGTTCCTCAATTTCCTTGTATGTAAAATGAGGAAGTTGTACATGTGCTGTCTAAGGTCCCTGCTAAAATCTAGGAGCCTATGATCCTTTCCATCTTTGGTCTATGTTCCAAAAAGCATCTCAATTTTTTGGTTCTGTGATCTGTGTGCTAAGGACCCTTCTAGCTTTTTGATCTTAAATTAAGTCTTCTGTTGAAACACAGGTGGACACATATGGATAGGAGTCAAAAGACTAACTCTTACACTGCTCTGCACCTGTCCACTCCATGAGGATAGAAATCACAAAGGAAGGAGTGACCCACCAACTCCTGGATGCCAGAATTATTAGAACAGGGGTCAGCAAACTAAGGGATAGATTTGACTGTTATCTGTTTTTATATGGTTTAAATAAATAAATAAATGTTTTTTGTTGTATCTTAAATAAAGTTTTATTGTATTTTAAAATTTAAAAAACATTTTAAACTCATGGGCTTCAGGCTGGACTTGTCCTGTTGACCATAGGATGCCAACTCTTGTAAAAGAGTCTATTTACTCCATAGAGAAGAGTTCTGATTGGCCTGCATCTGAGAATCTCCCCCCCCCAAAAAAAGCCAGTGCTTTTCTGTCCCAGGTAGGCTTACTATATTGTATGGCAGAGATCTGATGGAGGAGCTCTTATCCACTCCAAACCCTTGCCTGGGACCTATGCCCACCAAAGAGACCTGTGTAGTAATGCCCAGGAGGCTTTGCTACATCCACAGCCATGGGGAGAATAGGAGAAGAAACCTTAGGCTCTCCTCTGAGAATTGGGAGACCATGGCAGCTACCCTTCCCAATAGCTCATCACAGACTTAGGATCCCTTTCTCTTCCCACAAACAGATACTTCAGTCAGAGGGAAATCTAGGTTTATCACTGTCAGGGACCTTAAGAAAGGAATACATATTCATGCTCACACATACATAGACACAAACTCACATTCATGTATACCCAGACAGAGGCTTTGACCACTATAGTCTGCATGGCTGTGAAAACACTCAAGTACATACATGTATATATTCATGTTATACACAGGTCACACTTGTCCATACAGACAGACACATAAACCCCTTTCTAGGCCACCTTAACACACAAAGGCCTAGTGGAACTCACACTCTGTATTCTTTGACCTGCATACTGAGCCCCCTTCCCCTACTGGTCCGAGAAGTTGCCCTGAATCCTGGTGGGTCCTGGGCTAAGGTGACGGACTGGTTTAGGTCTGCCCCCCAGGTGGGGCTGGAGGTATCCAAAAGCAGCCCTCCATCTTCCCTGCTGCCTGAGACGAGGCAGGTTGGCAGCTGGGGTGGGGAAGGGAGAAGGAGGAGGCAGGCCCTCTGTGTGTGTATGTGGTTTGTATGTTGTATTATATTGAGACGAAGTACAACCATGGGCCTGGTGCTTTCTGATGTCTGTGTGCTCTGTGTGTGTTTGTATGTTGTATTGAGACTATGTACAATTATGAGCCTGGTGCTCTGATGTCTGGGTAGCTTTCTTTCTTTGTGTATGTGTGTGTGTGTGTGTGTGTGTGTGTATGTGTATGTGTATGAGAGAGAGCTTTGTGTGTGTGTTATAATATTGAGACTATTATATTTTGTGTGTATGTGTGTATTATATTGAGACTATGTACATTTATGGGCCTGGTGCTTGCTGGTGTCTATGTAGCTACTTTTTTTTCTGTGTCTGTGTATGTGTTATATGTCTGTGTACCTGTGTGTCTGTGTGTCTGTGTGTCTGTGTGTGTAGGATTTGTTCTGTGTTTCTCTGAACATGTCCAGTTTCAGTGGCAGATCTATATAGAACACATGTATGTGTGTGTGTGTGTGTGTGTGTGTGTGTGTGTGTGTGTGTCCCTGGCATCCCTGGATCTTTCCATGTGTGTCTGTGTGTCAGTGAACATGTCCGGTGGGGGCAGTTGGCCCAGGGTCACCTAGATTTTTAGTGTGTCCAGGCTTGGCTTGGGGCCTGCAGACGTCGGCACATCTGGGAGTCTGGGAGGCAGAGCCTTTGTGCGTCCGTCCATCGTTAAGTCGGTGCCTGGGGGGAGGGGGGAGCGTGTTCAGAAGGATGGTTGAATGCTTGTCCACCACAGGGCCTCTGTCTGAATGTGTATGTTGTGATGGAGGGGAGTCAGGGAGTGGTATTTTTCTGGGGTTCTTTCTGCCTGGATCTCCCCATGTCTCTGGAGCTTGACACATGGGTCCAGTAGCATTTAGGGGCTGGGTGACTCCCTGTCTTTACATGCAAACCTACATTTTTGACAGGGATCTATAGGGTTTATTCCCGCCTGCCTTCTCATCTTTATTGGTGTCTCTGCATCTGTTCACTGATCTCTGAGCCTTTCATGATATTTTGGTTTTTAAAAGCCGACTCCAGGTCTTTGGGGGGGGGGGGAGTGAGGGGAGTCTCCCTAGCTATTAGTATATCTCTTTATCTGTTGATCCCCTTTCCCTATTTAGACTGGTTCTGAGTCATTTAGGGTGTTGATGTGTCTTTCAGGGATCCCTTCGGCTTCTGTATCACTCAGGGGTCTTTCTATATTTTAGGGTGTCTGAGTCTTTGTTTCTGTGTTTTTAGGGGGGCTGTACATCTTTCTCCTCATCTTTACACTTTTCAGGGTAGTGCTATGAATTTCCATCAGTCTCCCCACCTTTCTGCCTCACTCCTCATCTCATGGGGGCCTCTGCATTGTTGGGGGGGTGTTTCTCAGTATCCCGGGCTGTCTTCATCCTTTCGGGCTCTTCTGTTTACTGTCTCACAGCTGCTGGGCTGTCTCAGAATTCCCATTTATGGTGGGGGGGGGCTTTTGTCAGATGCAGGTAAATGAGGGGACTTGCTTTGTGTTCCCCCAAGAAGGGCCTGGATGGTGTCTACCTCCCCCACCCTGCAGCCCACCCCCTTCCCTCTTCCTCCTCCTCCTTCCCCCATGACCTCTGCTGCCTGCCAGCCCAGAATACATATTTATCAGAGTCCACAGGGGCTGCCCTTCCCCCACTGCTCCCCTCAGGGCCCAGGCTGCCCGGCTGCGGAGAAATTAACCCTATGACACAGGAGGACGGCTGATACCCGCCCTGCCCGCTGTGACACGCGCAGATACACACGTGTGGGAACCCAGCCTGGATGGGGGCCCTCAGCCTCCCTGGCACCCACCTACCCTCCGAGAAGGAGGCCCACTAACTCTCAGAAGCCAACACCCCCCCCTGCCCCCGGGAAAATGGGCCATGCAGACATGGACACAATAGCATGACGTGGGCTGCTTTACCCATGAAAGAGAACATGAATCACACATGTGATGGAACACCCAGGAGGTGTGGTGGATCACACAGAGACATACACATATGTGATACCCAGAGAGGCATGCATGTGAATGATACCCACAATGGGTCACATACAATCAGACACAGGTGACGAGACACAGAGAAAATGACTTCTGATGGAGTACAGAGAAATATGGACCCATCGGGGAAGATTCCAGAATTCAGACACATGGAGGAATACATGGAAATGCACATGTATTGTGGGATGTATAATAACACATATATTGTGGACCGCATGGAAACGTGGCCCCAAAAATATGCTAGAAGGGCTAGTGCTGGCCTTGTTCCCGCAATTGCTTCCCTCTGTTCCCCTCCACCATCCCCTAACCTGTTGCTTGATCCAAGGCCCCAGGGACAGGGAGGCGGCAGCCCAGACCTTCCTCTCCAGCCAGTGGAGCTGAGAGGAGCCCGCTGGGGACCTGGCTGGTCAAGGAGGGCCTCTGGGAGCTGGGGGTATGGTGGCCAGGCCTTGAAGGGCAGGGGGATGGGGGGGAAACTGAAAAGTCCTCCTCTAAGATCCCCAGGGAGGACCCTCTGCCTCCAAGAGCCACCCCTGGCTTAGCCTGGCCGGCGGAGTCTCCCTCTCTTGTCTGAGTTGCGGGCTCCTTCTCCAGCCCGCTTATCGATAGGTTAAGTGGTAGGGTCAGGGTTATTGACCATCCGATTAGGAGCTTGTCAGATCAATTCCCCTTTCGTCTCCTCCTTCTCCTCTCTTCCCTCCTCCCTGCCGCCCGCCCTCTCCTGGCTTGGTCAGGGAGCTCCCGGTAACTGGTATCTTTAGCAAAGGCCCCTGGTTCCTTTTCTCCTTCCCCCTACTCCTCCCATCATAGTGGGGGCCAGGTCCTGGGTCTGTCCCACCCTCCATCCCTGCCTCCCTCCCTTACCCTCTTCCTGAGATAAAATCGCAGAATATCACACTCCAGACTGCATTGTTACATGGAGGTCCAGAGAGGGGAAGGGACTTACCTAAGGTCACACAGTAAGATGCTCAGGATAGGAACCTAGGTCTGGGGCCGGCTGGACCAAGCCTCTGCTGGTCCCCCAGACACTACCCGGAGCTGCTTCACACACCTGGGGAGATGCCAGGTGCAGGGGCAACTCTTTCCTGGCCTTTACAAGGGGCCCAGCCAGACTGGCCTTTCTTTAGGCTTCAGTTTCCCTCCTTTCAGCTCCAGCCTCCAAAACATGGATGTTCCATGTTCTTCTGCCCTCATCCTGTTGCCTAATTGTGTGTCCCACGTTTCCATCTTTTCATCTATGTGGGAGTCCCATAGAATAGGTCCAGAATCAGTGAATGGAACTGGCACCAAACATTCCTCCTGTCCCTCTTTGGGCCAGCTTCACCCTCTGTAAGACAATGGACTAGTCTAGTGTCTTACATGCTGACAGTCCCTGTTCTAAGGTCCCTTCCACCTCTGACTCTATCAGTTTTGAGAAGGACCCTCCCAGCCTTGACATCCCCAGTTCTAAGGACCCTTCCACCTCTGACAGTTCATGTTCTAAGACCTATCTAAGCTCTGATATTCTCTGTTCTAAACTGCCTTTCCAGCCCTGATACCCCCTGTTCTAAGACCCTTCCAGTTCTGACATCTCCTGTTCTAAGGGCCCTCTCCCCCACTCTGACATCTCTTGTTCTAAGAACCCTCTCCCCAACCCTGGCATCCTCTGTTCAAAGGAGTCTCTCAACTCTGACATCCTCTGTTCTAAGATCCTCCCAGCTCTGACATCCCCTGATCTAAGGTCCCTCCCAGCCCTGACATCCCTATTCTAAGGACCCTCTCCCTAGCCTTGACATCTTCTGTTCTAAGGTCCCTCCCAGCTCTGACATCCCCTGATCTAAGGACCCTTCAGCTCTGACATCCCCTGATCTAAGGACCCTCTCAGCTCTGACATTCCCTGTTCTAAGGTCCCTCTGGCTGTGACATCCCCTGTTCTGAGACCCTACTGAGCTCTGACATCCCCTGATCTAGGGGCCTTCTCAGCTCTGACATTCCCTGTTCTAAGGTCCCTCTGGCTGTGACATCCCCTGTTCTGAGACCCTACCCAGCTCTGGCATCCCCTGTTCTGAGACCCTACCCAGCTCTGGCATCCCCTGTTCTGAGACCCTACCCAGCTCTGGCATCCCCTGTTCTGAGACCCTACCCAGCTCTGACATCCCCTGTTCTGAGACCCTACCCAGCTCTGGCATCCCCTGTTCTGAGACCCTACCCAGCTCTGGCATCCCCTGTTCTGAGACCCTACCCAGCTCTGGCATCCCCTGTTCTGAGACCCTACCCAGCTCTGGCATCCCCTGTTCTGAGACCCTACCCAGCTCTGGCATCCCCTGTTCTGAGACCCTACCCAGCTCTGGCATCCCCTGTTCTGAGACCCTACCCAGCTCTGGCATCCCCTGTTCTGAGACCCTACCCAGCTCTGGCATCCCCTGTTCTGAGACCCTACCCAGCTCTGGCATCCCCTGTTCTGAGACCCTACCCAGCTCTGACATCCCCTGTTCTGAGACCCTACCCAGCTCTGGCATCCCCTGTTCTGAGACCCTACCCAGCTCTGGCATCCCCTGTTCTGAGACCCTACCCAGCTCTGGCATCCCCTGTTCTGAGACCCTACCCAGCTCTGGCATCCCCTGTTCTGAGACCCTACCCAGCTCTGGCATCCCCTGTTCTGAGACCCTACCCAGCTCTGGCATCCCCTGTTCTGAGACCCTATCCAGCTCTGGCATCCCCTGTTCTGAGACCCTACCCAGCTCTGGCATCCCCTGCTCTAAGGGCCCTCCAGCTCTGACCTTCTCTGTTCTCTGTTCTGTGTTGTATGTTCTGGCATTTTGTGGCTGGTGGCTTGCTGTGTGGCTTCAGGGAAGTCTCTGTGCCTCTCTGGGCCTCAGTTTCCCCGCCTTGGTACCAGAAGGGTCTTGGACTTGAGGCCTGCGAGCTGGGGAATCCCCAGCCCCCCCTGCTCCCCCCAGCTGCCGTCACTTACAGCAGTATTGACGGCCCGCGGTGTCTGGCCGTGTTCTACACTCCGCGCGGCTAATTGTTTTGACTGGGAATTGGCAAGGCGATTAAACGCCATCGATTTCCCCCCGCGCGCTGCATCGATTTTTAAATTTCCTATTGATCCCGGCCCTAAATCTCCTTAACCAAGACCTCACAGCGCAGATGACAAGCCCTGATTAGCTCCCCCGCCCCTTGAGAGAGTGTGGGGGGGGGGGGAGACAAGCCCATGTTCCCCTTTTGCTCCCCCCCCCCAACCACTCAACCCCAGGTGGGGGATCCCACCAAACTAGCTTGGAAAAAAAATAGATTCAGAGACTCTTCCTTTCCCCTTCAAGTCCCTACTCTCTGGTTTTGGTGCTTGGGGATCATCAAGGCCCATCATTTAACAGAGAGGGAAACTGAGGCTCAGTAAAGGGAGGAAAAGAAAGAAGTGGATGGTCTAGGGGGCCCTGGGAGTTAAATCCAGAACAAGCCTAGGGACCAAGGTCTCCTGGCTCCCTGGCTCCCATCAGAGAC
Source organism: Macrotis lagotis (assembly GCF_037893015.1). Lineage (NCBI taxonomy): Eukaryota > Metazoa > Chordata > Mammalia > Peramelemorphia > Peramelidae > Macrotis > Macrotis lagotis. Next base: position 908,216,616 of record NC_133658.1, read on the forward strand.
TATTAGAATTAGGGAAATCTTGAGTCCAAGCCCCTCTTTTGGTAGAGAGGGGAGGTTCCTCTGCTTTTGACCATTGGGGTGACTTTGAACAAGTTAGTCATCTCTCTAGGCCTTGGTTTCCTCAGCTGGAAAAGAGGGGGAGTGGACAGAAGGCTCTGAAGCCCTCTCTGAAAGCCCACACTGTGCCAGAGTTCCCCAGAAGGCCAAACACAGACCCAGGATTGGCATTGGGCTTCCTGCTCTCCTGCAGCCTAAACTTGTTCTGCCCCTTACCTGCAGTCCTAAGAGACAGAAGGCTACTGAGCTATCATCTGCCCAACCCTGCCATGGCACAAAACAGGAAACTGAGGCTTGGGATGGGAAAGGGATTTCCATCAGGTCATATGGCAAAACCCTTTTCATTCTGGGCCTCAGTTTAAGAATCAAAGTGATATAGTGGACATTGGGATTGGCATCAGAAGACCTGGGTTCAAATCTTTGGACAGTTACTTGCTTCATGACCCTCGGGCAAGACACTTAAATTGTCTGACCTTCAATTTCCCCCCAGTCTACCAGCCCTGCTTTGGTTTTCTCTGGGAAGATTAGAACATAAGCCTTTTGAGGGCAGGCTTGTCCCTGTATCACCAGCACCTTCCTCACATCGGGCCTGGCATGCTGTAGCTTCTTAGTGTGTGCTTGGTTTTTGGTTTTTTGTTTGCAAGGCAATGGAGTTAAGTGGCTTGCCCAAGGCCACACAGCTAGGTCATTATTAAGTGTTTGAGGTCAGATTTGCACTCAGGTACTCCTGACTCCAGGGCCAGTGCTCTATCTGCTGTGCCACCTAGCCGCCCAGTGTGTGCTTGTTAAATGAATGAGTGAGAGAATGAAGGATTGGAGGAATGAATGAAAGCCCTAGCCCTGGGACACACTGGCGAATGCTTCTGATTTGGTCCCTGTCTTGCTGTGTGACCTTGGGGATATCTCTCACCCTCTCTGGACCAACAAGGTGTTGGATTGGTGTGATTATAGGCCCTAACATTATACGTTCCAAGACCTTTCTGACCTTGTAGGAGCCCTTCTGTGCCTGAGAAATCCTCCAGGACAGGGATGAGGGTCCTTGTAGCTCCTCCCCCTTATCCCCCAGCAGGGTTCTAGAAGGGGTGTGAGAGAGACACCAGAGGGAAGATTGTTGGCTCGAAGTGACTTTTCCTCTTTCTCCCTCTCTTCCCTTCCCCAACTAAAGGTTCTCGACTGGACTGGGTTGGTGGACTGAATGAGCTAACCCCACTGCTGCTGCTGCTGCTGCCCAAGAGGTAAGGACTGAGTCTGACTGAACAAGATCCAGGGTCTGAGGGAGGGAGGAAGAGGAGGTTCACCAGGGGTTCCTGTCTTATTGAATTAGGGAAAAACACCAGGCAGGGGGCCTCAGTGGATCAAAAATCCCATATGAGCCTGCCATGGGAAAGAGTTAGCCAACAGAATCTGGAGCATGTGGACAGAAGCAACGGGTCTAGCTAGAATGAGACTGGCAATGCTTCCACTGTCCTCAAGCTCTGGCTTGACCACAATGTGGGGGTCTGAGCTCAATTCTGGGCTGTCCCAGCTTAGAACACTAGAGCATCTAGAGGTGGGCAACCCGAATGGCGAGGGACCCTGAGATCATGCCATCAGAGACCCTCTTAAAGGAACTGGGGGGGGGGAGGGGTTTAGCCTGGAAAAGGGAAGACTGGGGGTAGGGAAGGACAAGGCTTTCTTTGTCCCAGAGCTTAGAATTAGGAACAGTGGGCAGAAATCTCAGCAAGGTTGTTTTGACCAAATATGAGGGAACATCTCAATACTCACAGTTGGCCAAAAATAGAGCTGCTCCTTTTTGAGGTAATGACTTTCCTGCCACCGAGATCATCAAATTGACTTTGGACATCCAAAGGAATCCAGGATTTAGTGTGAGAAGGATCTTTAGAGATGATCTCATCCAATGCCCTCCTTTTACAGATGGGGAAACTGAGGCCTGGTTGAGTGGGTGGAGGACTGGTTGCCGGGTATGTCAGAATGGAGGTATCTTCATGAATGAATTGAATGTGATGACCATTGAGGCTGTGCCCAACTCTCCCAAATTCTGCAACACTATGAATGTGTCCCAAGGTCAGATATCCAATATAATAAAATTAGGATTCGAACCCAGGTCCTCAGACCTGTGCTGTTTTCACTGCCCTACACTGCCATTCATGAGGGACTGGAATATCAGGGTTGCTCTGATATCTGGAGAAATCAGGAAATTCTGCCATGACTGAACATGTTTGGAAACAGTGGGTTTGGCTATGAAGGGTTCTGTTCTAAGAGTCGGGAAATCTGGGCCTCAAACTCCAGGAAAATCTCCCCTTTTCCTCCTGGGTGTATTCTCTGGACGTTTGCTTCTTCCTGGGTAATATGGTAAGAATTTAAGTTTCTCTCACAAGATTCTCACGAGGCCCAAATAATAATTGTTGTTGTTCAGTTGGTTCAGTTGTGACCACCTTTTTATGATTCCATTGGGCTTTTCTTGGTAGAGAGACTGGAGTAGTTTATCATTTCCTTCTCCAGCTCATTTTACAGATGAGGAAACTGAGGCAAACAGGGTGAAGTGATTTGTCCAAGGTCACACAGCTAGGGAGTGTCTGAGGCCAGATTTGAACTCAGGAAAATGAGTCTTCCTGTCTCCAGACCTGATGCCCTAGGTAATGAGGCACTTACCTGGCTGCCCTGCCAAATAATGGTAATGGATGAGAAAGGGGAGCAGTATGGACTCTATGAACTGGATTGTGAGTCATGGTGACCTTTGTCTATGGTCAAACTGTACAGGACTGTGTAAATGTCAGAGAACTTTGGGAACAGCAATTATAAAATCGAAAAAGCTTTGTAAACCATTCACTGCTCCGTAAAAGTGCAGAGAACTTTGTATGTTAGAAAGCTCTGAATGTTTTGTAAACCACTGAGGAAGGGCTTTGCAAACTGTAAAGTGCTTTGTGAACTGTAGGGGGGTTGTAAATACAAGGTGCTTTGCAAACAGTAAGGGCGTTCTAGTTTTTTGTAAATCTTTGAGGGATTTGTAAACTGATGCAACTTTCTTGAAGAAACTGAGTATAAAGATGGGATTAAAACCCTGGATAGGTTTTAAGATTAGGAAAGGGTTCAAGTCAGGGAGGAGAGGTGGTAGATAGAAGGACATATTGCTGTCAGTGTACATGGTGTGGACATCAACCACTCAGTGATGCTGACCTGGCAACAAACAGACCAGAATTTATTCACCAAAATGAGTGTTGATCTTAATGTCACCCTCTCCTTTGGGAGGCTACAGTTTGGTGCAGAAGAGATCTGTGGAAGTCAGAGCTCTGGGTTCCAGGCCCACTTTTGACCTTGACTTGCTCTGTGGCTTTACACAAATTTCATCCTTCCCTCCCTCCCTCCCTCCTTCCTTCCTTCCTTCCTTCCTTCCTTCCTTCCTTCCTTCCTTCCTTCCTTCCTTCCTTCCTTCCTCCCTCCCTCCCTCCCTCCCTCCTCCCTTCCTTCCTTCATCCCTTCCTTTCTTCCTTCCTTTCTTCCCTCCCTCCTTCCTTCCTTCCTTCCTTCCTCCCTTCCCTCCCTCCCTCCCTCCCTCCCTCCCTTCCTTCCTTCCTTCCTTCCTTCCTTCCTTCCTTCCTTCCTTCCTTCCTCCCTCCCTCCCTCCCTCCCTTCCCTCCCTCCTTCCTTCTTTCCTTCCTCCCTTCCTTCCCTCTCTCTTTCTCTCTGGACCTTGGTTGCTTCTCATTTAAAAGGAGGTCTGGATTGCATTATTTTGTCTATTCTAGTTCTGACATACATGTTCTGCATTCCCAAGTCTTCAAGCTCCGACATCCAGCATTCTAAAGGTTCTGATGTCCTCCTTTCTAAGGTTCCTCCAAGTTTTACCCACTCTTCTAGGCCTGACATTCCCTGTTCTAAGACACCTCCCCACTCCAGCTTTGACATTCTCTGTATAAGTTCCTCCTCAGCTCTGACATTCCCTGTTCTAAGGTGCCTCTCAACTTTGATGTTCCATATCCTAAGACTCCATCCCAACTCTGATATTCTTTATACAAGGTCCTTCTCAGCTCTGATAGTCCATGTTTCAAGGTCCCTCCCTGCTCTGACCTTCTAGGTTCTATGTTCTAAGGGTCCTTCCTTCTTCCCAGAACATACATGTTAGAACAGGAATGAACTAGATCGACCATGTAGCCAACCACTTTTGTTCTAGGATCCCTCCCAGTTCCTGCATTCTATAGTCTAAGACTCTAGGTTTGAGGTCCCTCCCAGTTCTGCAATTCTGTGTTCTAAGGACCCTCCCTGCTCCAACATTCTATGTTCTGTGTTCTAAGGTCCCCCTGCTCTGACATTCTATGTTCTGTGTTCTAAGGTCCCCCTGCTCTGACATTCTATGTTCTATGTTCTAAGCTCCCTCTCTGTTCTGACATTCTATGTTCTGTGTTCTGATCTCCCCCCAGCTCTGACATTCTATGTTGTGTTTTAGAGTCCCTCTCTGCTCTGACATTCCATGTTCCATGTTCTAAAGACCCTCCCTCCCAGAACATGCATGTCAAAACTGGAATAAATCAGACAGACCATGTAGCCAACCACATATGTTCCAAGTTCCTCCTAGCTCTGACATTCTCTGGTCTAAGGTCTCTCTCTCGCTGACATTTCTTCATCTAAGGACTCTTCTGCTTCTGACATTTTGTGTTCTAAAGGTCTTCCCAGGCCCAGAAGTTGTGCTTTGTGTTCTAGGAACCCCACCCCTTTAGTCTATGGGATTTGGCACCTGGGCCCATCCCTTTAGGTCTCTTCAGTGGATCCACATCTTAGTCTTGGGAGGGTAAGTTTTGTTTTTGGAGAGGACCACCATCGTGCTGGGCTGAGGCAGGAAGAGATGAACAGGTCTAATTTATTAGTCATGAGATAGGAGTTCCTTACATGGGTTGAGGTCGTGTCCTCCAAGATTGACTCCCAGCCATGGAACAGCAGAGCACCAGAGCTGGAGGGGCCTTCCCTGATGTGAGGAACTCTTCATGGAGCCAGGATTTACAGAAATACCGATTAGGCCACAGATGGGAAAGGAAGACGAGACAAGCAGAGCGCGGCGGCGTGCCCCATTCTTGATTCTCATCCAGGCATGTTTATTGAGATGCTCTTAGGGCTGTGGTTCTGAAATACAGATGTGGAGTGTGGCCCACAGCTGGGATGCTCAGGGCTGGCAGTGGGTCTGATTCATGCTGGGGATGGAATTGGGGACATGAAGGCTTTGGATTATAGCCATGGCAGATGGTGATTACAGATGTGCGATTTGACTTTTGTGTCCTATCTGGGCTTTGACTGGGTTGGAGGGGGAGAGTTGGGGGTGAGGTGGGAAGGGAAGCCTTCCAGATGTGGGCTTTCCTTTAATGGATGTGGGAAGGGAGCTCCAGATGTTGGTCAAAAACATACAGATTCTGGAGGCAGGAGGTTGCAACTGTGATGGCAAGGATGTAGAAGAGAAGTGGATTGGGTGAAGGGCTTGGGCGGGGGTCTTCTTAAAAATAGCTGAGGATCCAGTAGGCTTCCTGCTAGGACCTTTCATCCAGCACCAGGAGAAGTACTGGAGGGAGGTAGATGTGGATGGCTGGGTTTCAGCTGTGAGTGGTCCGGAGAAGGTGTGGCTTTCTTCCTGACAAGCTCACCAGGGACTCCTGGCCCACCAACCAATCACTGGAGGGGGCTGCCGAGGGACAGGTTCCATCTCCCCATCTCCAGAGAGCTTGCTTGATTGGGAAATCAGGGATCCCCAAATCTTACCTCATGGCCCGGACCCTAGTAGAATGGGACTCTCTCTCCTACTGACTCAACTCACCTTGGGCTCCTGTCTTTCTATCTCTTTCCTTCTGTCTTCCATAGTATAGTGGGAAGTGCTGAGTGTGAGACCTGGATTTGAATCCTAGCCCTGCTTTTTAGAGAACTGTGAGACCTTGGCCAAGCCTCAGTTTCCTCACCGGCAAAGCCAAGGTGTCAAACTAAGTGGCTCTGAGGAGCCTCATAGCTCTCAGTTTCTCCTCTGGTTCCCTGAACCTCTATCAGATGTCATTTTCCTTCCACCTGCATGTTTTTTCTCTCTTGGACTCTCTCAGTCCCTCTCCCAGGTGTGTGTGTGTGTGTGTGTGTGTGTATGTCCTACCAGGAGAGACTGAGGATTGTTGGGGAGGAGAGGACAAGGGTTCACAACACTGGAATCAGAGGCTTTCGGGAGTCTTGGAAGAGGTGATGGAAGAGAGTGGAAGAGGGAAGGAGAGAGACAGAGAAAAGTGGGGAGGCAAAGGGTGGGACAAGAGAGAAAGAAATATGGTGAAAGAGAAGAAAGCAGAGGAACAGAGTCATAAGGAAATGGTGAGAGACAAAGAGAAAGAGAGTTACACGGAGATGGAGAGACAGAGAAACAGTGGCAGAAAGAGAAACAGTGACAAAGAGATGGAGATGGAGAGAGAGACAGAGAGACAGACAGTGAGGAGAGAGACTCAGAGAAGCAGACAGGACATTCAAAATCAGAGGAGAGGCAGAGTCAGAGAGCAAATCAGTGAGAGACAAGATCAGAGATGAAGCAGAGAGAGATAGAAAGCAGAGACTGTCAACTAGAGAGAGTTACAGAAAGAGAAAGACGACAGAATCTGAGAGAAAGTCAGAGATTAAAGAGAAGACTGAAAGAAACAAAATCAGAGACAATCAGAGACAGTGAGAGATAAAAACAGAGACTTAGGAAGAAGACAGACACAGAGAGATACAGACAAGCAGAGAGAGAGACCTGTTGGAAAGACAGAGGAAAGGAGAGGAAGATAGGGACAGGCTCAGAGACAGTGTTGGTAAGAGACAGAAAGACAAGGAGAAAGAGAGCAACATCCAGAGAGATTCTCAGAGACAGGGAGAGAGACAAGGAGGAGAATCCGAGTCAGAAAATCACACAGAGAGCCAGCCAGAGGGAAAGACTCCACGGAGATGGGGCATGACCAGAGAAAGGGGAAGACCGGAGCAGGAGGAGAAGGGGCCTGGGGGTGGGGGGTAGCCCTGTCTGAGTTTGGTTCTTGCCCCTGGTGCTGCTGTCTGGGTGAGTCCTAAGAAGGCTCCTCTCTTTCTGGGGTGAGTGTGTGGAGTGCTATGGGGTTCTATGGGGGCATGAAAGAGAGACCTTATGTTGCTTTGTGAGTCATGAACCACCGCAAAGAATCTCTTTCCTGCCCCCTCCTCAGTCCCAGGATGGCCTTCCCTCTCTTGTTCTAGCTGGTCCCTCCATTTCCCACTAGCCCCCACCCCAGACTACCTTCTTGGAGTGACTAGAATACCTGGACCCCCAGGGTTCCGGGAAGGGGCTCCGACCTCTTAGGCCTTTGCCTCAGACACTCGAGGGGAAAGGTGTAATAGTCCCTGACACATAAGGCTCTCACTCTTGCCCCCACCTCCTGTGTCTACATCTGCCCTGCCTCCCAGGTCTTGGCTTCTCTGGGATGGAAAGCTTTCTCTGTCTCTGTCTCTGGTCCTGATCAGGCTTGACTCTTCCCTCTCTCCCTTGATTGCTTCCTTCCTCTGAATATGTCTCATTCCATCTTTCCCTTAGGAGAGATGCTCCCCTCCCCCTACTCCTTCACTGTCCCTCTTTTTCTGCCCATTGGGTCTCTTTCTTCTCTCCCCCTTTTCCTCTTCCTTTTCCTCCAGCCTCTCCATCTTCCAACTTAACGTGTGTCTGTCTTCCTCACTTCTCTCTCTCTCTCTCTCTCTCTCTCTCTCTCTCTCTCTCTCTCTCTCTCTCTCTGTGTGTGTGTGTGTCTTTCCATCTCTTTTTCTGTCTCTCTTTTTCTCTCTTCCTTGTTCCATTGTTCCTTTCTCTTCTCTGTGTCCCTTCATTTTTCTCATCTTCTGCCATGTCTCTGTCTCTGTCTCCTTCTGTCTCTGGCTCCCTCTCAATCTCTCTGTATTTCCCTCTTTCTTCAACCCCCCACCCGTTCCCCTTGTCTCTCTGTGTCTCTCCCTGTGTCTCACACCCACCTCGGAAATAATTGCTTTTGTCTGGGCTGGACTGGACTCGTGCTGCTGGGGGGGGAGGGAAGAGGAGGGGGAGCGGGGGGCTCTGGGGGGGTTGGGAGGGACGGATGGAGGTCGCTTGGTGAATTTGCTCAGACATTTGTCTGGGCAGAGGGGATGTTCATGTGCTGAGTGTACTGAGGCTGTCTAGGAGTGTGTCCACACACATGTGTTTCTGCATGTGTGAATGTTCATGAATGTGCAAGGCATGACCAGGGCAATCCCTGAGAGTCCCTTCAGAATCTCAGGGCTGTGTGTGTGGGGGGGGGTTCACACCTATTCTACCCCCACTGTCACTCAGACATACACAGAAACACACATGGACACCAGGATGCACACAGAAATGAATGGAAAACTACACACGATCACCACAGCCTAGTCATGAACCCGTGTGTCTTAACCATCCAGAACTAGAGAGAGGCACACATGGCTCCTGAGGCTCACACGGAGCCACCTCCCCCCCACACACACCTTGAGTCCTTGAGAGACATATATGGAAACACACACATGATTTATAACATATACATAGCACATGGAAACACGTGTGGTTAGTGAAGACACTGAAGAACACGTGTCACCCAGCATGTGAACACACTACATATAAACACAGATAGCCAGAACACCCCAGTCACCGACTCACACCAGCTCACACCCACGCTCGCCCTCATCCACACTGCAGACAGACCCCGGGGCTGCAGCCCTCCCTCTCTCCCTTCCCCCACCAAGGACATAGCTGCTAGGGCACACACACACACACACACACACACACACACACACACACACACACACACACAACAACTCACAACCCCAGAAGAACCCCACAGTAGGGCAGAGACACAGAGATACCAGACAGACAGACAGACAGACACACACACACACACACACACACACACACAGACAGACAACATCAGGAGGTTGGGTGGGGCAGGGATCAGTCCTTCAGCCTAAGGCTAGGTTCTCGGTCCCAGTCTCCCCCCAAGAATATCCTCCATCACATGTTTTCTCTCTTTCTCTCTCTCTCCCTCTCCCTCTCTCTCTCTTTCTCTCTCCTCCCCCCCACCCCGACCTCTTCCCCACCCAACCCCAGGTTTCTTTTCTCAGAGGTCTCTTGTTTTCTCTTCCCCCTCTCCACCCACCTCATGTTCTCTCTGCTTCTCTATCTCTGCCACCCCCTTCTCACCCTCCATTCAGGTTTATCTCTCTTCCTAAGATCTCTGCTCAGGGGCTCTACCCTAGTCCCCCAACCCCTGGGGAGTGCCCTCATCTCAAATCAGGGGGCCAGGCCTAGGCCACACTCACCAGCTCCTCCTGGCTGGGAGACCCCTGAGGTCCCTTGTGTCCATCCAAGGACCCAGCCCCAGCCCCAGCCTGGGGTGGAGGGGTCCTGTCTGGGAGAGGGGGCTGGTATCGGGGAGCCGGTGAGCGGAGCCCAAGATGCAGAGAAAGGCAGCCAGAGGCAGGGGCTTTATAAACCGGCCGTATTGATCCACCATGTCACAGCCCCGGTCGATAGCAGAGCTGGGAGAGAGAGAGAGAGAGAGAGAGAGAGAGAGAGAGAGAGAGAGAGCAAGAGAGTGGGAGAGAGAGAGAGAGAGAGAGAGAGAGAGAGAGAGAGAGAGAGAGAGAGAGAGAGAACAAGAGAGAAGGAGAGACAGAGACAGAAATGTAGAGAGAAATGTATACAAGGAGTTCCAAAGTGGGGGAGAGACAGAGAGAGGGATAGAGAGAAAGTATGAGAGAGAATAGAGACATGGAGAGAAGAATGAGATAGAGAAAAGACACAAAGGAAGTTAGAGAGGAAAGCATAGAGAGAGATAAACAAGAGACAGAGATTTAAAGAGAGACAGATGAAGAGAGACATAGATAGAGCAAGATAGACAAAGAGATAGAGAGAAAGAACAACTCATTTTATTTATACACCTGTGTGTATGTGTCTTTCTGTCTGTCTGTCTATCTATCCACCTACACATATATCTGAAGAGAGATAAAGAGAAACAGAGACAGTCAGAGAGACAAAAGAAGAGATAACAGAAGAGACAAAGGAAAAAAACGCGCATGTGTGTGTGTGTGTGTGTGTGTGTGTGTGTGTGTGTGTATGGAGAGATAGACACAGAGAGGAAGAGACTGACAGAGAGATAGACAAAGAAATACAGACAAAGAGGAAAATACATATATCAAGAGAGGAATAGAGAGAAAGAGAGAGGGAGAGTTAGAGGAAAAGAGAAAAGAGCCAGAGAGAGCCAGAAAGAGAAAGAGATAAAAAGGAAGAGAGAGAGGAAGAGACAGAGAGGGGAAGAGAAAGAGAAGGGAGGGTCAGACAGAGAGACAGAGACAGGCACAAAGAGAGAAGAGACAGAGAAAGAAAAAGACAGGAAGAGAGACAAATGAGAGAAAGAGAATGAGAGAGAGCCAGAGCCAGATACAGAGACAGAGAGAGAGATAGAGAGAGAGAGAGAGAGAGAGAGAGAGAGAGAGAGAGAGAGAGAGAGACTGAGGAAAGACCAACAGACTCAAAGAGGCAGATGAAGAGACAGAAGTCAAGAGAAATGGAATGATGCAAGAAAGACCAAAAACAGAAAATGGAGAGGAAAGGAAAGAGCAGGGAAGACTTGGGGGGGAAGGCCTCTCACCCCCTTTTTGTGTAGACTCCATCATCATAGCATGCCCTTCCCCTAGCTTTCACATGAAACTCTCACTTTCTCCATCCTTCTTTGCACAGGATTTAGGGGAAAGTGTTCTAGGGTTTCTCTTCTGTCCCTTTGTTGTGAAAATGGACAGGGGACAAAATCTTGAGAATGTCCCTGTGAGGGCAACTGAGGCAAGACCCGGCCCTGTTAGGCCATCCTGTTCTGGGTCTTGGATGGCACAGAATCTCCATAGACTGGGAGCCAGGAGAGACCTTAGAGGTCAGATGGTTTTCAAGGGCCTCATTTTACATGCAAAGAAACCGAGGCTCAGTGAGGAAAGGCTGTGAGTGCTAAAGGTACCTCCCAGAATGTCAAGGTCTCTTATTAGAAGCCAAGAGAGGGCAGATGACTAGACTAAGACCACACAATCAGGATGATAGTTGGTTCCTGGCCTCCTCCCTCCACTCCCTGTTAGTTTCCATTTCAAGAGCTCTGTTTTTTCCTCCTGCTCTTCCTATTTCACTGTCAGCATCTCTCTCTTCCTCTTGTCTCTCAAGTTCTGCTTTTCCTCCTTCTCTCTGGGGATCTGGGCTCCACTGAGTCACAGTCCTGTCAGAGAATGGGAAACATCTCAGTTTGGTCTGATGTCTAGCTGGGGGTCATTCCATTAATCAGGAGTAGGGGTGATCTTGAGGACCTACCCCCTACTCCTAGTAGGAGAGGCGGAGTCTGAGAGCCTCTTGGGTTGGCCTGGGGCTGGGGTTATCCATGGTGGACTGCCTTTCCTCTTATCTAGAGTTTGGCCTTTTGCCTCCTCATAGAAGGCTGACCAAGCTGGGGTGATGATACTTAGAGAAGACATGGCGAGTCCTTACAAGGACACCTTTTTTCTGGCTTTTCTCAGGTTCCTCCTGGTTTTTGAGGAGAAAGGAAACAGGGAATGGCTTCAGCCTATCTCCATCTCTGGCCTAGCTTCAATGTCAGTCCAACCCAGGCCTCCCCCAAGCCCCGTCCCAGCCCCCAGCCTCAGCTCCCTTTGTTTCTAGAGGAGGAGGGGATTTGCCAGTGGAGGGGCCTCATCGTGACCCCCGACCCCTCTCCCCCTCCCACCTCCCCCCGGGGCTCAGGGGGGTGGGCCCACGAACTCCTTGCCTGGGTCCCCTGAGGCCTGCTAGCCCAGTGACGTGATGGACAGCTCTGACCATCGGCCAAATGGCCCAGGGAGTGAGCCAGGGGCTGGGGAGGGGGAGGGGAGACGACTCTGAACGGCTAAACCAGGGGGGACGTAGGGGTGTGTGGTGGGGGCAGAGTGAGGGCTGGGGTTAGCTTGAGGGAGCAAAAGAGAGTGTTTGGGGACATGACTGTGGGGTTAGCAGGAGGCTGAGGGGACCATCTGCTTGAAGGGCTAGAGGGAGTGAGCAGAGGGTTTAGGTGAAAACTGTGGGGAAAGCATGGAATGGATTGGAGAGAGACTAGGAAAACTAAAAGAGATAGGGTGAATTCTGAGCTGAGCAGAGATTTGGGGAGACCCTCTGGTGGGGGAGTTTGTGGAAGCAGATTATGAGACAGGACTATTTCAAGGGAACAGTACTGGGATGGGCAGAGATTTGGGGAGACCCTTTGATGGGGGAATTTGAAGTAGAGATGAGAAAGGATTATTTCAAGGGAACAATTCAGGGATGGGCAGAGATTTGGGGAGACCCTCTGGTGGGGAAGTTTGTGGAAACAGCTAAGAGAAAGGATTATTTCAAGGGGACAGTTATGGGATGGGCAGGAATTTAGGGAGACCCTCTGGTGGGGGAGGTTGTGGAAGCAGAGATTAGAGAAATGACTATTTCAAGGGAACAGTTCTGGGATGGGCAGAGATTTGGGGAGACCCTTTGATGGGGGAATTTGCAGAAGTAGAGATAAGAGAAAGGATTATTTCAAGGGGACAGTTCTGGGATGGGCAGAGATTTAGGGAGACCCTCTGGTGAGGGAGTTTGTGGAAGCAGATTATGAGACAGGACTATTTCAAGGGAATAGTACTGGGATGGGCAGAGATTTGGGGAGACCCTTTGATGGGGGAATTTGTGGAAGTGGAGATAAGAGAAAGGACTATTTCAAGGGAACAATTCAGGGATGGGCAGAGATATGGGGACCCTCTGGTGGGGGAGTTTGTGGAAGCAAATTAAGAGAAAGGAGGACAATTTGTGTCTATTTCAAGGGGACAGTTCTGGGATGGGCAGAGATTTGGGGAGACCCTCTGGTAGGAAGGAAGTACCAGAGGAACACAGTCAAAATGGGTCGGGTCTGGGTCGGATGTGTGGAATGGACCCTCCAACCTGGACAGAGGCTCCAGTCCCCATCCCTCCTTGGTTAGTCGGTCCACTCTATCTGAGTCTTCATCTTGCCTACCTGCCCCTGTCCCCAGCCTTCAGCCTGACCAATGCAGAGAGTTTCAGAAGGGGAGGTGTGTGTTTGGGGTGGGGGGGAAGATTCCCTGGCGCGGGAGAAGCCGGGGGAAAAAATATAATGGGAAGTAAGCTGCCGAGGCTGGCTGAGAGAGAAAGGGCAGCAGCCAGCGAGGGGGGGCGCAGGGGGGCAGGCGGCTGTGGCCAGGCTCTGAGGAGGCCTGGCCGGCTCTCACACCGAGCCCTCCGCGTCCCCCCTGCCGGCCCCCTCCAGCCGCGATCGATCCAGTTTCTTGGCAATAAAGCATTTTTATTGTCAACTGCCCTGAATGCTAAATGTGAGGCCTGGTCCTTCTCCTCCCCCCCCCCACCGCCACTTTACTGGCCCCCCCTGCTCCTCAGCCATTCGCCTTCCCCCCCAGCAGCCCTCAATATCAGCTCCGTCCATCACCCAGCTCTCCCTCCCTCCTCCTCCTCCTCCTCCTCTCTTCCAGTCCCTGTATCTTGGATAAGCTACCCAATATCCAAAGCTGACCAGAGACCTCAGACCCTGAGGCTGTCACCTCACTGGTCCTTCCCCTCTTATTACCCCCTCAAAGTCACCTCTATCCATCCCCTACTTCTACTTTGTGTATTCTGCATACCCCACTTGGACCCATAGCTGGCCCAAGGACTTCTAGGAGTTGGGCTTCTCACCTGCCTCACTGGGTCACAACATATGTTCTGATGGGCCCCCAACCCGCTTTTTTTTGAATGTCACCCCAAACCCCTCCCTATGCCCATGGCCGGCCCAAGACTTTCCAGGTCCTGGGAACCTCTTTCTATCAGCTCCTTCCATCACTCATTTTTCCTTCTCCTTCTAATCTGTGTACAAATAAGCCACCCAGGGACCCCCCTCCCCCACTGCTGGCCCACTGCACTTCAGACATCAGGGACTCTGGCCTGGCTAGTAATTCTCTCCCCGCCTCCCCTCTCCCCCCACCCCTTTCAGCCATGGTCCACCACAGCATCTTCATCCATCACCCAGGCTTCTTTTCTCTCCCAGCCTTGATGACCTCTATAAGTCATGAAGGTGCCCTATGCCCACAGACTCCAGAGACCTGGGGCTCTGGGTTGGCCCCCGAATCCCAACTGGTTTGTCAGCCAGGCTTTCTCTCCTTCCTCCTCTCTCTCCTTCACCATGTTCTCCATAATCCACCCTACTATGGTTCTCAGAGACGGCAGCCCGCTGGCATCCAGGGATCTGGGACTGTTTTGTACCTGAATGTTCTCTTGTGACTAGCAAGGCAGCCTGGGCTCTGAGCTAGGAAGACCTGGGTTCTAATCCTACCTTATCTGCTATGTGACCATGAGGAAGTTGCTTTGTCCTCTCTAGGCCTCAGTTTCCTCATCTATAAAACAAGAGGGTTCAGTTTGAGGGTCTCTAAGGTCCTTCCAGCTCTATATCTATGACCCTGTGACCCTACTCCAGTCTCTAATGTCTTTTCCCTGTGCTCCCACCCCATATCAGCTGTATTTGTTACCTATCTTCCTCCTCCTCTTCCTCCTTATATTCCAGGGCCCTGGGGCTGTCACCTGGATTCCCTGGCTTCCTGCATGTCTCAGGTAAAAACCCTCTCTCTCTCTGCAAGGGACTTACCCCAATCCCCCTCATGCTAGAGCCCTCCCTCATTGGTGATCTCCAAGGTAGCCTTTCTATAGCATGTCCTTTCTCCTTTGTATGTTCTCTCCTAGGTACATTCCTGTACATTCCTTAAGGGCAGGGGCTGTTTTTGTCCCTTTGTTATCCCCAGGGCTTTGTATACATTAAGCACTTAATAACTAAGCTTTTACCTCCCTTTTCCCCTTCCCCACTCCACACAGCTTCCCCTTCCCCCTCTTGCAGGATGCCTGCCAAAAAGCCAGTGGGACCACCAAAGAGAGACTCTTGGGGACCAGGAATATGATTGGAAAAGAGGGGGACAGATAGAGGGAGTGGTGGGACAAGAGCTAAGGTAGGACTTAGGAGAGAAAAGTGGATAGGAAAGGTTTGACTGAATAAGGGGTTAAAGAGGCAAGAAGGGATGAGGAGAAGCAGAGGCAATGTTTATATAACCAGCGCTGAGGGACTCAGACACCCTGTTATTCTTTGCACATCCCCATGGCCCCAATATCATCCTTCCTTTCCATCTTCCATTCTTTAAGGCTCTAAGCCCTGCTCTCTGTCTTTCTTGTCCTGGCTATTCTCATTCCCCTCTGCACCATAAACCATAGCCATGGTTTTATCTCTGTGCTAAACAAAGCTCTGGACTGAGAGGACACCCAGCTTCTAGTTCTGAGTTTGCCAGAACCCATTATGTGGCCATGATTGAAAGCCCCTCCCTGCTCCAACAGCCCATGTCCTAAAGCCCTTGCTAGATCTGACATCCCATGTTCTAAAACCACTCCTATCTCTGACATCCTATGTTTTAGAGCCCTTCCAGATCTGACTTCCCATGTTCTAAAACCCTTCCCAGCTCTGACATCCCATGTCCTAAAGCCCTTCCAGATCTGACATCCCATGTTCTATTCTAAAACCCTTCTCAGCTCTGACATCCTTTGTTCTAAAGTCCTTCCAGATCTGACATCCCATGTCCTAAAGCCCTTCCAGATCTGACATCCCATTTTCTAAAGTCCCTTTCAGCTCTTATATTCCATGTTCTATTCTAAAACCCTTCCCAGCTCTGACATCCCATGTCCTAAAGCCCTTCCAGATCTGACATCCCATTTTCGAAAGTCCCTTTCAGCTCTTATATCCCATGTTCTATTCTAAAACCCTTCCCAGCTCTGACATCCTTTGTTCTAAAGTCCTTCCAGATCTGACATCCCATTTTCGAAAGTCCCTTTCAGCTCTTATATTCCATGTTCTATTCTAAAACCCTTCCCAGCTCTGACATCCTTTGTTCTAAAGTCCTTCCAGATCTGACATCCCATGTCCTAAAGCCCTTCCAGATCTGACATCCCATGTTCTAAAGTCCTTCTCAGCTCTTACATCCCATGTTCTATTCTAAAACCCTTCCCAGTTATGACATTCTAAGGGCCCTTCTACTGCTGTTAGTCCCTATTCTAAGCTCTCTTCCAGCTCTGATATCTCTGTTCTAACGGATCTCTCATTAGATGATGTTTTATTATTCCATATCTCAAGATGGAAGAGTTGGAGTTGGGTAGAAGGACTTGCCTCCTGAACCAGAGTTCTTTGCACACCAGTATTTCCACCATGACTCTCGGAACCTTCAGAGTGTTAGGTCCAGAGTTCTTTGGGGGCTCTTCTCACCGTGGGCAGCCTTCCTACCCCCTTGGGGTCTCTGTCCTAGAAGCCTTAGTGGGCTGTACCTGTGGTATAGGCTCTGACCAAGGTGCTGAATTTCTATTTCTCCTAAAGGTCTGTGATTTTCACATTCTGGGATATTATTCAGTCTAAGGTCCGGGAATTTCTAAGGGGTGTGTGTGTGTGTTTGCGTGTGTGTGTGTCTGTCTGAGTCTTTTTCTACCACCCCATCCTCCTGCCCCATATCATGTCCCTGATGGTTCTCATCTCCATCCCCACTTCCTGCTTCCTTCTGGGCCCTACTTCCTCCAAGGCCTCTAGCCACTGGTGTCTGCCCCTCCCTTCCCTCCTACTTGGGGTCCCTGTCTTCCTTTTGCTTGCAGCCTGGCTTAAGCCTCAGTCAACTCCTGATGAGCAATTCTTCCAGAGTCCCTTTAATTGATGGAATTCTGTCCCGACTTCTCCTTAGAAGCCTGGTCTCATCTTTCCTCCCTAGCTTTGGCTCCTTGCATGGGCATCATTCTCCTTTTTCTTTCCCAGATTCATCCCCATATGGCCCAGGCTCATAGGATCACATAAAATCACATGACTGGAACTAAAATGAGGATCTTAGGGACCATGTAGTTCCATTTCTCATTTTATTATTTTATTTTTTCCTAATTTTATCTTTTAATGAACAAAAATCTATTTTTCTTTCCCTCCCACTGGAAAAAGAAAACCCTTCTAATAAATATGCCAAGTCAAAAAACAAATTGGATACCTTTCCAATGTGTCTCATCCTGCACCCCAAATTATCTATATCAACAAGTCCAGTCTCTCATTTTATTTTATTTACTTTGTTTTTGCAAGGCAATAGGGTTAAATGACTTGCCCAAGATCACATAGCTAGGGAATTAATAAGCATCTGAGGCCAATTTTGAACTCAGGTCTTTCTGACTCCAGGGCCAGTGCTCTATTCACTGCACCACCTAGCGGCCTCAGTTCTCTCATTTTAAAGATGAGTAGGCTGAGATAAACAAAGACCAGTGATTTACTAGAGTTCATGCAGTAATATTAGCAAGTTGTTCCTTTAGGATCATAGATTAAGGGCTAGAAGAGAACTTCAGAGGCACAGTCCAACCCCTTCATTTGCAGATGAAGAAACAGGCCTAGCTGTCAGGGACTTGTCCAAGGTCACACAGGTGTAGCAGAGAGAGGATTTTTAGCTCAGCTCCCATAATGCCAAATCTAGTCCCCTTTCCAGTCCTCCATTTTGCACATCAGTCATTGACTTAGGACATAGATGTAGAGCTTAGGAAAAACCTGAGCTGCCATCTAGTTCAACCCAGACTTCACATGGGAGGCAAGAGAAGGGGCTTCTCATCTCTGAGATTAGATACACACTGTGAGACCTCAGAAACAAAACTTACCTCATTTTTCCACCCCAAAAGTTAGGGGGTTGGACAAAATGGTTTCCAAGGACCCTTTTAGCTTTGATATTTAGTCTAAAGAGACAACTCAGAAATTTCCAGAAGCCATTAATATCCATTAAATGTTACAAGCACTCTACATCAGACACTGTGAGACCAAGAAACACTGGCCCCCAACAAACTTGAATTCTTTTGGGAGGTGGGGGACAACAGAGGCTGCCAGGGAGCACCACAGTGCAAAGAGTGCCAGACTTGGAGTCTGGAATACTTGATTTCAAATGTGACCTCAGATAGATACTAGCTGTGTGATCCTGGGCAGGTCCCTTAACCTCTGCCTTCCTGTTTCCTCACTTATAAAATGGTGATAATAATAGCCTTTACCTTGTTGTTATGAGGATAAAATAAAATCATATTTATAAATGGATAGCACAATGTCAGGCATATTTTAGATATTATATCAATATTAGCTATTATTTTTTATTACATTTACACAGATAAATGAAGGAGGCAGTGCCATTTCAATGGAAAGAAATATGGAATCATGGAGACAGTTCAGATCCCAGCTCCATCATTCACTTTCTGTATGACCCTACACAACCCACTTCTATTCTGTCTACCTCAGTTTCTTTATTTGTGAATTGAGGGTGTTGAATTAAATCACCTCAGAAGTCCTTTCAAGTCTAGATCTATGATATTGTCAGTAAATACAGCACAGTATTTTACAGTATCAGAAAAAATATACAAAGAAATTTCAAGAGGGTAAGAGTGGGCACAAACAGTGATGGGGGAAGATCAGAAAAGATATGTAAGAGATGACACCTGAACTATGCTTTGGATGAAGCTAGGGATTTGAAGAGATACATTCCAGATGTGGGGTACAGCTAGCAGGTCAGTGTCATTTGCCATGGGGTATTGTTAAAGGGGATTAATGGGAAACCAGATGGGAATGGTAGCTAGGAGTCAGAATGTGGACCTGTTCAGCTGATGGGTTGAACAGATTCTTTTATCTTTGAGGCAATAAGGTATTCGTCTAAAGAACTGATATGGCCAGACCTGGGTTTTAGGACTAGCCATTCGGTGATTGTGTGGAGTTTGGATTGAAGAGAGGAAAGACTGGAGACAGCCAACTAGGGGACTGCAGCTGTAGTCCAGGTGAGAGGTGGTAATGCCCTAAACTCAGGTGGTGGCTGTTAATAAAGAGAAGGGGACAAGTTTGAGAGATGTCATGGAGGTAGAATTGATAAGATTCTGCAACTGATTGGGTATGGGAAGTAAGAGTCAAGGAGGACTTTGGAGTCATATACCTGAGTGATTAGAGGGATGTCCATGTCCTCAACAAAACTGGGGAAGTTTCAATGATAAATGGGTTTTGGGGGAAAGAGAGTGAATTCTGTTTAGGATAGGTTAGGTTTGAAGGGCCTATTGATTGCCCGAGTGGAGCTGTCCAGCATATGGGTCCTGATTGTAGGAATGCATGGGAGCTAGTAAGTTCACCAAGGGATACAAGGCAGATAATGGCCAAGGGGGCCCAGGACTGAACCTCAACAGATGCCCAGACTTAGTGGTCAGGAGTAGGGTGATGAGACAACAAAGCATAAAGAGAAGGAGCAATCAGAGGTTTAGGAGGAGAACCAAGAGCAAAATCACCGTGACTCCAGATACAGAGTTTATTTCTTATTGTTATGACTTTGTGGTTTACAACATGCATCCATCACAACATTTGTATCATTATCCTGCCTTTTGTAGATGAGGAACCTGAGGTTCAGAAAAGGGAAGGGAAGATTCCTAGTCAGTCATTCAGCTGGTAGGTGGCAGAGAGAAGAAAGGGAATCCAGATATTTATATATATTATATATATATATATATATTATATTATATATATTAGATATTTTAACCTTTGTTCAGGGTAGTTTCCTTGTGGTGTCTCGGACCCTGTTACTGAACCCTTCCCCACTGGATCAGAGAGGTTCTTCCAGGCATCCTCTTCTTCTGTCTCTGGTCCTTTCTGATGCCATCTTCCCTAGGGGAATTTTAGACTATCGTCAGACTTTGAAGGTCAGAGGTATGAAACATTTCCCCAGGACCACTGAATGTACTCCAGGGTCCACCCAGAGCTCTGGAGGAGATAGAATCTCCAGCCAAAGGGCCTGGGGAGCTGATTCCAGAGTAAAAGAGCAGGGTGAGGGTGGGGGGCTGAGTTACTGACCCTGCCCTAAGAAGTTTTACCCTCATATACTCTGGTCAGCTAGAGAAGGGAGAAGCTGTATACCCTCACCCTTAGTAGACCCTGGCCACAGAACTGGGAATTAGAAAGAAAGATCATTTTTAACCCCTTTATTTTTACAGACAATGGAGAATAAATTGGCATTTATATAGCAAACTAAGGCTTGTAAAATGCTACATGTAACTGTTCATATGTATTCTCTGTTTTTGATCCTCCCAACTGTGAAGAAACTTGGCATAGTGGAAAGGGTGTTAGGGGTTAGAATCTAAATTCAAATCCTCCTCCTCCTCCTTCCTCATTTTACAGAGGAAGAAACAGACTTGGGGAAATTAAATGCCCTAAGTTATATTGCTAGTGTTTTGAGATGATATTAAAACCCTTGTCTTCCTGACACAAATTTAGCACTTTCTTACAACACTCAGAAAGGAAAGGTGAAATTTCTTAAGAATAGCAGCTAATTAATGGAAGAAATGGGGATACTCTGGTTCCAGATCCAGGGCACTGCACAACACTCCCTTCCCTTATCCCTTGGGCTAAAGTCAATAGGAGAGAGAGAGAGAGAGAGAGAGAGAGAGAGAGAGAGAGAGAGAGAGAGAGAGAGACAGAGACAGAGACAGAGAGAGACAGAGAGAGACAGAGGCACATACACACAGAGAGACAGAGACAGCAGAGACACAGAGATAGAAATATTGATAGGAACCCAAAATCTGGGGAGAGTAGCAGGGAGAAGAATCCACAGCAGAGAAACAATAGTTGGGGTTCTGGAGAGGAAGAGGGAGCAGAGCTGGGGAAACTGTTGAAGGGAGGGCACCTAGAAAAGCAGAGAAAGACTCAATGTCCATGCTGGGTTGGGGTGGAGGAGAAAGGTATTTATATCCTTCCAGAAACTGAAGGACACGTGGAATCCAGGAGACTGGAAGTGTGAGGAAAACAGGCTGGAGAAACAGGGAGGAATAGAAAGGCTAGAGAAAACCTCAGAACTGGGGAGATTGTCAAAGAGAGTAGCCTGGACTCAGTACAGGTACCTGTAGGTAGAAAGGAGTCTAGAGAAGCAAAGTGAGATCCAGAATCCAAGAAACAGTCTCATAGGAAGGAGGTTAGAGAGAACATGAGCTTGGCGAGATCACCTAAGGAAGAGACTGTAAAGGCAGAGAGAAATAATTGGGAGAGGTTGGAGGGGGAAAAAGGACAGGAGGTGGGGGAGAGAGAGAAAAAGGTAGAGGGAAAGGGTGGGTGGGGGAGAGAGAGAGAGAGAGAGAGAGAGAGAGGAGGGAGAGAGAGATGGGGAGAAAGGGAAAGAGGAAGAGGGAGAGGGAGGGAGATAGGGAAGGAGGGAGAGAGAGAGAGGAAAGGAGAGAGAAAGAGGGAGAGGGAGATAGGAGGGAGGGAAGGAGTGAGGGATAAGAAGAAAGAGAAAGAGGTTGGGGAGAGAGAGGGAGGGAAGGAGGTAGAGAGAGAGGAGAGGAGGCAGAGAGAAAGAGGGAGAGAGATAGGGAGGGAGGGAAGGAGGGTGAGAGATAGGGAGAAAGGGAAAGAAGGAGAGAGGGAGGGGAGAGAAAGAGAGGGAGAAAGGGAAAGAGAGAGAAAGGAGAGAGATGGAGAAATGGAAAGAGGGAGAGAGGGAGACAGAGGCAGAGAGAGGAGGGAGAGGGAGGGAGAGAAGGAAGAGGGAGGAGGGAGAGAGAGAGGGAGAGGGAGAGGGAGAGAGAGAGAGAGAGAGAGAGAGAGAGAGAGAGAGAGAGAGAGAGAAAGGGAAAGAGGGAGGGAGACAGAAACAGAAGGGGGAGAGAGGGAGAGAAAGAGGTAGGGAAGTAGTGAGAGAGGGAGAGGGAGGGAGAAAGAGAGAGAGAGAGAGAGAGAGAGAGAGAGAGAGAGAGAGAGCACAGCGACCTCCGACTGGGAAGCCAATGAGGGAGGAGGCTGAGGAGACCGTGAGAGACCCCCGAACCGGAGATCCAGTTTTGGGAGCAGCTGGAGAGATGGAGGGAGGCCCCGGCCCTGGGCTCTGTCCCCATGGTCCGAGGGCACCTGGGGATCGTGGCTTGGGGGCGCCCGGCGGGAGAGGAATGGCACTCGGGCGTCCCCCGCGGCTGGCGGCTCCCCCGCCCCCCAACCCCCCGCCCAGGCCCCGGGGGACCCAGCTCTAATAATGTATTTGATCGACTCGCCGGCCGCGTACAAGCGATTATTGTCTTGTCGGGAGTCAAACGTATCGATCCGGCGAGAAATATGAGCGGAGCAATGGAGCCCGCGTGTCAGTTACCGGCCCCGCCGGCCCTGGGGAGCCCCAGCCGTCTCCTTTAATTACCGCTCAGCCCTGAGCCCGGCCCGGCCTCCCCCACCGCCCGGCCCCCGCGCCCCTCGGGGCTCCCCACTGCTCCCCCATGGCCTCTCTGTCTCTCTGGGCGGCGGCTTCAGCGGCAGAGCGCATCCCTTCCTCCCGGCCGGCCGAGGCCTCTCCATCTGGGCCTTCCATGGTGGACACTTCCCCTCGGGCCTCCCCCTTGGTGTGGCTGACTCGGTGGCCCCTTCCGGACCTCTCTCTCCTGTCCTGGACCCTGTTTCCCCAAGTCTAGACGGGCCTCCTCACCCAATCTTTCCTGCCAGCCTCTCCTCTCCACCCTCTTTCTTCCCAATGGAGGACTCCCCTTTCCCCATTCCTTCCCCTAGCCACTCTTTGCATACCCAAGGGGATCTCATTTCCCCCCTTAAACAGGACTGAACTCTCCAACATCCTGCGGCCCCCCAAGTCAGTCCTTGCTGGGCTTACCCTCCCTTCCCTCTTTCTGTTCTCTTCTCAACATCATTGCCATCTCTTATCAGTCCCAGCACCAGATTTCCCTTTGGCTTACTTAATGTGAGAAGGGGAAAGGGACCATTCAGAGAAGGAGGCCAGGTGACTTGTAGGCTCAACAGTGTGGGGTCCAGAGAACTCCAGTGCTCGATAGAATGGGAGAGAATCTATAAAAAAAAGATACAGATACCAGAGGGGCCCAGCAGAGGAAGAACCTGTGTAGAGAAGGCATCTGAGCCCAGCCCAAGATGGGTCCAATTTTAGAACTGTGTAAGAGATGGAGGTAGTGGGGTATAGTGGAAAGAGCTGGATTTACAGTCAGGATCTGTATTCAAATTCTGGTCCTGTCATTTATTGTAACCTGTGTGACCATGAGCAAGTCATTTCCCTTTTCTAGGAAGGCTCTGAAAGGGGAAGTAACTTTGCCCAAAGACACTCAATGAATTATCTAAATGCAGACTTATATCTGGAAGGGACTTTGAGTCATCTGACCCAACCCTCTCATTCTACAGATCTTAGAATCTAGATGGCCACAGCTAAAAGGTGATTGAAAATATGGAACATTGTGATATTCTATATGAAGGGAAGACCATAGAATAGAGAATATCAGAGCTCAGAAGGACCCTAAAAAGGGGGATATTAGAGCTGGCAGGGACCTTAGAAAGGGAAGGCCAGAGCTGGAAGGGCCTTAGAATTGGGAATGTCAGAGTTGGGAAGGCCTTGGAACAGGAAATGTCAGAACTGGGAGGGATCTTATAACAAAGAATGTCAGAGGGCCCTTAGACCAGGGAATGACAGAACTGGGAAAATCTTAGAACAGGGAAGGTCAGAACTGGAGGGGTCTTGTAACAAAGAATGTCAGAGCTGGGAGGGGCTTTAGAACAGGGGATGTCAGAACTGGGAGGAGCCTTAGAACAAAGAATGTCAGAACTGGGAGGGGCCTTAAAACAAAGAACGTCAGAGCTGGGAGATCCCTTAGAACAGAGAATGTTAGAACTGGGATCCCTTAGAACAAACACTGTCAGAACAGGGAGGACCTTTAGAACAGGGAATGTCAGAGCAAGGGGGCCCTTAGAATAGATTCTGTCAGAGCTGGGAGGGGTCTTAGCAATCAGAATAGCTGAACTCTAAGAGAGCTTCCTCTGCTAAGTCCAGTCCCTTCTTTTTTTATGTAGGGGTAACTGAGGTTCCCTGAAAGGACTTCTTTAAGGCCACCCAGTGAGTTGGGGCAGAGCCGATCCTTGAACTCAGCCCTCCTTTGGCTTGGAGGATCCACGCTTGGCCAGCCACAGGAGATTGGCCCAAACTGTAGAAGCCAGACAAGCTAGCAGAGCTTCCTCTCCAGGTGTGTGCCTCCTCCTGGGGAGGCTGGCTTCTGGTGACCCTCCCAGACCGCAGGGGTCTGCAGGCTGGCCCTGGGTGTGGATGGGGAGTAGCTGAAGAGGCGAGTTCTGCAGGGTCGGTCAGACTGGACACTAACGGGCAGCGGTCGCCCTCTGGTGGGCATCACGGGGAAGTGCAGGATTCTCCCCAACGTTGTACACCCAGACACTGGCCTCTGCCAGCTTCCAGAATGCCCTCCCTTCCCCACCACCCATCCAAAAGGGTAGTAGACGTCCAGTGCCTCCTCTCCCCCACTCCTTTTTTTTTAATCCAGATCGCTCCAGGTAAGGGTTACCCTTGCCCAAAGGCAGATAACACCTGCTCAACATGTTGCCTAGGGGCTCTAAAGAAATAAATGACTCGTCCAAGGTCATCTCTGCCAGCTGTGGTAGGACTTGAACCCAGCTCTCCCTCATCACAATTCCATCTTGCCTCTTAGCCTTGATTTACAGATGGAAACCTGAGGTCCAGAGAAAGGTAAAACAGGGATTCTTAGCCTCTTGGGATGTCAGTGTGGGTAGAGCAATGAATGGCTGAGCTGGAACTGCTTTATCCTGGGAACATAAAACATGGGAACCCTAGAACATGGGATGTCAAGACCTCAGAACCAAGAAAGTCAGAGCTGGAAAGAACCTTAGAGGACACGCACTCCACCCCTCCTTTTTTACATTCGGAGAAACTGAGGCCCAAGGAGACCATGTGAATGTGACACAGATCAGGTGGAGAGCCATGGACAGTATCTGGACAGGCAGACTCCTCCCAGGATTGGGCTTCCAGCCCCGTGGTGCCCTTCCCGAAAAGGGAGGGGTTGTGATAGCCTGGGCTCTGGGGCCCTGGGGCTGTCTGAGTTTGGCCTTGCTGAGTGTGTTTGTGTGTGTGGTAGTGGTGGGGGGTAGTTTCCCTCCCCAAAGGGCGGTCCTGCCCCTGCGGTTTCCTCTCTGGGTGACTTCCTGTCCTGGGGTTGGCTGTGGGGAGGGCTTGGGTCCCAGGGAGGGGGCGGGGAGATGACACAGTTGTTCCCCCAGCCCAGCCTCACGCCTGTCTACCTCCGCCCCCAGCCGGGGCAGCGTGGCGCACTCCGGCATGGGGGCTCCAGGTAAGGGCAGGGTTAAATCCTTTTGGAGGGTGAGAACCCGCGTTTCCTCTCCTTGCCCCGATTTTCAGGGTGGGCCCCCTCTCTCTTCCCATTCCCAATTCCATCCCTCTGTTTTTCTTCTCTCTCATCTTCCCTTCTGTTCTCTGTCTGTGTCTCCCTGGCTGTTTCTTCCTTCCCCCCACGTAAATACATCTCTGTCTTTCTTCCTCTCTTCTCTGCCTTCTTCCCTCTCCCCAGCCTCCACCTTCTCTCTTGCTCTCTTCTTTCTTTTCTTAGCCCCTCTGAGGACACTTCACTTTTCCCCGTGTCTCCTCTCCCTATAGCTTTCCCCCTCCCAGATTTCCTCCTCTCTTTGTCCATTCACCTCCCCCCCCCACCGTAGAGCCTCCATCCTCTCCCTGTCCTCCTCCCTCCTTCCACTCTTTCCCTGTCTCTGGCCCTCTTGTGTCCCTGTATCCCTTGGACAGAAGTTCCCATAGGCACCTCCTCCCCCATAAGTAAAGCTTTTGTTCTCTTATTTCTTCCTCTCTCCACTTCTGTCCTCTCTCTCTGAACTTCTTCCATCCCCTCACCCTCACCCTCAGTTTTCCCATCATGAGACAGAAAGTACCCTCAACAGATGACAGAATGAGGACTGGGGGGAGGTGTGAGGGACATCTCTTGATGTCCCCTGGGCTTGTGTAGCTGAATCTGTGTGTCTGTGTGGATGTATAAACTACCTTTTTCAGAGAATCTTTCATCTAGACTAGACCTTAGAACATAGACTGTTGAAATTGGAAAAGCCCTTAATTTTATAAAAACTAGAGTTAATAGGACCCTAAAAAAAAATACAGCATAATGAATCTGGGAGTGGTTAGAGCACCCAAAATGTCAGAGCTGGAAGGAGCTTTAGAACCAGGGGTTATCAGAGATGGAAGGAACCTTAGAACCCAGAATGTCAGAAAAGAAAGAAGTCTTAGAACCCAGACTGGAGTTTTAGAACCTGAAATGTCAGAGTTTGGAAGGAGTCTTAGAATCTAAAAGGTCAGAGCTAGAAGGGTCTTAGAAGAAAAAATGTCAAAGTCAGGAGGGAAAGGACTCTATGGAAGGGACCTTAGAATTTACCAATCAATAAGGCACAGTGAATGGAGTTAGCTAGCACCAAGCTCAAATCTGGCTTTAGACACTTATTAGCTGTGTGACCTTGGGCAAAACTCTTAGCCTCTGTCTGCCTCAGTTTCCTCAACTGTAAAGTGGATCTAGGAATAGTCCCAGTGTCCCAGGGTTATTATTCTGATTAAAGAAGACAGTATTTGTAAAACGCTTAGCGGTTTCTGGCAAGTCTGAAGACTTATTATTCAAGGAGCCGACATTCGATTGGAGGAGACATCCTGCATAGGTCGGCAGATAAAATGCCAAAGAAATGGAAAATTGTTTTGAAGATAACCCAAGCTGAGAAGGAGGATCAGGAAAGGCCTCCTAGAGAAGAAAGGGTCCTGAAGGACATGAGAGATCCCCTAAGAAGGGGATGAGGAGGGAGCCCATTCTTGGTGTGGGGTCCCCAAGTTAAAAATTTCTTTGGGGTCCTATAGAGAAGCTGGAGAATGAGACTAGAAAAGCAGGCTTAACTAAGTGCAAAGGATTTTGTCCTGGAAGTAACAGGGGGTTATTGAAGTTTATTGAGCAGGGCAGAGACTTGGCCAGACCTGAGCTTGGAGAAGACTGAACAGGTCCAGCAACTGTTGCATTGTCTAGGAGAGAGGGATTGAGGGCCTGGGCTAGGTAGTGGCTTAAGGAGTGGAGGGAAGGGTGCCAATGAAGAAGATAAAATTTGCTAATTGGCTGAAATGTGGGGGGGCGGGAAAAGTAGAGAACTGTGAGGTTGTGAACCTGGGAGTTTCAAAGGAAAGTGGCGGCCTGAAGAAATAGGAAAATTCAGGAAAAAAGTAGATTTGAGTGTGGCGGAGGGAAGAAAATGAATTCCATTTGCAACAAGTTGGTCCCTAGAAGGCACCTTAGAATAGGAGGTGTGAGAGCTGGGAGGGATCTTAGAACAGGGGATGTCAGAGTTGGGAGGGGTCTTAGGACAGGAAATATCAGAGCTTGGAGGAGCCTTAGAACAGGGGATGTCAGAGCTGGGAAGGCCCTTAGGACAAGGGATATAAGAACAGGGGGTGTCAGAACTGGGAGGGCCCTTAGTACAGGGATATAATCTGGGAGGGATCTTAGAGTAAGGAATGGCAGAGCTGTGAGGGATTTTAGGAATAGGGGATGTCAACTGGAGAGATCTTATACAGGGGATGGCAGGACTGGGAGAGGCCTTAGAATATGGAATGTTAGAAGTAGGAGGGACCTTTAAGAGCATTTAGTCTACAGCCCCACCCCCATTTTATTTATTTGTTGTTTATTTTTTTTTACCAGTTATAGGCAAAAAAATCCTTTTGCAAATTTTTGAGTTCCACATTTTTCTACCACCTTCCCTTCCCAGTGAGTAATCTGATATAGGCTATATGCGCACTTGGGTTTAACATATTTCATACCCCACCCCCATCATTTTAAATGTGAGGAAACTGAGGTTAGGAAGATTGAAGTTTCATAGATCCTGCTGAGCTCATGTTGATGTCCAGATTCACTCTCAAGAACTGGACTCTCAAGTTGAGCCTTCTTTCTTATCTTTTTTTTAAGTACTTTTTCTGTAACAGAGCCATGCCCAGTCAAATTAATTCAACAAACATCTTTTAGGTACCCTGGAGATGCAATGCTAAAAAATGACACTGTCCCTGCCTGCAGGGATCTTCCATTCTCCTGGAGGAATGGAATGCTACATTTGTCCAATAAGCGTAATCCAAAATAATGTGAGGAAGGAGAGATTGTTGGTTGATTGAGAGACTGCCTAGCATCAGAGCAGGTGTTTGTGGTGGGGTATGTGAGGAGATGACTAGGAAGGACCCCTGCAAGCCCCCAGTAAAGGGATAGAGGAGAGCAGTTGGACTGAACAATCTAGAAAGGCAAAGGCTGCAAAGGTTGGCAGAAGCCAGGATATGGAGGATTGAGGAGGTACCCTTGGGGTACAAGAGAGGCCCAGGACCAGACGTGAGATCTGGGCTTTTGAATTGATTGTTTAGGGAAGTACAAGGAGGGTGATTGGGAGAGAAGGAAAAGTGGAAACTAGGAGAGAAGGTAGGTTATAGATTGCTGCAGTAGAGGACCCAAACAAGGAAGGGGAAGAGAGGGTCTAAAAATGTGTTGGGGAAGAGCTGATTGCAGAGCCAAGTGTCTAGGATGACCCTGAGGTTATGAACCAAAGAGATTGGGACCATGATGGTGCCCTCAAGTGAAATGGGGAAGCTTGCAGGAAGGCCTATGAAGTTGGGGGGAAGATGACAATTCTGTTTTGGACTTGGTGACTCTGAGATTTCCCACCAGAAGGTACTTCAGAGAGATGACTGATGATGAGGGCCTGGGGTGCAGGAGATGGGTGATTAGATTTGGGAGTCATCTACATAGAGATGGTCCTCAGTTTTGAAATCACCAAGGGACAAAACAGTGAGAGAAGAAAAGAAGGTCCAGGAGAGAGCTCTAGGGACGGGAACTTGGGAAGTTGACCATGGGCCAGCAAAGGGAATATGGAACATGGAAGACTGAGTTGAATTACAGGAATATAGAATGGCAGCACTGGGAAGGACCTAAGAACAGGGGATGTCAGAGCTGGGAGGGGCCTTAGAACAGGGAATGTCATAGGAGGGGGCTTAGAATAGGGGATGTCAACACTGGGAGTGGGCTCAGAACAGGGGACATCAGAGCCAGGAGGGGCCTTAGAACAGGGGATGTCATAGTCAGGAGGGGGTTTTGAACAGGAGATATCGGGGTGGCTAGGTGGCGTAGTGGATAAAGCACCGGCCCTGGAGTCAGGAGTACCTGGGTTCAAATCTGATCTCAGACAATAATTACCTAGCTGTGTGGCCTTGGGCAAGCCACTTAACCCCAATGCCTTGTAAAAACTAAAAAAAAAAAAAAGAACAGGGGATGTCAACACTGGGAGTGGGCTTAGAACAGGGGACATCAGATCCAGGAGGGGCCTTAGAACAGGGGATGTAAGAACTGGGGGATTTTAGAATATGGAATGCCAGAGCCGGTCATCTAGCCCAATTCTCCTTTAAGAGATAAACCAACTAAGACTCAGAACAGTGTAGTGACTTGCCTAAGGTCACACAGCCAGTTAGGAATAGAACTTGGATTAGAATTTATACTTCTGGCCTCCTGGACGGCCCTGTTCCACCACATCTAATCTTAATCCCAACCATCCCCTTGGAATTGAGCTGAGTTTGGTCATGTTCGCCATAAGCCTAGATAAATTCACAATTCTGTATTTGTGTTGGTACTTGTGATTGTACATTTGTCGATGTTTATCTTTAATTCAACATTTATGTGTGTCTAAGTGTGTGAATAACTTTATATGAGGGGGAGGGGTGGGTCTCGGCCTGTTTGGGAGTACGCATCAGCGTCAACATGTCTGACAGTGGAGACCTGTCCTCACAGCTGCAAGTCCTGTCCTGATGTGTCCACCTGTCCGTATCTCCGTCCTTGCCCCCTGTGACATCTCACCCTCACTCTGGGGCCCAGCTGGGAGGAGAAAGATGCTGACCCCCCAGGGAATGGGGATGGGGCCTCCTGGGGTTCCGAGCATCAGAGATTGACAAGAAGGACCTGGGGACCCTGGGGACTGGCCAGGGAGGGTTAAGGGAGGCCCTCAGCCTCTCTATATTTAGTCCCATTTTCGGTAAGTGCTGGCCAAGGGCTGGTGCAAATCTGCTAAAAGTGGAGGGTGGGGGGGAAGCTCAGAGCAGAAGTGAAAGTCCAGCGGGCAATGGGGGGTGGGGAAGGCCCAGCAGGCCCTGCTTGTGAGCTCCCCTCTCAAGGCTTGAGGATCTAGGCAGTTTTGCATTGCTCAGCCTCAAGAGTCTAGGGGAGTTGGAGAGGCCAGAGGGACCCCCCCCCCGTTGCCCAAGCTAAAAGTCATGACTAAAACTCATTTCTGGGCTCAGTTTCATCATCTGATCTCAAATGAAATAACATGGAAGTACCATTATTACCAATCTTTCTTTCTCCCCCTCTCTCCCCACCACCCTTTTTCTTTCCTACTCTTATTCTCTCTTTTCTCTGCTTCTCGTTTATTCTGTTTGTCTCTCTCATTCTTTGAATCTCTCTCATGCACACACAAATATATATATATATATATATATATATGTATGTATGTATGTAAATGTATACATATATATCCACGCCTGGAGGAAGGTGCAATCATTGTTCTACAAGTTCCCTTTCAGTACCGACATTCCTTCTAAAAGATCTTTCCCAGTTCTGATAGTTCTTGTTCTAAGTTTCTCCTTAAGCAACCCACTGGCTGACATTCTCTGTTCCCTCCCAGCCCTGCCATTCTCTGTTCTATGTACACTTCCATTTCTTTTATTTTTAAGGTTTTTGCAAGGCAAATAGGGTTAAGTGGCTTGCCCAAGGCCACACAGCTAGGTAATTATTAAGTGTCTGAGACCGGATTTGAACCCAGGTACTCCTGACTCCAGGGCTGGTGCTCTATCCACTGAGCCACCTAGCTGCCCCTCTTCTATTTCTTTTTACAATTTATGTTTTATGCATAGGTGATGCCTCAGATTCTATCATTAGAGCCCAATTTCTTGGGCAGTATTCTGTCTTTGTTTATAATGTGGGTCCTCAGCTTTGGCGTTCATGATTTCTTCAAGGCCTTTGCAAAAGCGGGCTTTGATTCAGAGAAGCCAGGACTCAGAAAGTTGATGCTTCATTCCCCAAGACAAATTCAGTCTTAGGTGCAAGGGTTGGTAGCCATGGGCTGAGATGCAGAGGACCTGGGTTCTCTCTCTCTCCCCTGCTCTCCTGCTTGTGTGATCTCAGAAAAACGTCTGGGCTTTCAACTTCTTCTTCTGTAGTGGGGTGAGGATAAGTCCACACCTCTGGAACTTCCAGGCTCTGGTACCAATCTGAGTGGGCCAATGGCTGAATAAAAACCTAGTCAAGTAGGGAAGATTTTGTAAACCTCTAGGGGCTTTGTAACCTGCAGAAGGGGTGTTCTGTGAGAGAATCTGCCTATTACTGATTACCATCCCCGGACAGGTTAGTCTAGAGATTGGTAAAAGGTGGGGGGGTGGATCAAGTTCTTTTGACCGTAGATAGTAGGAGAGGCTTAC
This sequence comes from Macrotis lagotis, assembly GCF_037893015.1. NCBI lineage: Eukaryota > Metazoa > Chordata > Mammalia > Peramelemorphia > Peramelidae > Macrotis > Macrotis lagotis. Next base: position 908,248,095 of record NC_133658.1, read on the forward strand.
CTTTTTGCCCCTTCTATCCCTCACTCTTTGTTCTTTCCTTGGGCCCAATTAAGTTGGACATCTCTGATTCCAATCTTGGGGGGCCCGGTTTTGAGGCCTCTCATCAACTTACTTTGGGGACCCTTTTTCTGATGCTTGCCAGCTTATGAACAACCTTCTTAAAAGGAAGCATTGGATACACTATCCTGTGCGTACTGATCAGAAGGTCCCCTGTATTCTCTCTTCTCCATTAGTTGTTCTCTGCCAGGGAGCATGTTTTTTGGACAGAAAGACCAGAACACAAGTGACTTCTAGGGATCAAACACCTGAAATAAATAGGGAGATAGAAGAGGGCCCCTATCTGCTCTTGATGGATTCAGATCACCAGGCTTGAAAGAACCATCAGAGCTGAGTCCTGAGCCATTCATCAGGGATATCTGGAGAATGGAGGAGGGAATGTAGGATGGGAGAAAGCCAGATATACTTAGAAAGAGAGGTGAGCCTACAAACTCTTAAGTTATGGAGCAAAAGTTTTCAGGACATCATTAAAGGATGGTTAGTGAGTGTGAAGAGGAGGCAGCAATGACAAGGAGCCAACATGACTTCAGCAAGAACTGGTCATAAGTAGACTACCTTCATTTCCTTTTTTGATGGATTTACTAGACGAGTAGACCAAGAGTACTTAGAAAATGGTCTTGACTTAGACTTTAGTGAAACATTTGGCAAAATAGGCAATGAGTGAATTTGGAACTCATTAAATGACAGCTCTTAGTAGTTTGATGTTTTGTTGGCAGGAGATCTCCAGGGGGAATGTCCCAGGGACTTGTGTTTTTAACACTGTGATCAGTGGACAAATGCAGAGATAGGCTCCTTGTGCAGATGACACTGGAGAGATAACTAGCACTTCGTTTAGTAAAGGATCTAGGTAACCCAGACCATTGGGCTATATCATAGTCCTGGAGTCGGAAGAGACTTTAAAAGTGACCTTCATTTTGTTGATGAGAAAATGGAAGCTTCGGGTGTGGTTAGTGGTCTGCCCTGTCATGTAGGTAGTGAGAGAACTGAGATTCTAGCTAAGACCTTCTGACCCCAAAGCTTTCTACTGTTCTACATTGACTCCCTACTGAATAAAATGAAATTAAGTGGGTGTCAATGTAAAGTTTTACCCTTGGGTTCAAACATCAACTCCTCCATCAGAAAATGAAGCAAAAAGGTCTCAACACCCTGGAATGCTAATCCAAATCAAATTAGATGAAACAGTGAAGAGTAAAAAGGTAAAACCCTACACTTAGGTACAAAAAAAATTAACTTCTGACAAATGTCAGAATTAGAGTCAGTCAGTACCATCAAGTGCAGGTTAAGCCTTGGAAATTCAAAGAAAGGCAGAAGACAGTTTCTGCTCTCAAGGGAAGATATGGCCAGAGGTACAACTGCTCATCTGAGAAATATTGGGGTGTTTTATTGACTCAATTTTCAATGACAGCCAAGAAAATTTGAACAACCATAGCCAGCTTTGAGAGACATGGTCTGCAAGACTAGAGGGGGGATGCCCTCATCAGATCACAGCTGCAGTGTGGCCGTCAGCCCTGGGAGCCCCATTTTTTAGAAAGGGCTCCCAGAGGAGGGCCTCATGGATGATGAAATGTCTTGAGAAAATGTCACATGAGGGTGAGTTTTATATGTCACATATAAAAAAGGAATTAGGCTAGTCCCAGAGACAATGAGTGGACCTTGCAAAGACACAGATTTAACAATGTAAGGTTTCATCAAGAATCATGGCCTTAGAGGCCATCTCAAAGCCCATCAAAGCCAACCTGGAGGCTGTGTTATTGAAGAGAATGTGGTTTAGAGATGGTCTCTGAAATCTCTTTCAATTTGGAGATTATGTATGTCTTAATACCTAGTGCACTAATGGGATCTTGAAACCCCTTTAGCTTTTTTTTTTTCAGCTGCCATTGAACAGTACTAATTTGTATTTATAACTCTAGCACTTGACTCCAGCACATAGTAGGTTCTTTTGGGGGGGATATTTTATTTTTGTTTTTCCAACTACTTATCATGAGAACCTTTCAACACTCATGCATCTGAATATTCATAGTAGATTTTTTTTTTGCAAGACAAAATGGGGTTAAGTGGCTTGCCCAAGGCCACACAGCTAGGTAATTATTAAGTGTCTGAGACCAGATTTGAACCCAGGCACTCCTGACTCCAGGGCCGGTGTTTTATCCACTGTGCCACCTAGCCGCCCCCCCCCATAGTAGATTTTAATAAACATTTATTGACTGACTATTGATGCAGAGGGAGCTTCTAGTCCATGTAAACCTTCAGATTTTTTCCAAATGAACTCCAGCCACATCTCCTATTTAATTGATTTTTTGAATCCAAGCGTAGGTCATCACATTTGGTCTTATTACATGTGAAATCCTAACTTTTTAAATTTTTAACTATTAAATCTTTCATAATTGTATATAAAAATCATTTTTAAAACTTGGTGTTTTTGAATTTTGAGTTTCAAATTCTCTCCCTCTTCCCTCCCCTCCCCCTCCCCCTCACTGAGAAGGCAGACGATTTGATATAGGCTATACATGTGCAGTCATGCAAAATGTATTTCCATATTAGTCATATCTCATTAAATTTGACCCAGCATTCTAGTCTGTTGATATCTTTTTGTTCGCTATCCCTTCTGCTCTACATTATCTACAGATCTGCTAAGTATGACTTTCATAGCTTCATCCAAGTCTGCTGTCTATTGTTAATCAGCATGAGATCTGGAAACTCTGGAAACTCCTCCAGATTCTTGTCTCTAGCTTGATAAAAGGCCATTAAGGAAGGACTACTTATGGCTTGGGTTGGCAACCTGTTTAGGGTCAGAGTTAAGGGTCAGGTCAAGATCTGCGTGGGAACCTGGTTAGGTCTCATGAAGACTTTGGGCCTAGGGCTAGAGAGGTGGTCAGGATTGTACTGAGGTTGGAACTAGAGATTGAATCAGTATTCAGGTCAAGATTAGAACTGGGGTTAGGGTTTAAATTTGGGTCAATGGTGGGAGCAAGGTCAGGGTTGGGATTTGAAGACTTGTAAGCACACATATCCCAAAGCTAGGATGGAGAAAAATATTTTAATAGACTAGAAAAAGTGTGCTGAAATTAAGATGAAATTTAAGGAGAAATCAATTTAAGGGGCATCACTTGGGGTCAATACAAGTTGACAAAATTTTGGTTAGACAGCCACCTGTCTAAAAAAATATTCTTGGAGTCTTAGTGGGTCATAAGCTCAACACAGCAGGGATGAACCATTAGGCATGTGAGCCAAGAAAGGTAAACAATGAGTTGCATTGCAGAGGGAACCCCTCTGTCCAGACTTAGGAAGGTAGTAGTCTTGCTATGTGGGCTCTCTCTACCTTGTCCTCAGGATATTTGTTGGCATGTGTTCAGTTCTGAGTACTCTATTTTAAAAAGGAAATTAGTAAGCTATGGTGTGTCCAAAAGAGGACAGGTAGGAGGAACCTCTGTGGTTGAAGGAACTGGTAGATGCTTAGCCTGGAGAGTCGTGGGAAGATGAGGAGGTGGGAAGGAGAGGGAGCATAATCTAGCTGTCTTCATGTCTTTGAAAGACTTTCTCATGGAAAAGGCAACAGGAGCAATGAGGAGGTGACAGGGTTGGGATGTTGCAAAGCAACCAATTCGGGCCTGATGTCTGGAAAATTTTCCTAACAATGAGTTGTCCAAAGTGTAATAGAGATTAAGAGCAAAGTCAAGGTTGCAATTGAAATCATGGTTGGGACCAAAAGTTTCCTTATTCTTCATATAATATATATGGGTTTGGGAGAAGAATGGGGATGCCTCATATTTCACTGAAAAAATGGAAGTTATTTGCTGTAAGTTCCCCCTCTTTTCTCTTCCTTCTCAACTCACATCAACTAGTTGCCTTTGCCACTATCTCTGCCTTCCCCCTGTGCGATGAGAAGAGATGATCTTTTTCCTGACCCTGCTAAAGGGAAAAGAGATCCCGTTTCATCCTCTCCAACATATTGACTCACTCTATCACCTCCACTCTCACTTATTTTCTCTTTCTCCCTGTCCACCGGTAACTTCCCTACTGCCTATAAAGGTGCAGTGCCCATGGTTCTCCCATTTTCAAAAGAAAACCCTCACTCAAGTCTTCCATCTCTGCTCTCAGCCCATTTCTTTCTTTTTCTTTTCTGGCTAAATTCCCTGAAACGACTGAATACAAGAGGTGTCTTCACTTCCTTTCTTTTCATTTTCTTCAACTCTCTGCACACTACTGACTTTATTATTCAAATGAAATTACTCTCTCTAAAGTTACTAATAATCTTTAACCAAATTCAATGTACTTTTCTCAGTTCTCATTCTCCTTGACCTCTCTTTCTACAGCCTTGACACTGTGGCTCACTCTCCTTCTTAATACTCTCATCTCTAGATTTTCACACCCCCCCCCACGACTCTCTCCTCTCCTCCCCCCCATCTCTGTCTTTTTCTATCTCTGTCTCTCCTGTCTTCTCCTACCACCTCTTTGACTGCTCCTTCTCTGAATCCTCCTCCAGATCTCTCCCTCTCTAATCATAGGTGATCCAGATTCTGTCCTGGCCCCTCTTCCCTTCTCCCCTATACTATTACTTTACTGGTGATCTCATCAGCTCCCCTGAATTTAATTACCATCTCATGCTAATGATTCTCAAATCTACTTTTTCTGCCCCAGTCTCTCTGCTGACTTCTAAACTGGAGTCTCCAATTCGCCTTTGGGGCATCTTCAACTGGAGGTCCAAAGACATCTTCAACTTAATGTTCAAAACCAAACTAATTATCCTTTCCCCTATCCCTCTCCCCCTCCCACTTTCCCTATCACTGTAGAGGACAATATCCTTCTCCCAGTCTCACAGGCTCAGAACCCAAGAGTCATCCTGGACCCCTCACTTTCTCTCAGCCCGCATGTCCAATCTGTGGCCAAGGGCTGTCGAGTTCATCTTGGCAGCATCTCTCCAATACTTGCAGTTTTTCTCCCCTGACTGCCACTCCCTGGTAAGACCCTCATCACTTCACAGCTGGGCTATTGCAATAGCTGTTGGGAAGGTTGTCTCAGGTCTGTCCCCACTGCACCATTCAGCCACCAAGTGATTTTCCTAAAGCGCAGCTCTGATCATGCCCCCCTCCCCCCTACTCAATAAGCACCAGGGTCTTTGATTATCTCCAGGATCAAATACAAAATGCTCTGTTCGGCATTCAAAGCTTTCATAACCTGCCTCCTCCTACCTTTCCAGCCTAGCCCTCCACATACTCTAGGATTCTGCTTCTGGATTGCCACGGTCTGTAGCCTCTTCCTCTCCCCATTAATTCTAGTGCCTTCCCTATGTTAATGATTCCCAGTTTAGCCACTATTTTTATACAAAGTAATATCCATGTTCTCCCCGAGCCCCACTCCACCCATTACCCCGGGAGCCCCTTGAGAGGAGAGATGGGTTCTTTGCTTTGGGATACTTCGTATTCCTAGGTCTTAACCAGTCCTAGTAAACACTTCATCTGTTTGTTTGAATGACTGAGAATCCGGGCCAGAATCAGGTTCTGAAGCCCGATTTTATGTTAAGTTGTTTCTGAGGGGCTGGGAATGAGGAGGTGATAGGGATGGGAGGGAAGGAGGAGGTTAAGGGACGGGGTGAAGAGATCCTACTCTTGTTTTTACTCACCTTAGAATACCAGGTGGAACCAGATAAGTAATGTGATAGTATGCATGTGTGGCTATGCAGGACCTAGGTTCTTGCCTCGGGTTCACTGTGTGACATCGAGGTCCTCTGAGCCTCAGTTTTCTCCCGTAAAATAGGGGAGCAGTAGGGGGTGTTTGGACTCCATTATTTTTCTCTGTTCTCTCCCAGTTCTAATGTTCTGAGGATGCTAAGCAGGACTTCTTGTAACTAATTATTACCCATTTTTTTCCCTTAGATATAGAAAAAAGTAGTATTGGATACAGAAGGATTAAAATGTTCTGGCATACCTGTCTGAAGTCAGATAACTCAGTTTTCCTGTTTGTTAAGTAGAGAGAGACAACATGGTAGAATGGGCTGCCAGAGGGCCTGGGTTCAAATCCCAACTCTGTGATCTTGAGCAAATTACTTGTATTTCTCTAGGGTACAGGGTCTACATCTGTAAAATGGTGGCTTTGGACTAGAAGACCATTAAAGTCCCTTCTGTCTCCCATGATCCTATGAATAGATAGTTACTGCTAAGACACCTCCCAACTCCGACCTTCCTGTTTCAAGGTCTCTTCCAGTCTGACATTGCTTGTTCTAGGTCCCCTCCCAGTTTGGGCATTCCCTGTTCTAAAGTCTCTCCCAGCTTTGATATTTCCATTCTTTGACATCCCCTGTCCTAAGAATCCTCCCAACTCTGACATTCTTGTTTCTAGTTGCTTCTAGGAGCCTTTCCAGACTTGACAGTGTAGGTTCTAGGCCTTCTCTCAACTCTGAGGTTCTGTGTTCTAGGATTCTCTCAATTCTTACTCTTTGTTCTAAGGGTTCTTCTAACTTGGATGTTCTATGTTCCATGACTTTTGTTCTAGTCAGAGGCCAAGGTCTGCTTTTGCATTTGGGGTGAGACTTACATTCGGATCTAGGCTCAGGGTTGAGTTGATCTAGTGAGATCCAGGACAGAATGGGCCTGTCCTTTGGCCTGAGGCTGCTGGAGGGAAGAGTTGAGGCTATGAGAGGTGGGGGGCAAAGCTGAAGAATTGTTTTGAGGGTTGGTGAATCACAGGCATGGAGTTGTTGATACACCCCGATCCCCAGAGCCCCATCCCACCACCCGCTCCTTGCTGCTCACAGCGGAAAACATGTCTCACCCGAAACCTACTGGTGGGACAGTGCTCTGAGGCACTCAAGGCCCCAGGGGAGGACCTCTGCCTTCTCTGTTCAGCTTTCCTTCGGATGCTTCTCCACCAGAGGGGCCAGATCCAAGCCATTCCCTGCCCCTGGCCTTCCCATCTCTGGCTAAAGGGCTAGACAGAATCACCTTCTGCTGAAAGGTCAGGAACCAGAGCAGAAGTCATTAGACCAGGGTCCTGGCCCCACTTAGGCCACTGAGGTGCTTCTGTGATTGTGAGAGAATTGCTTCCTCTTCTGAACCTCAGTTTCTCCATCTCTGGGAATGTTGAACTAGATGATTTCCAAGTCTCTTCTCCACTCTGATGGCATTCTATTGTCTAGGAGGAGCTGAGAGCCCCAGTTCCATGCAGGGTAGGATGCCTGGGTTTCAATATGGACCTGGTCCTCCAGAGCTGGGACAGTGGTAGTGAAACCTTCCTCATGGAGTGTTATGCCTCCCCTTTCATTTTTCTCTGCAGAAATAAGAATGTCTAAGCCCCTGGAGCCGGAGAAGCCAGCTTTGGACTCTCAGTCAGAGCACACAGGTAGGAAGGTTTTAGGGGGACAATGAGGAAAGGAGGTGGGAATAGGGCAGAGAGGGTCCAAGCTCTTCCTTCCTTCTCCTTGCAGATACAGAAACCAATGGACCAGATGCAAACCATCAGGTAAGGAAGGGGGGGCTAGCTGGGAGGGAGCAGGTCTGGGAAGGAGCCAGATCTCAAAGACTCACCTCCCCTTTCTCCCTTCTCTTTCCTTTCAGAACCCCCAGAATAAGGCTTCCTCATTTTCCTTGTCCCCAACGGGTCCCAGCACCAAGGTGAGAGTGGAACTTGCAATACTGTGGGAATGGTGGGAAAGTCTACATAGGTGAGGTGAGGTTTGGAGAGCAAGGGAGCTCTGGGGTGGAGTTCAAGGTTGTCCTTAACTCAGGAGCATCAGTAAAGATATTTCTCCTTCCCACCAGCCTGCCCCAAATCTATGACTCATCCCATCTCCTTCCCCTTCCCCTGGGGTTGAGGGGGGGGAGTTGGCTGGGGAAATCCCCCCTGGGGCCCCAGGGTATGAACAACAGGAAACTGAGGGCCCAGCCCCCATCCCTACTTCCCTGCCGGCCCTGGCTTTGCCCCGACTCTCAGCACCTCCAGAATCTCCCTTCACCCCAACAACTCTAAAAGGAGAGTTAGGGGGAGGAGGGAGATGGGGAGGACTGTAGGCTGAATGGAAAGGCTGGAGGAGGAGAGGCGAGAGCAGGGAAGCAGAGAATTATCAGGGGAGGAGATGATGGAGAGATGGGGGCGTGGGTTTCCTATAATGCATAAAACCTCTGCTGGGAGCATTTTCTGGGTAAGGGCCTGGGTTGAACCTGCAGACAAAAAATTCTCTGAGGGTAGAGAGGATTATTTTTCTTGTTTGGGTACCCAGCCCCTAGGGTTTGGATTTTCCCCCAAAAATTGAATTGTCAAGATGCAGGGGGGGGGGGATGAAGAAGAAAAAGGAAGATAAAGGGAATAGAGAAAAGGAAGAGATGAGGAGAGGGAAAAACAAAGCCCTTGGAAAGAACAGCAGTGCCAGAGACTCTCGGGTGTCTTTGGGCCAATCACCCCCTTTGCTCAGTTCTCAGGTTTCTTGTCTGCAGCAATGAATCTAGAATCCTGGCAAAGGGAGAAGAGATGGCTAGGAAGAGAAAAGGGGGAGAAATTTGAAGGAGGAGAGAGGGAGGGATGGGGAGAATGGAAGACAGAGATGGAGAGTCAGGGGATCAACCATTTAGGGTTGAAAAGGACCATCTGACTTAATATTGCAGCTGAGGAAACTGAGTCCTGGGAGATTAAGTAGCCTATACACACCAAATTTGTACTCAGGTTTTCTTACTATAGAGAAAGTTGGAAAGGAGAGGAAACTTTTGGCGGGGGGAGGGACTTGTAAGAAGGAAATCTTGTGATGGATTTGAGGGGATGGTGGAGAGAGGCCACCTGCTGAGGGCCACTCAGGAGCTATCACTCAGACCTGGGGAGTGGAGGAAGAGGCAGAGCTGGGCCAAGGGGCAGCCAAGCCCAGCTGCCATCCACAGATTGGGGATGGGGGGATGCTTCGAGAACCTCAGCTGGTCCCACGTAAATCATTTAATTTTTTCTGGGCCAAGGTCTAAAACCATCACTCTTTTGTTAAAGAGGGCAGAGGAGGAGGGGGGTGTAGGTTTCTTCACCATGATTGGTTCCTCTGCAGGACCTCGAACTTGCCTCTCTCCCCATGCAGATCAAGGCTGAAGACTCCAGCAGTGACCCGGCCCCAGTGGCCCCCCCACCCCCGCCCCCATCCCAGCCCCACCTACCCCAAGCCCAGCTCATGTTGGCTGGCGGGCAGCTGGCTGGGGTAAGTGACTCAGGATGGGCTCTGCGGGACCTTTGGGGTCGGGGCCCAGCTCCCCACAAAAAGGGGCTGTACAACACCAGAGGAGGGGAAACAGCCCAGTTATTGGACATATGTTGTCAGGAGAGGCTCTAGACCCCCCCCCCATTTCTTTCCAACGGGTCACTGAAGATGAAGCCTGGGAGTCCTCTTGTCCCACCTTGCCAAGTACTCACCCCCAAAACAAGAGGGGATGGCAGAATGGCCCTCCTGCCGAGCCCCCACCTCAGCTGAAGTTGCCTTTGTTCTCTGAGCAGCCACACTCGAGACCCATCTGGGGGGCCCCTTCTGTTGTTCTCCCATTGCCCCCAAGCGCAGAAAACAGCTCCAAGTAGACTTGGCTCCCAGGTACAGCCAAGGGACCATGAGTCCCCATCCACCTCAATTTGTTTCTTTTGTCTGACGCTAACCCCACCCGGCTCTTTTCGGCTTGGCTGCCTGGTCCCCAGCTCTGTCACTAACCCGCTGCTCCCTCTGCTCTCTCTTTGCTCCTCCTGTCTCCCCCTCACCCCTGTCACTCTTTCCTAACCCTGTCTTGCCCCATGACCCCTTCATCTCCTTCCTTGTCCACCCTCCCCCCCCCCTTGGTCCCTCTCTCCTTGCCCACTCTCCCTCCTTGCCCATCCTCTCCCCTTGCCCATCCTCTCCCTCCTCGCCCATCCTCTTCCTCCCTGGTCCCTCTCTCCTTGCCCACTCTCCCTCCTTGGCCTCCGTCCCTTCTCTCCTGGCTGTCGTCCTCTCCTCATGGTCTCTGGCCCCGCTGGCCGCCACCCCTCCCCCAGCTGACGGCCCTGATGCCCACCCAGCAGCAGCTCCTCCTGCAGCAGGCTCAGGCCCAGCTCCTGGCGGCTGCTGTTCAGCAATCCAACGCCGCTGCCGCCGCTAATGCAGCCGCCGCCGCCTCCGGGCAGCCCCCTGCCCCTGCTGGGGGGGGCGACCTGCCGCCGCAGCCACCCGCAAGCCAGCCCCCGGCGACCCCCCAGCTCACCCTGTCCCAGCCCATCCAGCTCACGGCCCAGGTAAGGCGGGCACATCTCCAACCTGGACAGGGCCAGCCGAGTGGAAGCAGCCAGCCCTGGCCGGGAGGGGACACGGGCTCCCCAGCACACCCCTCCCCCAGCGATCCCCCCACCTCTGTGGCCTTTGAGATCCCTCTGAGGCTGCTCCTCTTGCACCCTGAGCTTTCTTCTTTGCTGCCTTGAGCTCATGTCTATGCTATCTCCCAGAATTGTGCCTGATAGCTTGTGGGCCTCCTAGAGTCAGCCTGAGGCCTCATCTCCAGGGGTCATCTCCCCCTGCCCCTTCACCCTCCAGAAGCAGGAAGCCCCTAGTCCAGCAACTTGGCAGAGGCACCCGCTGCCACTTAGACATTTCCAGGAATAGGGAATGCCCTCCCTCCCCAGGACAGAGCTGCCCAACTTGGCAAGTCTGTCCTTCTGTGAGCTGAGCCCCCCCCCCAATATCTTCTACCCCAGCCCATGAATCTTCTCTCTGGGTTCAGTCAGGACTAATCTAATTGTTCTGATCCAGGAAAAGTCCTTCTGAGATTTGCAGAAAGGATGATGATATGGGTGCTGCTGCCAGAGCCTCTCTAGGTTAAATACCCACAAACCCAGAATGCCAGAACTAGGAGCAATCTCAGAACTTAAAATGGTAGAACAGGGAGGGCCCTTAGAACAGGGTATGTCAGAGCCAGAAGGGATCTTAGAACAGGAGATGTCAGAACTGGGAGGGAGTTTACAATAGGGATGTCGGGGGCGGCTAGGTGGCACAGTGGAAAGAGCACCGGCCCTGGAGGCAGGAGGACCTGGGTTCAATTCTGGTCTCAGACACTTAATAATGACCTAACTGGGTGGCCTTGGGCAAGCCACTTCACCCCGTTTGCCTTGCAAAAAAAAAAAAAAAAAAACTAAAAAAAAAGGATAGGGATGTCAGAACTGGGAGGGTCCTTGGAACAGGGGCTGTCAGAGCTGGGAGGGGGTTTAGAACAAGGATGTCAGAGTTGGGAGGGGCCTTAGAAAAGGGGCTGTCAGAGCTGGGAGGGATGTCAAGAGAGGGGCCTTAGAAACCCATTATCCCCCAACACTCTATTTTTCAGTTAAGAGGAAAATGAGAACCTGAGCAGGGCTGGGCAGTGCTGCCTGAGTGTGGGGGTGTCTGCGGCCCTCACTCGGGACTTCCCTTGCATGGATACCCTCTTTCCTGAGAATGGGGGGCTGGGCTAGCTGCCCCCAGGGCCAGGCTGGCTCTGACATGGGGCTCCTTGCCTCTCCCCCACCCCAGGACATCCAGCAGCTCCTCCAACTACAGCAACTCGTCCTTGTCCCGGGGCACCACCTCCAGTCACCTGCACAGTTCTTGCTGCCACAGACCCAGCAGGGTCAGCCAGGTAGGAGCCTTGCCTGGGCCTGGACCGAGGACGCTCCATAGCCCTCTGCCGCCACCTTGTGGAACTGCATCCTAGAACCTTGAAGCTTCTAATGCTAAATCCCTTGGATGGGGTAGTCCTCCTGCGATGGGGAGCTCACCAGACACAGTCCCCCCGCTTTGAGAAAGCTTTAATCATCATTCTGTGAGCTAACATTAGCCCTCCTGGCACTTACCCCCATTATTTCTTATCTCTTCCCGTTGGGCCTGGGCCAAACAAGCCAGATCTTTCTTTAAAAAAATGATGGGGTTGAGTTGAGTTGCATGTAGAATCCTAGTTTTGAGGAGTGGGGAGAGACCCCCAGAGGGCATCTGGCTCCACCTCTATGTGGGCAGAAAGGCCTTTCACAGCATTCTTCACCTCACCACCCCTGGATGCCTCGGGGAGTTCAGGCCCTGAATGGAGCCATCATTTGCTAGGAAGCCTCTCCTTCTTGCCTCCCTGGGACTCCCCCTAACTCTGCTGCCCCTCAGATCTGAGGGGGCATCAGATCTAAACTTGGCAGCCCTCTCTGGACCTGTTGGCAGGATGGGGGTGGGACATGCCTTTGCTAGTGGTGCCCTGAGAAGTCTGCTCTGGTCTGGGCAGGATGGGTCAGTGGGCCCCACTGATATTTGCACTGTCTCCCCCAGGCCTGCTCCCAACACCAAATCTGTTCCAGCTACCTCAGCAAAGCCAGGGAGCCCTCCTGACCTCCCAGCCTCGGGCTGGGCTCCCTACACAGGTAAGCAGTTGCCCCTCTGGGAAGAGCCAAGGCACCTGGAGTCTCTATCGGGAGCAAAGAGGCTCCTTGGTCAATTAAGCCTACAGCTGGCCCAGGAAAGGGAGGGACCCCTAACCTAGCCGACAGGAAGAGGGCATGCGTGTGTCTGAGACACTGCAACCCCCTCCCCGATGCCTGGAGCCAGGTCAGATAAGAATGGGGTTCCCAGGCAGTATCTCCTCTGATGTCTGTGGGAGCTATGAAGGTGAGCCTAACTCTGGGAGCTGGCCAGTTCCATCAGGCTGGGAGGGTTGCAGGGTGGAGCCCTGGATAGGTCAAGTCTAGAGAAGCTTCCCAGAGAGGCAGCCACAAGGCAATGAATCTGGGAAGGAACCTTCCATCAGATTCTAGCCTTGATGTCTGAGTTGGTGTATGAACTTGGGTGGGTTGCTTCCCCTCTCTGGGACCATTCCCTCATCTGTAAAATGGGTCTATAAACAGGTACCTTATGTACCTCTCAGGGGCTGCTGAACAAAAAATTGGAGCTAGCATTCTTTCTGTTCCTAATAACAGCTATTCCAAGTCAGGTGAAAATAACTCCCCTCTTGCAAATTAGAAAACTGGGTGGGGGGTGGCATCTAGGTGATGCAGTGGATAGAGCACTGGCCCTGGAGTCAGGTGGACCTGGGTTCAAATCCAACCTCAGACACTTAATAATTGCCTAGCTCTGTGACCTTGGGCAAGCCACTTAACCCCACTGCCTCAAATAAATAAAATAAAAAAAAAAAGAAAGAAAGAAAACTGAGGGGAGGGAAGGAAAAGGGTGAGACCCAAGATCACACATAAATAGTATAGACAGTCACTCCCAGTGCTAGTTTTTAAGCTCCTGAGTTCCATAGACTCTAGAAACCAAGGATAATAATATAACCTATTGATTCTGATGTTGATATTAAGATAATATAATCTATTGATTTTGATATTGATTTTAAGATATAATGCAATCTATCAATTTTGCTATTGATTTTAAGATGATAATATAGATTTTGATGTTATTAAGATGATGATGCAATCTATTGATTTTAATATTGATATTAAGATGATGATGCAATCTATTGATTTTGATGTTGATATTAAGATGATGAAGCAATCTATTGATTTTGATGTTGATATTAAGATATATATATACATATAGACTTGATTTTGATGTTATCTGAAGATAATATAATCTATAAGTTATGTATTAGTGCTGAGGGCTCAGAGAGTGATATCTGGGGAGGATTGGGTTGGTCAAGGGGTGCCAGAGAGTTGCTTGAAGTGAAGGGGAAGAAGGGGAAGAGATGCTGGAGACCCCAAAGTCCCCCTGCCTTCTTTCCCTCAGGCAGTGACCCGACCCACACTGCCCGATCCGCACCTCTCGCACTCGCAGCCCACCAAATGTCTGGAGCCACCCTCCCACCCTGAGGAGCCCAGCGACCTGGAAGAGCTGGAGCAGTTTGCTCGCACCTTCAAACAGAGGAGAATCAAGCTGGGTTTCACTCAGGTCTGATGCCGAGTAGTGGGGCAGGGGGTTGAAGGGAGGGGAAGAGGGTGGCCCTTTGTCTGGGCTACTGTAGGGCCTCCTATTCCCTGGAAGCCACCACCCCCTCCCCGGAATTTACCAGCCCCAACACAGTCTGCAGAGTCCTCTGCAGTGTGAGGTTCACATCCACCCCAACATGTGGATCCTTTGGTCAGGGAGAGAAGTTGGGGAGGAACCTCTGGCCCCCTTTAACAGGCTGAGGGAGTGCGGGGAGCAGGCTCCCATCCCCGCGCAGACCCCCAGACCCGCTATCCCTCCTCTCCAGGGCGACGTGGGGCTGGCCATGGGCAAGTTGTACGGCAACGACTTCAGCCAGACAACCATCTCCCGCTTTGAGGCCCTCAACCTCAGCTTTAAGAACATGTGCAAACTGAAGCCCCTTTTGGAGAAGTGGCTCAACGACGCAGGTGGGTGTCGGAGCTGGGACCCGCACACCAGCCTGGCCAGCCGCCGGGCTGCCGCTGTCCAAGGTCCTGGCGGGGCCGAGCTCAAAGGGCTGAAGGGAGACTGGGGGGCCCGGGGAGGAAGCCCCTGGTCGTCTGACCCTGCCTCCCTCCGGGACAGAGACCATGTCTGTGGACTCCAGCCTGCCCAGTCCTAACCAGCTGACCAGCCCCAGCCTGGGCTTTGACGGGCTCCCAGGCCGGCGGCGCAAGAAGAGGACAAGTATCGAGACAAACGTCCGCTTCGCCTTAGAGAAGAGCTTTCTAGCGGTGAGGAGATCCGCCTGCCCCCGTCCTGCGGAGCCCCCCGCTCCACCCTGGGGGTGCCGCTGACCTCCGACCTCTCTCCCCCACCCCAGAATCAGAAGCCTACCTCAGAGGAGATCCTGCTGATTGCAGAACAGCTGCACATGGAGAAGGAGGTGATCCGTGTCTGGTTCTGCAACCGGCGCCAAAAGGAGAAGAGAATTAACCCCTGCAGCGCTGCCCCCATGCTGCCCAGCCCGGGCAAGCCAGCGGCCTACAGCCCCCACCTCGGGCCTGGGGTACTGTGCTCCCCTTCTGACACCCACAGGGACACGGACACTCAGAGACAGGGAGGCCCCATACACACCCACACACCCACACACCCACAGACACCCTACCACTGGGGTCTCATCACCTCAAGGTCACCTACAGCTACAAAGTCATCCATGGACACACCTGGACACACGAGATCATAGGATCAAAGAACTAGGTCTTCAGAGTATCTCCGAGGCCCCTCTTTATATAGATGAGGAAACTGAGGCAAACAGGGTGAAGTGACTTCCCCAGGGTCCCACAGCCAGTAAGTGTCTGAGGTTGCATGTGGACTCAGGTCTTCCTGAAGGACTGTTGTGAATTTTCGAGAGTGAGGAGGGAGGACTTTGCTTTCCAGGGAGAGAGATGAGAGATCTAGCTAGGGAAGTAGGTGTTAACACCAGGTTGGCCAGGATGTCCATGGCATGAAGGAGTGATAATAAGTATGAAAAGATAGGTGGGCAGGACACCAGTAAGAGGCAGGTGGAAAGGTGATGAGGTAGGCTACTACAGGAAGCCAGATGTACCCATGGTCACAGACATGAAGCTTGGTTAATGGGCTAGAGATGGGCTCTGAAAGGACTTGACATGCCTGTGGCCTTGCCAAGATGCAGCAAGCATTAGTTCCCTTTCCTCTACTCCATCTCCTCCAGCTCTCAGCTTACTAACACAACCTCCAAGAAACATCCATCCCTCTTCTGCTCTCCATCCCTCCATTCCATTCTATCCATTCATCCCTCCATGTCTCTCTATTCCTCCAACCTCCATCCATGAATTTCGCCATCCCCTTCATCCATCCTTTTCTCCATCCCTCCATTCCTTTCTATTCATCCATCTCTCCATCTCTCTCTATTCCTCCATTCTCCATTCATGACCCTCCCTTCATGCATTCTTTCCTTCATCCCTCCATCCTTTCTCAGATTCCCTGAGCTCTGACAGAAGGAGTACCAACTATACCCAGGACTGATTTTAAAAAATTAGATCTATGTGTAAATCCAGGTTGGTGCCCAATGATGTAATTTTTTGATTTGCAGAAAGTTTGCCCTTTTTTGAAGACTCTGCCATAGGTTCTGTCAAGCTCAGGGCTCCAGGACTGTTATTTGTAAGGGAGAATTTGGTTCTGTTTGCATCATAGTGCTGACACGATGGGAGGCATCCCCAGGAAGCCATCTCCAAGTTTAACCAACAATATGTGACTGTCAGCCTGAAAAGCTGTCAATGGAGATTATAGTGTTCTGTTGAGTTCAACTTTCAGTTCCTTTGGCTATCATTTGGGGTTGTTTTTTTTTTGGCAGAGATACTGGAGGGGTTTTAGCCATTTTCTTCTCCAGCTCATTTTGTAGATGAGGAAGCTGAGGCAAATAGGATGAAATGACTTGCTCAGGGTCACACAGCTAGGAAGTGTCTGAGGCCAGATATGAACTCAAGAAGATGAGTCCTCCTGATTCCAGATCCAAGAGTTGATGCACTTCAGGATTCTTGTGTTACCCAAGGGGGAGTCTTAGTCTTGGGCAGGGCTTGAGTGGGAGATTTCCCTCAGGTCCCACATCAAATTGGAGCCCAGGTGGGACCATAATGCAGGTCTCCTGACTCCCAGGTTAGGACTGTTTCCAAAGTGAATCCACCAGAAAGTGTCCATGCCTTCAACTTTGTGACTATATTGGCACCTCACATCAGGTGACAACTGACCTTGTTGTAAAGATCTATGTGGATTTCTATGATGAAAGCTATTATTATAGAATTAATGGGATCAATTTTGGGGGCTTTGTGTGGGTTATCAATTGACTGTTGAACATTATTCAGTCCTTTGGATTAAGCACCAGATTTATTGTGGGACCTTGGAAGAATGATTTTCCCTGTCTGAGCCTCAGTTCCCCCATTTGCCAAATGAAGGAAGCTGGTTTTGGGTGTGCCTTTCATCTGTAAATCTTTGCCTCTAGAATTCTGAGATACCTATTCCTGAAGATTAGATGTGGTATATAAATATGCACAAACACACACACACATCCATGCATACACATTCATTTATCATGCCCTGGCCCCTCCTTTCCTCATGCCTTTCAGTCTACTCTGGGTCTCTGGAGTGTGCTGGGAGTCACCCTCAGTTTGACTAGGAGCCTCCATTGGGGTGCCCATCATCTGGAGTGTGCTGGGAGCCACCCCCAGTTTGAGTAGGGGTCCCACTGGGTGTGCTTCTCCTCTGGAGTGTGTTGGTGGGGGTTCATCCTTCCTTTGCCCCCATCAGTGTGCCCATCTGAGAATCACACCCTGAGAGACTTTCCCTCTTCTCTCCAGGTCACACCTCAGGGGGCTGGGGGGACCCTGCCATTGTCTCCGGCTTCCAGCAGTCTGAGCACAACAGGTTAGTCCTTTCGAACAAGAAAAGAGGAAGTGCGATTTTGAGACTTCAATTGGGGATGAGGGAAGGTGGGCAAGAAAGGGGCCAACCCCTCTGGCAGTCACTGATTTGAATTGGAACCTTGGACAGCTCCCTTCTGGTGGAATTATTTCCCACTGTCGAGTGGAGGAGAGGGCTCCTTTCAGCGTCTACTGGCTCTGGTGCTTCACATTTCTGCCATTCTCTCTTCTAGTTACTACCTTGTCCTCAGCTGTGGGGACCCTCCACCCCAGTCGGACAGCTGGAGGGGGCAGCAGTGGAGGTGGGGCCGTGACCCCCCTCAACTCTATCCCCTCTATCACACCCCCACCCCCTGCCTCCACCAACAGCACAAACCCCAGCCCCCAAGGCAGCCACGCGGCCATCGGCCTGTCAGGCCTGAACCCCAGCACAGGGTAAGTAATTCTGAGGCCAGAGAAGGGCAAGGGAGCTGTAACTGCTTTCAAGAGGCTGTGCCCCCTCCCCTTGCTAACCCCTTGCCTCCCCCACTAACCCATCTGCTTTGCCTCTTCTAGAAGCACAATGGTGGGGCTAAGCTCGGGGTTGAGTCCGGCTCTCATGGGTAACAACCCTTTGGCCACCATACAAGGTGCGTCCCCTTACATCAAACTCCTTCGGTCCCCGCCATCTTCCTCCCTCCATGCTTTCAAACATCATTAGGACTTTGTTTTTAATCATCGGGGATTTTGCTGGACTCATCTTCATACATGTAACTGCTTCTGTGATGGCATTGTGTGTGTGTGTGTGTGTGTGTGTGTGTGTGGTGTGAATGTATGGGAAGCTTCCAGGGCTGAAGTTTGGGTTTGGGGATGTCCTCAACCTTAGGCTCAGCCTGATCCTCCCTTCCCTCCTTCAGCACTCCCTGCCCCATCCCTAGCTCATAGCACCGCTCCATCTCACTCTTTTCCTTTTGTGGAAAGAACATGAGGTCTATCTCCAGATCTGAGGAAGAGGGTCCTGGGGAAGAGAGGGGCAGGGAGTGGGGGTGGGGTGCAATAGAGAAGCATTCCAGGTGACCTCCCCGTAAGAGAAGATAGCCCAGGTGGGAGAAAATGGCTTCTGTTCTGGTGAATCCCAAGTGGAGTTCTACAGAACGTTAGAGCTAGAAAGAGTCTTAGAACGTGAAACAGTGCCAGAGATGGCAGGGACCTTAGAACATGTGGTGTCAGATCTGGAAGGAGCTTTTAGAACATGCGATGTCCGATCTGGGGAGGGCCTCAGAACAGGGAAGGTCAGAGCTGGGAGAGACTTTAAAAATAAAACACTAGAGCCCAGAAGGACCCAGGAGGTCCTTCATACTGGGAGGAAAGGGAATTCTTGTTTGGCCTGCAAGTCTCGCCTCCATCCCTAGCCCAATCTGTCTCTGTCTCTCTCCAGCCCTGGCCTCTGGTGGAACTCTCCCCCTTACCAGCCTTGATGCCAGTGGGAACCTGGTGCTGGGAGCAGCTGGGGGCACCCCAGGGAGCCCAGGCATCGTGACCTCACCACTCTTCTTGAACCATGCCGGGCTGCCCCTCCTCAGTGCCCCTCCAGGGGTGGGCCTTGTATCAGCTGCGGCAGCCGCAGTAGCAGCTTCAATCTCCACCAAATCCCCGGGCCTCTCCTCCTCCTCCTCTTCCTCCTCCTCCTCCTCCTCCTCCTCCTCTTCCTCCTCCTCCTGCATCGAGACAGCAGCACAGACCCCCGGAGGGCCTGAGGCGGGGGCCAAATCAGAATGAAGACGCCGGCTCTGCCTTTCCCTGCCATCCTCCACCCTCGCCCGCCTCTGGTCTCCCCATGTGGGGAAGCTGGTGGCAGGGGGACAGCGGCGGGGGATTGAGGTGAGGGTCCGAGAGCTGGAAAAAGTGGAGGAAACACCAAAAAAAAAAATAACCCCAGCAAGAAAAACCAAACAAAAAAATAAAGTAAAGCCAAATAGAAACAGACATAACCAGCCGCCCAGAATGAGCCGGGGCGAACAGAAGAAACCAAAAACCGATACCAAAAAACGCAGTCCAGAGCCAGACCTCAGTGCGCTCACCGCTCACCGCTATAACACCGAAGCTCCGCGTCTCCCCCTCCCCGGGCCGGGCGCCCCCGCCGGGGGTCCCCTCGCCGCGGGCCGCCCAGTGGACCAGGAGATCGTGTCGGGCCCCGGAGGGTGGGGGAGGAAGCTGGGGGTGGGGGGTGGGGGACCAGGGGAGGGAACAACTGTGGATTTTTCTTTTCCAGAAACCAAAAGAGACAGGGCCCGAGAAACCTCACACCCAATAGCCGGTAGCTTCATCCAAAGGCCTGTATAGAACTGGTGGCGTTTGTTGTGCTCCCCCGAATGTGTCCCCCAGCCCCTCGCCCGGCCTGGGAAGGGGGTGGGGAAGGGAGGGAACTTGTTTTAACTGCCTTTTTTTTTCAACAGAGGGAGAGTAAAAGGGGAGGGGAGAAATCCCCCCTCCCCTTTGCCCTTCCCCGTCTCCTTTGGTGTGGGGGGGCCGACCATTGGGCTACGAGAATCCCATCTCCTGGGCTCCCCTGGCCCCTCTGGTTCTGTGCTTGGGGAGTGAGGTCTGGTTGGGGGGGGCGAGGCAGTTAGGGCAGGGCAGTCCCAGCTCTTGCTCATTTCTGCCTGCCAACCCCCCCCATCCCTCTCTCTCTCATCCCTAAAAGAACAAAAAAAAAAACCCACCAAAAATTCATATTCCAGTGCCTATCCGTGGGATCGTTCACGCTCTTTTACATTTTCCAGAAAAACCAAAAAATCGTTCCCTCGCCCCTGCCCGCCCTCTACACACAGGAAGATGTCTCACTCCTCCAACCCCCACTCCCCACCCCTCCCCCCAACCTCAAAATGACCACTCCCAGAATCAGGGTCTGAGTTGGCGAGGGGGATGCCACCCATTGTCCTCTCAGTGGCTCCCCTGTGGGCACTGGGATGTATCTAGATGACAGAGGCCTGTGGGAATGCCACCATCAGGGTTGTCCCTCTGCGGGCCTTGTCTTGAACCAAAAACAAAAAAAAGTACCACAAAAAAAATAAAACTGAAAAAAAAATTTTTAAATAGAAAAATCTATAGATATATATATTTAAGGGAAAGAAGAAAAGAACTCAGACTCTTAAAAGAAGACACTGGAGGAGCCAGGAGGGAAGTGTAGGGCCTCCAGAGTGCGGCGGGCGAGGGCCTTCAGCCTCCACGCCGGATGGACAGACGGATAGATACTTCTTTCTCGTCACAAATACCTCATGGACCTCTACGGGGGTTGGGAGGGAGGGGAAGAGACAGTCTTTGCCCAGGAAGGATGGGCTGGGGCAGGACAGGAGGATGTCAAGGCCAAGACCTAGAGGGAGCCCCCCTCTTGCCCTGACTGCTGTGCTCTCCCCACCCCCCAAAAATCAACTCAACAAAGCTTTAACCTTATGGCAGAAAACCACAAGAGAATCCTACAAAGAAACAACATTTTGGGGGGTGGTTTGGATCCTCCAAAGGCCCCTTGTTGGTTCTGATTGGTCTTTCTTCCTCTCTCTCCTTCCCTTTTCTTTCTCTCCTTCCTCAAACCAAAGTGTTGCTGGGTAGGAAGTGAGCCATTGGTGTGAGAGCCCACCCTCCATTGGCAGGGGCTGGCACCAGCTTTGCTGCATTGGGCAGTAGAGAGACCCCTGGAGAAGAGGTGGCGTCCACCTGGATATTCCTCTTTCTGTTGGACACAAGAGGAGAGATGAACTGAGTCTCAGGCACCTGGTCCAGGTGCTTGGGGCTCTGGCATTTTGATTTCCTTGTCTCCCCTCCCCAGCCCTCATCTCCACCTGCCCCTGGAGGAATCTTTCAGAGCAGCCGTTAAGTTCCTGCCAGTCTGTGCCCACCTCTCTGCCTCTCCCCAGACTGTGGGAGCCTGCAGAGCATCCTCTGTGGGATCCTCATCCTGGGAAGCCTCGTCTTGGGAATGACGGAGACCTCCAATTATCCAGGTGTGAGGAGGGAAGCTGTAGCTGCCTGGGTCCTCCCTCATTGGCCAGTTCCCCAGCAGAATGTACACCTCTCCACTGGACTGGATTCCCCATCCTCTCCCTACTGCCAAATCTTTCTGTTTTTGTTTCCGAGAGAGAGAAAGAGACAGGAGGGGGACTGGGACCAGGATGAGAATGTGTGGGCCCCTGAAGGGGCCTGGGGGAAATGGGGCTAAGGGCTACTTGCCTGGACAGGGATGACAGAACGCAACAAACAAAAGGAAAAAAAAAAAGCATGGACAAAATCTACAGAAGGCATTGCTGAGAACACTCCAAATCGCTGGAAAAACAAAAACAAAAACAAACAAAAAAAAACAACACAAAAACTTTGATTCTAGACCAAAAAAAAACCATACCAAAACCAAACCTGAACACCCCCTGGACTCATCATCCTCGCCTCGATCATCTCCTTCCTGCCCATCCTGGGCCTGTGCCCCCCCCAGGTACCTCCCCTGCCTTAGCTGCTGGGGGCAGTGGGGAACATGGATGGATGGGGAAGGAGGGAGATGGAAGGCAGGGCTGGCCGTAGACCCTGCCACAGTGCAGTTGGGAAGGAGGGTCCTCCCTTGGCACCCTTCCTCATCTTCACTCAACTACCAGGCGAGAAAGGAAAACAAAAATTCGGGGGATTAAGAAAACACAAACAAACAAAAAACCCAACCCACAAACTCCCAAGCTTTAACTACAGCTGTGAAACCAAATATTTTGGGAAGGGGTAGGGGAGGGAGGGGCAGATGAGCCCCAGGTCTCCCCCCTGGGCCCCCCCTCCCCCCAGGACTGGAGATAAGGCACCAAATACCTCATAGAACTTTAATGTTAAGAGAAACCAAATATCGTCGGCGTAAGGGGCCGGCTGGGGAGTAGGGGTGGGGGGTGGGCAGCAAGAGGGAGGCCAGGGACTGGGGGCCAGGCCACGGAAGGCTTGGGGGTGGTAGCCACATGCTGCCCCTTCCCCTTCTCCTACCCCTTCCACTCCTGACCCCCTCACCCCGACTCCGGGAAGCAAAACTATCTCATCCTTTTTATTTTGTGATTTGCGCGGGGGGCCTGTGCCCGTGTGTCTGTGTGTGAGCGAGAGAGAATCGGGGAGACTGGGATTTTTTTGTGGGGGGTGGGGGGTGAGGGAGGGGGAGACCCTGGGGTTTTGGGAGTAGGTTAGATGTTGGGGTGGGGGGTGGTCTGGGGTGGAGAGAGGGGGTGGGGTGGGTGGGTGAACCGAAGAAAGGAGAAAGGGGAATCCCCTCTCTTCTGGCCTCTCCTCTCCCCCCCTTTCAGGTGAGGGCAGAGATGGGGTCCAGCCATGTGGCGGGCCCTTTAACTGTGCCAAAAATCATTCCCTCCCCCCAACCAAACCACCTCTCTCTGTGATCTCCTGGAGGGAAGGGGGAAGGCAGAGGCTGGGGTTGGGGGCAGGGTGGCTGTGCAAGAGGGCCACCCTCTTCCTTGGGCCATCACAACCCTCCCCAGCCCCCAGCCCAGGATGGGTAGAGTTCAGACAGGGGCCTGAATCCAGAAACCAAAGTCTTCACAGAACCCCCACACCCCCTCCGCGACACAATAAGGGATGGCAAGGGTTGGGGGTGGAAGGTGGTGTCGGTTTCTAAGCCAGGGCAGCTGGGATGGACTTTAGGGAAAGTTGAGTGAGGGCGCTGGCTGGGTGAGGGATCGCCTTGCTCCAGCTGGCACTTTCTGTCCTCCTGAGAAGCCAAATCCCCATCCCCACCTAACAACACCTGCCCAAAGCTGCAGAGACTGAGTGTGAGAGACTGAGAGACAGAGACATGTGGGCCCACTGGCCCCAGTACAGAGAGACAAGGCCTCCAAGAGAAAAAAAACCAAAAACCAAACCAAAGATTTTAACAATTAAAAAAAAAAACAAAAACCAAAAAAAAACCAAAAACCAAAAAAAATACCCAGACAACTCCGCTACCTTTTTATATGTCAGAAAAAAGCGAAAAAAAAAATATAAAAAATGATAATAAAAAATGAAACTAACCCCAAGCCACAGTCCCTTGGTGTGGCTTGAACTTTGACCTCAGCAGTCTCCAGAACAAGACATCGAAGACAGCGAAGACAACAGAAGGGAAAAAAATAAATAATGTATATTTTTAACTATTTGTCCTTGAAATTTTAGCTCCTGGTTAAGAAAAAGGGAGAAAAAAATTTCCAGAGAAATGTCGCTGGGAATGGAGACAACTATTTAACTGTGTCTGTGACTCCCCTTCCCTTTTCCCCTCTTTCCTTCCCTCCCTCCTCACCTTCCTCTTCTCCTACCCCAGGGGCCCTGTATTTATTTATTTATTTGTGTGTCCTTTCAGGGTGACATGGGCATTGGAATCTCCATGACCTAAGGTGAGGGGAGGTGTTTCTGGGTCATTGGGAAGGGCTGGGTTTTCTCCTTTTCCTCCCTTTCTTTTCCTCCAAGTGGTTAGATTAATAGATGGTAGTATACAAGGCAGAGGAGTGGACTTGGCCCACTGGCCAGACTTTTGACTCCTCTCTGATTCCCATCTCCACTACTGCTACCCCTATATGCACTAGGATTAGACCTGATCTCAAGCAACCAATTGCATTGATGGTAGCCCATGCCTTGGAAAGACTGGAGTTATTTGAGCCCATCCCAGGGGTCATCTTCTGCAAAGACCAGGACTACCTGGCCCATTAAGGGTCATTTATCATCTACCAACATGAATGACCACTATAGATGCATGAGGTGGGAGGCAGGCTGTATGTAGAGAGGAGATAGACCTATGCCCCAATCCCTGCCCATGTCCCCTCCTGCTCCCTTGGTTATCCCACCCCATGTCTGTAAGCCCTTCCCTCCCCAATCCCCTCCCTTCCCTGTCTCTCTTCTCGTGGTAGCGGATTAGCGTTTCAGTGTTAAATTCAATCTGCTTGTTCATTGTATGATGTGCTTCTTTTAAGGCCCAATTTTGTAACTTGAATGTGTCATTCATCTGAACAACGACAAAAAAAAATTAAAGATTGTACAGAGAGAAATGATGCCCGCTCCCCTTGGCCCCCCGGTTCTGTCTGTTTGTCCAGGGAAGGGGAAGGAGGGCAGGGTATTACTGGTGGGAAAAGGGACAGAACTCTCCTGGGGGATGGGAAAGGATGTGCCATTTAATTACCAACAAATCCCTCACTTGGGATCCCCAAATGGAACTCAGCCCATTGGGAGACTATACCCAAGTCCAAGGGAGGGGGGAACTTCCTGTAATTCTGCTCATCATGAGACCTTGTGTCTTGATGATACAGTTTATTGTGTCCCAATGCTGTCATTGTGACAGTTGAATTTAGCAAAGCTTTAAGGGGAGGGAAGATGGAGTTTCTAACATTTAAGGAAGTCTGTGATTTCATCAAAGGAGAAAATCCCTCTACCAAAACTTAGTAAATCCCATAACTTAGCAAAAAAATCTCTTAATAGATGGTTTTATGAGTTTCCAAGGACCAAAGAAATTAAAAATCCTTACCTTCAGTACTCAGTAGGCCACTCCTCACATCACCCAGGCTGTCCTGGGCACACATTTACAATCTTTTTAGTAAGATGAAGATGACTCTTCTCAAAGGTATAAGCTGGAATTTCTTCCAAGCCACTAAGGGGCCTCAGAGAATTTAACTGGAGTAAAGTTTACAATGCAAAAACTGTACCAACAGTGTACCAACAGTCCCAGGATAGCATTAATCACCCTTATCCTAGGCTGAGCTTGAGGACCAGCCAGGATCCAGCCCAAACAGCCAAGGCTTAGGCTAAGAGGAACTGGAAACAGGTCTTCCTTCCTGGGAAAGAGGCAATGGCTATCCCTCTGTGGGACTGTCTACCTAATCTCTTCTGTCAGTAAGACATGGTCCACTCTCTTTCAAACTGGGGTTGGAAATCGCCTATTTCGTGTTTATCAATAAATAACCTACCTTCAAAATAGAATTTTGTCTTGGGCTGGGGAGGTCCAAGAGGAGCTAATATCAAGGTTGGTTTACATGTAAGAAACAGGGCAACAATTATTCTCATTGGCTAGAAAGCTAACAGGCTACCTGTGTGAGCTCCTTGGTCAAGTCCTTTCCCTTTCCCTTCTCTGGGACTGTAGGCAGCAGGGGTCAGGCTGCATCTCCAAGGGGGCTGCTTCCTAGGATGATGACTGAAGACCCTGGGCTGAAACCACTACTATTCCTGAGGCTCTTGAGTTGGGGAGGGAGGGGACTGGGCTTATCTCCATCAGGGCCTGAGGAGATGGTGGTTCTCTCTCTCTCTCTCTATCTCTGTCTCTCTCTGTCTCTGTCTCTCTCTCTCTCTGTCTCTCTCCCCTCTCCCCTCTCTTTCTTCACCAAGCAGGCTTCCCTGCTCTGTGAAAGACAATTGGTTGGTAGTTGGTGGGGAACGGATGACCCCTTCCTTCTAAAAGGGAGTCACCTCTCTAGATAATGACTGTGTGGGCCAAGCTGGAAAGAGGACAGGTGGTCTTGGCAGCCGGTCAGCAGGTACTATTGCTTAATGATGAAGATGGGCGCTTGTCCTCCAATGTTGTCAGTCTTTTGCTTTCAGAGAAGAACAATGACATCATGAGGGTGATATCTTGACTCACCTGCATTGGATTTAAGTGAGGCCGAACTGCTCAGATTCTTCATCCTCACTCCCTCTTCTAGACTCATTAGAGTCCAGTGGTGAGATCTGGGTCAGGACAACCAGTGCTGGCCCTGCATTTCCCATAATGATTTCTCCCCTCAGTGATGGCTACAGGAGCTGGACTGGAAATAGATCTGGTGGCCTATGGGGTACTGTTTTCCCAAGGCCCTTGGACTCAGGATCTTGTGCCTTTTCCATCAGAATATGAAGGGACATGGTGGCCAAAGTGGTAATAGTGGTTTGACCTGCCCAGCAGATGCTATATGACCTTGAGCAAATCACTTAAACTCTTGGACTGTTTGCTCATAATGGCTAGCATTTATATAACGCTTTTTAAAGTTTTGCAAGGCACTTTACATGTGATCTCAATTGGGTCTCACAATAAGGAAGTTATTATCTGCATTTTCCTGGTGAGGAAACTGAGGCTGAGATCAACAGCCTTGCCCAAGCTCACAGAGTAATGTGAAGCAGAACTCAAATAGATCTTCCTGAGCCCAAGTCCAGTCCTCCAAACACCAAATCCACTGTCAAATATGACCTGAAAAACCTACAAGTTCACAGAACCAGATTAAAATGTAATTGGGAAGTATTTAACAAAATAAATAAAAATACAATAAAACACTGGTGGGGCAGCTAGGTGGCACAGTGGATAAAGCACCAGCCCTGGAGTCAGGAGGACCTGAGTTCAAATCTGCCCTCGGACACTTAATAATTACCTAGCTGTGTGGCCTTGAGCAAGTGACTTAACCCCATTGCCTTGCAAAAAAGAAATAATAAATAAATAAATAAATACTGGTAACATTACAGTTTTTATAAAATTCCATGGCCACAGAGACTCTTATGTATGAATTAGGGGCCTGTTTCTATTGGAGTTTGACCTAGCTGTCTCATCTGTAAAAGGGGAAAGGGATAACATTAACCTCATAATACTGTTGGGTTTTGAATATGAGTGTATGTAAAGTGCTTCACAAGTCTTAAAGCATTTTATTTGTTCCTGTTTTTCAGTCACACCTGATTTTTAATGACATGGTTTTGCAAAGATACTGGAATGGTTTGTCATCTCCTTCTCCAGCTCATTTATAGATGAAGAAGCTGAGGCAAACAGGGTTAAGTGACTTGCTGAGGGTCACACAGCTAGAAAGTTTCTGAGGTCACGTTTGAATTCAGAGAGATGTTTTCCTGACACCAGGTGCTTTGTGAGCTATGGCGCCACTTAGTGACCAATAAATGTCAGCTACACCTATGTGGCCTTGGAGTCACACCACATTCTTCCTCCATGTTAAAGAAAGGTATTGGATTGGTGGTCTCTACAGTCTGTCACAGCTTTCAGCCCCGGGGTCAGTCTGCAGCCAATGAGTGATTCTTCCTTGGCCCCTCCACCTTGCTCATCTTTCTTTCCCATGAATCTACTTTTCAGTCTGATATTCTGAGATTTAGAGGGTCCAGGCTGGAGTCCACAGCTTTGCTTCATAGGATGGTAGAAAAGGAGGAGGGATATGCTGCAAGACTGCATCTAGCTACCTCGTAGCTATGGTCTCCAGCACAGAATTCAAACGCCAGCGATTATGAAGTAGTATCACAGAGAGGAAAGACCCCTGGGCTAGAATTTTGATGAATGAATGAAGGAATGAATGAATGAATAGGGATGTTGGCAGATGAAACCCAATGGGGATAAACACGGGTCCCATAATCAGTTTCCCAAGTACAAAATGGGAATATATGGCTAAGATGGCAGTTGGGTGGCCCAATGGATAGAGCACTGGCCATGGAGTCAGGAAGATCTGAGTTCAAATCTAGCCTCAGATAAGTCCTAGCTGTGTGAACCTTGGCAAGTCATTTCACAGTTTGCCTCAGTTACCTTGACTATAAAATGAGCTGGAAAAGGAAACAGCCAATCGCTCCAATACCTCTACCAAGACAACCCAAACCAGGGTCACGAAGTCACACGTGACTGAAATGACTGACCAACAACACGGTTAAAATAACAATTCACGTGAAAGGTATCTGTGAAGCAGAGTGGACTGAGTCACTAGTGTAATTAGATGACTAAAAGAGCTAATATTGAGAGGCAGCATTCCAAAATGAGGGAAGTGGCTATCCCAGTGCATTCTGCCTTGGATGCTCATCCATTAGGATAGACATTGATAAGCCCGATGTGTGAGATGTGTGAGCCTAGGGGTGGGAGACAGCACTGGGAACCATGACACAAAAGGAATGGGCAAAACAATTGGGAAGATTTAGCCTACAGAAATACAGACACGGGAGTGACAGGATTTAATTATTTCTGTTACTGGAGGTTGTCACAAGGAAGAAATTTAGACTTTGTCATGGTTGGCCTCAAAGAGGAAAATGATGATGATGACGATGATGGTGGTGGCACTGGTCTAAGAAGCTCTTTACAAATACCTCATCTGAGCTACACAATGAGATAGGTGCTATTATTTTCCAGTTGAGGAAACTGAGGCAGAGGTGATATGGTTTTTTTTTGCTTTTTGCAAGGTGGTGGGGTTAAATGACTTGCCCAAGGTCACACGGCCAATTACTAAGTGTCTGAGGCCACATTTGAATTTATAACTCCAGGGCCAGTGTTCTATCCACTATACCACCTAACTGTCCCAGTGAAGTGCTTTATCTAAGTGTCTGAGTTTAGATTTGAACTCAGGCCTTCCTCAGTGCCTAAACTCCTACGCCCAGGACAAGAGGCTGGTGAAAATAAAAAAAAAAATGTAACAATTAGAACAACCAAATGCACAACAGACCAAACATGGGTCTGTTATTAGGGTTGATGGGTCGATATTAGGCTCTCCATCACTAGTGGTCTTTGAACATAAGCTGGAGGGACCACTGTCCAGCAAAGAACCCTTGTTCTGGTCTGGGTGGGAGCGACTTGAGGTCTTAACAACCGGAGATTCTACTGTGCTCTACCCCCAGTTCTTCCCAGCTCTTCCACGTGACCAGGGTCTGAAAAGGTATCTCCTAGTCCCTCCCCTACCTTCATAGTGGTCATGGAGGAGGACCAGAGGGGCAAGAGCTTTCCTTGGGTTAAAGTCTCTTCCAGGTATGCTTGCCCATTCTTAAGGAATTCGACCAGATATCTCAAGGTCTTTCCAGTTCAAATGGAAGTAGAATTTTAAATGGAAGAGTTAAACACAAATATTGATGAACTGTTTTGTCTCCTCTAGGAGTTTATATAAAAAGTTTATATCTGGTTAGGGGAATCATTTTCTGATTTGGCATTTGATTGGTAGATGAACTCCAGGCATGACAAGTGGACACATCTCCTAGTACTGGCCGATTCCCATTTCTCATCACACTGACATTTTGGGGGGCATTCATGGTAGACTGGGAATGAGAGAAAGGACAGTTGGCTCCTTTATTAAAAGTGAACCCAGGAGAGGGTTCTTCCTGGCCAGTGGATAGCTAATTACTCTAGACCAGTAGTATCAAATGAACAGAAATGGATTCTTGTCACAAATGCGGACTTAGAAAACCACAAGCAAACATTTCTCATTTACATTTTAATCTGGTTCAGGCTGTACACACAAGTTTTGACAGACCTACTTGAGACTAAAGGAGATGGTTACTTGAATCCCCCATATTATAGAATCGGCTTTCCCCAAAGGTTTTAGAAAAAAAAGTGCAATCTCCTGTCATACAATTAGCCATCTCTCCTATTCCCAGGTTCCTGTAATTAGAAAACCCCAATTCCCTGGCTTTAAGTCATTAGTGTCCAAAGAATGAAAAGTGACCCTAGAAAGTTCTGAGCCTCTTACAAATGTTGTCCATTTTGAGGACCTTTAGTAATGAGCAGCAGGTGGCGACTGAAACAATTTTCTGACTTGAGAACTGTCATAAAAGTTTTGGGGTATGTTTAGTTGAAACTGGCTACCCCACAGATTCTGTTCTTGAATGTGATGGAGACAAGTCCCTCTTCCATATGACAGCCCTTGAAGGACCCAAAGAAAGCTACCACTTCCTTCTTAAGTCTCTTCTCTTAAGATAGGGCAGTTGGGCAGTTCTTTGGAAGATTCCCTGATAGAGATAGCAGCTGTTTCCCCCCCATTTCTCTGGCAAGGATCCTTGAAGGTAGTTCTTTGGGGCTAAATGTTAACGAGTCCTACACTTGGATTTTAAAAAAAACTATCAACTCCTACAAAGGATGTTTTGCTGAGTAAAAAAGGGGAGGACTTAAAACTATACCAAGACTGTTGTTGGGACAATGCTTTTGGAAATGCAAAGCAGTTATAAAAAACAGCAAATAACAGTCAAAATGAAAAATTCAAAGCTCAAGTGGACAAGTATAGGATGGAGGAAGACATACTAGAAAACTCATTACCTGAAAAGGATCTCTGAATCTTAGTGAACTGCCAGCACCCAAAACAAATCTAAATGTAATGGAGAAATGTATATAAAGAATGAAACAATAACCCAGATCATGCTGATTTGAGGTTTTCTAGGTCATTGCCTTAAGCTGTATACACTAATATGAGGAAACGTCCAGTAGGCTTAATCTTAGTGCCCTGGTTAGGTTAGACCATGGAATACTGGCTACTAGACAAATCACAAAATGGTTATGAAAGGGCCCTGATTGACCCTTATGTACAAGAGGCTCGGTGGTCATGCCAGACAAGAATCAAAGACCTCAAGATGTCAGGGCTCTGTCATCAATAGCTCGAGTCCCTGACCACTCTGGGTCCCCAAATGAGGGAGTTGACTGTTGCGGCTCCTGCTAGCTCTAAATCCTAGGATTCTACAGATGAAGGTCTTGACTGGTTTGTTTTGACCCCCAAACCACATTTCAGTTGACCTTTGCACCCATCCACTGGTGCTGGCCCAAAGCACAAGAGACAGTGGGTGTCACGCTGCCCCTTCCATGTTGAGGCTCAGCTCCAAACATGAGACTTATTCAATTCTTGACCTATCACGGTGGGGAAGGGAGGGTGCTGGGTCCAGATAAGCAGTGGGGGCATGTGGAACTGCACTGAGGTCACACCTGGTCTTTCTCTGCAAGAGATCAAATTATACCCATGAACTCAATCTTTGGGACAGCTGAAAGGAGCCCAGGGTAGTCCTGCCCCCAGGATAGTCAAAAATGGCACCAATTCTAACACCTCCATGTAGACTTTGGGGAATCTGCCCTCCATCACCTGGAATCCAGGTCTCAGAACTGCCCTAGCCTAGAGAATTGGTACATCCCTCTTCCTCTGTCTCAGGAACCAGATGTTGGTATATATGGAGTTTGGGGGCCAAATAATCCAGGGCTAAGCCACAGATTAGCTTGCATCTGCTCAGCCTCAAATATGACCTTCAAGGCATTCAGAGTGGGAGACTTGAATGGGAAGACCCAGTCCTGCTTGGTGCACCCCACCAGGTCAGGGTCTCTCAGAGCTGGAATGCCTTTTGCAACGAGGCATCTGTCTCCCAACACTGCCCAAGTCACAATAGATTCTTGGGACTGTTTCCCTGTCACAGACCAGGCTCTTCCTTGATCGCAAGAGGGCGGGTGGGATCAAAGGAGAGGATCTAACTCTGGGATTCTTCTCTATCAGAAGGAATGATGCTAAGGAATACATTTACCACAGAGCTCCATCACTTCTTTGGCTTAGGGTTGCCTCTTTGTGGGAGACTACAAGCCCTAGGTGGAGGGCTTTAGTTAAAATGTTGGCTTTGTAAAAACTTCAGAATTATAACCTGGACTGGCTCCAGGTGCAGGAAGCAGCAAGGAGGGAGACAGAGGCTGCCGATTTAGAGGAGTCATTTTTGATCCCACAGGTATCCATCCTCTCCAATGCATAGAGGAATCCCTGAGTTGCCATACTGAAAGGCAAGTTTTCCTAGGATCAGACCAGTGTAGGTCCTAAGCCAGCCCTTCACTCTGCCTCCAACCCTAACTAGTTGGAGGAGTGCTTGGCAGAGGGAGAAGTGGGCAGACCAGACGGCCCTGAAGCTGCGATCCAACATGAGCCTTCTCGGTCAGCACTAGAAGCCCGACACTGGCAAGCTCTGCCTGTCTGGGGGGCCCTCTAGTGGCCGACCTCCACCCAGCTCCTCAGTGTACCAACCAGAGAGGTAAACCCCCTCAGCAGCACCCCCAAAACCCTCACCCCTGCTGCCCCACAGAATACACCCAGAGTGTCCACTCAGTCTTTATTGGCTGCCTTGGCCAGGGCTGGGAACTACGCTGTGAGGGCAGGGGACAAATATGAATATCAAGGACCCTGGGACAAGGAGGATTTAACTGTGATGAAGGAAAAATCCAGTTACTGAACTAACACCAAAGACAGGGGGTGGGGTGGGGGGGACGACACGCAGTATGTACAGAGGGCAGGATGGTCTCCTGCCCAAACCAAGCCCCAGATAGGCACAGTTGGGCCCAAAGGGGAGAGTGACGCTGTCTGTGAGCCTGAGGGGCACAGGGACCCATCCACAAGGCTTGGGGTCAGGGGACTCCCCTACTCCCTGGGGTCAGCCACTGATCTGCACTCCATCGCCTTCAGCCAGTGGGTAAATCTCAATGGTTTCTACCAGGGGCAGAGCCTCGACTGCCGTCTCCACCACCGTCAGGGTGGCTGCCGCCTCAGCCGCCGCCTCGGCCAGTTGCTGCCGAACAGCCGCCTGGTGCTGCTGTTGGTGGGTCTTGCGATGTTTCCAGAGGTTGGAGAAGGAGCGATAGCTCTTGCCACAGTCAGGGCAGGCATAGGGCCTCTCGCCAGTGTGGATACGGCGGTGCTCAGCTAGGCGCATGGCAATGGTGAAGGCCTTGCCGCACACCTCACAGGCAAAGGGTCGCTCCCCGGTATGCAGGCGCCGGTGGTCTTTGAGATGGGTACTCTGGCGGAAGGCCTTGCCACAGTCTGGGCACGGGTAAGGCCTCTCCCCTGTGTGGATGCGTCGATGCACCTGCAGCGATGTCTCTGTACTGAAGAGCTTCTTACATTCGCTGCATTCGAGCCCCCGCCGCCGGGCAGGGGCCGGAGGGGCCGTAGTGGGAGAGGCAGCAGGCAAGGAAGCCGGGGGTGGGGGGCGTGCCACCCTAGTGGGTCGGGGTGTGGCCACCTCCTTGGCCAAGACCTCCCCTGGACCAGCTGCCGCATGCGCAGCTTCATGGGCCTGAAGCCTGGCAGCAGAGCCTACTTTCTTACCACAGGTGGCACACTCAAAACGTCGGGGGGCCTGGGCCTGGGCAGCAGCACAGCGGTGTTCACACAGGCGCAGAGACGAGGGGAAAGCCGCGCCACAGGCGGTGCAGCGGTGAGGCTGGCGCCCAGCATGGGCCACCAGTTGGTGCACCTCCAGCAGGCGGCGCAGGAGGAAGGAGCGCGGGCAGTCGCGGCACTTGTAGGGATACTCGCCCGTGTGGTGATACCGGTGCATAAGCAGGCGGTAGGGGCGGTGGAAGCGCACGCCACACTCCTGGCAGCGGTAGGGAAAGTGCTGGGCATGCACGAGGCGGTGCTGGCGAAGGGTGGAGCTCTGTGTGAAGGCCTTGCCGCAGTCACCACAGCGGTAAGGTCGCTCCCCGGTGTGCGTGAGCCGGTGTCGTGCCAGGTTGGCGGGCGAGTTGAAGGGCTTGGCGCAGTCGGGGCAGGGAAAGGGTCGCTCTCCCGTGTGGGTGCGTAGGTGGTTACGCACATGTGACTTCTTCTTGAACATTTTCCCACAGACGCCACACTTGTGCCGCCGCTCCAGGCGGTGCACAAAGCGCTGGTGGCGGGCAAGCTGCAGGGCCTTGCTGAACTCACGACTGCAGAGCAGGCAGCGGTGGGGACCTGCTACGGTGGGGAGGCTCCCAGGGGGGGCCGTAGGGGTGCTGGTGGGGGTTCCGGGCCCCGGGGCTCCTCCTGCCTCCACAGGGGCAGGCTCAGGATCCTCAGAGGGGGCTGCTGGGGTGGGGGCAGGGAGGGGGACGCCCCCAGCACCGTGTGTGCGACGGTGATACAGGAACTTGGTGAGGTTCACAAAGGTCTTCCCACAGGGACACGAGTGCAGGGGATTGGGGGTGTGGGTGCGGCGGTGAGCCAGGAGGAGGGCCTCGGTGCCAAAGGCCAGGCCGCAGTCCACACACAGAAAGTGGGACTCGCCGCTGTGCTCCCCCAGGTGCTGGTCCAGGCTGGGAGGGCTGGGGAAGGTACGGCTGCAGAGAGGGCACTTGAAGAGCCCCTCACGGTGGCTGCGCAGATGCTGCTGCAGCTGATGGGGGGAGAGGAAGAGCTGGTCACAAGTGGGACACAAGAGCTCTGGGGAGGCCACCCCTGGGGAATCACCACCGGCTCGTCGCAGCAGTCGCCGGCCACCTCTGCGCTCCCGCCCACTGCCGTTGGCAGCACTCTCACCTCCGTTGCGAAGCTCGTAGCTGTGGTCAGAGGTAGGGGGCAGGTCGGGAGCCCCAGCAGTCTCGGGGCCGGGGGCCAATGGACCAAAGTGAGTGGCCTGGTGCTCCAGGAAGTCGCCAGGCAAGTGGAAGAGCTGGGAGCACTCGGAACACTTATAAAGGAGCAGCTCTACCTCGGCCACCACCTCCCCAGACCCCGCGGGGCCAGCGGCCTCCCCGGCCTCCTCTGACTTGCGGTAAGAGTGCTCCAGGGCCACCTGAGCTTGGCCCAGCTGAGGTCCCACAGCTGGGGGTGGGGAGGGCTGGGGAGGGGAGGCAGCCGTGGCCGCAACAGCTGCCACAGCCCGGAGGTGTGTCTGGCGATGGCTCAACCACAGCTCCTGCCTGGCAAAGAGCGCCTTGCAGTCCACACACTCATAGTGAATGGTGCTGGCAGAGATGGTGGGGGGTGGCTTGGCAGGGGGTGGCTCAGGTGGAGCTGGCTCCTGGGTGGTCAACAGTTTGAGGTGCATCTCCTGATGCTCGAGGAGCTGGCCTGGAGATAGGAGGAGCTGCCCACATTCCAGGCACTGGTACTGGCTCTCCTGCACCAGTGTCTGGTAGAGGCCAGAGCCACCGGGTGCTTCAGCAGCCACAGAGACTCCGGGGTCGGCTACACCCACCACCTCAAAATGCTGTTGAGGGAGATGTGAGTTCTGGTGTAGGAGCACATCTTCCAGGGAGCCAAAGAGCTGGTTACACTCCGAGCAGACGTAGCGATGCTCGATGTAGAGGACCGTCTCCTCCGACTCCTCCGTCATGGTGGCAGGGCCCTGGGGTTGGGGAGAGGAAGAGGGAAAGGAGTCAGGAGGAGGGTCCATTCCATCAGTGCTCAGATGGATGGAGGCCATGGCTCATGCAGGAAGGGGGAGCTGGGAATGCTCAGAGCTTTCCTCTTTGCTCCCAAGTTCTCCCTAGTGCCACCTCTTCCAGGCCACTCGGTTCCTACCCCAAACCCTCTGGGGGCTCTGGTCAAACCTCCTGCCCCCACAAACCTAGCCCTCCTTTCTCTAGGGCTCCAGGCCCTCAGTCTCTGCTCCTGCTGCTCCAACCCTCCTCTTCATCACTCCAGCGTGTCCTTCCCCCAGCTCTCCTGATTCTTTGTCCTTACCTCAGAGACCCCCCATGCCAAGGTCTCCAGATCCCTTTGTCTCTACACCAACCCCCAGCCTCTTTTCCACTGTTTAATCTACTCAAGAGGACCACACACTGGGTCCCCTGCCCCTCAACTCGAGCCTGCAGACCCTGATACCCTGTCTTCATGTTCCAGTCTCCCTTCCAATGACTCCACTTTATTTCAAGCCTACTATTTTCAAGTCCCTGTGCTTGGCCCTGGGGAGACAAGTGAAGAATGACAAAATTCCTCTCTTTGATGAGCATCTATGTTGCCAAGAGAGAGGCAGAGCGGGCTGAAAACCCAAGAGCAACATGAGGAAGGATTTCCAGAGAAGGCAGCACCTGAGCGGGCCTGAAGCAGAAGAGGAGGGGGAGCGGACGCGGCAGGGGGCTGTGCTGACTTCAAGGAAGCATTTGTCTGGAATGGAGGAGGAGGGGGCTGCAAAGGTCGGAGGACCTTCGGTCAGTGGCAGCCCGAGGAACGGACACAGGGAGTCCCTGGAGGTTTCTGAGTTTCAAAGCTGAATTTGAGGATTTGGCAGATAGCCTGGCAACTGTGGACAGGACGGAAAGGGGAACGCTGGTCAGCGAGCCTTTCTATGGGGCTTTTGGCCTGCGGAGCACCTGGGCAAACGTTTGCTGTGATGCGCACCCATCCGAGAGGTCGGTGCTGCCAGCCTGGCTTCGCGGAGGGCCCCGGGGTGCAGGGGCCCAAAGCCCGGGCTCCCTCAGGGCGGGACGCGGAAGCCGCGGTTGGCACTGCCACCCTGACGCGGTGCCCGCGGGGCCAAGGCAGGCTGGGGGGGGTCCCGGCGAGGGGCGGGAGAGGCAGGGCGAAATCACGCCCCGGCATGGGGGCGGATGGGCCTCGGGAAGGGCCCTGGAGAGGCACGTGAGCCGCCCCAGGGGGTCCCCAGGCCCCGGGAGGGTCGGGGGGCGACGCTGGCCCAGCCCCCCGGCTCTGGGTGAAGCCGCGCTGGGGCCCCCCACGATGTCCCCGCGCCGCCCGGGGGCCCGGATGGAGCCCGAGCGGGGGCCTCACGAAGCGGCCCCGGGTGGGGTGGGGGGCCCGGGCCGGGGGGAAGCACGTGGGGTTTCGGGGGGCCCGGGGGGGGGCTGGCGGCACACAGCCTGGGATCCTCGGGCCCAGCCCCCCCCCGGCCGCCGCGCAGGCGCGGGGGGCTCCGACCGTTGCTCGCTCCCGGGCCGCCGCGCACGCGCGGGGGTCTCGCGGCCTCTCCCGGCGCTCTCTGCGCAGGCGGGGTGGAGCGTGGCGCGCGGGCGCGGGGGGAGGGGAAGGGCCCCGGCCCAGGGCGCCTCGCGCTCGGCACTCACCGGGTCCGCGCACGCGCTCTGCCCGCCCTCCGCCTCCTCGGGGCCCGCGGCTTCCCTCGCTCGCTCCGTCCTCGGGCCGGGCCGGGCCGGGCCGGGTCGCGTCGGCCGGCCGCTCGCGCGCCTGCCGCAGCGCTCTCGCTCTGGAGCCGCCTCTCCGCCCGGGCCTGCGCCCTCGCTCGGGCCCCTCTGTCTCTCCCTCTCCCTCTCTCTCTCTCCCTTCGCTCTCAGCCTCGCTCTGGCCGCCAGTCGCCCTCAGCAACGCCCCGCCCCTCCCCGCTGCTCCGACG
This sequence comes from Macrotis lagotis, assembly GCF_037893015.1. NCBI lineage: Eukaryota > Metazoa > Chordata > Mammalia > Peramelemorphia > Peramelidae > Macrotis > Macrotis lagotis. Next base: position 908,285,169 of record NC_133658.1, read on the forward strand.
GCCCCCTCCCACCCGGGCCGTGCGTCCGGCGGGCTGGCGGGAGAAGAGGCCAATCGGCTGCCCGCGAGCCCGAGGTCGGGGCCAATGACGGCTCGCGAAGCGGAGGTGCCCTCCCTCCTTCCCCGCCCCTCTGCCGACGACAACCAATCCGCGTGCGACATTTCTCCGTCGGCCGCCACGCCCCTCCCTCGGCCTCGCGGGGAGCCACGCCCCCCACGTCCGGGGCTGGTCGGGAAGAGAGCGAGTTGGGAGTGACGTCAGTGGTAGCCGGAATGAGGCTACGGGCGCCATCTTGTGGGGCATGGGGGTGCGGGGAAGGAGAGGAGGGGAGGGGAAGAGAGGCTGCGGGGAAGGGGGCGGCCGAGCAAAAGAAGCCTCCTTTGTGGGGGGAGGCTTACGGAGCGCCTCCTGGCCTCTGCCCGCTGAGAGCTGGAGGGAGACGGAGCTCAAGCATCCGTTCCCCCATTTTACAGAAGAGGCGACTGAGGCCCCATCAGAGGCTCTTTGCAAGCTCTGGCTCAACAACTCTTTTATTTATTTTTTATTTATTTATTTATAATTTTATTTATTTTTAGGTGTTTGCAAGGCAAGTGGGGTGAAGTGGCTTGCCCAAGGCCACACAGCTCGGTCATCATGAAGTGTCTGAGACCGGATTTGAACCCGGGTCCTCCTGACTCCAGGGCCGGTGCCCCCTAGCCGCCCCTAGCTCAACAATTCTTTAGGCATCATGAAGCTCAGATAGGAATCCAAGGACACCAGCAGCTCCTGCCCTCACAAAGCCTGCTTCCTATCGCAGAAAAGGGCCTGGACTTGTCAATCAATCAATCAATCAATCATTCAATCAACACATTTTACTAAGCTCTTCGCGTGTTCCAGTCCTCTGCTAGGTTCTGAGAATACAAAGAGAGGGTGGAAAGGAGTCCCTGCCCTCAAGCAGTTTGCACTCTATTGAAGGAGAGAAGGCTGCCTGGTAGGGAGACCTATTGGTTAAGTCTCCCTAGGTACCCGACTAAAGAGGAACTGTGATGGACAGATAAAGGGGGACCCCAAGAGACAGGAGATACTAAAGGATAGAGAGATGGGGAAACTGAGGGGAAAAGAGGAGAGGAGACTAAAGGTTAGGGATGGGGGGGGACAGAAGAGAAAATCAAGGCTAAAGAACAGAAAAGGTAACTTTAAACATTAGAGACCATCTACTCCAAGTTCCTCCTTTTTCCAGATACAAAAAGGAAATGAAGGAGATTTCTCTGGGTCACAGCAAGTTAATGCAAAGCTGAGAATAGAATCCTTAGCTCTTTCTGCAAAGTTCAGTTCAGGTTGCCACCTTCTCTGAAAAACCTTCCCTGAGCCTCCTTGTTGTGACTGTCCTCACCTTCTTCAAATGACCTTGTCTTTATTTGGCTGCATGTATAAATACAGGATGCCACTCCCCATTCTAATTAATCCCACAAGGTGTGGACACCAGGATTGAATCAGTCCATAAATCAAAAGTATAAAGCAGGTATGAAGAAGTCCTTAATTAATTTCAGAGGATTAATTAATTAAATTGAGCATAGCATTCAGGAATGTGCACCAGTCTAACAAATCTCTGGGTCTACATTTAAAAATAAACAATTAGTCCAAGGTAAAATACTAGACTATTAGTGGAAGGCCAATTCAGATATTAGGTCTTGGGAGAGGAGAGGATTTCTCTCTCTCTCCCTCTTTCTTGTCCCCACAACAATCATATTATTGGAAAGACTAAAATGAGTAGGAGCCAACATACCCAACTGGGATCACAGAACCAGAGAGGATAAACATGAATGCAGAAAGAAGGAAACAACATCATGACTCCTTACACCAGAGAACGATTCCGGCTATGACTCAAGAAAGATTGGTGATGATGATGAGGTTTTATATAACTAGCTCTTATATAGAGCCTACTCCATGCCAGGCAGTGAGCCAGGAGTTGTGTTGCCTTTTTGTCACATGTTAAGGAATGACTCCTTATCATCATGCTCTAAGTTTGAGCCCATTCTATCCACTGTTATGTGTGCATGTGTGGATTGTGCCCCACACTTTGGGGGAATTTTTTATTATACCATCTTGGTAAAATATCTTTGCTGAAAAACTGATTGAGATTACTGATTGTTGATGGGAAGCACAGTCAGGAGTTCAATAGCAATAGATCTAGAAACCCAGTCTTTATTAATCCCTAGAGCTTTGAGAGAATACTAGTAGCTAACCTCTGAAGACTCCAAATCAAGTTGGGAGGGCAGCCCAGAGAGGGTGCTACATATTCATATTGTTTAGGGGAATATAAGTTCCTTGAGGACAGGAACTATTTTTCAGTGTTTACATCTTGTCTCGGAATCTCAAGCACCTAGAGTTCAAATCTGGCCTCAAACATTTAATAATTACCTAGCTTTATGACCTTGGGCAAGTCACTTAATCCCATTAGTTTGCAAAAGCCAAAAAAAAAATATTGACCTAGCAATTTCTTGCTCCTCGATGAAATTCAGTTTCCTTCTCTGAACAACAAAAGATGATCTCTAATACAATTTGCCACACTGTATAATCACAAGAGCCTGAGAAAGGATTAACTTGTCCTCTTTGTTATCAGAACCTTGAGGCTTCTTTCTTATCTATTCCTAGTGCCTCAGGGGTCTGAAATTTGGTTGGACCTCTTAGGGAACTTAGGCAGATAGAAATGTTCTCTACAATTTCAGACTTTCTTTTTTCTCTATTGTTTTTTAATTTTTCCCCAAATAGGGAGTGGTGGAGTTAGGGACAGGTATTCCTTTGGTCAGCTCTTCCAGAGTCAGTCTATCTTTGCTTTCTTTTGTTTCTGAGTGCTAAATATAGTACATCTAGTCCAACTCCCTTATTTTTTGGATGAGATGGTTGAGGTCCAAAGAGGGGAAGAAACACAGGTAGTAAGGAGCAAAGTTGGGCTTCATCTTTTATGAGACTGCGTAGTGAATAAAATACTCACTTGAAATCAGCAGCACCTGAATTCAAATCCTGCCTTTGATCCTCACTAGCATAATTTTTCTCTGAAGCAACTTCTGCCTAAAACTCTAAATGTTCTATGGGTGTCAAAGAAGATAGTGGCTAAGAGAGTGTTCAGTTAACATGAAGGACTAAGTCAGAGGGTTGCAAGAGATTATGAGCCCCAGTGGGCTTCTTGTGGGAAAATCAGTACTCCAGATCTCTCCCTGGGGTCTCTATCCTCAGTCTTCTTGGGATTCGAGCCAACAATAGCCACTTGGAACAGAATGGTATTGGCTGCCTAGTTAGAAACTGAAATGGGATCGAGTTGACTGGGTAAGGTGTATGGAAGTAGATATTCACATTTGCTGACTGGGATGCAAGGGAATAGTGGTGATATCCCATGATAAAATTCCAAAGGGCATGTGGCTAAGGAGCCCAGGGCCGGACTTAGCAGGTGACTAGTTCTTGAGTGGGGGTTGTTACAAAAGTAACCAGAGGGTGAGAAGAGCTCGTGGTGAATTCAGAGACAGGGAGAGAGAGAGAGAGAGAGAGAGAGAGGGAGAGAGAGAGAGAGACAGACAGAGACAGAGAGAGAGAGAGAGAGAGAGAGAGAGAGATAGATTATGGCTCAAACCCAGAACCTTTGAAGCACCAAGTGCTTGGAAGGTGATCTGTTGGCTGGACTGATCAATGATATAACGCCAGATCCAGTAGACTGGAGGGATGAGGCATTGAGATTTCAAATATCATTAGGAGAAGCAGGTAGCCCGGTTCTGGTGAGTTTTGAGGTCAACACTGTTAATTTAATAATAGCATTCATGTAACACTTTAAAATTGCAAAGAATATTTTATGTATACTATCTCCTTTGAACCACAACCCAGTGAAATAGGTGCTATCATTATTCCTATTTTACATCTGAGGAAACTGAGGCAGAACAAGGTTAAGTAATTTGACTGAGGTCACCAGACTGGTGAGTGTCTGAAGCTGGATTTAAACTCAGGGATTTCTGGCTTCAGGTCCATGGGTTGTAAATGTAAATGAGGCAGCTTTGTGACACCAGAGATAAAATGTTGGACTCAGAGTCAAAAAGACCCAAGTTCAGATCTGCCCATAGACACTAGACTTCTCCAGGAAGTCTTTCCTGATTTCTCTTAATTCTAATGCCCTCCTTCTGTTGATTAATTCCAGTCTAACCTGTATATTGCTATCCTGGCTCCTCAAAAGCAGGGACTGTCCTTATCTTTTAATTCTAAAAATGCTTAAAAATGTTTGTTGACTGAATGATTGACTTAGGGCAAATCACTTAACCTCTGTCTGCCTTAGCTTCCCTAGCTGCAAAGTGGAGATAAAAATAGCAATATAATAATATACTTGTTAAGTGCTTTGTAAACCTTAAAACCTAGAAGTTTCTCATTAATGCCCACTGGAGGTGAGCAGGAGTAGTTTCAACTTGGTGAACCACCTGGTGGTTTGCATAGATATTACATTCTGAGTAGCTGTTGCCTATCTTTCACAGCAGGAGTCACAGACTCATTGTTCTAGAACCTAGAATCTGGAACCTGAAGGGACCTCAGAGGTCAACAAGTCAGACCGTGTCATGATGCAAAAGAAGGAACTGAGGTCTAGAGACATCAGGTAACAGGTTCAAATTCAGAGTTGTCCATGGCGGTGCCAGAATTCAACCTCAGGAAAGCGTAGGCCTCCTTTCACTGGATGACTTCTCTATCAAGAATGAATATATGAGATCAACAAATCGTTTACATCATCTCTGTGACCATGGGCAAGTTTGTAAAATGGAAATAATAATAATACTTGTATTTACCTACCTTCAAGGTTGATGTTACATGGCCAGGGCTCTGTGTCTCCTCATGTGTTGAACATATTAGACTCAATAAAAGACAGATGGATGAGTACATTTCAAAACCAAGGATCTAATATACCTACAGTGAATACAATGCTGAGCTAGGAGCTGAAGAGACACAAAGGAGATCAAAGTCTAGAAGAGAATGAGAAGAGGGCCAGGAAAGAAGGGTGGGCAGAAGACTGAAGATAAGGGTATTTAGAGGGAAAAAGTATGATATCCATTTGTGAGATGAGTAAAATTGATGAGAACTTCCTTAAGGAGGGAGCATTTAGACTAGCCTTTGAAGAGGTAAGAAGAATGGGATAGGTAGAGCTCAGGGGAGGAGAGGGAAAAGATCAACAGCATGAGAAAATGGAAGAGGGTCATTTTTTTTCCTCTTCTCCAACACCACTTCTTCCTCCTCCTTTTCTTTTCCTTCTTCTCCTTCTCCTTCTCCTTCTCCTTCTCCTCCTCCTTCTTCTGCTTCTCCTCCTCCTCCTCCTTCTTCTTCTTCCTCTTCCTCTTCTTCTCTTCCTCCTCCTCCTCCTCCTCCTTCTTCCTCTTCTTCTCCTCCTCCTTCCTCTTCCTCTTCTCCTTCTCCTCCTGCTTCCTCCTCCTTCCTCTTCTCCTCCTCCTTCTTCTCCTCCTCCTCCTCCTCCTTCTCCTTCTTCTCCTTCTCCTCCTCCTCCTCCTCCTTCTCTTCCTTTTTTTAAAAACATATTTGCACAACTATTTAGATAACATCATTTTCCTATCCAGGGTTTCTTGGGTATGGTGTAGAGATCCGGTGAGGCAGGGAAATAGTAATAGGATTACAAAGTCACCTTCCTTCTCATATTTTACAGGTGAGGAAACTTAGGTTATGATATTAGGCGAGTAGGACAGCCAGGATTTGAACCAAGTCCTAGGAATCCAATGGACACTAAGCTTCATATCATAGATGGGGAAACGGGAGCTTATAGAGGACTTGGTGCTCATAGAGGACAGAGGTAGACCTAGTTCTAGAACCCGAGTATCATAAATGTACATCAGGGAAGGGATTGTAGAGGTTATTGAGCCCAACCACTTTGTTCTATTGAGACCCAAAGAAATTAAGTATCATGCAAGGTCCTGTGGATTTTAAGTGGTAGGGCTGGGCTTCTAACCCAAGTCCTCTGAACCTCAATGGAGAAATCTTCCCCATGTGCCATGCTAATGAATCCCAGTCCAAGACTCTTTCCCTTATTCTGGACTGCTCTTATGAAAGGGTCCCTTGGCATCATCTAATCCAACCCCTCGTTTTCTAGATGTGGGAAGCAGAGCTGTACAAGTGAAGGGATTTGCCTGAGAGCACACATCAAATCCAGGGCTACACTTGAACTGAAATTCAGATAGAATGATCCAGGGTTATGGGCTCTTTCCTCTTGCAGGCTTGCTGGTATACAGTACATCTGTTGGGGAAGAGGTAGAGATGAAGTGGGGTAAAAGAAAGGATGAATAATATGGATGAGTTGTGAGAGGCATGATGATGTGAGGGAGCAGGCCTATGGAAGATACTCAACCTCAAGGGCCATGTGCACACAAGATTGGGCTGTGCCATTGTCCATGGCTCCTCTGTATTTCTCCTCCATCGTATTTCTGATATGATGGGAACCCAGGAGCAGAAGATGTGGTTGAGGGCTGGTGGTACACATGACAAGTACCCATGCCACGTGTGTGCTCCTGGGGATGACTGAGCATGTTCAATGTATGATAAGTTCAAGCACCTGGTGTGATGTGTGGCAGACTATGCCTGGGGTGTGGTGTGTCAGAAGGGGGCAAGGTGTGCCATGTGGCAGGTGTGTGTAAGGCATGAGGTCACATGTGAAGCTGGCACACGTGAGCCCATGTGTGTCTCCTCCCAGTCACGAGCGATGGGGGCGGTGATGAGTCACCCGGTCTCAGCCTCCAGCTCCAACTGTCTGTTCTTCCCCCCCCTACCCCCCAGGACTGTCTCCCATCTCCCTCCTCCGCCCCCTTCTGTCTTTCTCTGTGCTTGTTTCTCCCTTCTCTCTAGGTGGGTCTCCCTGGTCCTCTCTTTTACTCTCTCTTTTGAAAAAATCTCTGATCTATGTTTCATTCTGGGCCTCTCCAAGTTTCCCTAGCCCTCTTTTTGACTGCCCCTTGGACCCTCCTGCTTTCCACACCTCCCTTCTGGTCTCTGACTCCACATCTCTCTCCTTCCCTTGGCCTCTCTCTAGGTCTCCCCGTTCCTTTTCTCTCCCCTCTCCTCTCAGCCTGCTCTATGCAGTTCCTCTTTCTAGATCTTTTCCCTTGTTTCTTTGGTCTTTGATCATCTCTAGATCTCTCCTGTCCCTCCTCTTCTTCTCTCTCCTCTCCTCTCAGTCTGCTCCTTGCAATCCCTCTTTCTAAATCTCTTCTGTTTCTTTGGTTTTTGACTGTGTCCAGGTCTCTTCTGTCCCTCCTTTCCATCTCTCCCCTCTCCCATTCAACCCCTCTTTCTAGATCCATTCCCCTCCTTTGCTTTGGTGATCTCTAGGTCCTCCTTTGCCTCCTTCTGTTTCTGCCTCTGCTTCTCTTCTCCCAATTTCCCCTGTCTCTGACTGTTCCCTCTCTGTCTCTGTCTCTGGCTAAGATCTCTTCCTTCTCCATGTTTCCCCTTACTCTGTTTCTCTCTCTCTCTCTCTCTCTCTCTCTCTCTCTCTCTCTCTCTCTGTGCCTCTTTCCTGCTCCTCTTGTTTTCTGACTGTCTCTGGGTCTGTCTCTTCTCCTCTATGCCCCCTCTTCTTCTCTGGCTACCCCTGGGTCTCTTGGGGTCTCTGGGGGGATGTTGGGGAGGGCACAGGAGGAGAGGACGCCTAGGGTGGTCCCTAATGCTCAGTGCAGCTCCATCCCCCTCATTGGTATTCTCCTCTCGCCCCCCCATCAGGCTGCCAACCAATAGCATCCTCTCCCTCTCCCTCCCCCTCCCCTACTCTTCTCCCTCCCCTCGCCTCTCCCCCTCCCTTCCCCTCCCTCCTCTTTGCCTCCATCCTCCTCCCTCTTCTTTTTTCCCCTCCTCCCCCCAGCGCCAGCCATCGAGGGAGGACGCGGACTCAGAGAAGGGGAGAAGGGAAGAGAATCGGCATCTGGAGAGGGAGAGGGGTGGCCTGAGGCAGGGCCCTGTGAAGGCCGGTAGCTCAGCGCTGAGGGGGAGACAGGAAGGGGAACCAGGAGGCCAGTCCCTACTCCGGAACGCTCCATCCTTCCTTCTGCTCTTCCTCCCCATCCCTCCCTTCATCCCCCCCCACCACTGTTCTCCCCTTCCCTCCCACCTCCTTCTCCTCCTCCTCCTTCCTTCCCCCGCTTCCTCCATCCCCTCTCTTCTGGGCCACCGGGCGGGCTCACTCAATCCTTCTGGTCCCTCCCCATCTCCCCTTTCCTCCACCCCCTTCCCTCTCTCTCTCCTCTGGTTCTCCAGTTTCCCCATTTCTTCTCTCCTCCTCCATCCTTCCTTATTCCCCTCACTTCCCCATCTCCCTCTCCTTTCCTCTTCCTCTCTTTCCCTTCCTCTCCTCTCCTCCCCCATCTCTCCAGCGATTCCCTGGTCCCTCTTTCCCCATTACCCACTTTCCTCCCTGTACCCGCATCCCCCATACTCGTGCCCCCAGCCTCTTTTATCATCCACCCTCGCTGTGCTAACAGCTTCCCAATCCCCCCATTCTCTGAGCCTCCTTTATCTCCCCATCCTTCCCATCATCCCCATCTCCCCCACTGTCTTTTACACCCCCTATTCCCTCCTCTTCCATCCTCCTTCCTCAACCCTGGGCCTGATGCTCCTTTGGTCAGGCCTGAAGTCTTGAATCCCTAGTCTCCCCTCTCCCCTGCTGCCCCAGGGGAGGGGCAAGGCCTGGGGGGGAGGGGGGAGAACGGGGTAACCCCCTCCCCCTGCTGGCCCCTCCCCTCCCCCACCCCCTCACCCCATGGCCACGGGCTACATCTTGGCCCGTTCCTCACCCCCAGCAGCCCCCCCAGGCCGGCCCGGCTGAGGGGAGGGGGCCGGGGGTGGGGAGCCCCATTTGGGCCAGCTCTCTCCCTCCGTCCCTCCATTGCTCCTTCCCATCTTCTCCTCCATTTTCTCCTTGCATTCCCCCTTCTCTCCCCTCTCAGGCCTGCCCGCCAGCCCTCCCTCTCTCCCTCGCCCCTTCCACCTGGCTTCCCACCTCCAGCAACTGGGGACCAGAAGACCCTCCCCCTACTCCCATCTCAGTGTCCCTCCCCACCCCCACCCTTCTTGGCCCCTGAGCCGGCAAGAGAGCCCCAGCCGTCTGGCCCACCAGGATCCGTGAGTGTCTGCTTGTGTGTGTATGGGTGGTGGGGTGGTGGGAATGGAGGCGGGGTGGGTGAGTGAGGCTGGGCACAGCCAAGCTGGAGGAGGAAGACTTCTTGGGGGGACATTGATGGGGGAGAACTCCTAGAAACAGGGCAGATTTGCCCACAGGCTCCAAGGTCCCTGGCAAAGTGCCCTCACTGACTCTACTTCCCCTAGGGAGCAAAGGCTGGGGCTAGGGGTGGTGTGGGGAGGCCTTTCATCTTGACATCCCTTCATTTCTCCAGATCACTTTTTAGATACTTCCAGATTCTGCTTCTCTCCTCTATTTCCCCTTTCCCCCAACCCTCCAGCCTCTCCCACCCTTCGGGACACATTATCGACTTTTCATTTATCTTTTGGCCTCTCTTTGGATGTGTGTTGTTTCTTGCCTTGCCATGTCCCTCTGTCGCTTTCTTTATGGCCTAACCTCTATCTTATTTTTTTCTCTATTATTCTTAATTTCTGCCTCAATTTCCCTGGTATCTTTCAGTCTATGTCTAACTGTCTCTTTCTCCCAGTATCTCTCAATCTGTTTTGTCTTTTCTCTTTTTTCTCTCTCTCTGTCTCTCTGTGTATTAGCTCCTTTTCTTGTGTCTCTCTGTCTTTCTCTACTCTTAATTTCTGTATTCTAGTCTCTCTCCCTCTCAAACTCTCTATATCTGTCTGTCTCCTTGGGTCTCTTAGTCTCTGTCTTTCTGTGCCTCCCAGTTTCAGGCTTTCTCTGACCCTGTCTTCTTTTCTAGTTATCTCTCTATACTCCTCAGGCTCTCTCTGATTCAGACTCTTGTTTCTCTCTCTATCTCCATGTCTTAGGTCATCTGCTTTTTCTAACTTTCCTAGTTCATCTTTTCTTTCTCTGTCCCAACTATCTCTTGACCAGTCTCTTTATCTCCTTTTGCTCTCACCCTGTATGACAGTCTCTCTTTGTCTTTCAGTCTCATGCTGTTTTAGTCATTGTCCTTATTTCCTTTTTGCTCTGTATTTTTCCTTCTGTCTCCTTCTCCTTCTCTTTCTTCTTGATTCCCCCTGTCTGTCTTACTATTTTTCTCTTATTCTGTATGTGTGTGTCTCTCTACATCTCTCTGTGTTTCCCATGTCTCTGTCATCACCTACCTTTTTCATTTCTCTTTTTATTTTAATATTTATGTATCTCATCTTTCCCTTCCTCTCTCTTTTCTCTACTCTCCTGATTTCATTATTATCTCTGTCCTTCCCTCTGTGTATCTCTGACTTTTTCTTGTCTCTCCACTTGTCTTCATGTTTACTCTACTATCTTTCACTTGTTTCTACTCCATTTATTTTAACCCTCTTTCTCTTTTTTGGGCATTGGTCCTGGCCCTTCTCATTTTATTTCTTTGTGCATTTCTGCACCCCTCTCTCTATGTCCTTATTTCTGGTTCCATTTTTGTACTTCTGACTATGATTCTTATTCTCTGTCTCCCTTCTTTTGTCTATCTCTTTCTCTGTCATTCTCTGTCTCTGCTTCTCTGTCACTTCTTTTTCTTTATCATCTCCTCTGTGTTTCTCTTATCTTCTCTCTCTCTCTCTCTCTCTCTCTCTCTCTCTCTCTCTCTCATAGTCTCTGTTAATCTGCCCCTCTTCTTTTCTCCATTCCTCTCTCCTGACCTGGCTAGAGGAGTCTCTGTCTCCTCTTACTCTGTCTCCTTTCCTCTGTGGCTGTCAATTCTGTATTGATGTCTCCTCCCCTTCTATCACTCTGTCCCTTCTATTTTGCTCAGGCCTCCTTTCAGACCCCAATTCATTCCTCTGCTCTCCTTTCCCCTTGTTCTCACCTTCTCTTCCTCTCATTTCCATCCCCTTTGCCCTTCTCTCTTCTTCTAGGTCCTTCCTTGTTTTTCTTCTGTATTTCTTTCTCCATGTCATCTCTTCCTAACTTTTTCTCCTTTCTAGGACTGCTTTCCCCTCCACTCTTTTTCCCCTCTAATTCACCTGTGCTCCTATCCTCCCTATCTCTGATTTAGCCCATTTTGGTTTGTCTGCCTGTCCCTGCCTTGGGCTGTCTGTGTCTGCCTGTTGTTTTGAATTTGACTTTATCATCTACCTGAGTCTCCTACTCTGATCCAATGAGTGCTGTCTATGTGTGTGTGACTGTCTCTCTGTCTGCCTAGGTCTCTCTCATCTCTCTGTCTCTCCACTGTCTCCTTTTCTCTTGCTTCCCACCTCTACCTCCTTCTTTCTGTCACTTTTCCTCCTCTCCCCTTTTCTCTATCTCTGTCAGTCATCTATTACCTACTCTACCCATCTGCTTCTTTTTTTTTTGATTTCTCATCTCTACTCTATCTCACTTCCCTATCTCTTTCTTCTCTATCTCTTTATATCTTCTCCATCTCTTCTCCTGGTTCCTGTTTCTATCTCCATGTCTCTTCCTCACTGGTTCCTACCTTCACTTGACTCAGGCAGCTGTTCTTCACGCAGGTGACCCCTGCCTTCCTCTCTATCTTCCATCTTCAGGGACCCCTAGTTCAGCCATTTATAAGGTCTAACTCATAAACATAGAGCACATATTTGTTGAGTTCAAAGAACCAGATCTCAGAGTCAATCTGGTTTTTTACACATGGGGAAACTGAGGCCCAGGGAAGGAAAAGTAGTTGACCAAGGTCATATAATAAGTCAGCATTGGGACTAGAATTATGACAGATTTTCTTCCTGTCTAGGATTTTCTCCCAGTCTGGGATTGTAGTCACCCTAAGAACTAACCAAAGTTTCTTTAATGATCTTCTTTCTCCCCTCCCCTTTCCCATCCAAGTCTCCTCAGGTAACTGAAAAATTTCTCAAGGGAAAGTTAGTGAAATGACTGGGTTACCATAATATTGGGAAATCCTAGTAAAAGTCATTCTGAGAATGGTATTGACAAAATTGTAGCACTTCAGTGTTTCCAAAGTATTTGTGGCACTTTAGTGTTTCCAAAGTATTTCTCTACAATATTTCATTTGATAACTTCCTCTGTCTGGGCCTTAGTTTCTCCAACTGTACAAGGGGACTGGAACAGATAATCTTTAAGAGACTTCCCAGTCTAGACATTTTCCATTCTAAGGTCCCTCCCAGTTCTGATGGTCTATGTTCTCAGGTCCCTGCATCTGAAATGGTATGATCTGTATTCCTAGGTTCCTTTCAGTCTGACAGTTTATATTTTATAGTCTAAGGCTCTCCCATTTCAGACACCTGTGTTGTAAGGTCCATCCCCAGCTTCAATAGTATCTGTTCCCCAATCCCTACTGGCACCAATATTCTGTTTTCTGTGTCCCATGCATGTATAACATTCTATATTCTAATATCTCCTCCTGTTCAGATAGCCTCTATTTTAAAGGTCTTTTCATCTTTTCCACTTTGCTCTCCAGCTTTGATAGTCTCTATATATTCTAAGGTTCTTATGTCTTTAAAACTGTATGTTTTATATTCTTATATCCCTTCCAGGTAGGATATTCTATGGTCTATATTCTAAAGTCCTTCCTGTCTCAGACATTTTATGTTCTATGGTCCAACCCTAGGTCTGACAGTCTCAGTTCCAAGATCCCTTCCAGGCCTGACATCTTCTATTCTAAAATGCCTCCCAGCTCTGACATTACATGTTCTAAAGTCTGACATTCTCTGTTCTAAAGCCCCTTCCAATTCTGTCATTCCTTGTCCTAAGGTCCCTCCCAGGTGTGACATTTCATTTTCTTTTTTTTCTAAGCAAAAAAAAAAGTTCTTGCTTAAAATTTTTTAAAATGTTTAAAATTTATTTTTAATATTTTTCAATTTTAAAATTTGAGTTTCAAATTTTCTCCTTCACTCCCACCCCATTCCAACCACTGAGAAGCAAAGCAATATGACATCAATTATAAATATGGATTATATTTCAATTTGCACTCAGAGTTAATCAGTTGTTTTTTTTTCCTGGAGATGAAGAGCAGTTTTTCAAAAATAAGTCCTTTGAAATTGCCATTTTATATTCCAAGTAAGGTCTGACTGTCAGCTCTGTATTTCTTGTCCTAAGGTCCTTTCTAGCTATAACATTCTATGTCCTAAGGTTTCTCTTACCTTTGGCACTCTCTATCCTATAACCTTAAAGCTCCCTCACTCCTAATTTGAATACTTTCTGAGTTATAGTCTGATAGGAGAAGGATGGGGAAGAAATTCAGGACAATCTATCTCATTAAAAAATCCTCAGGGGCGGCTAGGTGGCGTAGTGGATAGAGCACTGGCCCTGGAGTCAGGAGTACCTGAGTTCAAATCCGGCCTCAGACACTTAATAATTACCGAGCCGTGTGGCCTTGGGCAAGCCACTTAACCCCATTGCCTTGCAAAAACTAAAAAAAAAAAAAAAAAAAAAAAAAATCCTCTACCCTCCTTCTGTTGATCTAACCCTGGTTAGATTAGATCATATTGATTGATGAAACTTTTCCCTCCAAATTGTGGCAGGACCATATAACATCCTATTCTGGGACTACAGATGAGATGAGGTAGTGATCTGCCAAAATTCATCCAAAGGAGGGTCAATGGGGTGGCAAGGGGTATAAAGATGGGAGAAACTCAAGGGTGCCATGATGGTTGTCTTCAAAGCATGGAGGTTTGGCTTGTGGAGAACAGATGTGTCTAATTCTTATTGGGCAGGACAAAAAGCAATGGGTGGAAACTATAGAGTGGCAGTCTTTGACTTGACAGGGGAAAAACGTTGTCAATAGGAGCCCTATCCTCCAGTGGAATAGTCTGGAATAGAATAACATAGAGAAGTGGTGATCTGTATCATTGGAGGTCACATTTAGAGGTGGAAAAAACCTTAGAAGGACATTTAGTCATTACTCCTCATTTTACAGATGAGTAGACTGAGACCCAGGGAGGTCAAAAGACTTGCCAAAGGTCACATAGGTATAAGAGGCAACCTGGGGTTTGAACTCTGATCTTCAAGCAGAGGCTGGGATGTCGTAGAGACTTCTTGTCTTCCAGTGTGGATTTAATGCTTTTTTAAGGCTTTGAATGAGCTAAAGACTCTCTTCTTCCTTGGGGGAGTTTATCTTTCCTAAGTTGCTGGGTGACCTCAGTATCTTTCTGATTGGAGGGAATGGGGGAAGGGGATCTATAGGGTGATGTGAGGAAGGAAGAGAGGATATTTGTGAGAAGTAGTAGTGGACAGAACCCTAAACTGGATAGCTGCCTCTGTCTATCTCACTCTGTGAATGCTTTCCTCCTTTGAGACTCAGTTTCTTCATCTGTATAATGGCGGGAGAGGAGCTTTGAACTAAATGGCCTTGTCTTGAGAGCTTGCCACTCTGATTTAGTTTCCCATTCCCTCCCAGGACATAAGAACAGAAATCAAGTAAATCACTTTGGAAAGCTTGCTAAGCCTTCAGCCTTGCTTCTTTCACTATTTCCCCTTTCTCTGTCTCTGCCTCCTCTCTTTTCCTATCTCCTTTTTTCCTTCTCTTTATCTTTCCTTTTGAATCTCCTTTCTTCCTCTATGTCTCTCCCTGTTCTCTCTGACTCTTGCTCTGTCTCTCTGTGTGTGTCTCTCTCCCTCTCCTCTCTCTATTTCTCTCTGATTCTTCCTTTCTACATCTTTGTCACCTTTGTACTTCCCACTTATGACTCTCTCTCTCTCTCTCTCTCTCTCTCTCTCTCTCTCTCTCTCTCTCTCTCTGCCACTCCCCCCACCACCACATCCCAGTTGTCAGGCCCCAGCCCCCTGGGATTGTGGGAAAGCTGGACGTCAGGGGAGGGGAGGTGGCAGGGATCTGGGCTGGGATATTGTTGCCTGGTGACCGCTGCATCCTCTCTAGCCGCCTCCTGTTGCCTAGTGACGGGCGCCTGCCCAGAGATAGGGGCGGGGGCTGCTTCCTGGCCCCGATTCTGATTCCGGGGTGGGGATAGCCTCTCTGTGACCCTATCACACAAAGACCACTTCTGGGACTCTGAGATCCCCCAAACTTGAGGCAGTTTCACTGGGCTGTGAGCTCCCCCCTCCAGTGGTGACACGAGAACTGTGAGCTTCTGGCCCCAGCTCCAGCTCCTCCCCCACCCCAATTCCTCTGGAGTTGCTTCCCTGGGATGTGAGTCTTCCCCCAAAAGTGACTTGGGATGGCAGCTCCCCCCCCACCTCCAATCTAGCCATGTTCTGGGGCTGTGAGCTTTACTCCAACATTCCCCTCTACCCCTTCCCAACCTCATAGGCTTCTTTCTTTGGCAGGGCCCCAGGGGCCGCCAGCTCCCTCTTTCAGCAGTGCCCCAGGACCTGGGAGTTCTCATCTCCCCAATAGTCCTCAGACTGAGAGCTTCCTCTCCGCTTTGAGTCCTGTTCCCTTCATGCCCAACCAGGATTGTGAACTGCCTACCAGTTCAAGAATCTGTTCTGGTTAGGGAGTAGTGCCCCAGGGCCCATAAGCTCCCAGCCCCCCAATATGCTTCTGGGCTATCATCTCCTCCCTCCAAAATAGCCCAAGGCAAAGGACTTTCCCTTAATGGATCATTCCCCTGGGCAGGGCTCCTCCAATGGACTTTCTCCTCCCCAGGACCCTGGGGCTGTTACTTGGCTCAGGAGACTCGGGCACGGGTTTCCCTTGCAGGTGGTGCGTGGGGGCCTCGGGCAGCAGCTTCTCCATGAGGAGGGGAGGAAGATGCCGGCGGAGCTGCTGCTACTGCTGATTGTTGCCTTCGCCCACCCCAGCAGCCAGGTGTTGTCCTCCTTGCGCATGGGTGAGGCCTCCCCCACCCCTCTACCCTCACAGAGACCCCTGCGTCCTCATACTTCAGATCCTGCCCCACAAGGATCCAGGCATCCTCACCCCTTGGCCTGCCCTGCTGTCTCACAGAATGTCCAAGTATTCTCATCCTTCGGGCCCTGTATTTCAGGGTCTTGGATGCCCTGATCCCTTGTCCATAAGTGATCTAGGTACCCCTTTGTGGGGGGGGGGCAAGGCAATGAGGTTAAGTGACTTGCCCAAGGTCTCACACACACAGTTGGGTAATTTTTAAGTAATTTATTTGAGGCTGGATTTGAACTCAGGTCCTACCAACTCCTGGGCTGGTGCTCTATTCATTGCACCACCTAGCTGCCCCCCTCACGTACCCTTACAAGTTCCCACTCCCTCGGGGACCCAAACATGCTGACTCTGACAAATATCCAGCTCTGACCCTCAGGTACTCAGGAACCCTGATCTCCTGGTCCTTGGTCTCAATGTCCCTAGAATCCCTGATACCCCAGGTCCTGACTCTCAGAGACATGGGTATACAGGTTTTTCAGTGCCTAGCCCTCAGAGACTTGAAACCAAGGGCTACAGAAGTCCTCATCCCCCATTCCCTGCCTCTACAGGGACTTAGGTGTCCTGATCCCTGAGGGCTGCTTCCCTCAGGGGCCTCTGGTCTCCCAGCCTCTTGTCCCTACAGCCGCTATCCTGGACGACCAGACTGTATGTGGCCGGGGAGAACGCTTGGCCCTGGCCCTTGCCCGGGAACAGATCAACGGAATCATCGAAGTCCCAGCCAAGGCCCGAGTGGAGGTGGACATCTTTGAGCTCCAGAGAGACAGCCAGTACGAGACTACGGACACCAGTGAGCGGAGCCAGGGACTGGGCCTGGGGCAGGGGAACAGGGACTTCCCCCAACCTTCAGAGGGAGACAAGGCAGGACCCCAGGCCTGCCTTCTCTCTGTCCCTCAGACCCTATTCTCTTGCTTTCCCTTAGGCTGCTTCACTTCTCTTCTTTCCTTCCTTTCTTTGCCCCTCAGTCTTTTTCTCTCTCAGCTCTTACCACTAGGTCCCCTTTTGGCCAATTAATTATTCATTAAAATGCAGATCAAATTGAGGGGGAGAAGGAGTCTCTGAGTTAAAGGGACACCCCAAGGAACTATCCATAGGTGCCAGAGAGAATAAGCCAGTGGGTCTGAATGGCCCCAGAACTTGATAACATTTCACTTGGGTACCAAAACCTGAGTGTCTTTGTCCTTGGCCCAGGGATCTCAGAGCAGAAAAGGCTAAGGGAGGGGCAAAGTGGGGAGGGGGCAGAGTTTGGGACCTGTGCCTGATAGGAAGTTCCCTTTCTTCCCTCCAAAGTGTGCCAGATCCTGCCCAAGGGGGTTGTATCAGTCCTAGGACCCTCCTCCAGCCCAGCATCAGCCTCCATCGTCAGCCACATCTGTGGGGAGAAGGAGGTAAGGAACAATGGGACACGTAAAGGTAAAGGGGATAAGGCTAAGTAGGGAGGGGTACAGACCTTTCTCTGTCCCCTTCTCCAGATCCCCCATATTAAGGTGGGCCCAGAAGAGACTCCTCGACTCCAGTACCTTCGATTTGCTTCTGTCAGTCTCTACCCCAGCAATGAGGACGTCAGTCTGGCTGTCTCCCGTATCCTCAAGTCCTTCAACTACCCCTCAGCCAGCCTCATCTGTGCCAAGGCGGAGTGTGAGGGAGGGGAAACGATCAGTTGAACCCTCTACGTCTTCCATGGGGGACCCAAGCATGACCTCTCCTCCTACCATTCTGAAGAGCCCAGGGTTCTTGCTCCTAACCCCTCTCTGGGATGGCACCCATGCTTTTGTTTCTTCAGTCTCTGCTCTTTGTTGGGGGGAGCTCTGGTCCCCATCCCCCCAAGAATGCAGGTGTCCAGATTCTCAGCCTCTCCTCTACCCCCCTCCCCCCAACACTCCTCTCACCTCCTCAGTGACTCTTCCAGTCCTGACCCCAAACCTGTTCTCTTTCTCCCCTAGGCCTGCTGAGATTGGAGGAGCTGGTTCGAGGCTTCCTGATCTCCAAGGAGACCTTGTCAGTTCGGATGCTTGATGAAAGCCGGGACCCCACACCTCTGCTCAAAGAAATTCGTGACGACAAGGTCTCCACTATCATCATTGATGCCAATGCTTCCATCTCTCATCTCATCCTCAAGAAGGTCTGTGTTGCTCTCCTAATTTCCAACTTTTTCCCCTCTGAACCTAATCTTTTGATCCTGGTCTTCTGAGCTCAGAGCCATGACCCATTACCCTTAAAAATAAAATAATTCAGATGGAGGCCTGGACTGTGCTTCTGGCTTGAGCACTGGTATATACTGATTATTCTCCATTTCTGCATTTCTTCTTTTTTCACCGCAGAAGAGGAAAAATGATGCCCACTGTCCCCTTCCTCCAAGGGCTGACATGAACATGAAATGATTGACATGAATTATAGGGTAGAAAATTGATAGAGATGAGTTGAGGTGGGAAATAGACTATGAAAGACCAAGAGAAGGTTGACTGAAGGACAGAAAAAGGGGAAAGATTTAGGAACAGAAAGAAAGGAGGCTGAAGATAGAGAGAGGAATAGGAAAATCATGATCCATGACCTTTGAAAGATTGTGAAGAACAGGAGAAACCCCACAAGGATGGAGAAGTGCAAATGTCCATATTTTCAAAAACATGGAGGAGTAGAGTCAGTAAATTATTGACTAATACTTTTGACTCCAATTTCTGGTCATACCCTTGAATGTTTTGTAAAAGAGCTGGTTTGTGCACTACCAGAAAAGGAAGCAATTATCAATTAGGATACTTTTATAATGAATTGATCACACCAGAGTAAAGTTGTTTGCTGTGTGTGTGTGTGTGTGTGTGTGTGTGTGTGTGTGACACGCATGAGAGAGACAGAGACAGAGATTGAGAAAGAGAGAGAGAGAGAGAGAGAGAGAGAGAGAGAGAGAGAGAGAGAGAGAGGTTTGCTATACGAATAAGGAAATGAAGAATAATTTACTTTGATTTTAGCAAAACATTTGATGAAGTCATTTTTGAGGACAAAATGGAGAAATGTGACCTAGATGAAGCAGAGTCAGCTAGATGGTGCTAGAGCACAGGATGCTGGATGTAGAATCAAGAAGACCTGAGTTCAAATTCTGCCTGAGAACTTATAGCTGTATGATAATGGGCAAGTCATTCAGCCTCAGTTTTCTCATCTATAGAACAGAGATAATAATAGTAGTGTTGTTATAAGGATCAAATGAAATTATGGATATAAAGGACTTTGTAAACCCTCAAGTTCAATATAGAAGGTAGTAGCTATTCTTATGATAGTTTATTTATGGAAAATAAGGGATAGAGCACAGAAGAATTAGACAAAGGTAGAGAGTATGGGATTCCAAACCTGCTGAAAGTCTGGTAGCCCAAAATAGCTATTAAAAGTTCAATTAGAGAGAGGGATCTGTGGTTGACACTGAACTGTTTATCTTTTTTTTTATCCATTAATGTTCTGAACTCATAGCCAGTGGCATCCTTATTCAATTTGCAGAAGACTCAAAGCTAGGAAGGATAGTTAAGTGAATAGGATCCAAAAAGATTTCGGTAGATTAGAATAATGGGTTTAGTTTAATAAAATTGAATTTAATCAAGATAATAATGATAGTAATAAGAATAACCATAGCTAACATGTAATTTTTCACAGTCTGCAAATGCTTTGCAAATAATATTTCATTTGATCCTCACAATAAGCCTGAGAAGGAAGGAACTACATGATTTCCAATTTACCAATGAAGAAACTGAGGCAGATAGAAGTTAAATGACTTGCTCAGATTCACTCTCTATAAGGGGTCTGAAATTAGAGTCAAACTTGTATCTTCAAACTCCTGATCCAAGACTCAAGGACAATTTTGGCTAGATAACAGTTTTTGTGATTAAGAAATATTAACATCCAACCCCCCCCCCCCAACAAATGAATGTCAAAAGTGCTCAGGTCCAGGATACTTGGGATAGTGAAAGTCCTCTGGTCCAGAAATGCCAAACACACCTCCAGGGGTAACATTTCAGCCTTCAACTCCACCCCACCCCCATCAGCCTGAAGCAGATTACATTGTAATTGGGAAATATGTAACACCCCCCCCCCCCAAATACAATAGAACAAAAGAATGTTAATATGTGGTTTTCTAAGTCAATATGCAGCCCTCAGGGATTCTTAGATAGGATTCTCTATTTCTATTCCATTTCTATCTTCTGAGGATCAGAGAAGTGAAAGCTGGCATGGGCATGTGGGTCACCACAATCACTGCCTTGAAGTGTAGTCATGTAGAAGATATATTAGAGACTCTCTCTTTGACCCCAGAAGGGAAAGCCAGAAACAGTGGGTGGAGGATGCTGAGATTGATTTGGGCTGGATGGGAGGAAAAATTTCCTAAGGATAAAAGCTGCCCCAAAGTGGAGGTGGTGGATTCCCTGTTCCTGGAGGTCTGCCAGCAGAAGCTGAATGATCACTTAATGGAAATTGAGAGAATTCTTGGTCAGGAGCGGGTTAGACTGAATGGTCTTAGAGGTCCCTTCTGATTCTGGGATGTTGTGATTCTGTGGAGGAGGACACCGAGGGAACGGGAGGGCAGGATTGATGGAAATGAAGGAGGGAATGCTGAGGGACATGCAGAGATGAGTGGAAGACAGAGGAGAAAAGAGAAGGGGGTATTGGGGGGGGCAAGGAAAATGAGGGACAGAGAGTGAAGATGGAGGGTTAAAAGGGAGACAGCTAGAAAAAAAGGCAGGGGAGGAGGAGGAACTGAAAGAAGGGGAGATTGAATGACAAAGAAGAGGTCAAGTGACAGAGAGAGTAAGACTAAGAAAGAAAAAGGAGGAGACAAAGAGTAGACAGAAATAGAAGTAAAGGGAACAGATTGAAGGTCACAAAAAGAAAGAGCTTAGGTACAGAGGGAAATGGAAGAAAGGAAAGATATAAAGCAGAATACTGAGGGACACAGAGAGATACTGAAATATAGAGAGAAGGGATGATGAACAGAGGAAGGAAAATATTGAAGGGCAGAAAAGGGTAGCTGAAGGAGAGGGTGGGAAGACATGAACTGTGTGGGATAGAGATGGAGTACTTTTCAAACAAAAAAATGTTTTAGAATATTTGGGAAGTTGTAAACAATTTAAGTGCTGATTTTGGTTTTCTGGAATGAGGAGAAGAAAGGTCTTTGTGAGTCTGCCTGTGCCCCTTTGCCCCTAGCCTCCAAGCACTCTCTGCATCTTCCCTAGATGTATTTTTTTTTATCTTGAATGTCCTCCTCCCCTTCCTTAGTCTTCCAATTTCAGATACAGGGGACTGGCAATGGAGAGAGAGAATGCCTAGCTTGTCTAATGGGTACCAGCATCATCTCTCTCTACCATCCCTTGACCAACTCTACCATCTTTTTATGTGGCTCTCTGTTTTGGTCTCTAAATTCGTGCCTCTGTCCTGTCTGGGTATTTCTCTCTAATTTGGTGGTTTCTTGATTTTGCTTTTGACTTTAATTCTCTCTGTGTTTCTGACTTTATCTGTATCTCTGCCACCACATTTCTTTGTCAATGTTCATCTTTCTCTTTGTATCTCATTTCTGTTACTATCTTTATATCTCCATCACTCTTGGTGTCTCTCCATCTGGATGTCTCTGTGTATGTCTTTGTCTCTCTCCCGCCCCACTGTCTCTTTTCCCTCCAGGCTTCGGAGTTGGGGATGACCTCAGCATTTTATAAATACATCCTCACCACCATGGTAAGTCCCCCTCTTATCCCCTGTCTTGGCCCACTTGCCTCTTCCCCCAACCTGGCATTTCTCAGTTATCTATTCATTGCCCTTCAGCCCCCCCCCCCAATTTCAAATCTTGAGTGCTCTCTCCCCAAAACCTCTCTCAGGTTTGGAGCCTCTATTTCCCTTTCCCATGACTTCCAGGCTCCCTTCCTTGGAGGTTGGAGCTTCTTTTCTCTAAGATTCTGAGCCTTTCCCTCTCTGTCCCCAGGTCTTGAGAATCCCTCTCTGAGACTTGCCTCTACCAGTCTCAGGCTCTGAGCCTCCCCTTCTCTTGTCTCAGGCTCTGAGCCTTTCCTTCCCTGGGTCCTGATCCCCCACCCCCTCCCTGCTTCTAGGATTTCCCTATTCTCCACCTGGATGGTATTGTGGAGGACTCATCCAACATTTTGGGCTTCTCCATGTTCAACACATCTCACCCCTTCTATCTGGAGTTTGTTCGGAGCCTCAACATGTCCTGGAGGGAGAACTGTGAGGCCAGCATGTACCCTGGTCCAGCGGTGAGCCTCTGTCTCTTCTGATTCCTACACACACACACACACACACACACACACACACACACACAGAGAGAGAGAGAGAGAGAGAGAGAGAGAGAGAGATGTACAATCAAGACAAATGCAAAAATATTCATATGCATTCATTTTCAACTTTTTTCTCTTTTGCTCTCTCCCTCCTTCCTCTCTCTATCTTTCTGTCTTTCTCTATTTCTGTCATTTTCTCTATCTCAATGATCTCTGTTCTCTCTCTCTCTCTCCCCTCCCTCTCTTACACACACACACACACACACACACACACCACAATTCTTAAGGAAGATATGCAGATACACCCAAATACAAACAGAACCCAGTCTAATGAAATGCATGCGCCCTAATGTGTGTATATATATATATATATATATATATATATACACACACACACACAGACACACACCATGGATATTCCAAGAAACACAGAAATAACTCTGCCCTCTCCTTCAGTCCATGGAACAGCTGGTCTGAAAGATCTGGGGAAAGAAAGACAGAAATACAGAGATGGAATATTTGTTACAAGGCTTTTCCTTTCTTTTCCTTTTTCTGGTGGGGAGAGAAGGTGGGAAAGAAAATAATTGAAAAAAATAAATTTTAATTTGATAAAGATGGAAGCAATGAGAAAGAAACCAGAATATGAAGCAAGGGAGGGAGAAACAGAGTCAAGATGGAGACATGGAGACACAGGGATGGAGAGATGTCAGAAGAGTCAAAGATAGAGGGAGAAATTGAAGGATAGAGGAATGCAGGGATAGAGGCAGACAGAGCCAAGGAGACATGTACAAAAAGAGGAATGGGAGAGAAAGGATGTGGAGTGATGCAGGCAGGGAGAGAGGCAGAGGTGGAGGGAATGAGATGAGGAAAGACAGAAAGAGATGAAAGAGAAAGAGGGATATAAAGATGGAGAAAGAGAGGCAGAGATGGAGAGGGAGAGTGATGAAAGGAGGGAAGAAAAGATAAGGGGAGGGAGGGAAGGATGAGGAAAGAGAAGAATGAAAGAAGAGACTACAAAGCCCTTGGGAAAGAGCAGGGGTTGAGGGCTTGGGTAAGGTTTTGTTTGCCCTTTCTAAGCTCTCTTGCTCCTTTTTCTCTCATCCCCCTCCAGTTGTCTGCAGCCCTGATGTTTGATGCTGTGCATGTAGTTGTGAGTGCTGTGAGGGAGCTGAATCGAAGCCAAGAGATTGGTGTGAAACCCCTGGCCTGTACTTCCTCCAACATCTGGCCCCATGGGA
The DNA here is from genome assembly GCF_037893015.1 of Macrotis lagotis. Lineage (NCBI taxonomy): Eukaryota > Metazoa > Chordata > Mammalia > Peramelemorphia > Peramelidae > Macrotis > Macrotis lagotis. The sequence goes on from NC_133658.1 coordinate 908,308,566, forward strand.
CCAGCCTCATGAACTACCTTCGAATGGTGAGCTGGAAGGCTGGGGACTGGGATGAGGCTGAACTGGGGCTGAGGGGTGGGGAAATCTACTGTGTGCCCATTCCTGCTCCCCCTCTCTTTCCTGTCCTCAAATCCTGTGTCTTGAGCTTTCTGGGTACCTCCTCTATGTGTATATGGGGGGGTTATTTCTCTTCTATCTCTATCTCTGTCTCTATATCTCTCTTTGGGATCTGTTTTTCTCTATATTTCTAATTTTGTCTGTGGGGGACTCTCTTCTCCCTCTTTATCTACATCTTTCTTTGACGCTGTTTTTTTCCCTTCTGGACATCTGTTTCTGTGGACATCTATATGATGGCTTCAACATGTCTTTCTCTGTGTTTCCTCCTCCCTCTGTACCTCTATGGGTGAGGGGGGATGGGAGATCTCTGTCAATTCTACCTTACTCTCTTGATCTGTCTGTCTCTCTCTATTGTTTTCAATGTTTCTCTTTCCATTTTTATGTTGGTCTTTGTCTTCTTTCTCTGTTTCTCTCTGGGCTTCTGTTTCTTCTCTATCTCTTACCTTTACTCTGAGGGTCTCTCTATTTTCTATCAATCTCTCTCTGTTCCTCTCATTTTTCACTTGAATTTTCCTATCCTGTTACTCTGTCCATTTGCCTCTGTGTCTGCTTTCCTCTTCACCCATCACTCCTTCTGGGTGACCCTGTTTCTTCCTCGGTGTATCTCTCTACCTTTCTCCCTTTCCATTTCTCTCTATTTTGGTCTTTATATTTCTGTTTTCCTCTCAATTTTCCTCTCTACCTCTTTCCTACTCTGACTCTTGGTATCCCTCTCTCACTATTGATCTCTATCTGTTGGTCTTCTTACTCTTTCTCTGAACTGTCCCTGCCCTTTCCTGACTCTCTCTCTCTCTCTCTCTCTCTCTCTCTCTCTCTCTCTCTCTCTCTCTCTCTCTCTCTCCCACCCCGGTTTCTGTTTCTGACTCTTCTTCTGGGTATATTTCTGTCTTTCTGTCTCCATTTGTCTCTATCTCTCCTGCCCTCCTCTGTTCTGCCCTCCGTGCCTGTCCCCTCCCCGACCTCCCCTCCCTGGCTAGGTAGAGTATGATGGGCTGACTGGGCGAGTTGAGTTCAACAGCAAAGGTCAACGGACCAACTACACCCTGAGGATCCTAGAGAAGTCCCGGGAGGGCCATCGGGAGGTGAGTGGGGCTGCCTACTGAGTTTTCTGAGCTGGGAGGGTTGGAAGAGTTGGTGGGAAGGGAGAAACTAGAATTAGATGACCTGGTCAGTCATGGACTTGGGAGCCAGATGTTTGGGTCCTTGAAGATGTAGAATTGGGAGTGTGTTAGACATCTTTAGCTCCACATGGTTAGACTTGAACTTGTCTCCTCCTTCCAGATTGGAGTATGGTACTCAAATCGGACTCTGGCTATGAATGCCACTACTCTGGACATCAACCTGTCCCAGACCTTAGCCAACAAGACCCTGGTAGTCACCACCATCTTGGTAAGAGGTAGAAGGTGGGGGACTTTGGGGAGAAACAGAACTTGGGAGAGATGGTACTTTAGATTTCTAGCTAGGATTGTTCCCCAGGGATCATGGGACACTTATGTCTATAAAACTGCAGAGCACCTTGGTGTCTCCAGACAATTGCCCTGTGAAAGAGATAGGTCTGGCTCTTGGGAGACTCAATTCAGACCTTGAGGCTCTTTCCTATTACTTATCTTGAGATCTTTCCTATTTATTTTTCCTGTGTGTAATTAGGTGATCCCTAGTCTGTGACCTCTAATCTTCAGTCCCTGAGAACTTATTTCGATTCTTGCTCTTGGGTCATAGATTCTGAACCTTGATCTCAGGTCCTAAGTTCTTGATTGCTAATTGTGGGTTCTACATTTCTGATCTTATACACTTTCATCTAATCCTTGACCTTGGAGCCTTGAACTCTGACCATTCACCTCCTTTCCCCCCCCCCCCCCCCGATTCTTCCTCAGGAGAATCCATATGTCATGCGAAGGCCCAACTTCCAGTCTCTGTCAGGAAATGAGAGGTTTGAGGGCTTCTGTGTTGACATGCTTCGGGAGCTGGCTGAGTTGCTCCGATTTCGTTTTCGACTTCGACTAGTAGAAGATGGGCTGTATGGTGCACCAGAGCCCAATGGCTCCTGGACTGGAATGGTTGGGGAACTCATCAATCGGGTATGGAGCAGGGGGAGCTCTTGGGTCCAATGAGGGAGGGAGGATCACTGAGTAAGGTGGAGCACAGGGAGAGAGGGAGAGAGAATGAGAAAAAAATAGTCATGGAACAAAGAATGTTGGAGCTGGAAGGGACCTGAGAACAGAGAATTTTGGAGCTGGTAATGTCATAGCTGGGAGGGATCTCGATATCATTCAGTTCAATCTTCTCATTTTTTTATAAGGGAAAATGACTTGACAAGGTTTCAGAAAGAGTAGAGAAGGTGTCCAGGAGGGATGATCCTGACAGGAAGGTAGGGAGTGATTTCAGAAATCTTGAGTGCCAAAAAGAGAAAAGTGAATATTAAGGGATTCAAGAAACTGTTGGGAAGTCCATGAATGAGGAGGGGATTTAATTTGAGGTAAGTTGTAGAGAGAAGGGTCCAGTTCTCTGAGCAGGGGAGATGAGAAGCAAGAGATCAAAGTGGAGACTGGGGCAAGAATTCAGGCAGGAGGTAGAGTCAGGGCTTATGTGTGAATATCTTCCTGGACTCCAAATGAGCTGTTCCTCCTCTTCTTCACTCCACCCCCACCCCACCCCCTGCCAAACATCTGAATCCTGGATTATTTCTCTTGGTCTCACATTGTATCTGTCTCACTCCCCCACATCTATTTCTAACTTTCCCTGTCTCTCTATCTGTATCTCTATCTCTATGTCTCTCTATATTTCTGTATTCCTGCTTCCCCATCTCTCTTTGAATCTCTCTCTCTCTCTCTCTCTCTCTCTCTCTCTCTCTCATCTTCATCTCACACTCTTCCCTCCCTTCCCCCCTTATGTCTGTCTGTCTGTCTGTCTCTCACCCCCACGTCCCCAGCAGAAGGCAGATCTGGCAGTGGCTGCATTCACAATCACAGCTGAGCGGGAGAAGGTCATAGATTTCTCTAAACCCTTCATGACCCTTGGAATCAGCATCCTCTACAGAGTGCACATGGTAGGGTTCCCTGGGGCCAGGTCACCAAGTATCTGGGTTCCTGAAGAGATACAGACTTGGGGTTTGGGATGCTTGAGTTCTTGGGGGAAATGGAAGGTCAGGGATTTGGGAGATGGATATGCCAAGTGTGAGTGTGAGTGTGTGTCTGTGTGTCTGTGTCTGTCTCTGTGTGTGTGTGTATGTGTGTGTATGTGTGTGTGTGCTCAGAGATGAAGTCAACTGTATCTATGAGGGAGCGTGAACTAGAATCACTGACACCTGGCTCTCTTCCCCCTGCCCCAGGGTCGAAAGCCTGGATACTTCTCCTTCCTAGATCCTTTCTCACCTGCTGTGTGGCTCTTCATGCTCTTGGCTTACCTGGCTGTTAGCTGTGTCCTTTTCCTGGCAGCCAGGTGAGGCTTGGATCCTATTTCTGTATCTTTGTCTGCCTGGGCCTTCCGGTCTCTTGTTTGAGTCCCAAGCTCTCTCCATCTCCACCCCTGCCCTGATCCCTCCCCATCTCAGCAAACACCATTTGCATCTTGCTTCCCCTCTACTCTTCCCTATCTCAACCATACAATTTCTATGCTTCTTTTTCAGCCTGAACCCTGTTTTCTTCTCGTCCCCCCCCATCTCTTCCCTGACCTGGTTTCTTCTGCCTCTATCTCTTCTCCATTTCCTTATTTCTTCTTTGATCTTATCTTTCTTCGTCTCCTTCTGTCAGTTCCTGCTTCCCACATCTTTGTTTCTGTTTTCTTCTTGTATTTCTCCTGCCACTCTATCTCTATCATCTTTATTTTTATTTTCCTCCTCTTTCTTCTTACCATGGTCAGTGCCTCCCATTTCCCCAGTTCCATACTCCATGTCCCTGTCTCCATCCCTGGTCTTCTTCCTAGCTCCTCCCCCTTCTCTTTCACTCTTTTACTGTTTCTGTCACTGTCCTTCTTTGTCTATCCTTGTTCTCATCTCTTCCCTTATTGATCCATGTCATTCTCCTCCTGTCTCTCTCCCTTCTTGTGTCTTTCCTCTTCCTGGGTCACTAAGCACCACTCATCCCCTCCCCCCTTGCCCCCCCCCAGCTTCCCCTCCTCCCCTGCCTGCTTATCTTCTTGTCTGTCCTGCCTATGTGTCTGCCTGCCAGTCCTTGTCTCTGCCATGGCCCATCTCTCCATGTATCTGCAGGCTGAGCCCCTATGAGTGGTATAACCCTCACCCGTGCCTCCGAGCACGTCCCCATGTGGTGGAGAACCAGTACACCCTGGGCAACAGTTTGTGGTTCCCCGTCGGGGGATTCATGCAGCAGGGCTCGGAGATCATGCCCCGGGCACTCTCTACTCGATGTGTCAGCGGGGTCTGGTGAGGGCACTAATCACAATGGGTGATGGAGTGGGCCAGGGGAGTGGAGTGGGCTGGGGTGGGGAGGAATCTTGGGATATTTGAGTTTGAAAGGTACTTAGAGATGACCATTAACTACATCTTCATTTTGTAGATTTGGAAAAATCTATTTATTCCCTTCATATGAGGGAATAAATCACTCAGTCGCCCGCAGCATATCAGAGACAGCTCTTGGGTCAGAATATAACCTTCCTGATATCCTGCTCCTGTGTATTTCAGAGGGATCTAAGAAACTTCTCCTGTATACAATGTTAGGACTGGGAGGGACCTCAGAATAGAGAATGTCAGATCAAGCAAGGACCTTAGAACATAGACTAGAGAATGTCAGGGATGAGAAAGACCTTTGAACATAAAACGTTAGATTTGGAAGAGACCTTAGGAAATAGAATGATGAAGATAATAGGGCCCTTAGAATGGAGAATATCAGAACTTTGGGGGACCGACGAACATAGAATACAGGACTTCAGAACTGGGTGGGACCATAGAGTTTGTCAAATTCAACCTGCTGTTGAAATGCAGAGAGGATACAACTAGTTCGAAGTTAGAAGGGTACAAATCTATGGCTCTTTCTCCATTAGTCTGAAGGAACACATCTAGAAAACCCCTGTTGGCATGAAAATGCCCCTGGGTTGGGTTATGCATGAGCCCTGAAGCTTCAGGGTCTAGGGGACTGGGGAGTATGTAGGGACCTAAGAGTCCAGGTGCCTGGGGTCTGATACTTCCGGGACAGGGGGATTTGGACGAGTCACTGCCCCCTCCCACCAGGTGGGCCTTCACTCTCATCATCATCTCCTCCTACACGGCCAACCTGGCGGCCTTTCTCACCGTGCAGCGAATGGAAGTGCCAGTGGAGTCGGCTGATGACTTGGCCGACCAGACCAATATTGAATATGGGACCATCCATGCGGGCTCCACCATGACCTTTTTTCAGGTACTTTTAAAATTTAGCAGCCCCTAGGCTTTATCTCTCTCCAGTGTGTCCCCATTACTTTCTCCCCAGTTTCTCCTCTGTCCTCCTTAATTTTTCACACCTCATTCTTTTCCCTCAGTGCTTTACACTCCCCTTTCTCCAAGTCTCCAGAGTCTTCTTCCTCATTTTTCAAGTTCTCTCTCATCTAGTAATCTATCACCTTCCTCCTTCAGTGTCTCCTAGCCCTTCCTTCCCCTTAGCAATCACCCAAATGGCCTCTCCAATTCCCTCAGTATCTCCGGATATTTCTTCTTCATTGGTTTTTCTCTATAGCTGTTCTTCTAGTCCCCTTCTCTCATTTTTTCCAGTTCCCTCCCTCAAAAGAGCACAATGAGACTGAACACACAGAAATTGTTCCACCATACTGGGTTGATTCAGAAACAAGGACGGCTTAGAGATTGCTTGGAGAGTTTGGGGCAGGATTGGCCAAGAGTGGATTTAGTGCAAGTCTGGAATGTTGGGGAGGGAACTAAAAATGTACCATGAACCTTCTTTCAGGGAGCATCCCTCCTTATTCTGAGAAAGAGGGCCCTTCTCAAGGAGACCCTGATCTGAGAAGAAGATATAACTCAAACCTTAACCCTTGCCCTGAGGAATTAGCAGCTCAGACTTGTGGTGTTTTAGGTGGGGAATGAGGTTTTGCCTTCCAGGAACAACCTCAGAGCTTAGAGGGAAATCACAGCTCTCAGAAATCCCTCAGTCCAAGGAAGAAGAGGGATCACAAACCTTGTGAACTGTCCCTAGTTTTAGAGAGATACATAGTCTTGTCCTTGGGAGGAGTGTGATGTTATAAGAAAGAAATGGTCTGGCCTAGAGCTCCAAATTGCCAAGGAACTACTGAGTAAAGCAGAGGTTCTTACTTTAGTGTGTGATTCAGGGACCATGTTGGCAATCAGTCTAATGAAACCTACAGTCCTGCTTTGTCCAACTTGTTTTTTTTAACATAAAAAATATATAAGATGAAAAAGAAACCAATTATATTGAAATAGAGTTATCAAAGTATAATCAAGTTCATGGGGGGATGGGTTAATCAGAGAAAGTTCCTAGTTGAGAAAGGGTGGGGTGAGGTGGAGAAATTGAGCAGGACCTGCAGAAGCAGAGGAGGGTCAGAGAAAAGGGCTCATACAGGGTAAGGGATACAGAGATGATGGAGGATCATGGCATTCATGTAGAATTTCTCTCCCCCCCACCTTCCCACATTGACCAGAACTCTCGGTACCAGACTTACCAGCGAATGTGGAATTACATGCAGTCCAAGCAGCCCAGTGTGTTTGTGAAGAGTACGGAGGAAGGCATCGCCCGAGTCCTCAACTCCCGCTATGCCTTCTTGTTGGAGTCCACTATGAATGAGTATCACAGGCGCCTCAATTGCAACCTCACCCAGATTGGAGGTCTCTTGGATACCAAGGGCTATGGCATTGGCATGCCACTAGGTGAGCCATGACTCCATGGGTCTTAGTATAGAGACTCACCCAGGAATGTGGATGTTAAGTAGGCATACAGAGTTGGAGAGAGAGAAGGAACATAGCGGGGTAATGAAGTGGGAGATTATACAAGAAAATATGGAAATGGGGTACTGCCTAATGGGAGGCAGATTGAAGAGGGATATTGGGAGAAAATGGAGATGGAAAAATGGAAAGCTGGGACTACATGGAGATTTTGTTTTGTAATTTTATTTTTAAAAAGTTTTAATTACATATAAAGATGATTTTCAACATTAATTTTTGGAAAGTTTGAGTTCCACATTTTTCTGCCTCCCTCTCTTCACTCTCCAAGACAGCAAGTGCTGTATAATCATGTTAGATGTGTTTCCATATTCCTCTACAAGGAGATTTTGAGATATGGACCTGAAGGAAAGGAACTACGGGGAACATAGAAGTGAAGAAGTTAGATTGTAAGAGTCATGAGAAGAAATGGAAATGAGGAAGAGTGGGGAGGGGAAGATCCTAAGTTTAGGCTAGAGAGGCTATTTAATTCAACCCCTTCATTTTATATGAGGAAACCAAGTTGGGGAAGTGACTTGCCTAAGGTAACACAGGTGGTGAACATCAAAGGTGAATCTGAACAAAGGTTCAGAGACATTAGTTACTGGGAGAAGATGAGTAACAGAGTAATAAAAACTATAAATGATAGGAAGATGAAGAGCATGGAACAGAAATAAAGAACCAGAAGATGAAGGATTAAGGAACAGAGATGTGGAGACAGATTAAGTAAACAGAATATAAGGTCTTTGGGAACAGGATCTAGCTCTCATTTTATTTTTCTTTTCTCCGTTCCTAGCACAGTGTCCTGTTCATGGTCAGTGCTTTAAAATTTTGAACTGAATTAAATTGGCAGACAGATATGAATTTGAGGAGGTGAAAAGGGGTGGAAATGGGTTATGGAGGATGAATGAAGGACATGGACAGAGATTCCAAGACAGACATGTGGATGGAGAGAACACAGGAAAGGGAGGCAAAGAGGCAATGGGAGTAACAGAATTGAGAAGTAGAGAAAAGAAGAGCAATCTATAAGCATTACAAAGGCTGTTAAGCAGAAGGACAGTGTGGTAAAGTGGAATGAGAACTGGATTTGGGTCAGAGGACTTGGGTTTTTTTTTTAGGGTTTTTTTTTTGCAAGGCAAATGGGGTTAAGTGGCTTGCCCAAGGCCACACCACTAGGTAATTATTAAGTGTCTGAGACTGGATTTGAACCCAGGTACTCCTGACTCCAAGGCCGGTGCTTTATCCACTACACCACCTAGATGCCCCAGACTTGGGTTCTAATCCTAATTCTGCCACCTAAAATATATTGGGCAAGTAATTTATCTTTTGGGGACCTCAGTCTTCTCATTTGTAAAATGAGGATGTTGGACTTGATAATCCCTTAAGCCCTTTCTGATACAAAAATCTATGATCCTGTTCGCTTTGGTTCCAGAGAACTCTCCGGTAGAAGTAGTAGTAGGTGGACTCTGCAGAGAGGAAAATTTTGTCTTGATGCAAGGGAAAACTTCCTGCTAATGAGAACTATCCCAAAGTGGGAGAGATAGACTGCTCCAAGAGAGGGTGGCATCTTTCTTAATGGAGTTGGCTAACTCCTTGTCATGTTAGTCATAGTGGATTTGGGGAGCAGAGTATGGTTTCTTCCAAATTAGAAACTGTCAAGCAAGTCAAATGAGCAGTGTAATAGTTAACATGTGTAACTCATCCAGTATGATGATGTTGGAGCATAGTTTGGACTCTCCCTTGGAGAGAGAGTAACTTCCTATTGAACATTGTGATCCCATTGTAGTCTACTTAGTCCCTGACTCACCCTCATAGATTAGGTCCTGAGTGAGATGGTTCCAAGTACCTAAAAATATAGTTCACCATCCCCATCACTGTGTTTACCTTTATTTTATTCAGCTGGGACACAATTAGCTCAAAGCAGAGACGTTTATTAAATAGAGCTGTTGCAACAAAATAACTGCCCCATAAATCTTGGATGCACTCTACCATAAATAAATGTGATACCAATGGGAAGAGTAAACACAATTGGAGAATTCACATGTTGCTTGTCAAGATATACTGTATAGGGGCAGCTAGGTTGCACAGTGGTTAGAACACTGGCCCTGGAGTCAGGAGGACCTGAGTTCAAATCCTATCTCAGACACTTAATGATTCCCTAGCTGTGTGATCTTGGGCAAGTCACTTAACTCCATTGCCTTGCAATAACTTAAAAAAAAAGATATACTGTATAGCCTGTGTCTCCACACATTTTGGCTAATGTGATGCCCATGGATAGGGCAACCTAGCTCAGAAATTCACTTTTTTTTATAGGTTAATTAATAATTTTTTATTGAATTGAAAAATGGAAGAATCTAGAGGTGGAGGTATGGAGGCTATGAAGATGGAAATGATAGCATCCAGAGACTGAAGATGTAGCTATGCAGTTTGAATGCAGATGAAAAATAGAAGGATTAAGGATTCAGGGGAAATCTGGGTTGGAGAGATAGGGGTAGGAGAAGAAACTGAAGGAAGGGGATGTAAAGGAAGTTATAAAGGGAGGGAGTATTAGAGGTTGGGATTATGGGAGATACGGGAGATACAGACATAAGGGGAAAGGAAAAGAAGGGTACAGAATGGAGAGGGTAAGATATATAAGTCAACTGAGGGATGGGTATACAATGAATCAGAAGAATCTAGAGAGAGATGGAGGATGAGAGAGGGAACAAACTGGAGGAAATTGAAGATGGAGATGATCAGATTCAGAAGAAAGTACCTGGGAGGATTTGTGAAGGCAGAAGGGCTTTAATCACCCCTTTTCCTTTCTAGGCTCCCCATTCCGGGATGAGATCACTTTGGCCATCTTGCAACTTCAAGAAAACAATCGATTGGAGATTCTAAAGCGAAAGTGGTGGGAGGGAGGCCGGTGTCCCAAGGAGGAAGATCATCGGGCCAAAGGTCAGTATCTCTTCCCCTACTCCCCCCAAATAAGAGCACCTCACACCCTAGGGTGAGGGTTCTTTTGAACCCTCAGTGTCTCCCTGGCTTCTCTATTTCCTTCCAGGATTGGGAATGGAGAATATTGGTGGAATATTTGTGGTGCTCATCTGTGGCCTCATCATTGCTGTTTTCGTTGCTGTCATGGAGTTTGTGTGGTCCACGAGGAGGTCAGCAGAGTCCGAGGAGGTGAGGGCCCAAGGAGCCAAGAGAATGGGGGACAGGGTACGTGGGGAGACAAGGAGATCAAGAATAGAGAAATAAGAAATGGGAGTAGAGAGAAAAGGGATAAAATGTAATGAGAGAGAAGAAAGAGATGGAGCAGAGGAAAGAAAGAAGTTGCAAGAAATGAGAGCAGATGGTTGACAAAAGAAGAAACAGAAAGTGAATCAGCAAAAAAGAGAGACTGAGGCGAGGCTGAGGAGATAAAGAGTTATGGTGAAAAGAGGTGAGTGAGCAAAGAAGAAAGACAAAGGTGGTGAATAGAGCAGAGAGGAAAGGAGTACATAGAGCTTAAAAATGAAGAGGAGAGGATGAAAGAGAAAGAAAGGAGACAGAGTTGAAGTGAGGGGAGCAAAGAGAATGGAAGGAATCGAAACTTCAGGTACAAAGTAGACCAACCAATTGGGCTTCTTCTTCTCTACTCTCTCATACCTGATCTTCCCTGGTCTCCAGAAACAGGCTGAGATGTTCAGGAGGCCTTTACTAGTGACTAAGGAAAGGAGTAGTACAAAAGTCAAGCTTATGAGGCATAGAATTGGTGCGTTATAGAGACCAGGAACCTTATCCTATAGTAACCTCAATCTCATGACCAAACCTATTACAGCCCAGCTGTGGTGAACTGGGAAAAAATCATCCTTTAAAGAATCTGAGTTCAAATCCAAGCTCTGGCATTTAACACCTTCACAAGGTCTGGAAAATCACCTCATCCATAGAATCATGGTTTTTCAGTGTTAGGAGGAACCCAAACTCTATCAGAGAGGAATTTCCACCATAACATATCTGGCAAGTGGTCATCCAGTCTCTAACTGAAGAGGTCCAGGGAAGAACTCAGCACATCCTGAAAAAGCCCATTCTACTTTTGAACATCTCTAGTAACTAGGGGTTTGTGTCTCTCTGTGTGTGTGTGTGTGTGTGTGTGTGTGTGTGTGTGTGTGTGTGTGTCTGTGTGGTTTTACATCAAGGTACCATTTTCCTCTATGCACTTCCCTTTCTTATTCCACTCTTTCATTCTGCCCTTTGAGGTCAAATAGAACAAATCTACCACATTCAGCCAGATGCTTTAATATAGCTCTCACACTTCCCCCTTTTCTCCAAGATAAGCATTTCCAGTTTCTTAAATCAATTTTCAAATGACAGGGTCTCGAAGGGCTTTCATCATCATAGCTGTCAATGTCCTTTTTAAAATTCAGTTCCCAGAATATTGCAGGTATGGGAGGTATGACCAGAGCAGTGTACACAGAGATATCACTTCTTTGTTCCGAGAAGCTATTCTTTTAATTCATCCCAGGATCATGTTGGGCATTTTGAAAGGCTGCATCCCATTGCTGACTTATATTGAGTTTTTGATCCACTAAATCCCCCCGTTCTTTTTCAGACACACTGTTGCTTAACTAAGCTTCTCTTGCTTTGTACTTGTACATTTGATTTTTGTACCCAAGTTTAAGACTACCGTTTATTGAAATTTTTCTTATTAGCTTCAGCCCACTGCACTAGTTTTTTTGAGACCTTTTCGGATACCAATGTGTCTTCTAGTGAATCAGTTCTCTTTCCTAACTTGGTATCATCTGCAGATTTGACAAGCAAATCATCAGTACCTTGATCCAAGTGACTGGCTAAAAAGAAAATTAGGCTTCAACACAGGATCCTGGGATAACGTAGACCCTCGATAACATTTCCATTGGTGTATGAATGACAACACTTGGAACTCTGCCATGCTACGTAAAATACACATCTCTCTATATTTTTTTGGTGAAAATAGTAGTTATTCCGTAAGCATTTACTCTGGGCCAAGCCATGAAGATATAAAGAGAAAATGAAATAGTCCCTGTCTTCCAGGTGCTTACATTCTTTCCTTCCTTTTTTGTATCTTAGTTTTACCCTTCTGTAAAGTGAAGGATTTGGGCTGAGTGTTCTCTCAGATTTTTTCTGGATTTGACATTTCCTGTTTCTATGACATACTGTGGAACTCTCTTTTCATTGGGTTTTAATTTTTGTATTCTTACTAAGAGAGGGTGGCATTGAGCAATGTCTGATGGAATGAGCACTGCTTTGGGAGGCAGGGGACTAGCCCTCCCACTGATATCTAGTTTCTATATGACTTCAGGCACGTCACTTAACCTCTGGACTTCTATTTCTCCTCTGTAAAATGAAGGGGTTAGACTAGATGACTTCTTCCAGATCCACATTTGTGAACCTGAGATCTAAGTTACCTTCTATCTCTAAATTCTCAGATTCTTATCCAACTTCTTCTTTCTACCTTTGAGGTTCTACTTAAACTCATCTCTTGGTTTCCATTCCCCTTCTGAGCCAACTCTTCTCATTAGACATCCCTGTTCTTATAACTGAGGTTCCACTCATTTTGATGAGTTCATGCTGAAATGCCATCAAGGAAGCAATTTTTCTCTCTTTGGGTTTCCCTGAATCTCATCAGTTACTCTGATCCTGCTGTCAGAAAATCCTAACCTTGAGGCTCCCTTTCACAAATTTCTTTTTATTTCTTTGAGTCAAGACACTTTTCTCATGTCCTCCCATATTCAAGGGCAAATTGGCCTGCTTCTTGAATCTACTGTAACTGACCCCCCTGAATTGGTAAGGAAAGAAAGGAGGAAGGGAGGGAGGAAGGAAGGAAGGCAGGAAGACAGGAAGGAAAGAAAAAAGGAAGGGAGAAAGGAAGACAGGAAGGAAGGATTTATTAAATACCTACTAAGTGCTGAGCTTAGGGTCCTAAACCCTTTACAAATATTCTTCACTTGATCTTCACTGCTACCTTGGTCCTGGGAGGTAGACACTGTTATTATCCCCATTTTGCAGTTGATAGGGATTTACTAAAGTATAAAGAGGGATTTGCTAAAGCTTGGAGGGGCTCACACCTGAGTCAAGGGAGGGATACTCACTCTAATGAAATCCCAGATCCCTAAAGAGGTTGAAATATTTACCAGGAAAAAGAGAGTAACAATAATAGCTGGCTTTTAAGTAGGGCACTACACTAATCATAAATCAATTACATTAATTATAAATTAATTTTGCATTAATGTTGCCCTCGGTACAGCTCTTATTCCCCTTGGGAAGTAAGTTTTGCCTTAATCATCTTCATTTTGCAGGTGAGAAAAATAAGGCTTATAGAAGGGGAAAGGATTTTCCCAAGGTCATACAAAAAGTTGATGAGCAATTGCTCAGATTGAATGGTTCTTCCCACTCTGTTGCTAGGACAAAGTCAGAAATAATTCATCAGACTATGGCAGCCAGAGTATTAGGAAAGAAAATAGTTTAAAAGTCCCACTCTGATCCCTCAGGATGTGGAAGTGACCTTGAGTTTTTGAGGGCTGCATTCATGGAGCAGAAACTCTAGCAGGTCCTGCCAAGCTAGATCCGCTCCGAGGACCAACCTAGAGACAGATGGTGTGTCTGGCGTCTGTGGACCAAGCTGGCTAAGGGCAGAAGGACTCAGAAGCAGAGCACTAGTCTCCTGGGGAGAAGCTTTTTGGTCGAGGAATCCTTGAAGCCATAAACTATGGTAGGATTGAGGGCTGTGAGCTGAATCAGGAACTGTGCTGAGAGAATTTTAGGATTACGGGCTTTTGAGAGTTACTGGACCTTGGAAATTATTCATTCAGTATCCATTTATTAAGCACCTGCTGTGTGCAGAACCACAAGTTGTTAAGGGGAGGGTTTAGGCAAGACTCCCATGCCTTTTCTCACAAAGCTCAGTGTGTAGAAGCACAGATAAATGCCCATAGTATACTATGTTACAAAAAGCAGACATAAACATGACTATGCCCCAGGCCCTGTGCCAATCGATTTGCAAATATTATCTTCTTTGATCCTGGCAATAATCCTGGGAGTAAGTGCTAATATTATCATCATTTCACAATTGAAGAAACTGCGGCAAGCAGACGTTAAATGAGGTGCCCAGGGCTACATAGCTACTAAATATATGAGGCTGAATCTGAATTCAGAGCTTCCTGATTGAATTAATCTAATTAATGTAGAAATTACTGTAATTCCTGCTCCATTTAGCTGCCTGGCCAAGAGTCACAGTCCAGTATATAGAGAGATTTGCCTCAGAGCCAGGAACTGGGTTCAAGTCCTGCTTCTGACACAGACTGACTTTGTGACTCTGGATGAGTGATTTGACCAGTTGGGCCATTTTTTAAAGCTCTAAATTTTAGCCTTATTTGCACATCTGTATTGGGGAAAAAACTTCCTTAACTGATTAAATCATAGGTGTGAACCAGGGATGGAGGGAGGAAGAAACAAAGAGCTGCAAGCAGTGATGTAGGAGATCCCAAGGGGAAGGACGTTGCAGTAGGGAGAGAGATGGGATCAGAGGAGGCTTCCCTAGAGGATGTGGCATTTGATTCATACTTTACTGGAATAAGGAGGAGCATATTTATGATTCCATTAATGTAAAGAATTTTTAGGTGAGGAAACTTTCTTTACCCATGCAGGTCAGAACCTTCCCTGCAAATTAGTTTCAAAGAGTCGCTTAGAGCACTGAGAGGTTCTGTGTCTTGTCTAGGGTCATGTAGCCAGGATGTGCCAAGGGCAAGATTTGAACTCACAGCTTTCTAGCTTCAAAGTCAGCTCTGTGTTCTATAAGGGAAGAGAGAGAAGAGATACTAACTTCTGTGATCATAGACTAAAATCTGGAAGGGACCTTAGAAATCACCTAGGATCATCCCCTGATTTTTACATGTCGGGAAACTGGATCCCAGGGAATTTAAGTGACTTGTTCAGGTTCCCACAGGGAGCAGTCAGGATTTGAACCTAGTCCTGTGCCTTCAGATTTGGTAGTCACAGACACAGACACACACAAACACACACAGAAGTGGATAAAAATAGCTACATCATATATGGATATGTATCTATATAGTTTAAAGCATTCATAACTTAAAATTGCACTAAGACCTTTCAGTCACATGATATTTGTGAGGGCTGAGTTTTCATAAAAGTAGGAAATTACTTGATGGAAGCAAGTTGGTACCGTGGATAGATCCCTGGGCCTGGAGTCAGAAGATCTGAGTTCTAATCTGGCTGCAGACACTTAGGATCTGTGTGACCTTGGGCAAGTTGCTTAACCCTGTTTCATTCAGTTTCCTCATCGGTAAAATAAGCTGGAGAAGGAAATGGCAAAACACTCCAATATCTCTACCAAGAAAACTCAAAAGGGGTCATGAAAAGTAGAAAAAACTGAAAAGGGGTTAGACAAAGGAAAATAACAGTGAGAATATTTCTGTTATTAAAATCTACTCCTTTCAGCTTCAAGTTGTGGGGATACTTAGAGGTTAAGTGACTTGCCTAGGTTCATCCAATCAGTGTGTGTGTGTGTGTGTGTGTGTGTGTGTGTGTGTGTGTGTGTGTAAGACATCAAATCTGAACCCAGGTCTCCTTGACTACAAGTCAAGTTCTTGCTACTATACTTCATTGCCTCTCCTCTGAGCTGGCTCCTTCATTTTAAAGATGAGGGAACTAAGACCCAGAAAGTGGAATCAGTGGTCGATCATATGTTAATCATAGCCATTAAGGCTGGAAGAAGACTTTAGAGATTAATTAGGGTCCCCTCTTCTTTTAACTGATGGAAGGATGAGGCACAGGAATGTTAACTGACTTCTCCCAAATCACACAGTACACTCTGAGGAAACCCTCCTACCACAGTTCGAGTGGCAGCTAAACTTCAATAGTCCTTTTATCCAGGTCTAGTTAATAATGAACAAATACTAGCTGTGTGGCCTTGGGCAGGCCGCTTAACCCCATTGCCTTGCAAAAACGAAACTAATAATAATAATAAACAATAATAGCACACATTTAACATAATGATTCAAAGTTTGTAAAACCTTGTTTCCGATGATTTTCAGAAAAACTTTGTGAAATAGGAGCTTATTATCCTGGTTCTATAGAAGGAAGCTTCCTCTTTTGAGGAAACTGAGGCTAAGAGGTTACCTGATCTGCTCAGGGCTCTAAAAATGAGTAAGCATCTGAGGCAAGATTTGAGATCAAGATTTTTTTGTCTGTAAGACCAACTCATTATCCACTGTTTCACCTAGTTTAGGCAAATCACTTTCTGAGCCAGGATTCCTAATTCCTCTCCTCCCCTCCCCTCCACCTCCCCTTTACTACTTTTTCAACTTTCTCCCAGTTCCCAACATGAGCTGATTTGGGATTTATGCATCAGAGCCATTTTGGACCAAGCTCATTGATCTATTTTACAATTCCCTTCCCCATAGCCTCTTAGTTAATCAGAAAGCTGCCTGATGACCTAGTGCCATTCTGTCTTGCAGGGCAGATCCAGAAGGAACCAGATAGATGACTAAGTCTAGCCCCTTCATCTAACAGAAGAGCAAACTGAGGCTCAATAAATGGGCTGAAGGGTCACACAGCTGAACCAGGTCCACTGAGACTAGTCACTCTTTATGCTACAATTCCCTACCATCTCAAATGACCTTTTCCCTTCCCCCATCCTCAAGAGACTATGGGAGTGAATGGAAATTCTAATGTCCCATAAAATTCAAGTTTTATCTCATCTCCAAAACACTCCTTCTTCCTCTCCCTGAAGTGCGGAGATATGTGCTACTTCCCTCACTAGTCTCGGTTATTAACTTTGTGATCTTGGGCATGGCACCACAAGTTCTCTCAGGTCTTGGTTTCCTCCTCTGTAAAATGAGAAGAATGGACTGGATTGTTCCAAGGTCTCTTCCAGCTCTAATCTGGAACAGCACGTCCCACTCTGTGTGTGACAGATAGAATTGTGGCCAAAAATAGACCACATCCCCAATAAGGTGACAGAAGGATCAATCATTAATAATTTCAGGGCCTAAAGAAGAGGCAGTTAAGTGGCACCTAGGAGAGAGTACTGGGCATAGATTCAGGAAGGCCCGAATTCAAATACTTCTAGCCACATGACCTTGGACAAGTCACTTGACCTCTTTTTGCCTTAGTTTCCTCAACTATAAAATGGAGATGAGCTTACCCTCCCAGGATCACTGTGAGGATCAAATAAGATGATATTTGTGGAGAGCTTAGCCCTTGCAATGTAAATGCTAGCAGCTGTGCTAGAAAGTGGGATGTAATGAGGACAGTCCCTCCTATTAAAGAGCTCTGAGGGATCAGAGCAAAGGCACAGTGGGGGATCAGAGTAGTGAGGAGAGGAGAATTGGAGAGGAGTAGAAGATGAGGGAATCATGGAATAGAGGCAGGAGATGAAGGGGGGTCAGAGGAGAGAGAGAGAGGTGAGGTCGATTTGGGGGGAGAGCAAGAGATTAAGGGGTCAGAGAGTAGAGAGAGGTCAAAGGAGAGAAAGGTGAGGTCGATTTGGGGGGGAGCAAGAGATTAAGGGGTCAGAGAGTAGAGAGAGGTCGAGGTTTGGGGGGGGAGCAAGAGATTAAGGGGTCAGAGAGTAGAGAGAGGTCAAAGGAGAGAAAGGTGAGGTCGATTTGGGGGGGAGCAAGAGATTAAGGGGTCAGAGAGTAGAGAGAGGTCAAAGGAGAGAAAGGTGAGGTCGATTTGGGGGGAGCAAGAGATTAAGGGGTCAGAGAGTAGAGAGAGGTCAAAGGAGAGAAAGGTGAGGTCGATTGGGGGGAGCAAGAGATTAAGGGGTCAGAGAGTAGAGAGAGGTCAAAGGAGAGAAAGGTGAGGTCGATTTGGGGGGGAGCAAGAGATTAAGGGGTCAGAGAGTAGAGAGAGGTCAAAGGAGAGAAAGGTGAGGTCGATTGGGGGGAGCAAGAGATTAAGGGGTCAGAGAGTAGAGAGAGGTCAAAGGAGAGAAAGGTGAGGTCGATTTGGGGGGGAGCAAGAGATTAAGGGGTCAGAGAGTAGAGAGAGGTCAAAGGAGAGAAAGGTGAGGTCGATTGGGGGGAGCAAGAGATTAAGGGGTCAGAGAGTAGAGAGAGGTCAAAGGAGAGAGAGGTGAGGTCGATTTGGGGGAGAAACAAGAGATGAAAGGGTCAGAGAGTAGAGAGAGGAGATGATAGAGGTCAGAGAAAGATGAGGGGACTCAGAAGAAAGTGGAGGAAAGGGGACAAAGGCGGAGGGGTGGAGGGCAGGGGAGGAACAGAGAGAAGCTGAACGGAGGGGAGGAAAGGTGGACAGGGTGGGCTCGGCCCGCGGTCCAGGGCTGCTGGGCCCCCCTCTGACCCCCCCCCCCGCCCCCATCCCCGCAGGTGTCGGTGTGCCAGGAGATGCTCCAGGAGCTTCGCCACGCCGTGTCTTGCCGCAAGACCTCCCGGTCCCGCCGCCGCCGCCGCTACCCGGGGGTCCCGGGCCGGGCTGCCCTGTCCCTGCGGGCGGTCCGAGAGATGCGCCTCAGCAACGGGAAACTGTACTCGGCGGGCGCGGGCGGCGGAGACTCGGGCGGGGGCCACGGGGGTCCCCAGCGCCTCCTGGATGACCCTGGCCCCCCGGGGAGGCCTCCGGCCCCTGCCCCGGCGGGCTGCACCCACGTCCGCGTGTGCCACGAGTGCCGGCGCATCCAGGCCCTACGGGCGGCGGGTGGGGGGGCCCCTCGGGGCTTGGTGCCCCCGACCGAGACCACCAGCCCCCCGAGGCCCCGCCCGGGGCCCCCGGCGCCCCGGGAGCTGTCCGAGCAAGAGTGACCGCCCCCATGCCAAGGGGCGGCCTGGCAGCCAGCTCAAGAACTCAGACTTCGGGGAGAACTCAGGCTTCTGACCAGCCGAGACTGAGAAGGACCTGGGCGTCCGGTCCCCTGACCCCACGAGGTGCCACCTGGACTGGAGGCAGCTCCAGGAGCCCATAGGCCGCTCTCTCGAACGCGACCCAGGCGGCCGGGGGCCCCGGACGGAGGGGAGCCAAAGTGGCCGAGCCCCCGGCCCCTCTCCACTGGAGGGAGCATCACGGAAGGAGAATTTCTGACTCCGGACTCCCAAGAAGTGGCCCCTTTGGCAGCCAGACCCGCCCGAGGGCGGCGAGATGGGAGTGGGGTGGGGTCTCTGGCCCTCTGGAGCCCCCTGGTGGACTAGTCCGGGCGTAGCGGGGAGCAGGAGTCCTCTCGGAGGGGAAGGTCCTTAGCTTGGATGCTTGGAGGACGCCCGGGGGCCCCACTTCCTAAAGCCCTCTGGACTGAGCGCCCCACCCAACCTGTGGCAGGAAGGGGAGGCGACCTCCGGCCCAGCTTTCTGTCTCTGTCTCTGTTTCTTTCTCTATTTTTGGGGAGAAGCCCCCAGATTTCTATGACACTCCCTAGGGAGGGGGGCGTGGCTCTCCTGTCCCTCCCCCTCCCGAGTCCCCCGTCCCCGTTGGAATAAAAAAAATCAAAGAAAACCTCAACCCCTGGGGACGCCTGGGCCTCTTTTGCTGATGGGGGGGGGGGTAATGGAGCAGATGGACATCTAGGGCGTGCAGAGGATGGAGAATAAGATGAGGGTCTGCGGGTCAGATCGGGACTCTTGGGTTCCTGAAGGTTTGGAGGATAAGGGATGGGGGGCCGGAGCGGGGCCATCCTGGACTTGCTCGCTTCCGGTCGCTGTCCCTCTCATCTCCCTCGGCCCTAGAGTCTCCCAGTCCTCTCTCTGCTCTGTCCTTCCCCTCACATCACCTCCCCTCCCCAGTTCCAGTCATTTGACAAAAGAGGAAATTAAGTCAGGGTTAAGCCAGGAGCGAGGCCAGACCCAGATCCCAGTCTCCCGAGGACCAGATGCAGGTTCCTCCCGCCACGCTGCCCCCACAGCCCCATATTCTAGGTTTTTCAGGAAAGCAGGCAAAGGGGGCGGAGTTGGAGAGCCAAATCTTCTCCCTGCGCAGTCGCGCTACGGGACCTGCCTAGCTTCTCACCCCGGGGAGGGGGAGGGGCGGCTCTCGTTTCCAAGGCAACCGAGATTCTGGCTCTTCCGCCCCGCCCTTCTTTACTGTCCCTGGTGCTGAGTGCCCAGAGACCCCGAGAGAGACCCCGAGAGAGACCCCGAGAGATCGGACTGATAATGGAGGGAGGGGGCACAGTCAAGAAGACAAAGACAGACTGTTTTCCGGGGTCTCTGCTGGAACAGAGCTGTATTAAGGGGAAGTGGGAAGGAGATCCCACAGATTTAGAACCAGAAGAGACCTCAGTTTCTATCTGCTCCAACTCCCTCATTTTAGAGAAGGAAACTGAAGTCCTTTGGTACAAAGGTACTAATTGTTAGAGGCATTCGAGTCCACTTGGCCCACAACATTTTGTGGGCCTCAAGGTGCTTGTGTAATATTTATGGGACGTAATTGTGACATTGGGTGTGACTGTGTTCCAGAGTGTGCAAGTGATTTGTGACATTATATGACCTGAATGATTGCTGCTTTTATGATGTGTGTAATATAGCGTGTGTGACATGGTTTTGTGTGTCTTTGTGTGCCCCGCTACTGATATTTGACGTGAGTGTAATTAATTTTGCTATGAATGTAGACATTTATATGGTGTTGGCCAGATGTGCTGCCTATACCCTATAAATGCTTATAGTTGTGAATGTGTGATGTGTGTGTGTTCCTTTTGTGATGGTGTGTGTTTCCACGAGTGGCTTGTTAGGAGCTTGTGTACTTGTGCATGATCCATGTGAGTGTGACTGGCTCGGTGTGTCTTGGTAGCAAAGGGGGTGGGGTGAAGAGGATGGAGAGCATAATTTCCCCAGTTGGGGTGGGTGGAGGAAGCTCTCTAGCGGGGCCCCGCCTCCATCCCCACAACCCTCTAGTATTTTTCTGTGAAAACTTAACTGCAGCAAAGAAAGGACAAGTGAAGGTCATATCGCGGAGAAAGGAGAAAGAGACTGGAGAGACAGGGACGTGGAGAAGTGCAAGGCAGAAACTGATGTAGGCAGAGAGAAAAAGAGACTGTGATAGACACAAAGAATCATAGAAGAAGGAGAAAAACCAGTGGACAGAAAGAGCAGGGACCCAGGGAGGGGCCGGGAAGGAGAGACCAAGGAACAGATGGGGAGACTGAGGGACAAGGAAGAAGATGGACAGAGAGAGAGGGTGAACTGAGGAAACAAGAGGACAGCAGTGGAGAGTGAAGGACAAAGAGACAAGCCATCTTGGCTCGGACTCAGGACTCGGGTCGCTGTCCATTCAGCACCATATCTGATGGAAACCGTTTCAGGTTAGGGTCCAGTATTTGCAGAGAACGGAAGCCTTAGGAGTGAGTGCGTCTACTATACACACTCTGCACCACCCACTAATTATCCATCACCCATACACAATAGAAATATCCTTCATCCCACCCCATCCCACAACCGACACCTTTATTCACAAGACATTCACTTGTCTTGGACCCTTCAGCCTACACTTGTCACACCACCCACACGCTTCACAACACACATATGCCTGCCCCCAGCAAACTCCACATTCTTGGATGCTGCACACTATTCGCCCCCTTTACCACATTACAAACCCAACACTTCCTACCACAGCACACTATCCCTCTAACACTCTGTGTTCCTTACCCCTCTGAAAAGAATGCTTCATCCTTTATAACACCACAACCATACACAAATCCCCCCCTGCACACTCTAAATCTCTTCCTCTCCAACATGAACATTATCAGCATTAGAACCCTTGACCAGACTGGATGGGGCTCTGCATACACACTGGGCCCCCCTCCGAGCAGATGCACCCTGTTTCATGTTCTGAATCTCAAAGTCTTCCTCGCTTTCTCCCCATCGCTGAACCTAGAGGGATTCTGTTCATGCCTCTTGTGTGTCTGCTTTGTTCAATCGTTTTCTCTTTGAGGGTCTCTCTCTGTCTCAGGGACAATGGTTTCTCTCTGTTTCTTTCTCCAGATTTTCTAAATCCCAGTTCTGTCCCTGTGACCTTCTCTTTGTGCCACCGCGGCTCCTGCATAGGGAGGCTGGAGGCTGCAGAGTCATCAGTCCTTCTGTGGTCTGGTGTCAGTGAGTGTGTGTGACTGCTGTCCTGTGTGTGATTGTGTATATAGAATTTCTACATGTCCCTGAAGGACTGGAAGTGTTTTATTGTGAAACTGTGCATCTACACATGTGCCTGTATATATTTATGAATATTCCATCTTAGGTGAATAACATATGTATGTGGGCCTATGATTTTAATCATGGAATTTATATGGACTCAAAATTGTTATGGTGCATATTTTATATTTATTTTATAAATTTATAGATTTATTGAAATCCCCTTTCATTTTGCAGAAAAGAAACTGAGGTCCTTCAGGAAGTGACTTGCCTGGAGTCAAATGGGTAATGACTAGCAGCATCCATATCCTTCGGATTTGAAATCAGACTTGCATTATACCATGCTTCCTGCCCATCTTCCCTTGCCTAAGGACATAGATTTTTGGCTTTTTAATTTCTCCAAACAATGTCCCAGTGTTCCCTTCAGGAATGTAGATAATCTAGCCCTCAGGACCCATGGGATTTACACCCTATCTCTTTCAGGGACCTATGGATTGCAGTCCCTCTTCCCATTAGGCACCTTGGGTCAGCAGCCTTAGAGCTGATCCTTGAAGGCTGCATAATTTTCTCATTTCATAATTTCCCTGCAAAGGGAATTGACTTGCCCACAGTAGCCAGTAGCAGAGTCAAGCTTTCAATCCAGCTCCAAATGTGCATTCATTTGATATCCCCCCACCCCACTCTTTGTTATGTTGGACCTGATACCAGTAACACTGGGAGAAACCTTGTTGGAGAGTCTGACCTCTCTTTCCCATTCTCCTCAGACAACTAGGGGAATACACTGATGGGGCCTCCTGGAACTGGACCACAGAGGCCTCTCAGTCTCCATAGTAACGGCCCTCCCCAACCTTCCAGCCCTTCAATGTAGCCTGCTTACTGTAACCTGGGCAACCAGCAGTTCCTGAGCCTTTTCTGGAGATGGGGGTGTCTCTGAATGTCTCCATCCAGCTTATACATCTGCCTGTCTTCCTCTGCCTCTGCTTCTATATGTGTCTCCATCTTTCTCTGCTCTGGGCTTTTCTGCCTTTTGGGGACTGGGCCTCTATCTCTGACTCCATTTCCTTCTCTCTGTCTCTGTCTCTGGTCTTGATTGCACTACCCCTCCCATGCCCCGTTCAGAAAGGCAAAACACTCCTTTTCTCACTATTCCCTGGAGGAATTAGGGAAAACAGTGAAAATAGCTGGATTCTTAGATGGCAAAATAAGCCTTTCCATCCCAGTTTCCATTGCTTTTTGTTTTGTTTTAGCATAGATTGATATTACAGCAGCCAAGAAAACCAAGGTGATCTCATGAGAGGGACAGAGTCCCCAGACTAGGAGGTGAGAACATCTTTAGGCAGGGCCACATTAGGAGGATTAGGGATGCTACATTTTAGGAAAGGGTAAAAAAGCAGGCGGGTCCAAAAGGCAGCCAAGGTCAAGTTCCCAGAGAACATGCCATATGAGGTGGGTTGAAGGAACTGGGCATGTTTAACCTGTGGAAGGAAGCAATCAGAGTTCTCTTCCTAGTTAAAGGGTCTTCATATGGAAGAAAGACTAGACTTGGCTTGTTTGTTTTCAAAGGGCAGAACCAGGAACAATGGGTTGGAGTTTTTGCAAAGAGGCAAGTTTAGGCTTAATGGAAGAGGGGTGAGGGTGAACTGGGAAATCTAACATCTCCTAAAATGAAATGGGCTGCCGCAGGACATAGTTGGGTCCCTCTTCATTGGAGGTCTTTAATCACCATCCGGATGACCATTGGTGTAGGTGTTACAGACAGGAACCAAAGTTCAAGATTCTTTGTCCTAAGGACCCTTCCAACTTTCCCACTATATTTGCTCAAGACTCTGCCAACTTTTTGGATTTATGTTCTAAGGTCCATATTCCAGGCACTCTGATGTTCTCTATAATCAAATGTTCTATCAATCAATGACTGACTTTATCTAGTACCTGCCATCTATATTTCCCTTATGTGACAAATTGTTTAATGGAAAGGGAAGAGATGTGGGGTGGGGGGGGAGTGGTAGAGTAGGGATAAAACCATTTCTGGCTGGAGGGGGCTGGTAAAGGGGAACACAACCTGCTGGGTAGTTTAGATTCGAGTGCCAAGGAAGGTCTAATCCTTTGTCCCAAAACTATGAAGCTTCAGGAGGCCAAAGAGAAAGTCACACACATTTCTCTTTCTGCCAAGTGTTGAATCAAGGCCCCAGTCAGTAATGACCCTTTGAGAGAGTTTGCTAATGTCATACAAGAGGTTGATTTGTTTCAGTGTGCCGTGTCAGTGTCCCCCTAACCCGAAGCCTACAAACCTCTTTACCTCTGCCCCCTAAGTTCTGCTTCCTTCTACGGCCATCTCCTAACTCTCTCCTTGTGTCTCTGCATCTCTCTCTTGGCCTCTCATTATCTTGGTCTCCCTCAGGGTCTCTTTTCTCTGTCTCTTGAGTTGTGTCTGTCTTTTCTTGTTTCTGAGTCTAATTCTCTGTGTCTGTCTCTCTCTCTGTCTCTCTGTCTCTCTCTCTGTCTCTCTCTCTCTCTCTGTCTCTCTCTCTCTGTGTCTAATCTGGTTTTTTGTTATCTAATTCTTCTTGTGTCTGTGTCTCTGCCTCTGGTGTCTCTCACTGTGTCTCTCGTCTTCCTTTGTGTCAGTCTCTCGGTCTCCCTCTGTCTAGTCCCTTCTTCCCTGGCTGTATCCCTGTCACCTCCCTCTGAATCTCTTGATGCTTTGGATCCTGCACCTCTCTCTCTCTCTCTCTCTCTCTCTCTCTCTCTCTCTCTCTCCTTGTCTCTCGATCTCTGCTCGTCTTGCCGCGGTCTCTGCCCGGTGTGGTGGCGGGCCCTGTTCTGTGCCACCCCGCACTGCGGAGGGTTCCCCGGGCTGCCCCTCGGGCGGGGAGGGGGGAGGAGGTTGGGAGAGAGACGGAGGAGGCGGGGGCCGGGAGCCTGGCATCCCGGGCGCCCGAGGCGGGGGCTCCGCAGCGCTGCCCCCCCGCCCCGCCCCCCCTGCGGAGGCCGCCACGACAGCTGCAGTGCCAGGGGCGGGGCCCGCGATGCCACTCATGCCGCCGGGGCCTCCGATTGGCCGGCTCCCGCCCCCCCGCGCGCCCGGCCATATGAGGAGGCGGAGGCGGGGGGCGGGAGGCCTCTTCTGCGGACCGAGCGGCGGACGCGCGGACCCAGCCCCGAGCCCAGCCCCGCGCCCCGCACCCGGAGCCCCGAGCCCGGAGCCCTGAGTCCCGAGCCCCCAGGCTCCGGCCCAGTCCCCACCCCCCGCTCCGCGGCCCCCGGCCCAGCGAAGCCGCCAGGATGGGGGTAGGTGCCCGGGCCGGGAGGGGAGCTTGTGGGTGCTGGGCGACTTGGTGGGGCCGGGGGCCGGTGCTGCGTGGCCCAGGACCGGGCTTCGGGGCCCCGCGGGACAGTGTGGCGTTGTCTGTCGGGCCGACGCCGTCCGACACGTCCGTGTGTCTGTGCCCGAGGCGTCCGTCTGGGACCCCGGGCACCTGAGCGTGAGATGCGGGGCCGAGGGCCACCGGGAGCCGCTGGGACGTCTGCCCAGAGAGGGCCGGGGGCCAGTGTGTGCCTTGGCATCTGTGCGGCGGCGTTGTGAGGGTCGGGGAGGTGGGGTCCGAGACCCCGCCGTGGCCCTGGGTGAGCCGGAGCCTTTGCCAGCTGGGACTGCGGGTGTGACTGTGACTGTCTGGGTGACCTTGTGGGAAGAGGCCGGGGGCTGGGGGGGGGGTCCGGGATGACCTCCCTCTCTCCTCTGCGGCCCGGCCGTCAGGGTGGGGGGCTCCGCAGTGTGTGTCCGTGCGTGTTGGAGCTGCCCAGGGGCAAGATGAGCATCTGGGTCCAAGAACCCTCGAGCTGCGTGTCCCGGTGTCCTTGTCTAAGTGTCCTTGCCTGTGTCCCTGGGTCTCTCCACCAGATGCTGTCGCCTCGGTTTCCTGACCCCCTCCGCAGACCCGGATCCCATTCTGGCTGATCCTCAGCCCGGGGGCTTTGGGGAAAATGGCCTTCAAGAGGAAGGGGGTGGGGAGGGGGACCAAGATGGAGGATGGGGGTGGAGATGGGGATGGAGCCCGGGAACAGGGGAAGGGGCAGGAATAGCTCGGAGGAGGATGGGGTGGGGAGGGAATGACAAATGGAGGCTGAGCATAACAGGCTGGGGCCCCGAATGGCAGCGTGATGTAAGGACAAGCGTCTAGCCTAGCAGTTACGAGGGTCCGGAGTTCCAATTTGGGTTCTGCTATTGTGACTGAATTGGGCATTTCCCCTCTGTGGGCCTCAGTTTCTCCACTTGTAATATGCAATACCTGCATGATCTAGCGCACAGGGCAATTGTGTTAGAAGTATTCTGCACACCCCAGAGGACTTTGTACATAGTCCTTGGGAATGCAGAGGAATTTGAAGGATGGGGATGGGGTGCAAATGAAAACTGGGGGGGGGTTGGATGACCCTGTGAAAAACAGAGGGATGCAGGAAAGCTAAGATTGAATAGAGAGCAGACAATAATAAATTTAAAACAGCAAGGGACCTTAGAGGTCATTTAGTCCAGTCTCTTCCATTTATAGATGAGAAAAGTGGGCCCACGGAGGTGAAGGGACTGGCCCAAGGTCATAAGACTAGTAGGTAGCAGACTTGGGTCCATTTGGCATCATATTCAGTCTTTTCCCCACTGCACCATTATTGAGATAGAGATGGAGGATGGGAACTGGAATGAGGGTGGGATAAAGATGGAGGTTGGAAATGAACTTGGAGCTGGGATTGGGGTGGGAAAGAGGGTAAAAATGGGGCCAAACAGGGGTTTAGGGAGGGGGGCAGAGGAAGGGAATGAGGGCTTTTGACTTCCAGGTAAGTTGGATTGGGGAGATTCAATGCCTCAGGACAGGGGGAGGGAAATGGGGGCGGGTGACTGAGGGAGGAGGAGGCAATATGGGGAGATATGGAGAATGATTAAAAATTGAATTGATTATGGGATTTTTAAGAAAGACAAAAATGGGAGTGGGAATGATGAGACCAGATAGCTATAACACAGAGAAAAAATCCTTGAGTTTCTTGGGAGGAGCTCAGAGGCAGACACTGGAAGAGACATAGGGACAAAGAAAGACATGTGATTCTGAGATGCCTACAAATAAAAGAAGAAAAATAGGAAAGTGAGGCATGGTCTGAGAAAGATATTGATTAAGAGAGACAGAGATAGAGAGACACAGGTAAGTAGAATTGAAAAGAGATGGAGATGGATGAAATGAAAAAAAGAGACCAAGGTAGGAACATGGGATAGAGGCTGAAAGAAAAAGATAATTACAGGAGAGATCCAGGGAAAGAGAATGAGTCTAGGGATTTGAAGCAGAAAAGAGAGAGACAGAGACAGAAAGAGAGAGAGAAAGACATAATGGTAAAGCTAGAGTATGAGGAAATAAACACAGAGTGGCTTTAAAACAAGGTATCAGAATGCAGAAGAGTCACAAGGGGAGAGAGACATGGTAACAAGGAAGGAAGAGACTCTTAAGTGCTAGAAAAAGACAAAGAGCCAGATCAGGCCTGGGATAGGGTGAGGGGAAGACAGAGAGCAGACTTCAGCCCCAACCCCACACATATCTCTATAATCTCAATCTCTCCTATTTTGTTCCTCAGTTTACCCTTCCCATCTCTCCGTCTTACTTTTCTGTCCCTCAGTTTCACCACCACAGTGTGTCCCTGTCTTGGTCTCCCTGAGTCTCTGAACCTGTTTCTTTCTCGATCTGGGACAGTGTCCTTTTTCTCCACCTCTGTGTCCTTGTGTCTTGACAGCTCCCCCCCTCCCCCCTGCATTTCTTCTCTGCAGTCCCCATCTTTCTGCACCTATCAGCTTGCCTCTTTCTTGTTTCTCCATCTCTCTTACCATCTGTCTCTTAGTCTTTTTGCCTCCAGAACTGCATTTCTGCAAGGATGAGGGAAAGTCTGAGGGACAAAAGTTAGGAGATTAAGGAAGGGAAAAGGAAATCTGAAGGTCAAGGGGCAGGTATCAATAGATAGCTATAATGAAGAGACTCGGACATGAGAGATAGAGACAGAGACATAGTCTTTCCCTCCCTCTTTCTCACACACACACACACACACACACACACACACACACACACACACACACACACACACACAGAGGCAGGAGCTGTATAGCTGGGCATCCCCTGGGCTCTCCTTTGCCATATCTCCCCTTTCTTTCCCTCCTCCCCCTTCTCAGTCTCTCCTTGTACCCTGCTGTTTTTCCATCTGTGTCTTTTTCTCAGCCTGAGTAGGCATCCCATAACCCTCCAGCCTTGTCTCCAGGGTCCCCTGTTCAAGGAGACTTCCCAGATGTCCTTAGCCCCCACCCCAACCCCCACCCCCTTTACCTCAGGGATTCTCACATTTGAACCCAATACACTCCTTTGCACTAAGGTTTAGGCAGTTGGAACACAAAAATTCAAAGCCTGTCTTCCAACCCGCATCATCACATCCTTGTCTGTTCCTCTATAGGTCTCTATCTGATCCCCAAGGTCTCTGTTCCTCTCTTGGTCTCTTTATTTACACCTTTATGTCTCTCCAACTCTCTTGTGCTTCTTTCTTTATATCTGCCTTTCAATATCTCTCTTTCCTCTCAAGTCTTTCAACATCAGAATCCATGTCTCAGTCTTTCCATTTTTCAGGGAGTTACCCTTTCCTATGTCTCTGTCTCTTTCCTTTGTATTGTGGGGATTCTAAGAATGCCCCCACTCTCCTAGGGTGCAGTATTACTGCAGAGCTGGCTAGTGGCCAGGCCTCCCCTCCTTCTAGGACCTTTTCGTCCTCCTCTTCCCTGCACACTGACAGCTGGCTTCTCCCTCCCATTTTTCTTTCTGTCTCTATGAGTCTCCATTTTCCTGTAAATCACTATATAAATCTGAACATATTACATTTCTAACTCTTCTTTCTTGGTCTGTCTCTGTGTCCATTTTCTTTTCTCTCTGTGTGTTTTTGCCTCCTTGTTTCTCCAGTGTCTTTCTGACCACCTGTCTCTGACTCTTTCTGCAGCTATCTTTGTTTTCCCTTCCATTTCTTTCTATTGCTATCTCACCTTTCTCTGTCTTTTCCTCTTTTCTGATATCTCTGTGTTCATCTCTGTCTTTCCCTGCACCCTCATTACTGTGTGTCTATTCTGGTTCTGTGATTTTCCATGTCCATTTATGTCTCTGCCTTTTTTTAAAAAAAATTCTTTCCCCCCTCTTTGTTTCTCTGGTTCTGTCTTCTGTCTCCCTATATCTCTATTTGCCTTTCTCTGCTTCTCCCTTTTCTTCCCTTTCTTTCCATATTTCTGCCCCCTTTTGTCAACCCATTTCCCTCCCCCCATTTTCTGTGTCCTTTTTTGTCATCCTGTCGGAGTCCAACCTCTGCCTCTAACTCATAGATGAGGATATTGAGACACAGGGCAGAACTGGAAAGTGCTCCTGGTTATCGGGATGCCTTTTCCATCCCAGCACTCAAAGGCTTGGGGAGGGTTAGGTGGATGTGTGCATTGGGAGGAGGGGTAGATTGCTTTCCCTCTCCCTATTTTCCTCTGCAAGGTCACCAAGGGATTAGCGTCCCTGGCAGAGCTGGCCTGAGAAGGATGGGGCTACACTGGATTCCTCTCAGCTTAGAGATCCTGCCCAGATGGAGAGAAGACAGGATCTACCCCCACCCCCTCTCTGTTTTACTTCTGCCTATCTCTCTTTGTTTCTGTCTCTCTGACCACCTGTCTTTCTTTCTCCTTATGTCTTGTCTCTATCCCTCAGACTAGCTTTTCATATATTCTTCAATGAAGAGGAGGAACTGAGGAGGGAGGGGAGAACATTAAGTGAGAAAGATCCTTGCGGCCCGATAGATGGGGAAGTAGAGGCCCAGAGATAAAGATGGAATGACATGATATTTCCAGCAGTGTTGGTCTGGGAGAGGAAGGGTAAAGGTATAGGCATTTAGGTGTATGCAGAGATACCAACAGGAAGAGGGGGAGACAGAGACAGACACTTAGCAAGAGACAAAGAGACAGAGAGAGGGACACCAAAAGGGAAAAAGGCACAGCTAGGGGAACAGACAAATATAACAAAAGTGAAAACCAAAGAAAAGGAGAGAGAGGCAGAGACAAGATAGACTCAAAAGAGATACACAAAGGGAAGAGAAAAACATAACTAGAGGGAGACAGGGACAGCCTGTGACAGAGAGGAGAGAAAGAGACAAGCAGACACAGCCTTGAAAGCCACAGAGAGGAGATACAGAGAGATACCCAGAGGGAGAGAGACAAAGAGGGAGAGACAAAGGCACAGGGACTTAGTCAAGAGATTCAGGTGGAGAGATGGAAAGATAGAGGGAGACAGAAAGAGGGATAAAGTTGGAGAGGCAGAGAAAGACAGAAAAACAGAAACGGAGAGGGATAGAAACAAGACACACAGACACACAGACGCAGAAACCAGAGAGACACACAGACACAGAAACCAGAGAGACACACAGACGCAGAAACCAGAGAGACACACAGACACACAGACCCACAGACATACAGACGCAGAAACCAGAGAGACACACAGACACACAGATGCAGAAACCAGAGAGACACACAGACACACAGATGCAGAAACCAGAGAGACACACAGACAGACAGACGCAGAAACCAGAGAGACACACAGACACACAGACACACAGACACACAGACACACAGACGCAGAAACCAGAGAGACACACAGACACACAGACGCAGAAGCCAGAGAGACACACAGACACGCACTACAGGAGAGACAACGAGAAGGGAGAGGCGATCTGAGGAGACATCTAGATAAATAAATGGTCTACCTGGGAGGGATAGAGCTGAGGCCGGCGGGGGCGAGGCGCGGGGCGCTGTGGGGGCGTCCCTCCCTGTCACCTCCTCTCGCCCGCAGCGCGGCCACTCTGACAGCTATCGTGTCGCCACCTCGCAGGACAAGAAAGATGACAAGGGCTCGCCCAAGAAGGGCAAGGCGCCCAAGGAACGCCGGGACCTGGACGACCTCAAGAAGGAGGTGGCCATGGTGAGCCTTGACCCCTGGAGCCTGCCAGTCTTCTCAACCCCTGCCCTTCCCTGAGTCCTCCTCCTTTCCTCCAGAGCCCACCCCTCCCAAGTTTCCCCCATCCCTAGCCTGGTGCTGCAGTGGAGTCAGAAGATCCAGGTCTGCCACTAACTTGACTATATGTCCTTGGACAAGTCTCGTTGCCTCTCTGGACCTCATTTTCCCCCATCTGTAAAATGAAGGATTTGAGTTCTAAAGTTCCTTTGAGTTCTAAATCTATAAACCCATGAAATCAGGGGTGCCCTCTCTGAGGCTCCGCCCCTCTGGGTGTCCTCCTAGCTCCTTCTCCGCTCCCTCTTCTGACCCCCCCTCTTTCTTTTGGGCCCTGCCCTCTTGGCTGGGTAGGCCTGATTGAACCTCCCCATTTCCTATCCTCTAGACAGAGCACAAGATGTCAGTGGAAGAGGTCTGTCGGAAATACAACACAGATTGTGTCCAGGTAAGACTTGCCGCCTGCCCGGGGAGGAGGGGCAGATGCCTGGGGACCGTGGAAAGGGTAGGGAGTGGAGCAGGAGCTGGAACCCCCAGATCCGAGGGAACTCTCTGAAAGAGAGCTAGGGCCCCGCGGGGTGGGGCTTGAAGTCCGGGCTGGACTGTTAGAGATCTCTGTCCTCTAGGGGTTGACCCACAGCAAAGCGCAGGAGATCCTGGCCCGAGACGGCCCCAACGCCCTCACGCCTCCCCCCACCACTCCAGAATGGGTCAAGTTCTGCCGCCAACTCTTTGGAGGCTTCTCCATCCTGCTATGGATCGGGGCTATTCTATGCTTCTTAGCCTATGGTATCCAGGCAGGCACTGAGGACGACCCTGCAGGAGACAATGTAAGTGACGGGTGGCTGGAAATTACACAAGATCTTTATGAAATACTGGAGATACACACAAGGGACAAGCAGGGCACATGGAAGATGGATATAGAGGGGTGTGGGACACAGTAGCCCAGGGGACACAGGAGAATATGGACTATATGGGAGACTCAAATGAGAGAAACACACAAAGAACATGGGTTGTGGAACATGCTTGTACATGTGACTCACTGATGTCACACATGGATTGGGGAACTGTCTGATACGTGTATCATTTAACATGAGATATGTGATACTCTTAGAAAGCACACAGTAAATTGGTATATAGGGAATGAAGGACATGATTAATTAGGAGACAATAGAGGACACAGATCTGCCACTAAGGACACTAGGACAGGTAGGGAGAAGTCATGTGAGTCACATGGACACCTGAAACACAGATGTGTTGTCATATAGTACATATATGTTGTATTCACACATACTATATACACAGGAGACAGGACAAGGTCTTATGAGTATGAACTAGTTGAGCATGGCGGATTTGGATTTGGAAGAGTTCAGTTCTAAGTTCTAGTGATAACACACACTAGGCTAGGCTTGAGTTTCCTGTCTTTAAAATAGGAATTTGGAAGGGGAAGCCTCTAGGTATCTTCCAGTTCTCTCTGCTCTGATCTGTCCCCCACATGTGTGACATGGCATGCTTGGGACAGGCAGGAGGTATGGGATGCTCATTCACCTAGCACATGAACATAATGGAACACAGGACAATCCATGGACATGAACAGACATGATGTGAGAAAACAGGAATACACTAGGAATGCTGTTCTTTCAGGAGACATGGTATGGTCATGGGGCAAACACAGAACATGGTCCAAGCATATAAAATGGGACATTTCTGTGACCCATGAGTGGCTTCCCTCCCTCAGCTATATCTGGGTATCGTCTTGGCTGCCGTGGTGATCATCACTGGCTGCTTCTCCTACTACCAAGAGGCTAAGAGTTCGAAAATCATGGAATCCTTCAAGAACATGGTCCCTCAGGTCAGGAGTTCTTGAGGTTGGGGTAGGCTTAAGGGATGTTGAGCATGGTTGAATTATGACAGGGGTTCTGATCTTGGGATAGGTGGAGATTTTGGTGGTTGAAGCTTAGAGCACTAGTTGAAGAATGGAAGGGACAGTCTGGACTAGGTAAAGCTAAAAATGGAGCCTGGTTAGAAATGGGTGAACCTTGAAGTGGTGGCTAGAGATGGATGTGGTGCATATAGGACAAGGGAAGACTCATACAGAGGTTGGAAGACTCCCAGAGAGAGATCTATATCTAGTGTAAGGCCATAGGTTATTGGCAGGACCAGATATGAAAGGGTTTTGACTTCTCCCTACCTGTCCTTCCCCTCCTCCCCATGTCTCCTGCAGCAAGCCCTGGTGATCCGAGAGGGAGAAAAGATGCAGGTGAATGCAGAGGAAGTGGTTGTCGGTGACCTTATTGAGATCAAGGGTGGGGACCGAGTTCCAGCTGACCTCCGGATCATCTCAGCACATGGTTGCAAGGTGAGCCAGAGCCTCAGGAGAAGCCTCTCCTTCCCACTTCCAGATCCCTTCTGGATTCAGGTGTCCTAGCCCCCAGTCCCTCAGGGACTCAAGCTCCCTAGCATGTGAGAGTCCTAGAGTCCAGGCATTCCCTACCTCTTCAGGGATACCTGGCCTTCCTCCTGAATCAATGGTTCAAGCATACTGATCCCTCCTCATCGACTGAACTTTTCTCTACAGGTGGATAACTCCTCTCTGACTGGCGAGTCTGAGCCCCAGACCCGATCTCCAGACTGTACACATGACAACCCCTTGGAGACCAGGAACATCACCTTCTTTTCCACCAATTGTGTGGAAGGTGGGAACATCCTAGGGGAAATTGAGGCATGGTCTAATAAAGGGAGGAAGGGAAGCAAATGGGACCTGCATAACTTGAGCATCCTACTCTACTAACTCCTCCTTTACTGAGCCCCTCATCCTACCATCAAACCTCCATCCTCATGAGTGAGTCCTCATGTTTTTGGAACCCTAATCCTCCCAATAACCCCCCCATTACTCTC
Source organism: Macrotis lagotis (assembly GCF_037893015.1). Taxonomy (NCBI): domain Eukaryota; kingdom Metazoa; phylum Chordata; class Mammalia; order Peramelemorphia; family Peramelidae; genus Macrotis; species Macrotis lagotis. The sequence continues at coordinate 908,342,588 of NC_133658.1, forward strand.
ATTTAGCCCCCTCCCCACAAAGATCTCCCCATCCTCCTAACTCAGCTTTCATTCAATACACGGAACCCCCCTCCAACACACTGAGCCCTAAGTCCTTCACTGAGCTTTCATAATCCTCACTAAGCTGCCATCCCCCAACTGAACCCCTGGACAATTTACTGTGTCCCCATCCCCCTTCCTGATGTGCCAGCCCATCACTGAGCCCCACCCTTATGCTTTCATACAGCTCTTATCCACTCTCTAAGACCCAGTTTCCCTTACTGAGCCCAATTTCCTCACCGAACCCTCATCTCCTTTCTGGAGCATATCACCTCACTGAACCTTATAGAGCCTTCACCCCATCTGAACCCCTAATCCTCTTACTTAATCCCTCATCTCCCTTCACCATACTGACTATTCTTTTATTGATGCCTCACTGACCCCCTTACATTCTCATCACTCTTTCCAAGATCCCAACCCATTTCCTGAGGTCCCATGCCCATCATCAATCAACCTATACCACTGATCGAACTCCCATCTTTTTCGAGCCTTCTCTCTTGATCACCAATAATAACAATATAATTCTCATTTATGTAGCACTTTATATGCATAACCTAATTTAATTCCCACAACAACCCTGTGAGGTAGTTACTATTATGATATCCATTTAATGGATAAGGAAACTAATGCCAGAGAGATTAAAATAATTTCTTCAGATTAATGCAGCTAGTAAGTGACTGTGGTGAAATTTGAACCCAGGTCTTTCTAGCTTCAAGTCCAGCACTCCAGATCCTGATTACTTCATAATGCCTCATACTAGGTGAGGCCTCATCCTCCTCACTGAGCTTCCTGACTTTCCCCTAAACTCCTTCCTCTTCACTGATTCCCATCTCCTTCTCTGAGCTCTCATTGCCCTCCTAAATCCCCAGTCCACCACCAAGGCTCTATTCTCTCACTAAGCCCTAATCCAGGGCCCTTCTTGGGGTTCTTCCTGAACCCCACCCTATTCCCTGCAGTGTTTCGCACTTAGCACCAAATGAGAGCTCATCGACTGACAGAATTACTTAGAGCTCTCATGTGTTCACCATTTCCTATATAGACCCCTACATGAATCCCTACCCTGTTGCTGAACTCCACGTTTCTTTACCAAGTTCTTATCATCCTCATTTAATCCTCTTTTTTCTCACTGAGCTCTCATTCCTCTCACTGAGTCCCCATCTTCAACATTCTACCTTTTATCCTTGACTTGTCCTGCCTATCACTGATCCCTTTGCCCCCTCCCTGAGCATCCCACCCTTACACTGGATTCCATTATCCCTGAGTCTCCCATTCTTTCCATGAGTTGACCATCTCATCTCTGCACTCTTCTCCTCATTGAGACTCTATCCCCTTTTATAATACCACCAGTTCCTCGTGGATTCCTGATCTCTGCCCTACTCCCTGAATCTCTTCTCCCTCATTGAGCTTCTGTTAATATCTGTTAATGATATCCTTCACACTTCCCTTCCTGAGTCTTAGTTACTTCCCTTAGCTGCCATTCTTTCACTGGACCTTACCCTCTCATGCTACGAAGTGAAGCTCTCCAGTGATCCCCTAGTCTCCCCACCAATCTACAATTTCTTTCACTGATCCCTTATGGTGATCACTGAGCCTTAATTCCTACAAGTCAGCCTTTCCCTCAGTGAGTCTTATATTCCTTTATTGAATTCTCTCATCTTATATTATAAACCCTCATCTCTACTAATCCATCACTTCACTGATCCCCCACAACCTCCACTGAGTACCTACCCCAGCTAAGTCCCCATTCCCCCACTAATCCCACACTCTCCACACTATTCCCCTTCACCATCACTGAACTATGCTCTGACTTAACCTTCATACTCCTTTGAGCCCCTACCTTCTCCAATGAGCTCCCATTCCCTCCACAAGTCTACCATTTCACCTACTGACCCCCATTCCACCACTGAATCCCAATGCCTCAAATAATACCCCACTTCTCACCTTTCTCTTTATGAATATTTACACTGCCCCAACTCAATCCTTTCTTCTCCACAGTTCTCATTCCTCCACTAATCCCCCATTCTTCTGGATCCCCTATTGCCTTCACTGAGTCCCTCAACTCTTCATTTGACCTCCATTCCCATCACTCTATCTATTCATTCTAATCCTCCCATTGAATTCCCATCATTCTCACTAAATCCCCATTCCCCCCTATAAACTTCCATTCCCTTGACCCCCTATATCACTTTGCTGATTCATCATGTTTATCACTGAGGCCCTTTCCTCCTCGCTTAACTTCTGTCCCCCTTACTGGGCTTCGATCTCTTCCACTGAGCTCCTATGCTTCTACATATCTTCAATTTATCTTACCTATTTCCCATTCCCCCAGGAGCCTCCCTTCTCCTTTACTGATTCTCTGTCTCTTTCACAGAACCCTCATATTCCCTCACTTATCTTCTATTATAGCCACTGAGACCCTATTCCCATCATTTAACCTCATTGAGCTTTCACATACCTCATTGAACTCTAATTCCCTCACTGAATTCCTATCACCTCCCTAGTCCCTCTCTTCCCCAATATCTCCCACTCCCTAACTTAGCTTCTATATACCTTCACTGATCACAATTACCACCATCACTAAGCCCCTTTTCCTCTCACTTATGTGAGTTTCTTTTTTATTTCTTTTTTTGGGGGCACGGTTTGCAAGGCAGTGGGGTTAAGTGACTTGTCCAAGGTCAAGCAGCTAGGCAATTGAGTGTTTGAGGCCAGAACTGGACTTAGGTCCTCCTGATTCCAGGACCAGTGCTCTATCCACTGCACCACTTACCTGCCCCCTTTAATCTCCATTGAGCCCCCATTTGCCCAATATACCCCCAGCTCCCTTACTGAGTGTATCTCCTTGACTGAGCTCCCACTTCCCAACAAATCCATTACTGATCTCCATCCCCATCACTCAACCCCCACTACCTTAATTGATTCCCATCCCTTCATCGAGTCTCCATAACTGGATTTCCCTGCATTAATCCATTTTCCTTTCTGATATTGCTCAGCCCCCATGTCCCTCACTGAACAGCCACTTAGAACCATACCCCATCTCCTCTTCCTGCTCTGATCCATTGTGCTTCTTATCCTCCCAACTAAACCTCCTTGAATTCCTTTCATTTACCAAACTCCCTATTTCCCTCATTGAGCTCCCCAGAACTTCTCACTGAATTCCTATTCTGCCATAAAATCTATCTTCCACCAAAGCCCATTCTTATGGCTGAACCCTTCATGTCACTAAACCCTCATCCCCTTCATTGAACTTTCCACTCTCCCTCTAAGCCCCCACACTTCTATGACACTTTCATTCATTGAATCCTAATACTTTTACAACCCTATAACTCTTATTGAGCCTGAACTTCCTTCATTGAATTCTCATTTCCTCCTGAAGTCTCCCATGCTGATTCCCCAATCTCCCCTTACTAAGCTTTCATCCTCTTCACTGAAATCATAGGATCATAGATGATGAAAAGATCTCAGAAACCAAGATCCAAGAAATTCAAGTCTCATTTTACCAATGAGGAGATTAAGATCCAAGGAGGTTATGTTTACAAGATCACACATTTAGTTAGAATTAGAATTGGAAATGGAATCCAGGTCCTCTGACTCCAAAGTATTTCTCCTTCACCATCACTTTCACTTAAAGACTAATCTTTTCCCCAAGCCCTAACTTCATGCACTGAGATGGCTTTTCCTTCACTGAGTCTATATTCTCTTCACTTGGTTTTCATCCCTAACATCCCTAATATTTATGTTCTCTTTTTCCAAACACTAAAACATTCATCCCTCTGACTGAACCCCCTCATTCCCCTTACAGCTCTACCATTGAGACCCATTTGTCTTGTGATTCCTCCATTCAGTTGCTGAGTCCCACCGTCCCATCACAGCGCCTCCCTGATGAAGTTCCATCTCTCCCCACTGTTCTCTAGGCCACTTTGCTAAGCTCCTCATCCTTCCTTTGACCACACCCCCCCCCATTTCCTTCACTGAGTGTCTCATTCTTCTCACTGAGCACCCATTTCCTTCACAGAACCTTATAGCCCCAATTAACCCACATGTAATGTGCTTCTCATCCCCTAATTGAGTCCCTATCCTCTCAGATTTCATTTCTTTCATTAGCTTCCTTTCTCTTACTGAGCTTCCCATCCCTTTCACTGAGCTCCCAGCTTTCTCACTGAACCTGTCCCTTTATCAGTGATCCCTTTATTCCCTCATTGAGCCCCTAATCCCTCTGATTGAACTTTATTCCTTCTCTGAGACCTCATTCTACTCACTGAGCCAGCATTACCTTCACTGAGCCTGTATTCCCTTCAATGAGGCATCCTCCTCCTCACTTTTCTCTAATACATGAGGAAGACCCAGATCCACATATTCACTGATCCTTCAGTGAGGCCCCATTTTTCTCATTCAGCCCCTGCTATACCCTCAATGCCCTCTCTGAACCCATCACTGTCACCTTGTCCCCATACCTACATTGACATTTAATCTCCTCGCTGAACCCTCATTCTCTCTTACTAGGCTTCCTATGTTTCTTATTGAGCCCCTAAATTTCCATTACTGAATTTCCTAGCCTCTCATTTGAGCCTCACATTCTCTCACAATACTCATCATCTCGCTGAGCCCTTCCCCTCTTTCTGACTCCCTTGATGAACTCTCATGACCTCATTAAGCAAATCTTCCTCTTATCAATTTCACAACCTACATCCCTCCATTCCCATGCTTTTATGGAGGCCGACCATGAGCCATTATCCCTTTCACTGAATCCTCCATCTGTTCAGTGACACCTTATCCTGTCACAGAATTTATGTCCTACTAAATTCATCTCTCAGCCCACTGAGTTATATCCATTCACTGAGCTTCCATCTTCCTCAGTGAACCTCTAATTTTCCCATTGGTCTATCTCCTCCCCAAGTTCCTAGTTCCCTTCCTTCGCCCTCCTCCCCCCAGAGTGGTCCCTCAACCTACTTACTGTTACACAGTTAAGTCCCTCTTCCCTTACCCAGTCACCTTTTCTCCTCCTCATCCTTCACCTCTACCCCTACCTTTATTCTGCTCATTGAGCTCTCATCTTCTCAGGGAGACTCCATCCGCTTTGAAACTCCATTTTTCACTGAGTTCTTCCAACTCCCCTATCACTGTGCTCCCATCTTCCCCAGTAAGACCCCATGCTTTCATAAAGCCCTGTCCTCTCATGGACCCCGTCCCCCTCACTAAACCTCATGCCTTATGGATGACTTTCCTTCTCACTCATCCCCTATGTCTCAATTAAGCCCCTATTCCTCCATTCCATCCATGCCCTAACTGAACCCTTATCCTCCTCAACAAACAATTCTTCCTATCATTGATCTCTCCATTTCCTAAGTCCCTAATTCCTCTGACTCATTCCCTGTTCTCCCTAGTGAGCCTCCATTTCTCTCATTCTCTCCACCATCCCCTCAGAGTCCTTGTTACTCAAATTAAGCTAGCATCTTACTCACTGATGACTCATGCCTTCACTAAGACCCATCCTCCTCTTTAGCCCCAGTCAGACTTTCTGGAAGGCCCATCCTCCCACCGAAACCCCACTGTTTCATTCCCCTCAATTACTTCTTCTTTTAATTAAGTCTTCATCATCCTTGTAAAACCTCCATCCCCTTCACTGACTCACCCATTTTCCTACTGAATTCCCAGCCAACACTGATCCCCCAATTCCCCAATGAGCCTAATACTTATCCCCAATTTTCTAATTCTCCAATACCCTTTACTGAACCCCCAACATCTCACTAACCCCCCTCCCTTCACCAAGCCTCCCATTCCCCTATTAAATTCTTAGCTCATTCCCGGAGCCCTATTCCCTCATTAAGTATGCAGCATACTACCAAGTCTCATCATTGCCCATCACTCTCTCATCATTACCCATCACCTCACTGAACCACATCCTTTTCAATAAGTCCTGTATTTCCTCTGCTGAATCCTCAGTCCTCCCATTGAGCCTTACCATTGGTTGGTTTATTCTACTTTCTCCCCTTCACAGAACTCCATCCTCTTCACTGAGCTCCCCATTTCCCCACTGTACCTCCAGCCCACTTCACAGATTCATCATGTTCTTACTGAACTACCATCCCTTTCACTGACCAGCCCCACTGTTGCTGGGTCTCCCATGCCTTTCCCTGAGTCCTTCCCTTCTTAGAGCTCCAATCTCTCCTTGAGTCTCTCATCCCCTCACAGAGCCCCCATGACCCTACTACAACCTCCATACTCTCATGAAGAATCTCTTTGCCTCATTCCCCTCACATATCCTCACCTTTTAACTAAATTCATATCTCTTTCATTGAACCCCATGCCCTTCACTGAATCAACCTTTCCACTGCTGAGTTCATAGCCCTATATTGAGCTCCTACTTCACCAATGAGTCCCCAGTCCACCTCTGAGCCTCATTATTGCCCAACTGACCCCCATCACTGAACATATCTTCTTCACTGAGCTTCCAGTACTCATACTGAAACTCTAGATCAACTTAGAGTGACATCACATTCCCATTGAATTTCCATTTTTTTATTAAACACTACCATTCCCTCCCTGAGCCCCCATCTCCTTACTTCCCCCTCTCCATTGTCTTGCTCACGAGAGCTCCAATATTCTCACTGAGTCTCCCATCCCTCTACTAAGTCCTCCATGCCCTTGTAAAGGCTCTTATCTTATTGAACCACTTTGCCCCACTCCCCTCATTGTTTCCCCTACCTCTTAACTTTGCCTTCCTCCCCTTCATTAAATGACCTCCCTCATCCTCTACCCGAACTCCTCAAATCCTTCCTGAGCCCCTACCCCAGCAGTGAACCTTCTCCCCTTCCTGAGTTCCCCCATTCTCCTTTCCCTGAGATTGCTTCCCTCAATGGAACCCCTCTCTACTTCTGTACATCCATTCTCTCACTGATTGGTTTGAACTTCAGGCACAGCTCGTGGTGTGGTGGTGGCCACAGGTGACCGGACTGTCATGGGCAGAATCGCAACTCTAGCCTCAGGTCTGGAAGTGGGCAAGACTCCAATTGCTATTGAGATAGAACACTTCATCCAGTTGATCACAGGCGTGGCTGTCTTCTTGGGCGTTTCCTTCTTCATCCTCTCTCTCATCCTTGGTTACACCTGGCTTGAGGCTGTCATCTTCCTCATCGGCATCATTGTGGCCAATGTACCCGAGGGTCTGCTGGCCACTGTCACTGTAAGGGTTTCCTCTGAGGGCTTTAGGTTACCTGGGTCCCTGAAAGGGTAGGGGGTTGGAGAACTAGGTCCCCTTGTTTCAGGATGGGAGTCAGAAGGATAGATGCCATTAGACATGAAGAATTAGGACTGGAGGATTAGGCCATATGGGTCACTTGGGGGATGAGAAGTCGGATGAGAGAGTGGTTAGGGGAATGGACATATTGGCTCCTTAGAGGGATAGATTATGTAACTATAAGCCTGGATCTCCAAGAAGTAGTATTTGTTAGGACAAGATGTCTGAATTCCTGAGAGGGTCCAAGTCTAGGGAACTTTATACTTGATATTGGGAGGGATTAGGAGGGCAGGGAATAGGATGTCTGGGTCCCAGTGGCACAGACTTCATCCTCTGAAGGACCTTTCCCTTGGTGAGTGAAAATTCTGGATTTACAATAAGACAAGGACATTGTCTTTGAGAAGACCAACTAGACATTAGTGTCCCCAAGAGGAGAGTACCTGCAGAAGTGGATGTCTTGGTTCCTTGTGGGGTCAGGGTCTGGGAAATTGGACGCCAACATCTCCCTCACCTCCAGGTGTGTCTGACACTGACTGCCAAGCGCATGGCCCGGAAGAACTGCCTGGTAAAGAATCTAGAGGCTGTGGAGACCCTGGGCTCCACTTCCACCATCTGCTCAGATAAGACTGGGACTCTGACCCAGAACCGGATGACAGTTGCTCACATGTGGTTTGACAACCAGATCCATGAGGCAGACACCACTGAGGACCAGTCTGGTAAGTGTGCCTCAGGTGCTGTGGCATGGGAGAAACAGAGGAACTAGGGAAATATCAAGAGAGATCTGGGGTAATAATAGCACCTGGAGGGAGACTGACTCTCAAATATCAATTTGGGGAACAGGGTTAAGCCCCATACTGACTCCACATCTTTCCCTCCACCCCTGACAGGAACCTCATTTGACAAGAGCTCCCACACCTGGGTGGCCTTGTCCCACATTGCTGGTCTCTGCAACCGAGCTGTCTTCAAGGGAGGCCAGGACAACATACCCGTGCTTAAGGTAGGACTGGACTAGGGATCTTCTCCCCTTGCCCTCTTCAACTCCCTAGAGGTTCTCAGACCCAGTTCCCAACCCCTTCCAGCTGGCCTTAGACTAGTCATGGATCCATAGAAAAAAATGACTGGAATTAGAGGTTATCTTATACAATCCCCACATTTTACAAAAGAAGTAAATGAGCTCCAAAGGGCTGGAATGATTTGCTGAAGTACCAGTAAATGGCAGAATTAAGATTTAAACTAAGGTCCTATGATTCTGGTTTCAGTGCTCTAAATTTAGAGTTCTTCCCACAGCTTCCACTGCTCCAATTCCTTTCTGCCTATGACCTTCCTTGTTTTGACAGTCATTCTTTTCCTCCCCCATGTCCACTTGGGTGTCACCTCCTTCCACATGAGTCCCCTCATCCCCTTTTAGCTGTGCTCATCTATGCCTATACAGCTGTGGGGTTCACTCCAAGGACCTAGTTCCCATAAGTCATAATTGGTTTTCCCTAGCACCTTCCCTTGGATTGGGTCTCTTGCCTTATTTCTTGCTTCCATCTCCAATACCACCGGGTTAATCTAGTAATTGTTGCCATTGGCCTTTCCCCTTCTCTGTTCTCCCACCCCTATCCTTCATGCAGAGGGATGTGGCAGGAGATGCTTCCGAGTCAGCCCTTCTGAAATGCATTGAGTTGTCATCTGGCTCCGTGAAACTGATGCGAGAGAGGAACAAAAAGGTGGCTGAGATCCCCTTCAACTCCACCAACAAATACCAGGTATGTAAGGATTGATCCCTTTCAATTCCACCAGTAACGAAAGGAGGAAGACTTCAAATTTACCCTGACGCTTCTGATACTATCTGATAGTGTCTGGTAGATATTTCATAGTATTTGATGGAACCATTTGATATTGGATAGATAGACAAATAGATAAATAGATAGATAGACAGACAGACAGACAGATAGATAGATAGACAGACAGATAAAGAAGAAGAAAATGTCTTGTCCAACATCATATCCAGTCAAGGAGGAAAAACAAAGCTTAAAATGCAGGTGTCCTGACTCCCTTTCCTTTTCCCTAACCAGCCCAGAATTCTTTCCTCCAAGACGGTAGATGGAGACACACACACACACACACACACACACACACACACACACACACACACACAAATATAGGCAGAAGAAGAAGGATCAAGATACATAGATAGAGAAGAAGGGAAATAAAAAGCCAGGAAGACAGAGGAGGTTGCACGGACAAAATTAAAGTCAAGATGCAGAGAGTGACAAAGATGCAGAGACAGTGAGATAGGAAAAGGGAGAGAGATACAGATAGATAGACAAGGAGATGAAGAATGAGACAAAAACTAAAAAAGAGAGAGGTAAATGGATGGAAAGACATACCAAAGAGTGAGGTGTGGAGAGAGGAGGACTGATGTAATGAGGAGTGTGTACACACCAAGTGCCCTCCCTGACTTGTTCACTGGACCTTTCCAGCTTTCCATCCACGAGACAGAGGACCCCAATGACAATCGTTATCTGCTGGTGATGAAGGGTGCCCCTGAGAGGATCTTGGACAGATGCTCCACCATTCTGCTTCAGGGCAAAGAGCAGACCTTGGATGATGAACTCAAGGAGGCGTTCCAGAATGCCTACTTGGAGCTGGGCGGGCTGGGCGAACGGGTGCTTGGTATGGCTCAGCCTAGCCCATGTTTCCACTTCCCACTTCAGCATCAAGGAAATGGGAGTTGACTGGGTGGAGGGTGAAGGGGGAGGGGGGAGTGTTCTATATTGTGGGAAATGGGATGAGGAGGCTGGAAATGGAGAATTGGAAGAACAGGAGATTGGAAAGATGAGGAATTGTAGTCAAATCAGTAATTACCTACTATGTGTCAGTCATTGAGAAATTCTGGGGATGCAAAGAAAGACAAAAAAATAGTTCTTACTCACTTCACAGTATAATGCATATATGGGGAACAGCATGGGAATAATTATGTACTAACAAGATCTAGACAGGATAAATTGGAGATAATCAACCAAGGACTGAAGGATACAACTTGGAGGAGAAGAGAAAAAGAGCATTTGGGGGGACAAACTTTTTTCCTTATTTGCAGGGCAATGGGGTTAAGTGGCTTGCCCAAGGCCACACAACTAGGTAATTATTAAGTGTCTGAGGCCGGATTTGAACTCAGGTACTCCTGACTCCAGGGCCGGTGCTCTATCCACTGTACCACCTAGCTGCCTCCAGAGAAACTTTTTTCAAACACATACTGTGTGCCCTAGGCTGTGCTAGAAACTGGGAATATGAATATAAAGATGGGAATAATCCCTATGCTCAAGGAGCCCACATTCTTATGAGGGAAACAATTTCATATATAAATATATTTATATATTCCCTGTACAAATTAGGGAAATGCAAAGTGGCTAGGGAGGGAAGGTGTTAAGCAGATTGGGGTTCCCCAAAAAAGTTTCAGGTTATTCAGCTAAATATAGAAGGAGGAAAGAGATTTTGTGAGGTAAAGGTGGGGAGGGAACACATTCTAGGCCCAGGGGACAGCTAGTAAAAAACATGGAGATAAGAAATGGACTGTTGTATATGAGAAGGGCAGTTTGCAGAAGTGGAATGGAAATGGAATGATGTTAAATAAGGTTTAAAAGATAGCTTGCAAGCAAGGTGTGAAACCTTTAAAAGTAAACAGATGAGTTTGTATTTGATTCTAGAAACAAATGGAAGCTGCAAGAATTTGTAAAGTAGGGACGTCACATAACCAGATCTGCATTTAGGGAAAACCATATTATCAGCAGTGAGGGGAGAGATCTGAGACAAGGTGAAGAAGCTGTGTTATTTCAATAACCTTGGGGGACAGATGCTGAGGGCCTGCAGAAGGTGGTGGTGGTTATGTAAGTGGAGAGAATAAGGGATTGGTGGAATGAGTGAGGATGGAAAGGTAAGGATTGGAAGAGTAGGGAGACAAGTTTAGGGAATTGAAGGATGTGGAAGGATGGGGGATCAGAAGAAGACTATGGAGGTGAGAAATTAGGAAGCTGGAGAAAGAGAAGTTGGAGACTAAGAGAAAGAATTGAAAGAGAATACTGGGTAACTGGGTGCATGAGAAATTGGGGAAATGTGGGGTTAGAACTGGAAGGTGAGGGACTTGGGGATTAGAAGTTAAAGGATAGGGCAGCTAGATGGCATAGGGGCGGCTAGATGGCGTAGGGGTGGCTAGGTGGTGTAGTGGATAAAGCACCGGCCCTGGAGTCAGGAGTACCTGGGTTCAAATCCGGTCTCAGACACTTAATAATTACCTAGCTGTGTGGCCTTGGGCAAGCCACTTAACCCTACTTGCCTTGCAAAAACCTAAATAAGTTAAAGGATTGGAAACCTAGATGAATGAAGAATTGGGAAGTTGGGGATACTAAGGAATTGAGGGTCTAAGGCATAAGGAATTAGGGACCTGAAGGCTATGCAGTGCTTGAGGAGGATGAATTAAGAATCTTGGGCATCAGAGTTGGGGGACTGAAGAGATAGCTAGCTTATGGCACTGCAGAGTTGGGAGATGGAGGAGTTGGGAAATTGGGGGGGCTATAGGGATAAGATAGTTGGGGACTTGTAGGATTAGGAAGATAAAGAATTGAGGATTAGAGGAAGAGAATACTGAGGGGAGTATTAGAGCCCCTTGGAGTCCCTTGCCCGGGCTTTGTGTCCTAGGTGTGATATTCACCATCTTACTCTGGGCAAATTGCTCTTATTTTCCGTTTTCCCCATCTACAAAACGAAGATGACCATCTTCACAGTTTCTCAGGGTGGCTATGAGAAAGGACCTCTGTCAACCTTAATGTTTTAGGAGAATGAAATGGGGGTGGGAGGAGGACCATTGGAAATAGAAATATTGAGGACTGGAGTGGGATATGGAGGTTGGGAAGAAGGGAGAAGAGAGTGGATATTGGGAGTTGAGATACCAGAAGGTTGAAAGATGGAGAAACTAATGACTTCCAAATTCCATGTTTTGGGATGTAGATCCTGAGATAGGGGAGGTGGCACCAGATCCTAAATTCTAACCATCTATTCTGGCCCTGCTAGGGTTCTGCCATTACTACTTACCTGAGGAACAGTTCCCCAAGGGCTTTGCTTTTGACTGTGATGATGTCAACTTCACCACTGACAATCTCTGCTTCGTCGGCCTCATGTCCATGATTGATCCACCCAGAGCTGCTGTCCCTGATGCTGTGGGAAAATGTCGAAGTGCTGGCATCAAGGTGAGCCAGGAGGGGCCGTGAGTGGGAGGAACCAGAATACTTGAATTCCTGGGGGGTGAAGGGCAGAGTGAAAGGGAAAGAGTGGCCATTAACTCTACTTCCTCTTTTGCTACAGGTGATCATGGTAACTGGCGACCACCCCATCACAGCTAAAGCTATTGCCAAGGGTGTAGGGATCATTTCTGAAGGCAATGAGACTGTGGAGGACATTGCTGCCAGGCTCAACATCCCTGTGAGCCAGGTCAATCCCAGGTGAAGCAACCAACCACTTTATCCTGGACCCACCACCTCTGCCCTATTTACTTTATCCCTGTCATCTTCCTGAGGTCTCCCTCTGATGATGTGGCAGTATCTACCTCATGTCATTCTCTCTGCCCAGCTTAGTCTTCTGAGTCTTCTTCCAGCTTCCTCTCTATGTGGTGTTATGGTGTTTTATCCTTACCTTCTCACCTTCTCATTCTCTCTCTCTCTCTCTCTCTCTCTCTCTCTCTCTCTCTCTTCTCTTATCCTCCATTTCTTTGTCCTTTTCCTCTCTCTGTCTCTCTGCCTCCTTATCTCTCTTCCTGTCTCTCTGTCCTATGTCTCTGTCTTTCAATAATACCTATGTTCTGGGTTCAAATCCATGCCTCAACCCCCAAGTGTGGACTTGGTCAAATGATTTAATCTCTCTGGGTCTTGGGGAGGGGGTTCTTTATTAGAAACAGAGGTTATACAAGTTGGTATTTGAGGTTGCTTTCAAGTTTAGCTTTATATTTCTCTCCTATCTCTGATCTGTCTGGGGGTCCTATTTACCCTTATCCACCTCTTTATCTACCTCTTTTCTTTTTATCTTTCATTGATTTGTCAGTCTTTCCTTGTTTGCCCCTCCTCCTCCTCCTCCTCCTCCTTCTCTCTCTCTCTCTCTCTCTCTCTCTCTCTCTCTCTCTCTCTCTCTCTCTCTCTCTCTCTCTTTCTCTCTGTTCCTCCCTACCTTTCTCTGTTTCCCTCATTGTACACTGTGTCCCCTTCAGTCACTCTCTCCTCTCCTGCCTTGGCCCTAGAAAGGGACATCCCTCACCTACTTTCTGTGCCTGTGCAGGGATGCCAAAGCCTGTGTGATCCATGGCACAGACCTGAAGGATTTCTCCTCAGAACAGATTGATGAAATCTTGCAGAACCACACAGAAATTGTGTTTGCCCGAACCTCCCCACAACAGAAACTCATCATTGTAGAAGGCTGCCAGAGACAGGTAAGAACTTAGATACCTGAGCCTTCGGGAGGTCAGGAGGCCCGAGTCACCAAGGGAGCATGGCCTTGAGTCCCAGATGACCGGCCCTCTGAGAAAAATAAAGACTGTGAATACTAGTGGGTGGTGATCTAGCTACCTGGGGATGGAAGAACAGAATTCTGGACTCTTGAGACAAGTGGACAAGTGAAATGTATGATTCTGGGATAACTAATACTCTAAAAGCATCCCATCCCGGACATTGTATAACTAAGCCCTCAGGAATATTTGATCCTTGGGTCTAAATGCCTGGGTCCAAAAGAGAGACCCAGGCTCTGGAAGACTGAGTCCCTAAAAGAGACAAGGACCTGCCTACCTCTCCCTCCCCTCACCCTATTCCCCACAGGGTGCTATTGTAGCAGTGACTGGGGATGGTGTGAATGACTCACCTGCCCTTAAGAAGGCGGATATTGGTGTAGCTATGGGCATTGCTGGCTCCGACGTCTCCAAGCAGGCAGCTGACATGATTTTACTGGATGATAACTTTGCTTCCATCGTCACTGGTGTGGAGGAAGGTAAGGACGGGTTTGGGGATCTGGAGGCTGAGAGTTTCCAACTGACTCACTGTGTTTCCTCATCTGCAAAATGTAAGGTCATCTCTGACTCTGTTGTTGTTTGATTCTGCATCCTTGGGGGCCCTTTTTTGGGTTGCCCGAGTTTCCTTCCTTGTAAAAGGAAAGGACTAGATGAATGATTCAAAAGGACCATTCCATTCTGGGCTTCTATGTGCTTAGACATGAATTGGGTTCTTTAGGAGGCTGAGCCTCCCTCATTGGTCCCCTACCCCATTCTCCATAGGAATTGACACCTCAGGGGAGATAAGAAAACAAGAATTTCAGGACTATTGGGAGAAGGAGAAATAAAGGAGTAAGGGGCTGCCAAAGGGGCAAGCTCCTTTGCCCCAATGGTAGGGCAAGTTCACCCCTCAGGAAGGCAGGTGACTGCCTGGTTTGACCCCGTGAACTCTTTCCCTCAGGCCGACTGATCTTCGACAACCTGAAGAAATCCATTGCCTACACCCTGACTAGCAATATCCCTGAGATTACCCCCTTCCTTCTCTTCATCATGGCAAACATCCCCCTGCCCCTGGGAACCATCACCATCCTCTGCATTGACCTGGGCACAGATATGGTGAGACATTCTGCTTAGCTTCCTCAAGGAGCCGTGGGGAACATAGACTCATTGTGGTCTATGACTAGTAGTTATGGGGTGGGTCTACCTAAAAGTCCCTTAAAGGTGCTGAGCTCAGAGGAGGGTGCTGGGGTACCTTGCTTAGGAGGGACTCCATTAAGTCACCTTTCTCAGGTCTTTGTTGGGTTACCCAAATTAGGGAGGCTTCTCAAGGTGATCTCAGGTGAGACCTCCTTTCTTAGATTACCTAAGGTGGATGTTCACTGAGGTGGTTCCCTTCTCTTTCCTGGACAGGTCCCTGCCATCTCCCTGGCCTATGAGGCTGCTGAGAGTGACATCATGAAGCGACAGCCCCGAAATCCAAGGACAGACAAGCTAGTGAATGAGAGGCTCATTAGTATGGCATATGGACAGATAGGTAAGAAGTTAGATCTGCCTGCAAAAGGTCCCTTGGATGCCAGATTTAGAGCATCTGAAGCCCCTGGGCTGCTGCCTCAGGTTACTATCTCAGGTGACCCATCTTAGGCAAGAGACCCCCCCCTTAAGTGACCCCTCTCAGATAAGACTTCCTCAGGTGACTCACATCAACTTAAACAGCCTTTAGGTAACCTTCCACAGGGGTGAGCCTCAGGTGAAGTGACATAATGACTGGAGTTCTTAAATTTGGACTTAGAAGACCTGAATTGGAATCCTGCCCCAGACAGCTAAATAGCTGTATGACTGGGGAAATCACTTAAGCTCTCATCCACAAAATGGGTATAATGATAATTCCATTATTGCGGAGGTTATTGAGGGGGTCAGACAAATTAACACGGAGCATGTTTAGCAGATCGTTTTGTTTACAACTTTTTTGTATCATTATATTTTGTGTTATTTGTATTATTACTTATATCTCCCCCTTTAGAGTAAAAGGCCTCTTTTTGCCTCTTTGTATCTCCAGTGTTTAGCATAAAAGTTTTGAATACAATTAATAAATGCCTGTTGTTTGCCTGCCTTATCCCTTCAGGTAACCCAGCTAAGATGAGCCTAGGATGGTTTATTCCTGATATGATTCTTGTTATGTGTGTGATCTCAGGGCAACCTAGGTCCCTGGGTGACTTCTCTGAGCCTCAGTTTTCTCATCTGTAAAATGGAATGCCACACTAGGGTTTAGTCTTCCCCAGGTCCCACCAGTCTCTAAATTCTAAGACAGAAGGGGTTCAGGTAACCCAGCTCTTGAACCCCCTTTCTTCTGTCCCCTGCAGGAATGATCCAGGCTCTGGGTGGTTTCTTTGCCTATTTTGTAATTCTGGCGGAGAATGGCTTCTTGCCTTCTAACCTTGTGGGTATTCGACTCAACTGGGATGACCGAACTGTCAATGACCTTGAAGATAGCTACGGGCAGCAGTGGGTGAGTAAGGAGGGGGCTCCCAAGTCATGGGCTGGGGAGCTAGGGATGCTTCTGGAGAAGGGGAAGAACATGAGCAGAGGTGAAGTGAAGGGAGCCTGGGGTTTGAGGGACTCCCTGAGGTGGACAAGAGACGAGACTCTTGGTATGGAGTTAATATGAAAGGGAAGGGGGTTGAGGCTGACTCTCCTCTGTCCATCTCTCCCTCAGACCTATGAGCAGCGGAAGTCAGTGGAATTCACCTGTCACACAGCCTTCTTCGTCAGCATTGTGGTTGTGCAGTGGGCAGATCTCATCATTTGCAAGACCAGGAGGAATTCTGTTTTCCAGCAGGGAATGAAGTGAGGGCTGGGGACCAGGCTGGGGCTGGCATGGCATGATCAGCCTTCCTCACTCTCTGTGTCTCTACCAGGCTTGTCTTCTGATCTCTGTGCCTGTCTCCCTATCAATCCCTGGATTTCTTTCTTTCTTGGTCTCTGGGTCTATCTCTTGAGTGTCTCTGTCTTCTTGAGAATTTCTCCATCTTTTTCTGTGATTATGTTTGGCTCTGGGTCACTCTGTCCCCATTCCTCAGGGGTTTCCTATTTTTATGTTTGTTTCTCTCTCCCTCTCCCCTCCCTCTTCTCCTCCTTGCCTTTCTCTTCTTCTTCCCCCTCCTCTTCTTATCTGTGTTTCTTTCCAATTCCATATCTCCATGTCTTTGCTGCCCTTATCTCTTTGTATAATAAGATGGTGAGAACCATCTGGAGAGATGAGGAGGGATCTGTCTCTCAATCTGCCTCTGAGTGTGTTTGCATCTGTTTCTTCCTGTGACTTAGGCTTGTCATGTCTGTCTCTAAGTACATCCCTGGATCTTCCCCCCCCTTTTTTTTCTCTTACATTGCTGTCACTTGGTATTTCTGTCTCCCTCTCATGGGGTTTCTCTACCTCTGTCCCTAAATCTATCTTCCTTTTCTCGGGCTTCATCTATTTCTATGACTCTGGATTTATCCATGATTGTTTTTCTGTAGCTCTGCCTCCCTGATTCTCTGTCTCGATGTAGGTCTCTCTGAGTCACTGTGTCTGAATGTGTAGATGTGTGAAAAGGTTACTGGAATGGATGGCGAGGGAGGATGCTTGTGTGTGTGTGTGTGTGTGTGTGTGTGTGTGTGTGTGTGTGTGTGTGTGTCCTCAAAGTGGTTCTGCCTACTCAGCTCCGCATTAAATTCTACCCCTCCACAGGAACAAGATTCTGATTTTCGGGTTGTTTGAAGAGACAGCGCTGGCCGCCTTCCTGTCCTACTGCCCTGGCATGGATGTGGCCCTACGCATGTACCCACTCAAGTGAGTGTTCCCCCCATTTTGGCATACTCCCTAGCCTTGGTTTTTCACTCTTGATAATACCACTGAATCCCAGTCTCTTACACCCAATTTAGGAGATCTACTCTCCTTCCTTCTCAGTTTCCTTGGGATCCCAAATCTCCTACAGATTCTGGTCTCAGTCTTGAGTGGAAGCCCCCTCCTCTATCCCAGGGACCAGGGATCTCTCTTTACTAATGAATAACACTCTTAGATCAGATGCTAATCACTAATCACTAATCACTCTCTCTCTCTCCTCCTTTTCTCCTCCCTTCCCTTCCATTTTCTGCCCCTTAATATCTCATCCTTAATCTTTTTCCACATCCCTCTCTTCATCCTTCTGTCTCTTTTATTTCCCATCTTTATTTTTCCCTTTCCACCTGTCCTGGGTCTGTCTCTGCCTCTTTCCCCATCTCTGTGTTTCCCTGATGGCTCTACAGGCCCAGTTGGTGGTTCTGTGCCTTCCCCTATAGCTTCCTCATCTTTGTCTATGATGAAATCAGAAAGCTCATCCTGCGCAGGAACCCCGGGGGTGAGAGCTGGGGCTGGCATGGGGGTGGGTCTGGGAGCATTACCGAGAAGCCTGGGGCTGGGAGTGGTGCAGGACAGGACCAGAAGACCTGCGGGGAGGAGTCATGGGGATGGACCCAGGAAGGCTCAGCCAATTCACTTGACTGGTTTCTATTTTCTCTCCTGCCTTTTTTCTATCTAATTGTGACTATCTCTGTCTGTTTGTTACCTATATCTGTCTGTTTGTCTCTCTCTCTCTCCATTGGCCTCTGGTTCATTCTATCTGTCTCTTTTCTTCCAGGCTGGGTGGAGAAGGAGACCTATTACTGACCTCATTCCCAGAACTGCCCCATCCAGTCTCACCCCCCAGCCCAGGAGAGAACCATCCCCCAGCTCCCCCACCCTCATTTTGTATTCTGGGGGGAGGGGCCTTCTCTTCCCTTAGCCGGGTTTCGGCCCCCCGGCCTCCCCCACCCCCAAAGTTCTTACGTCCTGCTCCCCACTCTCCCTGGCTTGCTTTCCTCCCCATAACCCTTCTCTGTGTTACTGTCTCTCTCTCCTTGCCCTTCCGTCTCACAACTCCTCTCTATTCTCCCATGTCCTTGTCGTCCTCTCTCCGTTTTCTGGCTCTCTCTCCCTGTCCCTCTTTTTTTATTTCTCAATGGCCGACTCCATCTCTCTGGTTCTGGACAAGTATAAAATATATGGTGGAGAGAGAGAAGAGACTGTCTCCGTGTCATCATTGCTTTCAGAGACTACACTGAGAGGGGAAGGGGTTGGACTGGCATGAATGCTTTGGCATGAGTTGGTATGTCCTGGGGGTGTTATTGATCCACATTGGCAGAGAACATTAGCATCTTCAAATTGAAAATTCCTAAACATCAAGATCCTAGAATCCTTTTAATCTGAACTCTTAGATTCTTAAAATCCCAGACTCCAGCCTCTGAGAACCCTAGAACATCAGAATCTAGACTCCTCGAACTGAATAGAGGCAATGGGATATAATGGTTAAAGTAAGTTGTTTGGAGTTAGGAGATCCGGATTCAAATCCTACCTTCTTGTTGATATCCTTCCTTCTTGAAGATCATGACGTCAGGGAGGTGATGCCATGACATGCAAGTGAATTGGGTTTGAGTGGGGGAGGGAGGGGCTGCGCTAAGTCACCAGCCTCACTTTGTCCTCCAGAGCCATCTGGGTCCAGTGACCAGATGTGAATCACGACAACTGGAGATAAACCTGGAATTTAAACAATCTGGGTTCAGTTACTTGCCCAGGATCACACAACTAGTAAGTGGCAAGTGTCTGAGGCTGGATTTGAACTCAGGGCTGGTGTTCTATCTACTGTACTCCCTAGCTATGTGACCCTGGGCAAGCTCCTTAACCTTTCAAAGCTCACCATTTGGAAAACTAGGGATAGAGCAATGGGCAGGGAGTCAGGAAGCCCTGAGTTTATCCAACCTCAGACGTCTACTGGTTATGTAACTGCACAAGTCTGCCTCAGTTTCCTCATCACTAAAAATGAAGATCACAAAAGCATCTACATCCCTAAGCTGTTGTGAGACTCAAATGACATATTTTTTGTAAAGTATTTTACTCTCCTTAAAATTCTTTACAAATGCCAGCAGTCATTATTATGAGCTGGTGTTTTTAGATCAGTCATTTCATCTCCAAAGGCTATATTTCCTTATCTGTAAAGTGATGAGGTGACGTGATGGTAGCTAATGTCTCTTCCAGCTCTAAATCTCAATTGCAGACTCCATAAGAACCTGTGACTCTGTACTCTTCAAGTTGTAAAATCCCAGAATCTTAAAAAGCCAGAATCTTAACATGTGAACTCAGGGGGTACTGACCTTATAAACAATGATTAATGACCACACACTGGGGTATGCATGATATCAAAGAAAGCTTCCTGTCTTTGAGGAGCTTGCATTCTATTGAGGGAAAGGGATTCGACATAGATTCAAGTATATCACAAGGGAAACTGAGGACAGGCACAATCCAATGGACAGGGCTGGGAAGGATTGGGGAAGGGCTTTGTAAACCACAAAGCACCACAATAATGTTAGTTATTGTGAAGATTTTCCCAAAAGTCTCACTTTGGACTCCACAGATCAACTTGTCCCATCATCAACAATTCAGATTTGTCCAAAGTCCAAAGTGTCTTAAGAAGCCAGGAGGTGGGGCGGCTAGGTGGCATAGTGGATAAAGCACCAGCCCCAGAGTCAGGAGTACCTGGGTTCAAATCCGGTCTCAGACACTTAATAATTACCTAGCTGTGTGGCCTTGGGCAAGCCACTTAACTCTGTTCGCCTTGCAAAAACCTAAAAAAAAAGAAGCCAGGAGGAACCAGGGCAACCAGGCTTATGTGCAGAGCTGAAGCCCTGCCAGGCTACACAGTACCAGCTACCAAATTTAGTGGGCACTGCCATAGGACTTGTAAAGGAACCTCTGAGCTGAGTGTGTGAGTGTGTGTGTATGTGTGTGTGTGTGTGTGTGTTGTTGTGTGTCCTTCATTCTTGAAGAAGCCTGTGATATCAGGCATTGTCATGACAAGCACATGAATTGGATTTGAGTGAGGGTGTGAGAGTGTGTGTGTAACAAAGCAAAAAAGAACAGAGTGCCAGAAGGGCAAGGGAGGGCAACAATAAACTTCACCAACCTTGTTTATAAAAAAATCCCGGGATTATCTCAGATGGAAGTTACAAAAGTAAAAAGGATGTCCTGCATATCATAGAGCTCAGAAAGGACAGGTCAGAGCTGGGAGGGTCTTAGAACAAGGGATGTGCTGAGAGGGTCTTAGAACAAGGGATGTCAGAGCTTTGACAGAGGACCTAGAATGGAGAAAATAATGCCAAAACAGGAATTAACTTTAGAGACCTGGAAGACCAAGTCCCCCATTTTTAAGAGGTGGGGAATGGAAGCTCAATGAGGGGAAGGGACTTGTCCAAGGTGACAGAACCTGAACTGGAATTCTTCTACCTCCATTATGACTTTTGACTTCAGGAAACATCAAAGATGGTGCAAAAAGAGACCCAAACAATGTTCTGATTTTCTTTATCCCTGTCCTCCCCATGGCCTCTTCCAGCCCACATCAGTCTCAGGTCCTTGGGCAGAACTCATAAACTTGGTGCCTTCTTGGCCAATTTCCACCATAATTTCTCAATCTGGAAACTCCATTTCCCATCATTCCTTTGACCTACTCTATTCCCCATAATCCTCTACTACCGAACCTTCCACAATCACTCCCTTCCCTGGAATTCTCCCTCCTTGGAAACTCCATATCCCACTATCCTTTGGTCTTTAGATGGACTGCAGCTGGCTCTCATGGGGGGACTCCAATTCCCATAATCCTTTCCTTCTGGAGGCTCCATTTTATATAATCCGTCTTCTCCAAGAGTGCATCCTCCCCTAGATGATTCTGGTTCCCCACCATCCTCCAGTCCCAGGACTTTGGCCTCCACTAGCTGTGCTTAAAACTTAATGTGTCTTCCCATCTGCCCCTTCCCAGTATTTTCTAGTCCTCCCAAGCCCCCTCCCAGGAACTAGAACTCCCATCAATCCCCTTTGACCTCAGAGAATTCACAATTGCCAAGTGATTCTCTCATCACCCAAAGAGTTCCTCTAGATTAGTCACTTTGAGGATGCCTCCTTTAAGACTCCAGCTACTGCAGATCTCAGACCCCTCAGGGATCTCTAATTTGATCCTGGGGAGAGTGCATGGAGTGCTGGGTCCTTTCCTAGGGTAGTCTGGTGCACAATAAAGAGCACTGATTTGGGGTCGGGGTACCAGGGTTTAAATCCTGCCTCTTCCAGTCATGTGACCTTAGGGGACCTCACTTGCCTCCTCTGGACTCCAATCACCTTATCCTTATGTAGTATCTTCTAAGACCCATGGGTTGAGTCTCCAAGAGGTGACTTTCATGTTGGGTTCTAGGGATAATCGTGTACAGGAATACTTCTGCTGTAGTTCTCAAGCCCCCACTAGTGTGCTTCTCATTAATAGCCAGCCTGTAGCATCAATTAGCTTTTAGCAAAGGCATTTCAAATGCCATTGGAAGAACAGTAATTATAAAAACAATTCTCCTTTATAGACTAAAGCATACTCTGTATCAGTTCTTAAAGTAGGCACAAGTTTAAATAATATTATGAGTGAAGAACAAGTGAAGAGGACAGGTACTCAAAATAACTTAATAACCTTGGTGCTAAAGGCCTTGATACCATTTTTCTGAGTACCACCACTTTCATTCTTAATGATCAAGAATAGTTTTTATCACCATTACTTTGATCATCAGCTAAGGTACTGCGATGTCTTTCCAGACACCTAGGAATGGTAAAAAACATATCAAGATCTGTTGTCTCAGATACTAACTCTGAAATTTGTTATATCTTCAATAACTCTTAGAAAACAATTAAAATTTCCTTTTTGACAAATCTGCCCAATTCAGGAATAGGTCCCTCCAGCATGAGAGATCTCATACTTATCTATGGTGATTGTCCAATACAATTATAAGACCTTCATCTCAGTAGGCTAGGTTATAAGTAGATAATAGACATTTCCAAATATCATCAATTATATCTGGGAGTATGGGGCCAACAGATTTTTCAAAATCTCTACCCTATTGGCCAATCTAAGCACTAGAGGCTATAACTTTGTTTCTGTTGGGCCTGTCATTTACAAATGAGCTATTCAAAACCTTGGATCCTTTTCTAGATATAGGATGACTAAGTCACTTCTGAAAGTACTTTGTCTTTACATCCTGTTTTCTCTGTCTTTGATCCTTCTGATCTGGAATTTGCTGAAGTCTAAAGGGGTCATACTGATATAAAATAAAGGGATTGTACGTGATTGTCTCCAAAGTTCCTTCAAATCTGTCCTCAGTCATATTAGCTATCTCTTCTCTTCTCCCCTCCCTTCTTTTTTTCCTCTCCTACCCTACTTTTCCCTCCTTTCTTCTTTTCTCACCTCTAAATGTTAAGTCAGAGGACATCATCTAGAGAACTGTGTTTAGGTCTAGAACCCAAATTTTAGGAATGATTGAAAGGAAAAGCATTTTTGAAGAACTTATGTGGTTAAACATTAAGGGATTTAAAAAAAATTAAAATAGAAAACCATCTCTGCACTCAGGGAGCTTACATATTTTTTGTTTGTTTTTTTGTTTTGTTTTTGCAAGGCAATGGGGTTAAGTGGCTGGCCCAAGGCCACACAGCTAGGTAAGTGTCTGAGGTCAGATTTGAACTCAGGTACTCCTCACTCCAGGGCCAGTGCTCTATCCACTGTGCCACCTAGCTGCTGGTGCTCTATCTTTGCGCCACCTAGCTGCCCCCAGCTTACATATTTTAATTAAGGAGATCACCCATAAAGGCATGGGGACCAGGGAAGAGTATTTTGGATTGTTGATGAGTAGAACTAATAGGGCACATCCTTTCAGGAACAATGGTAGTATTTATCTGATTCGACTGTAAGCTAATTACTTAAGGGCAACTAGGTGGTACAATGGATAGAACACCAGTCCTGGAGTCAGGAGAACCTTGGGTTCAAATTTGACCAAAATATTTGACTGATCTTGTGACCTCAAGCAAGTCATTTAACCCTTATTGTCTCACATCCAGGGCCATCTCCAATCATCCTGATTCATATCTGGCTCTATACTCAGATGGCTCTGTAGGAGAAAGTGAGGCTGGTGACTTAGCACAGTATCTCCTCCCAACTCAAATCCAATTCAGATGCATGCCTTGGCATCAATTCTATGATATAATGGTCTTCTGTGAGAATGAAGGACAAACATCATCATCATTATCATTATCAAGCTGATTACTAACAAAGGTGATTTCATCTTTAGTACTTAGGATCTCATTCTTAGCACTTAGTATCACATCACCTAGAACAGATGACTGCAAATCAGTGGGAGACCTTGACCTTTTTAAGCTAAGGTCTTTCCTAGTCCTCCTAATCTATATCTTGCTACTGGATCCAAATGGTCTCCAGAAGAGAAAATGAGATTGGTAATTTTGCATAGCCTTCCCTTAAATCCAACTCACTTGCATGTCATGGCATCACTTCCCTGATGCTATAGTCCTCTTCAGGAACGAAGGAAAAACAATAGCCTAGAACAGTGTTAGTCTTGAAATTGTTGTTCATCCTTCATTTTCAAAAAGGACCAATGACATCACAGAGTGATGTCTTGACTTGTGAATGAATTGGATTTAAGTGAGAAATTGTTGCACATAATCACCAGCCTCACTCTCTTCCAGAATCAATGAAGTCTAGTGGCAAGACATAAGTCAAGATCACTGTCTTGTAGTAGGAGCTTAATAAATACTCTTTGACTGATTTTGCTTCCAGAACTGGAAATGGGAGTGGGGAGAGGAAAAATGTGTGTGCCCATTCACAATGGTAACTGTTGAGTAAGGTTGAGTAAGGCTGGGGTAATAACATCCAATTACTTATACTTCCTTGTCCCAAATCCTTCCAAATAAAGTCCTTGGTTTTCCTTTAAGTCTAGGCACAAGGGTATTTACAAGTTGCTTTGGGGCAGCAAGACTACTGAAACCTCTAAGACTTTTCCCATCAATAAATGAATGTTTATTTTTGGTTGCATCCACAAGGCAAATTTTTACTCAATTCTCTCCTTCTGATTATGGTTTCTTGTAATCCTAGGATCATACATCTATAGATCTCCTCAGGCCAATCTACAAAA
The DNA here is from genome assembly GCF_037893015.1 of Macrotis lagotis. Taxonomy (NCBI): domain Eukaryota; kingdom Metazoa; phylum Chordata; class Mammalia; order Peramelemorphia; family Peramelidae; genus Macrotis; species Macrotis lagotis. The sequence goes on from NC_133658.1 coordinate 908,367,418, forward strand.
TTTAAAACTCTATAGATTTTCTAACCCGGAGTTTGGGAATCTCCAAAACCAGTTTTCCAAGTCTGTTTTGGGGCTGTTGTTTTTTCCATTTTCTCTTAGTCTGGTCACTTGTGAGTATCTAACAGTGTCAGCATGTGATCATTTCCACCCTTGCTTATGCCAAAGAACTAGTTCTAGAAAGGGTGTTTACAAAGCTCCACATACACTGTGTGGAACATTTTACAAACATCTCATTTGATCTTCATAACAACCTTTGGAATATATGCCACTTTGATGCAATATATGATAGAGGATACTGAGTCAGACAGAGGTAAAGTGACTTGTGCTAAGGCACACAATAATGGATGAGACTGGATTGGAATTCAGGTCATCCAACTGATGACCCATTTCTTTATCCACAGTACACTCTAACTGTCTCAAAAGACAAGGTAGAGGGGCAGCTAGGTGGCCCAGTGGATAAAGCACCGGTCTTGGAGTCAGGAGGACCTGGGTTCAAATCTGGTCTCAGACACTTAATAATTACCTAGCTGTGGGGCCTTGGGCAAGCCACTTAACCCCGTTTGCCTTGCAAAAACCTTAAAAAAAAAAGACAAGGTAGAAGGCAAAAGATAGTCCTTGCCCTCAAGGAGCTCACAGTTTAATGGGGAGACAACTTGCAAACAACTAAGTACAAATAAGATATAGGCAGAATAAATTGAAGATTATAATTCTTCTTTGTTTCAATTGTACCATAGCCTTCCCCAATAGGATGTTGTTCATTTCATATTCTATCTTGTTCTTTCCGTAATACCTAAAATTGCCTTGATTACTATCACGTTGCCCCTGAAAGACATTATTACACAGCTCGGGTGTCCCAGTTTCTGAACTACCATCCTCACTTCATTTTAAAGTTGTCATAGCTTGTTCTACAGGATCCACTCCTGCCAAAGAGGGGAAGGAATAAAGTCTTGCTACTGTTCAGACCGAATCAAGATTCTCTTCATCTTCCCAGTGCTATGTCTTAGTTCTGGTCTTTCAATATATTGTGTATCTGTTCTAGCATGGCGGATTTTAATAAAAGCTATACTGCCTCAGGCATAGTTTTCTAAGTCTCAACTGTTCTTTTATTGGTGGGTCATGACTTCCTCGAAACACAAAAAAATCTATTGCAGCTAAATATCTTTTGCTAACCTCGAGATTATTATGCTTCTTAATAGTTTCTCACTTCTTAATTGCATGGGTCAGTCTTTTGTCCTTACTAATTATCCCTAAACTTTTAACCTCATCTTGTTCTAACCTGATGGATTCATTATCTGAGTAATAGACTCTTAATAACTAGGTAATGGTGGTTCAGCGAATAGAGTTCTGGGTCTGGAAGGAGAAAGACATCTTCCTGAGTTTAAATCTGGAGCCAGACCTTCCTAGTTTCACTTTCACTTCAGTTTCCTCATCTGCAAAAATGAACCAGGGAAGGGAATGGTAAGTATCTTTGCCAAGAAAACCTCAAATGGACCCATAATGAGTCAAAACATGACTGAAAATGACCAAATAACCACAACTACAAAATGTAGGTGAATTCTCTCTCTTTTATAAAGTCTGACCCAACTCAATTCTGTCATAGGTTCTAGGTTCAAAGTCAAGGGCTGTTTCCTCTCTAATCTTAAAAAAAATCTTGTGGGTTGATAAAGGGTGAAAGACCTAAAAGGCATCATCCTTTCTTATGTCTGAAAGCCATTTGGCATAATGTTTCCAATTAATCCACAAATGTGTGTTCATTGTTTTTATAATTTCTTAGCTTATTTTCCATTTCCATAATGTGAGAGACATTTTTTCCTGTAAAATCAAATCTATCCTCTTCTTCTAAATTTTTAAAATAGGAAATCCTCAGCTCCTTGCAAAGGGGTACTATTAAATGTTTGTTTTGGTGATTTTTGACTTTATCAAAGTCACATGATCTTGAACCGGTAGTCCAGTATCCTTATTTTTGTCACTCATACATTTTGTTGCTCTTCACATATCTATGTTCTATCTGTATTTGCTTAGAGGGTCCTTATCTCTACCCCACCCCTGCAGGGATGAGCTTAGTAAGAATCTTTTTTTAAAATTTGCTTTCTTAAATTTAGACAATACTATTCCTAGGGTTAAATATGGGTTTGTGGGGCAGCTAGGTGGTGCAGTAGATAAAGCACTGGCCCTGGAGTCAGGAGTACCTGGGTTCAAATCTGGTCTCAGACACTTAATAATGACCTAGCTGTGTGGCTTTGGGCAAGCCACTTAACCCCATTTGCCTTGCAAAAATCTATAAACAAACAAACAAACAAATAAATAAATAAATAAACAAATAAATATGGGTTTATTCCCCCTCTACCTACACTGACAGAAACATTTAATCAAAGTTACAACCATCAATGCATGCAATCAGTCTTTATTAACCAACAGGGTTAAATGATCCATTTGACAAAACAGACATCGACCCTGTAGGAACAAACCACTAACTGGTCCCATAGGTGTGTCTCATACTGGGTTTTACAATATTCCCTCTTTGCTCAGAGATAGGCAGTATATCTACCTCCGAGGCAGTATTCTGGGATCAATCAATGATGCTCTTTGATCAGTTGTGGGATTCAGGGAATGTAGGAGTTAGTTCTTGTGTCCACCTAGAGGCAGACTGCGAGCTGGGATCTGCAGTGGGTTTTTATGGTGCTGGTTAAGGATATTTTAAAATTAAAATCGAAGTTCTAAATTGGTGATCGGTTACCGGAGATTATGAAAAAAGGACACTACCAATTAGAGCTTTCATTTTCTACCATCATTAGCAAGTCTTTACCAGTTGTTTGCCAGATTCGGGGGACATATACATATCATTAGTGATTACGTTCCAGATTTGGGGGACAACACACTACATTAAACTCTACACAGGTACTTATGAAAAAGTAACTTACATAACATCTACTTAATCACAAAAATGAAAACATAAAACAAAATGGAATTATTCAAGCTGAATACTTATTCCCATTTTACCCACCAATCCAGAGTTGTAAGGCTTGTTTGGGGGATAGGGCAGGATAATGAAAAGCTTAAATCCTCCAGGCCATGGTCTCTGGTCCAGGGATCAAAATGGTTGTCAAGGAGATGGAAGAAGAGTAACACAGGAAGATACGCATAAACTGGAGCATGACCAGAGAAGGGTGACTAGATTAAGGCGGAGGGGAAGAGAAGGAGGGAGAAAAATATAAAACTCAAAACATTGCCAAAAAAAGAATGGCAAAAACTATTGTTGTTGGAAAAACAAATTAATAAAAAATTTCAGGATTGTGACATGCAAGGATTAGTTGAAGGAATTAGAGATGTTTAATTTGGAGAAGAGAAGATTTTGAGAATATGATAATTTTCTTTAATTATTTGGGCATCTCTCTGTCCTAATGTGTAGTGAGTTCCCAGATTGGCTAGTTTATGCTATTTCTTGAAGGGGAAAAAAATCACAGCCCTTGAAATTACTTGGTTTGTAGATGAACACCTGTGGACTTCCATCACAAATAACATAAATTGGCATATTCTTTCATCTCAGGAAGTTATCTCATTTTCACACGAATATATCTCATTCATAACGATGTTTACTTTAGGATTTCATACATAGAGTGACAACATGGATAGAAGGATAGATGGATGAATAGAGAGACAGACAGACAGACAGATAGACAGGCAAGGCAGATAAGCAGGCAGAGGTTCTTAACCTAAGGTCCATAAAAGTGTTTTTATTTTAATATTTTGCTAATGCTAATTATTTCAATATAATTGATTTTCTTTATAATCTTGTGCACCTGACTTGATGTATTTGAAATGATGAGTCCTAGAAGGGGTCACAGGCTTTACCAGACTGCCACAGGGGTCCCTGACAGAGGCAAGGTAAAGAACCTCTCACATAGAGTATGAACAAATGAAAGGGAAAAAAACATGTGCAAGCCCCAGGGATAGAGAGAGTAAAGAAAGACAGTCTTTTATATCTACATGTATACATTCTAAGGGAAGGGGGAGATCACACATAGAGAAGATTTCAAATGTGAGATGGACAGATCCCATGATCCCTATGATGCAGCAGGTGATGATACATACAGTTGATTCTGAGATTAAGCCATTGGACAGAGCCAAGGTCTTTGGTGTCAAAAAGTTTCTTTTCTGGATCAACAGCAGTGACTACTGAGGAAGAGGAGGAATTTAGTCAAGTCAAGTCAACAAGCCCCTATTATAATGATAACTGATATTTATATAGCACATTTTATGTGGTGGGTACTGTTAAGTGCTAGGGATTCAAAGAAAGGCAAAGAGATGGCTCCTGCCCTCAAAGAGTTCCCAGTCAAACAGAGATAGGACTCTATTTCTTTTTTTTTAATCACTATTTATTTATTTTTTTCAACAACAATAGTTTTTACCATTCATTTTTTGCAATGTTTTGAGTTTTATATTTTTCTCCCGCCTTCTTTTCCCTCCCCCGCCACTGACAGATAGCAATCTAATATAGGCTCTACCTGTGTAATTAAACTAAACATAGAATCATATTAATCTTGTGAAAAAAGAATCAAAGATAAAAGGGGAAAACATTAAAAAAAAAGACAATACATAAGACAACTTTTAAAAATTGAAGATAGTATAGTTGGCATTTAAACAACCACAGTTCCCATTCTAGATGTGGATGGTATTCTCTATCACAAGTCTTTTAGAATTGTCTTTGATTATTGTACGGCAGAAATGGACAAGTCCATCTTAGCAGACCAGCACTCAATGGGACATTAGTGTGTAGAATGTTCCTCTGGTTCTACTCATTTCACTTAGCATCAGTTCATGCAAGTCTTTCCAGGCTTTTCTGAAGTCTCACCCCTCATGATTTCTTATAGAATAGTGCCCCATCACACTTATATACCACAATTTTTTCAGCCATTCCTCAATTGATGGGAATCCCCTTGATTTCCAATTCTTTGCTATCATGAAAAGAGCTATTAGAAATGGTTTTGTACTTGTGGGTCTTTTTTACCCTTTTTTCATGATCTCCTTGGGAGACAGACCTAGTAGTAGTATTGCTGGATCAAAGGGTAGTTTTATTACCCTTTGTACCTAACTCCAAATTGTTCTCCAGAGAGGTTGGATCAGTTCACAACTCCACCAACAATGCATTAGTATCCCAGTTTTCCCATATCCCCTTCAATATTGATCATTTACCTTTTTTTTCTGGTCATATTGGCCAGTCTGATAGGAGTGAGATGGTATCTCAGAGTTGTTTTGATTTCATTCCCCTAATCAATAATGATTTAGAACTATTTTCATATGATGATAGCTTTAATTTCTTCATCTGTGAATGATCTTTCCATATCACTACTTATCAATTGGGGAATGACTTGTTTTCATCAATTTGACTCAGTTCTCTATAGAATGGAGAAATGGGATTCTGTCTATTTCATGATATAGAACTAATTCCCAGGTGCAGAAACCTCTCCTCCCAAAGCAAATTAGTAGCTTCTCTGCAAGTTACAGAATTTTCTAGAGCAGCGACATGAAATTCCAGTAGAATCACATGTAAGGATACCTTCAGGCAAGCTGCATATTGACTTAGAAAACCACATATTAATATTACCTATACTTTATAAAATTTTTATTTTATTTTGTAAACTTTCCCCAATTGCATTTTAATTTGATTCCATCCTGTACTTGGAAGAAAAGTGGGCTACCAGGCTGACACTGCAGACTTAGAGCACACTGTCTAGAAAACACAAGTCAGGGGGTGGCTAGGTGGCACAGTGGTTAGAGCACCAGCCCTGGAGTCGGCACTGCCTGAGTTCAAATCCGGTCTCAGACACTTAATAATTACTAGCTGTGTGGCTTTGGGCAAGCCACTTTAACCCTGTTGCCTTGCAAAAACTAAAAACAAACACCTCCCCCCCCAAAAAAAACACACACACATACACAGGTCATACTGAACACATGATAGTCTACATTGAAGTAACATACAAAATACATCCTATGCTCTCCAGTAATGGGTGTTAGCTCTTTAATCACTTCTCCCATTTCTCCTAAATATTAATTGTGATAATGATAGCTAATATTTTTATGATGATATGATTTGAAAGGACAGCTAGCTGGGACAGGTACAGAACACCAGGTCTGGTATCAGGAAGACCTGGGTTCAAATGTAACCTCAGACATTTACTAGTGGTGTGACCCTGGGCAAGTCATAAATGACTTGTTGATTGCCTTTGTTTGCTTGCCCTTGTTTGCTTCAGTTTCCTTAACTATAAAATGAACTGTAGAAGAAAATGGCAAACTACTCCAATATCTGCCAAGAAAATCCCAAATGAAGTCATGAAGAATTAGACATGACTGAAAAAAATGACTTATTAACAAGGTTTGAAAAATACTTTACATTCATTACTCTCATTTGAGCCTCACAACAACCCTATGGAATAAGTAATATTATTATACTTGGTTTACAGATGAGGAAACTGAGGCAGAGAGTGGTTAAATAACTTGAACTTGGTCACATAGCTAGTAAGTGTGTAAGACAGGATTCAAACTCAGCTCCTTCTGATTCTAAATCCAGTATTGTATCCATTATCTGCCAGCAAAGCACAATGAGTAGGCTTAGTCACTGGTCTACCAGGCCTGGCAGACCCCTCTTGACCTCCTACAATTGTGAATGGTACATGGTAAATATTTAATAATTGTTTGTTAATTGAATAACTAATTTGATAATCCAGATATCCAATAATCAGAATCCAGGAACCTGCTGACTTGTAGCCCCAATCCTGTGCTTGAGGATTTCTCTGGGTGACTATTATACCCTTCACATTCTATTTCCAAAGGATTCCCATTGTTGGAGTATTAAGCTGAAAAGAGATTGCTTGTGGGTTCAACCTTCAGCCCCTGTCTCAACAAAAGGACCCCTGGGGCCAAGACTCTTGGCTCATTTCCTTGACCTTCCGAGGAATTCCAAATACAGTATTCTATTTCTCCCTCATCCAAAACATTGACTTCTGAGCTATTATCAACGCTCTGGGTCTATCTTATAGACTGGCAGTTTGCCCAGTCTTTCAATTACTTGGTATGGGATGGCTTTCCATCGCTCTGCAATTCTGTGTGTTCCCTGCATACTAAATATCTTAGCAAGGCTATATTACCTTGCTGAAAATCTTGACAATGAACTTGGGCTTCAGAACTTTTTTGAGTGGAGGTCACAGCTAGGGGTCAATCTCACAGCTGAAAGACAGGCTGATCCTAAGAATCAGTGCCATCTTCTGAGATCTTAAGTTACCGGTCAAAAGGCAAATGCATCTGTCATCCAAATACCATTTTGCATCCCTGTGGTACCATTCTTAACATTTCATCCACTGTATAAATGCACCAGGACTCTAGGTGTGGAGACCACTGAGCCTTCTGCTCAGGGCTCAAGGTTCCTAGTGTGTCTAGTTTTATGATAAACTTCTTAAAGTCAAAAAAGGCCAACAATGCTTCCTCTTCAAATTTCTCCCTTGATCAGAATAGAGCCTGAAAAATAAAACTTAGCAGGAGAAATGCTTATTCTACAACCTCTTAGCAATTGTCAAAGCTTTCTCATTCCTGGATAAGTCTGCTTGTCCATAGGGATGTTTAAATGATATAGCGCCACATTTTTCTTCTTTCTTCTTAGGGATAAAAAAAAGTCTAAATACCACAAATTCTAGAGGTTTACTAGTGCTTATAGTCTCCAAATAAAAGAGGTAACATGGTGGGTGGTGGGGAGGGAAATACTGGTCCTTGACTCAAAAGATCTGGATTCAAATCTTGCCTCTGATGTTTCCTGCCTATGTAACTTTGGGCCAGTCACTCTCTCTAGGCCTTGGTTTACTCATCTGTAAAACCAGGGAGTTGGATTAGATTGTCCCTGAAGTATCCTTCAACTCTATGACCCTATGGAGCTGCCATTGCTGACTCTAAGTTTTAGTGCATTTCTCAAACTTTTAATAATACTTGATGATTTGGGGAGAGGGGAGGCAATTTATTTCTTGCTAGTTTGAGAAATCTTTCTTGAGACTGATGTCCTAAATCATAGTATAGAATTTCCATGGTCATTGAGCCAAAAGCCAAGTATTTTATGGTACCACATGTGGAATCAGTAACAGACCCTTACCACACTCCATTAGTTAGGTATAGTTCAACTTTCTGCTGTTGTCTTCACTTTAAAGTCCCCTTTGGGGAATGAAAATTGTATCCATAAGAATCACTCTCATTTCTTAGCTTGTCTTGGCCCTTCATCATGCAGCTACTTCCACTTCCATCCATTCTAGGACAAATGAGATGAAGAGGGGGCAGAGTTCATTAATAATGATAGTGGGGAGCGGTAGCTAGGTGGTGCAGTGGATAGAGCACTGGCCCTGGAGTCAGGAGGACCTGAGTTCAAATCTGGTCTCAGACACATAATAATTACCTAAATGTGTGATCTTGGGCAAGTCATTTAACCCCACTGTCTTGTAAAAAAAAATACCTTAAAAAACTGAATGATGAAGATGGGAATCTCAGGGTCCCAGTTTTCATGGGATCATGAACCTGTTCCTTGTAAGTCTTAATTGTCTCCATGTCTTCTTTGAGTATGGAAAGGCAACAAGTCATGAATTACATCTATTTATTCCAAAAACCATGAACAAAAGGACAATTCCCTTTACTTAGATTTTGGGGAGAACAAAACAAAGAACAGAAGAGGTTAGGTGTCATTATATAATTGAGGGCAAAATGATTGATCACAAAGTTGAGGTACAGGAAACAACATCATTGGTTTGATAATGAGAGAGTGCAACATCCACCTCTGTTTCTCCTAAGAGTTCAGGTGCAAGACAACAAACTGAACTTTCTTGAAGGATAGTTTGATGGTGTGAAGATATTAGACCTAAATCCTTTGGGTTGGCAGCGTTCCCCCAAGGTCATCTAAATCCCTTGAGGCAAGAATAGACAAGTCATAAAACAGAATTTGATTTCTAAAATTAACCCATTACAAGTCAGCTGAATTCTGAAGTAAGTTCAGAGAAAAAGACCCATTTCTTAAGCAATTTCAAGACAAAAATCAATTAATTATAAATAAGATCAATAAATAAATGATACAGCACCCGTTTTAATCTCTTTAGGATTTCCCTGTACCCATAAAATCCCAAGGTACAATCCCTATACCTATCTTTCTTAGGTATTATCATAATTTCAGGTTCAGGATGCCCATAGGACAGGGCACCCCAGTAAATTTTTTTTTTCAGGTTTTTGCAAGGCAGATGTAAATGGCTTGCCCAAGGCCACACAGCTAGGTAATTATTAAGGGTCTGAGACCAGATTTGAACCCAGGGACTCCTGACTCCAAGGCCAGTGCTTTATCCACTGCACCACCTAGCCACCCCCACACCCCAGTAAATTTTTACTGACTTATAAGGGCATGCTGATGTCATTGTTGGCTAGTGCTGTTAGTTAATGAGGCATCATTCAAAAGGTAGCTAATCAAAATCATCAATGGTTTGTTATGAATCGAAGCTTAAAATTGAACTCCATACATAGTATAGTGGAACAGCTCCTCTCTAATGACTCTCTTCAATAATTAGAATAATAATTAGAATAATGATAATAATCACGCTGGGCAGATGAAGGCTATTTCCCCCTTGTCTTCCTTTCATATGATGATATATAAGAATTCACTTTATAAGTCCAAGTTTACTAGCTTTCTAGTAAACAAACTAGTCATTTACTGGTCATTTATCTTAGAGTCCACATATATTTGAATGTCCTAATCTCTATCAAGACTATGGATGATGCCCATGAATTTCAGGACTCTAAGAGGGTACCATTGGATAACACTTCCTTAAGGTGGTTTCTAAATTTTTCCCTCTCTGAGAAAACATCTTTTCAGATTCTGCTTCAAAGGCTGGGAATGACTATGGTGGATTCCTTGGCTAGCTTTTTAGGTACACGTACATTCCACTTAGGGCAAAAACATTGTGTTAATCTTCATGCTGAGTTTCTTCCTCAAATGATTCTTTCATTCTTTATTCACTGGGCAGTCATCAAAGTCATCCCTGTCTGGAAATACCGTTGATATTGGGGAGTTCAGTATCCTTGCCATTTGGGTTTTTTTTTTATGAATGACAAGTATTTTTTTAATCAACCTGTCCTTTCCACTACCCCTCCCAGTAAGCAATTAAATCAAAATCAAATCCCCCAGCACCTATCTACATAGTCCCTTGCTGTGGTTTTGTGGTGTACTCTGTTACATCAGTGGAGTCATTCTGTCCTTCATTTTATTTCTCATCAGATTTTCCCCAAGTCACCGGCAAATCTGGGCAACTAGTGGGTGGGAAGGAAAACTTACTTGCCCTCTGTCCATGGACACTTTACTTTGTGGTTCACCTCTCCCTTTTCATGATGACACCTTTTGAGTATCTTATTTGAAATAACACCCAGTCATCCAATCCAAAGTTCAGCCCCAGTTAGTTCTGTATTGACTAGCAAACCACAGGTCACTTCTAGCAGTTTGGGAGCATCTGCTTTCACTGGTCCTTTGATTACCAGTCTCTGAGATTGTCTGTCCATCTCTGGCACAAAATTGGAGAGTTTCCAACCTTGGCATGTATGCCAGAACCAAGCATAAGGTCATTGTGGACGAGTCTGAGGTCATCCAACCTAGTCCCTTCCGTTTACAGTTGTTGCCTCACCTTCCTAAGATCTTCTTAGATCTAAGGGTTTCTTTGTAGAGATTGGGGGTGGGCTGTGGGTGTGAAGCATTGCATTTGATGACAGGCTTGTTAGATATATAGAAGAATTTCATTGAATTTTGTATTTCTCCTCTCTTTGTTAGCTAGTTTTCTGAGGGGACAGGGGGTGGGGAGGACAAGGCAAAAAATGAAGACTATAGATGTAAATTGCTTCTCTATGCTTTCTGAGTGTTCCAACATAGTAAAGATAGGGTCCTCTAATAGCAGACCACTTACCATGTCAGATGTTGAGCCCTCGTCATTTTCTCCACTTCATTCACCTGCCACTGTTTTGCTTCTGCTGTGGAGTGATCCAAGGGCTATCCTGGATGCAAATGGTTCCTCCTTAGATGGACACAGCAATTCCTAAATGAAGCCTTGACCCTGACCAGTGGCCTGGGCACTCACTCATCACCTTTCCTTCATTCATTTTCAGATAATACATCTCCTTGGTGGGAGATTCTTTAGGTGGTTTTTTTTCCCATCTCTTCCTCTTCAGTAATGATTAGAGAATAGGTCCCGGTGCCCCTCACAACTTTTATCACCCACCTGACTCAGGTAACTTATGGAGCACAGATTCACTCCTTGTATCACCTTTGAGGGGTGGGGGAGGGAGAGGGAGAGGGAGAGGGAAAGAGGTGGAGAAGGAGAGGGGGAAGAATAAGGAGAGGGGAGAAAGGGAGAGGGAGGGAGAGAGAGGGACAGAGAGGGAGGGATAGTAAGAGGGAGAAAGAGGGGTAATGAGAGGAAAAGGAATTGTTTGTGTGTTTGTTGTGTGTGTGTGTGTGTGTGTGTGTGTGTGTGTGTGTGTAAGAGAGAAAGAGACAGGGGCAGCTAGGTGGCACAGTGGATAGAGCAACAGCCCTGGAGTCAGGAGTACCTGAGTTCAAAACCGACCTCAGACACTTAATAAACCTAAAAAAAAGAGAGAGAGACAGAGAGAGCAAAATGGAGAGGGAAAGGGAGAAGGAAATGTGTGTGTGTGTGTGTGTGATAGAGAGACAGAGACAGAGACAGACAGAGGAAGAGGGAGAGAGGGAGAATGCCCAGGTCATTCATGTCTGAGAGCCAGCTGGGGGCATAATAGAGTACTGGACAGAGTGCCAAACCTGAAATCAGGAAGAATTGAGCTCAACTATAGTTTCAGACCTTATTGTGTGACCCTGGTCAAGGCACTTAATGTCTGCCTCAGTTTCCTCAACTTGTAAAAATGACGATAATCATTGTACCTACCTTCAAGAGTTATAGTGAGGACCAAATAAGATATTTGTAAAATGTTTGGCACATGGTAGATATTTAATAAATTCATATTCTTCCCTCCTTACTCAGTGACTGACCTCACAGCCAAGAGGCACTCCTAAAGTCATTCATTCCTCATGAGGATATAATTTTCCTATCTCCTGCCAAAGCTCCAAGGATTCAACATCCATTCTTCTTTTTAACATCAATAGCAAACATCAATGCCCAAGTATAAAACCAAGATAAGATGACTGGTAGGTTTAGCATAAAGGCATAAGGATAGCAATAATAATAGACATTTATATAGCACCTATATATGTGTGTGTGTATATATATATTATATAGCACTGAAAGACTCTGTAAGAAATACTTTATTATCTCATTTGATCTCTTTTATAGATAACTGAAACAGGCAGAGATTAAATGACTTGTCCAGGATCACACAGCCAATAAATGTCTGAGGCCAGATCTGAACTCAGTTCTTCCTCTATTCACTGCATCACCTGGCTGCCCCTGGAAATACAAGGAAACACAACAATTGCCTTTTTTTCAGGAGGCAGCTTTATAGTATAGTGGATAGAAAATTAAATGTAGAATCAGCATGACCTGAGCTTGAATGCTACTTATGTTATCTGCTAGCTCTGTGACTCAATTTCCTCATCTATAAAGGCGGGGCGGGGGGAGATCATTATAGAGTTTGCTTCACAGGATTGTTGCAAAGATCGAGTGAGGTAACATTTATAAAATGTTTTGGAAACTGTAAAGAGGGGAGGGAAGGAGCACATATTAAATACATACTGTTTGCTAGACATTGTGCTTTACAAATATCTCATTTGAGATAAAAGCTATCTAAAGGTTAGCTATTATTATCTGAAGGGGATCATCAGGACAAAAATTCTAAAGACCCCCCTCCAAAAAAATTCCAGAGGCATCCATAGGCTGCTCATACATTGACAAAAATCCAGACATAGAAAAAATTTCCTTAATGAATACTCTATAAGTCACCACCAGGGACTTTATACATTTGTATCTTTAAAGATGGAAGGGTACTGGGAAATCTGCCATTCTAATTTTTTCATTTCATAGGTGAGTTGCTTGACCCTATTAAGAAATAAGAACCATTGCCTGTAACATAAAATTTAGTCCATGAACTTGTAAGTTTTGTTTAACTTTTTTTCCCCTTCTCTTTCTTAGATGGCACAGGGGATGCTGAGCCTGAAGTCAGAAGGACTGGAGTTTGAAACTAGCCTCAGATACCTACTAGCTGTGTGACCTTGGCCAAGTCACTTCACCCTGATTACCTCCCATCCAGGGCCATTACCAGTCATCCTGATCCATATTTGGCCACTCTTCCCAGAGCGCTCTGGAGGAGAAAGTGAGACTGGTGATTTAGCACAGCACCCCTTACCCAAATGCAGTTCATCTATTTGTCATGACCTCAGCTCCCTGATTTACTTCAAAAACAAAGAATAAGCCTCATCATCATAAGGTATGGTTTTTCTGAAAGAGGGATGGGGAATATATAAGGAAAGACAAAAGATAGTAATTCAAATGTAAAAATTTTAAAATATTTTATTGATACCCTTTTGTTTTTTGACATTGCTTAGATTTTCTCCACTACTTCTCACCCTTTTCAAAAATTTATGTTAGCTTGTTTCCCACAGTATCACCCCTGCATATCTTCCCAGTCCAGGGCTTCCAGAATTTCTAATTCCCAGAGCCCTCAGTCAATTAGTAGGCATCCCTGGTGGGCTTCGGGAACTTCATCTTGCCTTCCATTTTAATCTTTCCCTGGCCTTCGAGGTGGGCAGGGAGAAAAGACTTCATAAAAAATGATGTGAGATAAAAAGAAAGGTCCCCCATACATAATAATCATAGCCAACATTTATATGGTTCTTTAATATAGTGCAATGAACTTTACAAATGTCATACACAGGAGGTTTCCACATCCTTCTGCACCTGACTGAACTCCAGTTTCAAACAGAAAGATGTTCCATCTGACCGTGCATGACTCCCATCACCAGGTGCCTATGTCCCTTCAGAAATGGTGTCAAGGGACCTGGCTTGGTTTCCATCTGCCCCAGACCAAGGCAACTTCTACCTCCTGCTATCCCAGCCAGCTTCATCTACTGCCTCCTACAACAAGGTGAGCCACATCCCCTGAAGGAACAAGGAGAAAGAGGCAGGTGTAGAGACAGCCACACCCTGTGGAGGCACAAGGAAAAAGAGACAGGTATAGACAACCTCATCCCTTGAAGGGACATGAAGAGAAGCAGGTGTAGACAGCCACACCCTGTGGAGGCGAAAGGAGAAAGGCCAGTATAGACAACACAGGAGTTGGGCACACAGAGATTTTAGATGGTGTTTCCTATGATGATGATGGAGTAAGTAGACACCAATTCTCTTAAGTCTCTGGAGTTTGAGATCAGAACCATAGGAAATACCAGGAGGAGACCTTGATGCCAGCAGGACATGTAGGAAAAGTCATCCACAAAGCATCATGGATTATTAACTTTCAGAATGAGTTCTCGAGGGGCAGCTAGGTGGCGCAGTGGATAGAGCACTGGTTCTGGAGTCAGGAGGACCTGAGTTCAAATTCGACCTCAGACACTTAATAATTACCTAACTGTGTGACTTTGGGCAAGCCACTTAATTCCAATGCCTTGCAAAAACAAAAACAAACAAGCAAAAAACCAAAATGAGTTCTGAGGACTCTAGTATTCAACAAAGCATCAGGTGATCTTAGTGCTGCTGAAGGGTCCCAGGTGGGCATTGATGGTTAAAGTTTCCACAAGTCCTGTCCTTCCTCTCTCTCTTCCCATTCAGAGGACAGGTGTAGGTTCTTCTGCATATAGTGAAATTTCTTATTCTACCTTCAAAAGCAGCATGGAATCTGTACATTGGGTAGGAAGAGGCAACACCACTGTCTACAATATTACAGTTAGGCACATCAGTCAAGAAAAGAGGAATAGTTTGTGAACTATCTGATATATTGGATAGACAGCAAGCCTCAGTACCAAGACCTGGGTTCAAGACTTCCCTCCGACCTATCATATGCTCATTTATTAACACATAGTGAGTGTATTCATTGATTGAGTGATCTCTCCAGGTAATTCTTTGATACTGCACTGGAAGAGAAAGTGCCTTTTAACATATACAGAGGGAATCTCCATGTTGGTCATTCCCTACACCAACATAATGGCAGGCCTGGTTCAAATCTAGATGGGTCGATGCTGTTGACCTAGATCATTTCAAACCAATTGATAGTTTCCACACTTTAGGGAAATCTGAGGTGAAATTTCTTGCACCACCTTAAAAAGAAACTTGGAACATTTACATTGGGATGGGAGTGGCAACACCTCTGGACTGGGCTTAAGCAACATTTTTTTATTAAACTCATCCTCAGTGGACAGAGAATAGGGTGTAATCTCTGTTTCTGCCTCCAGATGGCACGCCAAGTTTGAGCTGAGCCAGCTCTTTTCTTCGGTGAGCTTTTTCCTCTTTCTCTGTAGTAATTATAACAGCAACAAAAGTAATATTTACGAGATACTGTGTACCAGGCTCTGGACTAAGCATTTCGCAGTTATTTCCTTTGATGCAACCACCTTAGTAGGAAGTGTTATTGCTATTCCCAGGGGCCAATATTTATGAGTCCTACAACCACCAACTTTTATTATTAATTGTTATTAACTTCCAAGCCTAGATTCCCTATGAATTCAATTTGATTATACTATGTGCCGGCATTTTCAAAGTTCTGGGAATAATACAAAGATAAGGGGGAAACAGTTCTTACACTCAAGGAGTTTACACTGTAATGGGGGAGACAGGGTATTTACACATAGAGGTGGCCACACACAAGACATAAAAATCAAGATTTTACAAGGAAACATTGGAGGAACCAGTAACCTTGGCTTGGATGAAAGACCTCCCAGGATAGAAGGTGTTTAAACTGAGGCTTGAAGAAAGTCAGGAATTCTAGGAAGTGAGGAGATTTGGGGATGGAATAATATGTGAAGAATGTCTGAGCAAAGTGTGTGGGAACAGCGATAGATAAGAAGACTGGAAAGATAGAAAGCTATAAAGGGCCTTAAATTTCAAACAGAGGAGTTTGGTTTTATTCTTGGACATCCTAGGGAGTCATTGTAGTTTGTTGAATGAGGGAAGGATGGGTGACATGAGTCACTTTGGCAGCTTGTGGAAAATGGATTGAAGCAGAAAGAGACTTGAGGCAGGGAGACCAATTAGAAAGCTCTACATAGTTCAGACTGGATGTGATAAAAGCATGGGATAGGAACTGTGTGGGTGGAGAGAATGGGGATATATATCCAAGAAATGTTGTGGGGGCAGAAACAACATAATTTGACAGGAGATTGAAAATGTGGGGTGAGAGAATAAGGAGTCAAGGATGACACATAAGGTAGAGACCTGGGTGACTAGGGCAGGAGAAAGAAGAGTGGTACTCTGGATAAGAATAGGGAATCTAAAAATGAGAGAGAATTGGAGGAGGCGGGGGACATGTAAATTCTATTTTGGATGTATTACGGGAGTCATCCAGTTTGAGATGTTTGGAAGCCAGTTGGTGCTAGAGCTCAGAAAAAGAGACTGAGGGATAGATAGATAGATGATAGATAGATAGATAGATAGATAGATAGATAGACAGACAGACAGACAGACAGACAGACAGACAGCGTCTTGACCAAAAATCCCCCTTCAAGGCTCTTCCCAAACAAAGGGTACAACATGATACTGAATAAAGCAGTTAGGGAGTTCAGATCAGCTATATGGTAGTTTAATAATCAAAGTGGGATACTCCCATCTAGGCCTTGGCTCGTGCAGCAACCAGATATCACATCGAAATTCTCATAAAGATTGCCCCCCCCAAAAAAACCCTGTAGTGATTATAGAAATCAGACAAAGAGAAGATGAGTTATAGAATATGTTAATGCAGATTACCTGATATTTTTGAGTTTTCTCTGCTCAAGTACAGGGCTCAGGTCCTAGACCTCTGGGTACCCTATCAGTACTGGAGTCCCAGGAATACAAAGATTGTCACTGTGGACATGCTCCAATCAATGTGCTTTCTTTTGGCTTACATTTTTGGTTTACATTATTTATACATTTCATTAGTAGAGATTCCATATTATTTTTATTATGGCTTTCACTTATAGAAACTTTTGCTAGGAAACCCACATTATTCATGGCTTTTACTATTAAAGACTTTTTCTAGGAATCCACATTATGGTTTTCACCAATGGAGACCTCACAGACAGACAGACAGACAGACAGATAGATGGATACATAGACAGAAAAATCTGGGAGTCATCTACATAGGGATGACAATTGAACCCTTCGAAACTGATAAGGTCACCAAATGAGATAGTATAAAGGGAGAAGAGAAGAGGACCCAGAATAGATCCTTGGTTAGTGGGCATGACACGGATGATGAGCCTACCACCTTTCTCCATATTGGGGGATACAAAGAAAAATAAAAAAAAAAAACACTCCTAACACAAAGTAAGCTTATATTTTATTTGGGAGAAACAATGTGGACAAAGAAAATTAAATATAAATTAAAATATAAAATAATTTCCAAGATGGGGAAGAGAAAATGAACAATCAATTCCAACTACTGACTGTTGCCCTCATTGGGAAGGTACTGAAGCCCCCATCTCCTTAGCAGCCACAACTGCTAAAGATCAGGAAAAAGTTCCCATCACCAAAGACCATCACCCTGACAAGTGGTTCAATAGCAGAAACAGATAGCTTTTTATCCTTGGAAATGACATTAAAGAGGATTCGTTACCATTTCTTTGCTGCTGCACCCTAAGGACCACTAGCCTTTTCTATCCAACTTGCAAGTGAAATTTCCTCTATGTGTTTTTTCTCCCCTGAGAATATGAACTCCTTGAGTGCAGACTGTCTCCTATTTTCTATTTATATCCCCAGTGCTTAGTGTAATTCTTCCTCTCCTGGTTCTCTTCCCATCTATCTGACCTCCTTATCCCTCCCACTTGAGTCTCTCTGACTGGCCATGCATCCAGTTTATTGACTGACTGATAGTAAGAATCTAATAAATGCTTTTTAGCATTCATTCATTCATTCATTCATTCAATACAAGGGGCTCACAATAGAATAGGAATTCCTGAGGGCACAATGGAAGAGCAGAGTGAGAAGAAGACAAAGGAGGGGAGCTGACAGGGCTGGATGTGGAGTCAGGAACAATCAAGTTCAAAGCCAGCCATAGATACTTATTAGCTGTGACACTGGTTCACACTTAAACTCTCTGTGTCTCTATTTTCTCATCTGTAAAATGAGGCAAATCATAGCACTTATCTCCCAGGGTTGTGATGAGGATCAAATGAGATGCTTGTAAAGTGTTTTGCAAAACTTTGAGCATATGACATAAATGCTAGCTGTTATTACTCTGAGAAGGAAGAAGGGTTGGCTGTGTAAGGGAGTTAAGTCTAGGCTGAATTACAGGGATTTTGAATGGATCACTTGTGACTTTCTTGAAAGAAATGGTAATAGTGATTGGATTCTCAATCCTTGAGTGAGTAATGAAAACCTGGAGTGCAGAAGAGAAGGCTGCAGGTCAGATGACTTGCCTTGTCTTACCTGGTCATCAAGGCAGGAATTAATGGAGTCCTGGGATCTTCCACACAATAATAACTCATCTTTTATTGAACTCAAAACTCAAGTTTGCCTCTATTCCACTGAGATTATCATCTACCCAATTTCACATGACTAAAAGGACCACTTATTCATATGCAGATTATAATATATTTACTAATAAAGAAATGAAATAGGAAATAAGATTTGCATCATGTTCCTGTCTTCAACTCAATACCCCCTCTGTTCTGTGCTCAGTTCTTTCAGGCCCAACTTTTGTTCAGGACCACGGATAGCTCAAGAGCTGGAAGAGTTCAACCAGTCCAACTCCAGTAAGTAAACATTTATTAAAATGCTAGATATATTGCTAGCTAAGCTCTGGGGATACCGAGTAAAAGACAGTCCCTGCCCTTGAGGAATTCACAATTTAATTGGGGAGACAACATGCAAACAAATATATACAAACAAGCTATATGGGATAAATAAATAGAAATAATAGAAGAAAGCACTAGAATTAATGGGAATTGGAATGGGCTTCCTGTGCATAGAGAGATTTTTAGCTAGGCCTTAAAGGAAGAAAGGAAACCTAAGACTCAGAAAAGTCCATGCCCACGATCTCAAGCTATTGTTCCCAAATGACCCGTTAGGAAAGCCCTTTTCAGTACCTAGTTCCAAACCTTCATGAAAGATGAAAGAAATCGATTCATTTCCATTTTGCTCTTGGTTACTCAGCAAGGTAAAGGTTCTCTGATTCTGGTTCCTGAAATAACAGTCTGGATGTGAACTCAGATTTTCCTGATTCCAGGCTCAAATATTTATCCACTATGGCTCTTACCCAAAGACTCCAAAGATGTGAAGGATTATCATGAAGGAGAAGGGTTCCGTTTTTTCTTCTTGATCCTAGAAAGCAGGACAAGGGGGAACGTTACATGGAGCTAGATTTATGGTAGACTAAGGAAGAGGGAATCATGCACTATCTGGGTTAACCTGTGCAAATTACTTAACCTGCTTGCTTCCTTTTAATCATCTGTAAAAATGGAGGTGATAACATCTACATGTAAGTGTTGCTGAGAGGATCAAATAAGATCCTATTTCTAAAGATCTTTGCAAATCTCAAAGTGTTCTATAAAGGCTAACTTATTTTGAATAATTACTCTATTTGAATTATTTATAATATTTTATTATTTTAATAAATAAGGGTAATAAGCTGGTGCTTTGGATCTGTTGTTTTGAGTCAGAAAGGCCTGAGCTCAGATGACTAGATTGTGACCCTGGGCAGGATCTAATTCCCTGGGATTTATCTGCTAAGTAACAGAAGGGTTGGATCTACAGTTGATGTAGGAAGATCTCACAATGGGATTTCCTCACCCTAATGGAATGGGAACAAGATCCTAACAATCAAAGTTTTCCAGATGTGATAATCTAAACCCTTACTGTATGCCAGACATCATATGAAGTCCTTAGCACACAAAGAAAAGTAGAAACACGGGTCACTTCTGAAAAAGTCAAATTCTAATAAGATGAAAATACATCATGATACATACAAGATACAGTCAGTATAAACAGAAGATAGAGAACATGGGGCAGGTTCTTCTGCAGAAGGTAGGGTTTGAACTGATTCTTAAAGGAGGACAGGAAAACCAGGAGGAAGAGGTAAGCAGGGAGAGCATTCCAGGCATGGACAGTCAGTGAAAAGGAACTGAGTAGGGACAGGGAGTACTGACTGTGAGGAACAGCAAGCTGGTCTGTGTAACTGGATCTCCTACCATGTGCCAGAGGTGAAACATAAGGTATAAGAAGATTGCAAAGGAGGTTGGATCAGTTGACAAACTCAGTTTTGGATGTCAGAGGATCTTTTTTATTTGATCCTATATAGGTGCTAGAAGCACTGGAGATCATTGAGTAAGGGAGTGACATAGTAAAACCTGTGTTTTGTAAAAATGACTTTGGCAGTTGACTGAAGAATGGATTGGGGGGCAACTAGGTGGCACAGTGGGTCCTGGAGTCAGGAGTACCAGAGTTCAAATCTGGTCTCAGACACTTAATAATTACCTAGCGGTGTGGCCTTGGGCAAGCCACTGCCTTGCAAAAAGTTAAAAAATAAATAAAACAATGGATTGGAGTGAGGAGAGGCATGGAGATCAACTATCAAGTTGTTGGAGGTGCAGCTCTAATGCTAGTGCTCTCTTAGTTCAAGATTAATGAAAGGAGACTCTTGTGAAACATTGAACAACTAACACAGATGTCCTGAGAAGGCAAGGACATGCAGCCAGGATACAGTCTTTGGATATGCCTTGTCTCCATCTGGAAAGGAATCTGACAAGAACATCATAAGTCATCAGAATAGGGTACTTGGGCGGCTCAGTGGTGCACTGGATAGAGCCCTGGGTTCAGAGTCACCTTTTCCTGAATTCAAGACTGGCCTCAGACACTGACTCTGGGCACATCATTTAATCCTGTTGGCCTCCATTTCCTCATATGCAAAATAAACTAGTGAAGGAAATGAGAAATTATTTCAGTATCTTTACCAAGAAAACCCCAAATGGGGTCAGCAAAGAGTTGGATATGACAGGAATAATAAACACAGATGATAGCATGTTATTTTAGGCACCCATTAAGTCTGAGAAGCCCAGACTCCTTATTTCTAGGGGGTGTTATGCTCCTAGGAAGCATAAACCGGTGCCATGGAAGAAGGGTCAAGTCACTTTTCCAGAGGTACTTTTCCTTTCTTTTAGGGAAAGCCTTGCTATATTGTGGATGGGAGGAAAGAAGTTATTGTGAAAATATTTTAAGGACAGGGGAGACATTGATATTTCTTTTGGTAATAGAGAAGTAGCTACTAGACAAAAAAGATAAAAGATTTATGGGAGAGTGTGAGTGGTAGAGGGAGCAATCTACTGGAGAAGATGGGATAAAATGGAATCAGGGGTACATGAAAAAGAATCTCATCCTATATTGTTATAATTCATTCATGAGGTGATGAGGGCATGCACCAGGGTGATGGCAATCAAAGGAGAAAAGAGGATATTTACTAGAAGTATTGTAAAGGTAGGAATGACAAATTTGACAACAATTGGACATATGGGGTGAGGGACTGAGTAGGTTAAAAGTTCTTGGGGTGGCTAGGTGGCACAGTGGATAGAGCACCAGCCTTGGAGTCAGGAGTACCTGAGTTCAAATCCAGCCTCAGACAATAATTACCTAGCTGTGTGGCCTTGGGCAAGCCACTTAACCCCACTGCCTTGCAAAAAAAAATGTTTTTTTTTTAATTTAAAAAAAGAAGTTCTCCTGAGTCTTTCTCTGAGGTTGGATTTAATCTCAGATCTTTCTGACTTCAATTCCAGTGCTTTATCCATTTTGCCACCAGGAGAGACAGAAACATGGAGAGAAGAAAATATTCAGAAGGAGAGAGTGATCAACAGTGTCAAAGTCTGAGAAGAAGTGGGAAATGATGAGGATTGAGAAAAGGCCATTAGAACTGGCAATTAGGAGATCAGTGGAAACTTTGGAGTTTTAATTGACTGATGATGCTAGAAGCTAGATTATACAGAATTAAGATCAAAATGAGAAGAAAGGAAGTACAGGAATCCATTAAAGATGGCCTTCTCAAAAGGGAGGGAAGATATGGGAAGCTAATTAGAAGGGACAAATAGATCAAATGGATTTTAAGGATGGGGAGAAATCAGTATTTCTTTCAGTAATAGAGAAATAGCTACTTACTAAGACAGGAAAGAATAAACATTGCTAGGAGAGTATGGATGGTAGAGGGAGCAATCTCCTGGAGAAGATGGGATAAAATGGAATCGGGGGTACATGAAAGGGAGCTTGACCTCATCAGGAGAATGGCCGTCTCTTCATGGAAGACAGGAATAGAGGAAAATATCTGCAAAATTGAGATGAAGAGAGGAGAAGAGGGAGCTCAATTTTTTTTCAATAAAGTATGAGGCAAGATCTTCAGTTGAGAGGGTATGGAGAGGGTGGTAGAAGGATAAAAAGATTTCAAGGAATGGATTAGTTAATTAATTAGGGAGGTCCAAAAAAAGATTGTCTTGCCGTTTTGAGAGCTCTGTTGAGATTGTTGTAGGGAACTCAGCACAGTTTTGTGATTTTCTCCTGTTTCATTCAGCAACATGTGAACAGGAGCAAAGGCTGCAGGTATAAGAGTAGTCCAAGGTTGGGGGTTGGCAAGGAATTTGAGTGTAGAAGATAGTGTAGAGGACAAAAAGTCAAGATGGGGAAAGAAGGAGATTATCGCTAGTTAAACAAGTGAGGATGGATAAATTGAGCTTAGGGTGAAGATGAAGAATAACAACATAGGACATTGTGATCAGATAAAAGAAGCTCTCCCATCAATTCGACAAGGGCAATTTCTGTTCATCATCCAGTTCCCTTAATGCCACGTGCCCGAAGACTATGAGTCCCTCCATGCTCTTTAACTCCAGATTACTATTTCCATAGCATGAAAGCTGTGACTCTCAAAAACTACAGATCCCACAATTCCTCATTTCATAGACACAATGCACTCCTTGCCAAAAAAAAAACTCTATTTCCCATAATGCTGTGCTTGCTGGCATTATAGCTCTCACCATTTCTGCACCACAAACTACAAATCCTAGAATTCTCTGTGACTCACTTCATCATCATCATCATCATCCATCTAGGACTTCCAGAAACAGTACTCTCGAGAATTTCTCATGTTTCGGAATTACCACTTCCACAAAACTGGCAAACCAACTTCAAATTAGCATCCTTTTGCCAAATACATTAGGGTTAGATTTTTGGTTCTGGAGAAAATAATTGAAAAATGGAATTGACCAGATTCTCCTATCCATGTCACTTCCTACTTCTACAAATAAGTGATTTTGTGGTTTATTCATTATCACCCCAGGAAGGAAAATAACAGAGCAAGCACAGAATAAGATGAGGTTTGAGGATAGAATTGATCATTGGTTCAAAGAAAAATATTAATACTAGCCTCCATGTTTTGGAAATGTTTGTTTAACACAAAGGACATTTTTTAATGAATTTTTTTCTATATTCAAGCATTTCTTGCTTAGAGAGGAACCCTGTCTGAGGAGCATGAGTCTGAGGAGCTGGTTTAGATATCTTTCTCCAAGCAAGAGATCCTTTTAGTGGATGATTAGGTGACTATTACTCTAGAATGCTAACCCTTCCCCCTCCAAAAATTAAAATCAAACTCCTGAATTTTAGCATTTTGTGCCCTTTCCTTGTTCAAGATTCCTATAAACTTTATCTCAGATTATCTAGAGGTAAAGGAATGTCTAATGACAATGAGGGAATTTTGGCATTTGGGACATCTCTGAGGAAAAATGTCTGAATTTACAATAATAATACAATGGCTAAAATGTATATAGTATTTACTTTGTGTTAGTGCTAAGTAGTTTACATGTATGATCTGATTTGATAACAAGTGAGAGAATGAGATAACATCATATGTTTATTTCTTTTGACTGTTGGAATAGGAAACTCCCAATGAAAAAATTCCCTTATATCTCTATCAATACAGAATAACTTCTTCTCTGCAAATTATCATTGTAGACAAACCCCTCTATCCTCTGTGCCAGCCTAGCTATTTTCAGTAAATGAGATTTATGGACAGATCTTTTCATTCAATAGAAATCTTGAGAAATCTGGTCCCACAGATTGGAGTCCTGATTTGGTTCTCTTGTTGAAACCTGTATTTCCAGATGGGACTCCAAGGTGTGGGTTGAAGAGTTACTTCTAGGGGACATGTATAAGAAGATGTGTGGCAAAGGCATGTAAAAACTGGAGAACTGTAAGCTTGGGAAGCTTGTTTTTGTCTCAAGAACTTTTTTTTAGAAGTTCTTTGATACCTCCCGCTCTGGGTTAAACAGACACTTTCATTGTATCCATGAATTAAACCACTAAGTCGTTATTGAGCACAATGTCTTGCAGACTGACCACTCAACCCATGGGGCAGCTTCTCTGATTCTCTATTTGCCTGCTGTTCCTCTAGGCAGTTGACTTCTAGACAACACATCCAGGCTCAAACTTCATCGATACCTTCCCCTATAGTAAAGGCAAAGCCCTTTAACTTGATGTTGGCAACACCTTCTCTGCTTCCTATTCTCCATCCAGATGATTCCAGAAGAGAAAATGAGGTTGGTGACTTTGCATAGCCCTGCCTCATGAAAGTCATAGTACCGCCTTCCTAATGTATGTTTCTCTTCAAGAATGAAGGACAAATAGAAAATTCTTTTTAATTACCAATTATAACAGAGAACAGAGAATTCTCTCTTGATTTCTACTCCTTCTGAGCAGCAGATGGCAATCGAGAGCAGTCCAACCAATCTGTCTGGCAACAAGTGACCCACCAGAGTTCGTTTTTTTTTTGTTTTTTGTTTTTTCTTTTTCTGACACTGTACTGAAATTCGGTTCTCTCTCCTCCCACTCTTCCACTCTCCCACGCTTTATTGGATAAGCAAGTAGGTCGTCTCTCTGAAAGACTCCACCTTAATGTAAGATGAATAGTCAAATGCTCAACTTTGACCTGGGATCACCACATTACTTTCATCTCACTTGATGATCCGAAGACTTACTTACCATCTCTATGCTGATGATTCTCAAATCTAAGTCTCTGCTGACCTCCAATCTGAAATCTCTAACTGCCTTTCAGATATCTCAAACTACACATCCGGTGGATTTCTTAAACTCAGTATGTCACAAATAGAACTCAGTATCTTTGTCCCAGGCCCTAAGGCTCACAGGAGTCACCCTGGAATCCTCCCTATCTCTCACCCTGCAAGTTCTTATTGCCTCCAGGATCAAACATAAATGGCTCTGCTCAGCGTTCCTTCAGAAACCTTCCAACTTCTACCTTCCCAGTCTTCTCACATTTCCCTTCTCACAATCTTCCTTCCTTCCACCTTCTCTTTGATCCAGAGAACCTGGCTATTTCACTAACAAGACCCTTCATCTCTTCACTATGGGAATACTTTCTTGGCAATCCCCCTTACCTGAGATACTCTCTCATCATCTCCACCTTTCTGGCTTCCCATCCTCTACAGGAATTCTATCCTTTACAGGAAACTCTATCCAAACCATCTTAATTCCAGCACCTTCCCTCTGTCATTTCCCATTTATCTTTATATAACTTACTTTGTAGATAATTGTTGTCTTCCCCATAAGACTGTAAGCTCCTTGAGGGCAGGGTCTTTTGCCTCTTTTTTATATCCCCCTGCCTTTAGCACAATGTCTGCCATGGAGTAGCCATTAAATAAATGTTTATTGTTTGACTGATAAAAATAGTTTATGTCCTCATTTCCCTATCATTACTCTAAAAGTTCTCCAACTCTTCACTTACAAATAACTAAAGGAGACAGTGGACTGCTTTTGATCCAGTATTCTAAAACCTCTCATATGCAAATGACCAACAAGCAGTCTCAGAACTTTGAAGTCAGACAACTCAGTAATAATTGCTTCTTTCAGAACTCTATGGAAGACATATAACCTTAGGCTTGTGAACTGTCCAGAATTATTCCCTTACATACAAATT
Source organism: Macrotis lagotis (assembly GCF_037893015.1). Classification (NCBI taxonomy): domain Eukaryota; kingdom Metazoa; phylum Chordata; class Mammalia; order Peramelemorphia; family Peramelidae; genus Macrotis; species Macrotis lagotis. The sequence goes on from NC_133658.1 coordinate 908,393,530, forward strand.
TTTTTTCTTTGAAACTGTACCAGTAAGCTTTCAATGTTCTGGTTCCCAGTCATCGCAGTGACTGAAGGGGATGTTGAGTATGAAGGGGTATGAAAAGGTTTGGCTTTAATTTTTCAGTTGAGAATGCAAAAATCTATTACCTATAGAAACTAGGATGCTACCAAAAACAGACAAAAACTTTATTTGGGCTGAGATGAGCACTATCTCAACTTTGAAAACATTATCACCACTTTGTTCTGGGTTTTTGTTTATTTTTAAAGCAAGGCAGTGGGGTTAAGTGACTTGCCCAAGATCACAGCTAGGTAATTATTAAGTGTCTGAGGCTGGAATTGAGTTGAGGTCCTCCTGACTCCAGGGCTGGTGCTTTATCTACTG